>NC_057794.1:323610077-324239758 GCF_018294505.1 Triticum aestivum
CATCGCCGGAGTCCTCGCCGGTGCGAGCTCGCCGAACCCGAGCTCGCCGGTCCGGCCCCACGCTGCCCCGCGTCTTCCTCCTTGTCGCCCGCGCCTCCTCCGCCGTCCGGATCCGGCGACCCGGCCCTCTCCGGCGACCTCCCTCGCAAGATCCGGCGACCTTAAGCTCCAACTCCGGCGTTCCTCGGTTCCCGCGCGTGAACAGTGTTTCCAGATCCAGATCCGGACGGTTGACTTTCCTCCCGAAACCCTAATTATTTTGCCATGTTCATCGTGCCATAACTTTGCATTCGTAGCTCTGTTTTGGGCATATAGCATATCAAAATGTTCATCTCAGAGAGCACATCATTTCATCTCATTGCATCATTTTCATTTGAGTTCATCTTGATGCCCGAAATGTTGTTGTAAGAATGCTATTTGAGATAATTGTCAGATCTGCTGCTCCAAATAGCTATTTGTCATTTTTGCCATGTTTAGCGTGGGCATGATATGCCCCTGAGCTCTACATGAGTTTTGTTATATGCTTTGTCATCTTTCCAGAGGTGCTATCCATGTATTTTTGTGATGTGTGTGGTGACTAGCACAAGCTTGCAAAGTGGAGCATTCGTTAATGCTGATTCTAGGGACATAGCATTTCCACTAAGTCCTTGATCTGTTTTTATCAATATGCCTTATGTTCATGTTGTTTCCTAGTGATCCGTGCCTTTTTTGAGGATGATCACTAAGGATGATTTGTTAATCTTGTAGTGCTCTATCGATTCATGTCTTATTTTTGCAATTATGGAGCACCCTAGCTTGAGTCAATCAAACTCCACTTTTGCTATTTCGTGAATCTGAGCAGATTATCTACTTGTTAGCGATTTTGCCGAGGATGTTGTAGTTGATTCGTGCATGCTATGTTGTTGTTCTTGCCATGTCTAGCTTGTATAATGTGTATTCTTGATGGGTGATGCTTAGATTGTCATGCCTTGCTATGTGGTGAGTGCATCGAGCTCGTAAACATGCCTACTTGATATCTGATTTGCATGTTCCAGTTTTTCTCTAAGTCTGTAATCTGTTTATGTTTTTGCCATGTTCACATGCTTGCAATTGTATTTTCTGATCCCTTTTGGCTCAAGGTCACTAAGGAACTTTTATTAAGCTCTTTGAGTAGCTCCATTCCATGCTTCACTTTGCCATGTTAAGTTCCTGTTGCATATAGTTTTCATGCTCCAAAGTGTGCTGCCTGATCTGAATTTCCAGACAACTGTTAATTTCACTAAGTCTGAGATCTGTTTACCAAATGCATTTTTGCCATGCTTGCTTGAACCTGTTAATGGACGAATTGGCCGTAGCTCAGTGTTCATCTTTTGTTAAGCATTATGAGTGGATCCCTTCCATGTATTTTGTTGCAATGTTTTTGTGTTGTAGCATATTTATCTTGATGTATTTAGATGGCTACTTGCTGTTTATCACAGTCCGGTGCCATATTTGAATTGCTTGCCATTTCCAAACCGTGTCTCCGATTCCGGTGTTCTTTATATCGTTTTCAAGCAAAATCATCTCACCTTTCCTGTGGCACACTTGGATTTCCAAGTTGAGGCCAGGTTCAATCATTCCTTGTCACATCTTGCATATGCATCACATCTCGCATCCCGCATAGCATACCATGTTTGCATCATGTGTTTGAGTTTGCACGTGGTTGATTATGTTCCGTTTACTTGTTTGGATTGTTCGGGTAGAGCCGGGAGACGAGTTCGCTAACGAGGAGCCCGTTGAGTTTGCTTTCGAGGATCCAGTCAACTCTGACAACTTTGCAGGCAAGATGATCATACCCTCGAAATCACTTCTATCTTTGCTTTGCTAGATGCTCGCTCTTTTGCTATGCCTATGCTACGATACCTACCACTTGCTTATCATGCCTCCCAAATTGCCATGTCAAACCTCTAACCCACCATGTCCTAGCAAACCGTTGATTGGCTATGCTACCGCTTTGCTCAGCCCCTCTTATAGCGTTGCTAGTTGTAGGTGAAGATTGGAGATCGTTCCTCTTGGAACATTATTTACTTGTTGGGATATCACTATATTATCTTGTTATCTTAAAGCATCTATATACTTGGTAAAGGGTGGAAGGCTCGGCCTTTTTCCTAGTGTTTTGTTCCACTCTTGCCGCCCTAGTTTCCGTCATATCGGTGTTATGTTCCCAGATTTTTGCGTTCCTTACGCGGTTGGGTAATAATGGGAACCCCTTTACAGTTCGCCTTGAATAAAACTTCTCCAGCAATGCCCAAACTTGGTTTTACCATTTTCCACCTAGCCTCTTTTTCCCTTGGGTTTCCGGAGCCCAAGGGTCATCATATTTAAACCCCCCCGGGCCAGTGCTCCTCTGAGTGTTGGTCCAACCTGTCAGCTGCCGGTGGCCACCAGGGGAAACTCTGGGCTGGCCTACCCGTACCTTAGAAAATCTGAGTGTGCCCTGAGAACGAGATATGTGCAGCTCCTATCGGGATTTTTTCAGCACATTCGGGCGGTGTTGCTGGATTTGTTTTAACTTGTCGAAGTGTCTTGTAGAACCGGGATGCCGAGTCTGATCGGAATGTCTCAGGAGAAGGTATATCCTTCGTTGACCGTGAGAGCTTGTCATGGGCTAAGTTGGGACTCCCCTGCAGGGATTTGAACTTTTGAAAGCCGTGCCTGTGGTTATGGGCAGATGGGAATTTGTTAATGTCCGGTTGTAGATAACTTGAACCTTAACTTAATTAAAATGAATCAACTGTGTGCGTTACCGTGATGGTCTCTTCTCGGCGGAGTCCGGGAAGTGAACACGGTGTTGGAGTAATGCTTGCCGCAGGTTGTTCTCTAGTTATTCGTTTGCGCTTTGCCTTCTCTTCTCGGTCTCTTTTGCGAACAGGTTAGCCACCATACATGCTAGTCGCTTGCTGCAGCTCCACATATTTACCTTGCCTTACCTATAAGCTTAAATAATCTTGATCGCGAGGGTGCGAGATTGCTGAGTCCCTGTGGCTCACAGATTACTTCCAAACCAGATGTAGGGCCTGATGACTCCGTTCCAGATGATGCGCTTGAGCTCAAGTGGGAGTTCGACGAGGACTCACGCTGTTACTATGTGTCTTTCCCTGATGATTAGTAGTGGTGCCCAGTTGGGGCGATCGGGACCGTGTCGCATGTTGGGTTGATCTTTTATTTTGGCACCGTAGTTGGGCCATGAGTGATTGGATGATGTAATGCTATTTATATACTTTGTTTGACGTGGCGAGTGTAAGCCAACTATGTACCTTCCCCTTTTATTATCTATATTACATGGGATGTTGTGAAGATTGCCTTACTTGCGACATTGATTTCAATGCGTTTATGCCTCTAAGTTGTGCTTCGACACGTAGGAGATATAGCCGCATCGAGGCCGTTACATAGCAGGTGCATTACATAAACTAAAAGGCATTCGTCTATAGCCAATGGTACTGAAAGGGCAAGTAAAAGTTGTCTTTTCTTGATCCTCTTTTCACACAGGTATTTGAGAGAAATCAGAATAATCATCTAGGAAGCAAAAATGTGTATGTTTGTATAATCTTTCTAGCATTTGATCAATAAAAGGTAAAGGGTAATGATCCTTTTTAGTAGCTTTGTTTAATTTGCGAAAATCAATTACCATTCTATAACCTGTAACAATTCTTTGTGGGGTCAATTCATCTTTATCATTAGGAACAACAGTAATACCTCCCTTCTTAGGGACACAATGGACAGGACTTACCCACTGACTACCAGCAACAGGATAAATTATACCTGCCTCCAGAAGCTTTAGTATTTCTTTTCTTACCACTTCTTTCATCTTATGATTTAACCGTCGTTGGTGATCAACAACCGGTTTAACATCCTTCTCCAATTTTATTTTGTGCTAGCATAAAGTGGGACTAATACCCTTAAGATCATCAAGAGTATATCCAATAGCAGCACGGTGCTTCTTCAGAGTTTTCAATAATTTCTTTTCCTCATGCTCTGAAAGGTTAGCACTAATAATATTCAAGAAGGGTCTACCAAATATAATGGGACAAAAGTCATCTTGTGGGGAACCAAGAACAAGAAAATCAGCAGGATATTTAACTTCCCACACAAGACTTCAACATCTCTAACAATCCCAACTGGTGAAATAGTATTTCTATTAGCAAGCTTAATTGTAACATCAATTTCTTCTATCTCAGCAGGTGCAGTATCATGCATAATTTCTATGTATAAGGAATGATGCATTGCACTTTCACTAGCACTCATATAACATAAGCCATGATAGCAATGATCTCCTATTTTAATAGAAATAATAGGCATGCCTACAATAGGTCTTTGTTTATTTCTAGTATCAGGTCTAGCAATTCTAGCAGATTCATTGCAGAAGTAAATAACATGTCCATCAATATTATCGGCCAAGAGATCTTTAACCATAGCAACACTAGGTTCAACTTTAATTTGATCAGGGGGTTTAGGTGTCTTAATATTACTTTTGTTAACCATAGTTGAAGTTTTAGCATGATCCTTTATTCTAACAGGGAAAGGTGGTTTCTCAATATAAGCAGTAGGAACAACAGGATCATTATAAGTGATAGTCTTTTCTTCTACTTTAATAGGTGCAACTACTTTTACGGAATGGGGGGATTATATTTAAACCACTTCTCCTTAGGGAGATCAACATGAGTAGCAAAGGATTCACAGAAAGAAGCTACTATCTCAGAGTCAAGTCCATATTTAGTGCTAAATTCACAGAAAGCATCGATATCCATAAAAGATTTAACACAATCAAACTTAGGTGTTATACATGACTCCTAACCTTCGTCGAGGTCCCAATATTCAGAGTTGCATTTAATTCTAAATCCCATTTGAATTCAATAGTCTTCATCATAAAAGATCCAGTACAAGAAGTATCGAGCATGGAGCGATTACTGAGAGAAAGCCGAGCATAAACTTTTTGAATAATCATTTCTTTTGAGAGATCATGATTGGGGCATGAATATAACATTGACTTAAGCCTCCCCCAATCTTGAGCGATGCTCTCTCCTTCGCGAGGCCAAAAATTATATATATAATTACGATCACGATGAACCATATGCATAGGATAAAACTTCTGATGAAATTCCAATTTCAATCGTTGGTAGTTCCATGATCCAATATCATCACATAGCCTAAACCATGTCAATGCATCTCCCTTCAAAGATAAAGGGAAGACCTTCTTCTTGATAACATCCTCGGGCATACCTGCAAGCTTAAATAATCCACAAACTTCATCCACATAGATTAAGTGCAAATCGGGATGTAATGTTCCATCACCTATGAAAGGATTAGCTAGTAGTTTATCTATCATACCCGAAGGAATTTCAAAGTAAACATTTTCAGTAGGTTCAATAGGTTGAGGAGAAACTCTTTGCTCTACTGTTCGGGGTGAAGATACCCCGAACAAGCCTCTCAAAGGATGATGTTCCATAGTAACAAGTGACAGTAAATTTTAGCACACTATAATATTTTTTCCTTACCAAATTCCACCTACCAAAGACGCTTCACTCCCCGGCAATGGTGCCAGAAAAGAGTCTTGATGACCCACAAGTGTAGGGGATGGATGTCTACTACACAACCTTCTTCTTGTAGACGTTGTTGGGCCTCCAAATGCAGAGGTTTGTAGGACAGTAGCAAATTTCCCTCAAGTAGATGACCTAAGGTTTATCAATCCGTAGCAGGCATAGGATGAAGATGGTCTCTCTCAAGCAACCCTGCAACCAAATAACAAAGAGTCTCTTGTGTCCCCAACACACCCAATACAATGGTAAATTGTATAGGTGCACTAGTTCGGCGAAGAGATGGTGATACAAGTGGTATATGGATGGTAGATAAAGGTTTTTGTAATCTTAAATTATAAAAATAGAAAGGTAACTAATGATAAAAGTGAGCGTACACAGTATTGCAATGTGTTGAAACAAGGCCTAGGATTCATACTTTCGCTAGTGCAAGTTCCCTCAATAATAATAACATAATCGGATCATATAACTATCCCTCAACATGCAACAAAGAGTCAGTCCAAAGTCACTAATAGCGGAGAACGAACGAAGAGATTATGGTAGGGTATGAAACCACCTCAAAGTTATTATTTCCAATCAATCCGTTGGGCTATTCCTATAAGTTCACAAACAGCCCTAGAGTTCATACTAGAATAACACCTTAAGACACAAATCAACCAAAACCCAAATGTCACCTAAATACTCCAATGTCACCTCAAGTATTCGTGGGTATGATTATACGATATGCATCACACAATCTCAGATTCATCTATTCAACCAACACATAGAACCTCAAAGAGTGCCCCAAAGTTTCTACCGGAGAATCACGACGAAAACGTGTGCCAAACCCTATGCATAGGTTCATGGGCGGAACCCGCAAGTTGATCACCAAAACATACATCAAGTGAATCACGTGATATCCCATTGTCACCATAGATACGCACGGCAAGACATACATCAAGTGTTCTCAAATCTTTAAAGACTCAATCCGATAAGATAACTTCAAAGGGGAAAATCAATCCATTACAAGAGAGTAGAGGGGGAGAAACATCATAAGATCCAACTATAATAGCAAAGCTCGCGATACATCAAGATCGTGCCAAATCAAGAACACGAGGGATAGAGAGAGATCAAACACATAGCTACTGGTACATACCCTCAGCCCCGAGGGAGAACTACTCCCTCCTCGTGATGGAGAGCACCGGGATGATGAAGATGGGCACCGGAGAGGGATTTCCCCCTCTGGCAGGGTGCCGGAACGGGTCTAGATTGGCTTTCGGTGGCTACGGAGGCTTCTGGCGGCGGAACTCCCGATCTATTGTGCCCCCCGATCGTTTTAGGGTATATGGAGATATATAGGCGGAAGAAGTATGTCAGGGGGGCACGAGGGGCCCATGAGGGTGGAGGGCGCGCCCCCCTACCTCATGGCTTCCTCAAAGCTCCCTTGACGTGGACTCCAAGTCTCCTGAGTTGCTTTCCTTCCAAAAATAAGTTCCGTGAAGTTTCAGGTCAACTGGACTCCGTTTGATTTTCCTTTTCTGCGATACTCTAAAACAAGGAAAAAACAAAAACTGGCACTGGGCTTTGGGTTAATAGGTTAGTCCCAAAAATAATATAAAAGTATATAATAAAGCCCATAAACATCCAAAACACATAATATAATAGCATGGAACAATCAAAAATTATAGATACGTTGGAGACGTATCAAGCATCCTGTAACACCCCGGTGTACTGATGCTACAGTAACCCTTGGGGTTAAGCTAATCTTTTTGCTAAACATGTGCCTGATCATTATTGTCTCATGTTCTTTCAAATTCCAGTTGAATTCAAATTCAAATTCTAAGTGAATTTCAAAAATGCTCAAACATGAAAACTAAAATGTTCATCATGTGTAAAATATTCTCCTGGTAATATTTGGCGGTGAACCCACAGTTTTGCAAAATGCCTATGTTGCCTAAAATAGCTAAATCAGAAAAGCTTTAAAAAAGAGAAAAGAAAAGGAGAAAAAAGAGGGGAAGGAGAAGGCCCCCTCCCCCACTAATTCCCCTGGGCCTTAGCCCAACTAGACCGGCCCATCCGGCCCACCTAACCCATCCCCCCTCCCGGTCGCCTCTCTCTCCTGTACAGCCGACCGAGCGCCTGCCCGAGCCGTCCCCGTCCAACCAGCTCGCCGGCGCCGCCCCGAGGGGATAAGGATCCCCGCCGCCTCGGTCCTCTCCCCCCCACTCTCCACTGTCGCCCGCTCCGCCTCTTCCTCTCCCACCGGACCCCTCCTTGCACTCCCCCTCGTTCCCCACCGCATCCGAGCGCCGCCATGGCCTCGCCGCCGTAGAACTCGCGGCCACCGTGACCTCCGCACCTCTCCGACGTGTCCGCTCGCTCCACCTCCTTCGACTACGCCTCCCTGATGAGCCGCAGGACGCTGGCGTGCGTGCGAACGCTGCCCCGGCCTCGTCTTCTTCCTCGGATCCCCGACGCGTCTCCAACGAGCGCCGTCAACTCCTGCTGCTACTAAGCCTTCATCGGCCTCCGTGTGCCGCTCGGTGAGATTCTTCGTCTCCTGCTCCCCTCCGTTAGCATCTACGCGTGCCATAGCTAGCTGCCGCCGCGTACGTGCTCTGCTCGCCATCGATGAGCTTGTGGCCGTCGATGTGGTCGATGTCACCGCCGCATAAGGCCACTGTCGGACTCCTGGTGTCCCTAGGAGCCCAACACGCACGCGCACGCTTCCTCCCGTGCCTCATAGCGCCGTCCCCGATGAGCGTCCGAACGCATCGCCGCGGAGCTCGCCGCCGGCAAGGCCCCGGTGACCTTTTGGTCACAGGCTCAAGCCCGTTGCACTCCCCGCACTTCGTAGATACCCCCAGCCTCTCCGTTTGCTCGATAGCGCGCCGTAGCTCCGTTTTCGTCGAGCACCCGTGCACGCCGCCACCTCCACCGCTCGCCGGTGCCGATTCCGTCCAAGTCCGGCGATGCTACGGCCATCATTGGACACGGCGCTGAGAGCTCATTCGAATGAGCCTAGCCCTGGTCCTCCCCAAGCCCTCTACGCGTTTTCCGGTGAGATCTGAGCAGCGCTGCCGCATTTGGCATCGCCGGTGTTGAGCCGCCGGCCGCGCTGAGCTGGCACACCTGGGGCCACCCCCCTGGGTCACTGCCAGTGGGGCCCCTGGCCCCCTGTTGACCAGTTGACCTGGTCAACTGTGCTGACTAGGCAGGCCCTAGCCACTGACACGCGGGCCCCACCGCTTATTCCACTAACTAAAATGTTTTAATAACTAAAACTAATTAGTTTAGTTAATTAGACACTGACATGTGGGCCCAGTAGTTTTACTAACTAAATTTAGATTAGTTTGAATTCTGTTTAACCCACTGTCTATGACAGGTGGGCCCCCCATGTCAGGTTTGACCTGGTCAGCCGTCTGTTGACCTGCTGATCTCACTGTGACATCATGCTGAGTCATATATCTTTTTCTGTAAATAAAATAAATCTAGAAAATAGGAAAATCTTTAGAAATTCATAGAAATTAAACCGTAACTCGGATGAAAATGTTTTGTACATGAAAGTTGCTCAGAAAAATCCAACCAATCCGAATACGCGGTCCGTTCATCTGTCACTTGCCCCTAGCATGTTGAACATGGAAATTTCCCCCTCTTTTCCTCTGTCCGGAATTCAACTAACATTGGGAATTCATCCTCGGATGTTTATCCCCTCCGTCTGCAACGTGTAGTACTACATTATGGCAACCCTAGCTCTGCCTATCGTCATGTTATGCCTTGTGATGCATTGTTTGCTCTATATTTACTGTTTCTTCCCCCTCTTCTCTCTGATAGACCTCGAGACTAATGTTGCCACTATGGTCGACAACATCGACGACGACCCCTCATTGCCAGAGCATCCAGGCTAGCAAACCCCCCCTTGAGCATTCCGATATCGCCTATTTCTTTCCCTCTCATGCTTGCATTAGAACTGCTACTGCTTTCTGTATGATCCTACTCTGATGCATAGCCTGTTGTTGTTACCTGCTTTCATACCTTACCTGCTTATCCTAAACTGCTTAGTATAGGTTGGTTAGAGATCCATCAGTGACCCCCACCTTGTCCCAGTTGCCCCGCTTTATGTTCGATGACTCGATCAACGTGATCGACGTCCAGGCCCCGACATCGCGCATCACCCCCCTTAGTTGTACAACTTTGTAGAGTTACCATCGAGTGCCGAGGGTGGAACCTCTTACATCACTCCTGATGAGATCTCTGTAGTGTAGCTATCTGGTCGAGGTCATCGAGGGTGATTTCCTCCTTAACCACTTCCGTTACGGCTCTGTCGTGCAACCCTCAAGCGTGAACCTCGAGGGTGGATCCTCTTACGTTCACCTTGATGATAACATCGAGTGGAATTCACCGGGGGTGATTCCTCGGGTTTTCCCCTTGGTGTTAGACACACAATTACTATGGTTACAATGAATTTGCACTGAGCCATGTTACTAAAGACGGGTCGGCCCTGAGGGGTACCCGCGCGAGCTTAATAGCGAGTGATGTGGAGTCGGTTGACCTGGAAGGTGCCCGCGAGATACTTACGAGGCGTGGCCGGGCATTCTTAGCCCTTGCTGCAAGTACTCGAGACGGGGCGACGGGGTCACATCGATCGTGAGTCTCTGCTCGTTACCGCGTGCTCCTAATCCACTACGATTTGGATATTTGATCCGAGGGGCCTCTGGCCTGATAGCACTAACCATCACGTGGGCATTGTATGGGCGTTCTGCGTCGTATACATCAGCCGAAGCTTAATAGACGTCAGCGACTGAGCGGCGCGCGCCGGGTTGGACTGCGTAAGCTCCTGCCTTGTTGAAGGAGGTAGCTAGGTCTGCTCACCGACCGCCCACGCAACGTGTAGGAGTTCCCGGGGAGATGGCCCATGACCCCTGGGGGCATAGGTTTAGTCCGGCGTGCTGACCTCTCTATTAAGCCTAGGTCGGGTTGCGGCGTATTGTTTGGCCGAGGCCGGGCATGACCCAGGAAAGTGTGTCCGGCCGGAGTTAATCGAGCGTGGTGGGTAAGTTGGTGCACCCCTGCAGGGAAGAAAACATCTATGGATAGCATGTCCTACGGTAACGGACACTTGGAGTTGTATCCCGATCGATACAACTAGAACTGGATACTTGAGATGAGAAATGGATATAAGAAATGGATATGAGAAATGGATAGTATGGCTCTGGGATTGCTTTCTCGCAGGGAGTCGAGAAAGGATCTCTGGCCGAGGTTGATAACATTACTGCTACTTTACTTTATGCTACTCTACTCCCTCCTGTTGCCGCAAGATGGTGGTTTCCAGAAGATGTTAGTCTTCGATAGGCTAGGCTTTCCCCTTCCCTTCTGGCATTCTGCAGTTTAGTCCACAGATACAACCCATTTCCTTTGATACAGATGCATACTTAGTTTAGATCGGATGTAAGTCTTGCGAGTACTTTGGATGAGTACTCACGGTTGCTTTGCTACCTCTTTTCCCCCATACCCGTTTGTTGCGACCAGATGACGGATCCCAAGAGCCAGACGACACCATTGATGACTACTGCTACCCCGAGGATGCCTACTACTACGTGATGGCCGCTGATGACTTGGATTAGTTAGGAGGCTCCCAGGCAGGAGGCCTTGCCTTTTCGATCAATGTTGCTTTTGTGCTAGCCTTCTTAAGGCAAAACTTGTCTAACTTATGTCTGTACTCAGATATTGTTGCTTCCGCTGACTCTTGTGTTTTCGAGCTTATGTATTCGAGCCCTCGAGGCCCCTGGCTTGTAATATAAAGCTTGTATTATTTTAATTTGTGTCTAGAGTTGTGTTGTGATATCTTCCCGTGAGTCCTTGATCTTGATCGTACACATTTGCGTGTATGATTGAATCGAGGGTGTCACAAGTTGGTATTAGAGCCGACTGCCTGTAGGTAGCCCCCTTTTCCAACTCCTTGGCCGAAGTCGAGTCTAGTCACTACAAAAACTTTTACTAACATGGTTGTGTGTCTTACGGGCCCACGTCGCCATATGGGTGGTATTAGGATCTTTTATTCCTCGTCTATACTCTGGGACTCTGATCTCTCTTCTATTCGGGTTAAAATGGTTTTACTAACTCTAACATTAGGATCCCGTGACCACATTCACCCCAAAGCTGGATAAGCCATAGTTTTTCCTTAGAATAGTATTCTGGATGGTACACGCACTGTCGTGATGACAACGAAGTGGTATCCATCGTACCTCTTTCATTATGCATGTTTCATCATGAATGATCCTTGTTTTTACAAATGCTCAATGCTGAACTACCCCCTGTTACTTGTTAGCAGGATGGTTAGACCCGCTGGTCGTGGCCGTGGTGCCAACGATCCACCACCGCCCGAATTCTTTGCTGGAATGATGCAACAGTTTGAGCTGAATCGCCAATTCATGGAAGGAATGATGGCTCAGTTTCCTCGTCCGAACATGAATCAACAGCCAACCCCAGGAACTCTGCAGGACTTCATGCGTCTCAACCCAACTATTTACCGCAGCTCAACTCAACCCCTTGATGCTGATGACTGGCTCCGCGACATCACATATGAAATGGAGTCTGCTAGTGTGGCCCCTGCTAGCTATGTCACCTTTGCATCTTTCTTTCTGAAGGGTCCCGCTGCTCAATGGTGGGACAGCCACAGGCGTACCCTACCTGCTGGAACGGTCATCACTTGGCCGGATTTCCAAGCTGCCTTCCGTGCCCGCTTCATTCCTCAGGGAATCATGGACAGGAAGAAGCGAGATTTTCGCAACCTCACCGAAGGCAACAATACTGTAGATGCTTATCAGCGGGAATTTCTGGACTTGTCTTGTTATGCTGAAGAAGACATTGCAACTGATACTCGTAGGCAAGAAAAGTTCCATGATGGACTTCACCCTGATATTAAGCTAGCACTGCTCGCTCATGACTTTGCCGAATTCGCCACCTTGGTGAACAAGGATATTCAGGTTGAGACTGGTCTTCAGGAACACCAGGGATCCCTTAGGCGCAGCCGTGACGCTGGCTCATCTTCGGGCCCGTCAGCGCAGAAGTGTCGGATATGGATTCCCCACAACATGTATCGTTCAACTGCACTTGCACCAAGACAGTCCTATGCCGCACCTCATCTGCCTCCTCCATCACAGAGGCAGCCCCTTCGAGCTGTACCACCCCAAGCTTCTGCTCACAATCCCAATGATGGTCTATGCTTCAAGTGTGGCCTTCTAGGCCATCGTTCCAGGAACTGCCCTCAGAATCAGAACCAGTTGGCTTTGCCTTCAACTGGCCATAACAACCAGCCCCACAACAACAATACCAGACCTTATGGTCGTGGTCAGGCTAATCATGTTGATCTGAATGAAGCTCAAGACCAGCCTGCTACTGTGATGGGTACTCTCCTTATTAATTCAGTACCATCATATGTTTTATTTGATTCAGGAGCATCGCATTCATTCATGTCAGAAAATTTTGCATATGCACACGACATTCGATGCGAGCCCATGAACACTCCGATAGTGGTACGCACCCTTGCGGGTCAGTGTCGAACTACCATGATTGGTCGCGACGTCCCTGTTGAAATTGATGGGTTGGAATTTCATGTTTCTCCCATTATTCTAGAGTCTTCCAACATTGACCTCATTTTGGGGATGGAATGGTTGAAAGCACATACTGCCTCTATCGTTTGTGCCACCAAAGTCATTCATCTCCTACATCCTTCCGATGAGATAGTAAGCTACCATGCTCAGATTGTTCAAAATGCCGAAGCACGACTTTATGCGTTGAATGTGTTGAACGCATCACCTCTTGAGGGAATTGAAAAGATCCCAGTTGTTCGTGACTTCCTAGACGTCTTTCTAGAAGAACTTCCAGGAATACCTCCTACTCGGGTTGTCGAGTTCGTCATCGACTTGAAACCAGGCACCGTTCCTATTGCCAAACGACCCTACAAGATGCCGCCTCACGAACTCCTTGAACTTAAGGAGGAAATCGACAAATCTCTTTGCAGTGGTTTCATTCGTCCAAGTTCCTCAGCTTGGGGAGCACCTTCTCTATTTGTGAAGAAGAAGGATGGAACGAATCGTTTGGTACAAGACTATCGTCCTATCAACCAAGCTACAATTCAGAACAAATATCCGCTTCCTCGGATCAATGATCTGTATGATCAACTTGCTGGTTCATCAATATTCTCTAAACTCGACTTGAGGTTGGGTTACCACCAGATCCGTGTTCGTGAAGAGGATATTCCAAAGACCGCATTCGTCACTCGTTATGGTTCTTACGAGTACACCGTCATGTCTTTTGGCTTGACCAATGCTCCAGCCACATTCTCCCGTCTGATGAACTACATATTCATGGATTACCTCGACAAGTTCGTCGTAGTCTATCTGGATGATATTCTGGTATATTCGAAGAACAAAGAAGAACATGCTAAACATCTTCGACTTGTTCTAGAGAAGCTTCGAGAACATCAACTTTATACCAAGTATTCCAAGTGCGAATTTTGGTTACCCGAAGTTACCTACCTTGGTCATGTCATCTCCAAGGATGGTTATGCCATCAACCCAGAGCGAGTTTAGGCTATTCTTGACTGGACCCCTCCGAAGACTGTCAAGCAAGTCAGAAGCTTTCTCGGACTAGCCAAGTATTGTCGCTGCTTTGTCGAGAACTTCTCCAAGATCGCCAAACCACTGACCAATCTGCTTCACAAAGGCGTTAAGTTTGATTGGACAGACAAATGTCAGGAAAGTTTCCAGGCACTCAAAGACAAGTTGACATCTGCCCCAGTGCTTGCTCCCCCTAATTCTCGCAAGGACTTTGTCATCTATTGCGACGCTTCACGTCAAGGATTAGGCAGTGTCCTAATGCAAGAGCGCAGAGTGATTGCTTATGCCTCTCGTCAAGTGTGTCCTCATGAAGAGAACTACCCAGTTCATGACCTTGAGCTTGCTGCGGTTATCTATGCACTGAAGCTATGGTGACAGTACCTTCTCGGTAATTGTTGCGAGATCTTCACTGATCATCGGAGTCTGAAGTATTTGTTTACTCAGCCAGATCTGAACCTCCGTCGGCAGCGATGGATGGAAGCTATTGCTGACTACAACTGCGGTATATCTTATACACCTGGCAAGGCTAATGTAATGGCCGATGCCCTGAGCCGTAAGTCTTATTGCAACAATCACATGGTCTTCAAAGCTCAACCCCGCCTTTATGAAGAGCTATGCAAGCTGAACCTTCAACTAGTTCCACAAGGTTCTCTGAATAACCTTGTCTTGGAACCAACTCTGCTGAAAGCAATTAAGTCTGCTCAAGCCAAAGATGCTCACGTGGATTTGATGAAAAAGGATCTTGCCTTAGAGAAATCCAGAGATTTCTCACTTGGTGAAGATGGAACCTTATACTTCAGAGATCGCATTGTCGTACCCCGGTTCGAGCTTATGACAGAGAAGGTGATGAAAGAAGCGCATGATACCCCTCTCTCTATTCATCCGAGAAGTACCAAGATGTATCTAGACATCCATCAGAAGTACAGGTGGTCTAATATGAAGCAAGACATTGCTCGATATATTGAAGAATGTGACGTTTGTCGTTGCGTCAAAGCAGAACATCAGGAAACGGCTGGACTTCTGCAACCTCTCCCTATTCCCGAATGGAAATGGGATAAGATTCAGATGGACTTTGACACTGGCCTTCCCAAGTCTCATAAAGGTAACGATGCTATTTTTGTCGTCATCGACCAATTCTCGAAGGTTGATCACTTTTTGCCAGTCAAGGAGACTATCACCAAATAAAAATGGCAGCAGTTCTCGTGAGCGCTAAAGTTTCTGTTTTTTACAACATGATCAACAATACTTTCCCCAAGTCTTCCCAAAGGTTCTACTTGGCACAAACACTAATTAAAGACATAAAACCGCATCTAAACAGAGGCTAGATGAATTATTTATTACTAAACAGGAACAAAAAGCAAGGAACTAAAATAAAAGTGGGTTGCCTCCCAACAAGCGTTATCGTTTAACGCCCCTAGCTAGGCATGATGATTTCAATGATGCTCATAAAAGATAAGAATTCAAACATAAAGAGAGCATCATGAAGAATATGACTAGCACATTTAAGTCTAACATGCTTCCTATGCATAGGGATTTTGTGAGCAAACAACTTATGGGAACAATAATCAACTAGCATAGGAAGGCAAAACAAGCATAACTTCAAAACCTTAAGCACATAGAGAGGAAACTTGATATTATTGCAATTCCTACAAGCATATATTCCTCCCGCATAATAATTTTCAGTAGCATCATGAATGAATTCAAAAATATAACCAGCACCTAAAGCATTCCTTTCATGATCTACAAGCATAGAAATTTTATTACTCTCCACATAAGCAAAATTCTTCTCATGAATAATAGTGGGAGCAAACTCAACAAAATAACTATCATGTGATTGAAAATTAAGATGAAGATGACAAGTTTCATGGTTATCATTATTCTTTAAAGCATACGTGTCCTCACAATAATCATCATAGATAGGAGGCATGCTTTCATCATAATAAATTTTCTCATCAAAACTTGGGGGACAAAAAATATCATCTTCATCAAACATAGCTTCCCCAAGCTTGTGGCTTTGCATATCATTAGCATCATGGATATTCAAGAAATTTCATACTAACAACATTGCAATCATGCTCATTATTCAAATATTTAGTGCCAAACATTTTATAGATTTCTTCTTCTAGCACTTGAGCACAATTATCCTTTCCATCATACTCACGAAAGATATTAAAAAGGTGGAGCGTATGAGACAAACTCAATTCTATTTTTTGTCATTTTCTTTTATAAACTAAACTAGTGATAAAACAATAAACTAAAAGACTCGATTGCAAGATCTAAATATATACCTTCAAGCACTCACCTCCCCGGCACGACGCCAGAAAAGAGCTTGATGTCTACTACACAACCTTCTTCTTGTAGACGTTGTTGGGCCTCCAAGTGTAGAGGTTTATAGGACAGTAGCAAATTTCCCTCAAGTGGATGACCTAAGGTTTATCAATCCGTAGGAGGCGTAGGATGAAGATGGTCTCTCTCGAGCAACCCTGCAACCAAATAACAAAGAGTCTCTTCTGTCCCCAACACACCCAATCCAATGGTAAATTGTATAGGTGCACTAGTTCGGCGAAGAGATGGTGATACAAGTGGTATATGGATGGTAGATAAAGGTATTTGTAATATGAAATTATAAAAAGAGCAAGGTAACTAATGATAAAAGTGAGCGTAAACGGTATTGCAATGCCAGGAACTAAGGCCTCATACTTTCGCTAGTGCAAGTTCCCTGAACAATAATAACATAATTGGATCACATAACTATCCCTCAACATGCAACAAAGAGTCAGTCCAAAGTCACTAATAGCGGAGAACGAACGAAGAGATTATGGTAGGGTACGAAACCACCTCAAAGTTATTCTTTCTAATCAATCCGTTGGGCTATTCCTATAAGTGTCACAAACAGCCCTAGAGTTCGTACTAGAATAACACCTTAAGACACACATCAACCAAAACCCTAATGTCACCTAGATACTCCAATGTCACCTCAAGTATCCGTGGGTATGATTATATGATATGCGTCACACAATCTCAGATTCATCTATTCAACCAACACAAAGGACCTCAAAGAGTGCCCCAAAGTTCTACCAGAGAATCACGACGAAAACGTGTGCCAACCCCTATGCGTAGGTTCATGGGTGGAACCCGCAAGTTGATCACCAAAACATACATCAAGTGAATCACGTGATATCCCATTGTCACCATAGATATCCACGGCAAGACATACATCAAGTGTTCTCAAATCTTTAAAGACTCAATCTGATAAGATAACTTCAAAGGGGAAACTCAATTCATTACAATAGAGTAGAGGGGGGAAGAAACATCATAGGATCCAAATATAATAGCAAAGCTCGCGATACATCAAGATCGTATCACCTCAAGAACACGAGAGAGAGAGAGATCAAACACATAGCTACTGTTACATACCCTCAGCCTCGAGGGAGAACTACTCCCTCCTCATCATGGAGAGCACCGGGATGATGAAGATGGCCACCGGAGAAGGATTTCCCCCTCCGGCAGGGTGGCAGAACGGGTCTATATTGGTTTTCGGTGGCTACAGAGGCTTCTGGCGGCGGAACTACCGATCTATTGTGCTCGCGAATGTTTTTAGGGTATATGGAGATATATAGGTGGAAGAAGTACGTCAGGGGGGCCACGAGGGGCTCACGAGGGTGGAGGGCGCGCCCAGGGGGGTGGGTGCGCCCCCCTGCCTCGTGACCTCCTTGTAGATTCCCCGACGTGCACTCCAAGTCTTCTGGGCTTCTTTCCTTCCAAAAAAGAGTTCCGTGAAGTTTCAGGTCAATTGGACTCCGTTTGGTTTTCCTTTTCTTCGAAACCCTAAAACACGGTAAAGACAGAAACTGGCACTGGGCTCTGGGTTAATAGGTTAGTCCCAAAAATGATATAAAAGTGTATAATAAAGCCCATAAACATTCAAAACAGTAAATAATATAGCATGGAGCAATCAAAAATTATAGATACGTTGGAGACGTATCAACATCCCCAAGCTTAATTCCTGCTCGTCCTCGAGTAGGTAAATGATAAAAACAGAATTTTTGATGCAGAGTGCTACTTGGCATAATTTCAATGTGATTCTTCTTAATTGTGGCATGAATATTCAGATCCGAAAGATTCAAGACAAAAGTTCATATTGACATAAAAATGATAATACTTCAAGCATACTAACTAAGCAATTATGTCTTCTCAAAATAACATGGCCAAAGAAATTTCATCCCTACAAAATCATATAGTTTAGTCATGTTTCATTTTCATCACACAAGAATTCTCTCATCATGCACAACCCCGATGACAAGCCAAGCAATTGTTTCATACTTTAGTAATCTCAAACCTATAAACTTTCACGCAATTTATGAGCGCGAGCCATGGACATAGCACTATGGGTGGAATAGAATATAATGAGGGGGGTTATGTGGAGAAGACAAAAAGGAGAAAGTCTCACATCAACGAGGCTAATCAATGGGCTATGGAGATGCCCACCGATTGATGTTAATGCAAGGAGTAGGGATTGCCAGGCAACGGATGCACTAGAGCTATAAATGTATGAAAGCTCAACAAACGAAACTAAGTGGGTGTGCATCCAACTTGCTTGCTCACAAAAACCTAGGGCACTTGAGGAGGCCCATTGTTGGAATATACAAGCCAAGTTCTATAATGAAAAATTCCCACTAGTATATGAAAGTGATAACATGAGAGACTCTCTACTATGAAGATCATGGTGCTACTTTGAAGCACAAGTGTGGTAAAAGGATAGTAACATTGTCCCTTCTCTCTTTTTCTCTCATTTTTTGGGCCTTTTATTTTTTATTTATGGTCGTTCTTTTTTTTGGGCCTTCTCTTTTTATGGCCTTTGTTTTTTTATTCCTCACTTGGGACAATGCTCTAATAATGATGATCATCACACTTCTATTTATTTACAACTCAATTATTAAAACTCGATACTAGAACAAAGATGACTCTATATGAATGCCTCCGGCGGTGTACCGGCATATGCAATGAACCAAGAGTGACATGTATGAAAGAATTATGAACGGTGGCTTTGCCAAAAATACTATGTCAACTACATGATCATGCTAAGCAATATGACAATGATGAATGTGGGCCATAACAATGGAAAGGTGGAAAGTTGCATGGCAATATATCTCGGAATGGCTATGGAAATGCCATAATAGGTAGGTATGGTGGCTGTTTTGAGGAAGATATAAGGAGGTTTATGTGTGATAGAGCGTATCATATCACGGGGTTTGGATGCACCGGCGAAGTTTGCACCAACTCTCAATGTGAGAAAGGGTAATGCACGGTACCGAAGAGGCTAGCAAGGATGGAAGGGTGAGAGTGCGTATAATCCATGGACTCAACATTAGTCATAAATAACTCACATACTTATTGCAAAAATCTACAAGTCATCAAAAACCTCGGCACTACGCGCATGCTCCTAGGGGGATAGATTGGTAGGAATATACCACCGCTCGTCCCCGACTGCCACTCATAAGGAGGACAATCAAATAACACCTCATGTTTGAAATTTGTTACACAACGTTTACCATACGTGCATGCTACGGGATTTGCAAAGTTCAACACAAGCACTTCTCAAATTCACAACTACTCAACTAGCACAACTTTGATATTATTATCTCCATATCCCAAAACAATCATCAAGCATCAAACTTCTCTTAGTATTCAATACTATATATGAAAGTTTTTACTATTCTTGGATGCCTAGCATGTTATGATTATTTAAGAAAATTACCATGCTATTTAAGACTCTCAAAATAATATAAGTGAAGCATGAGAGTTCATCTATTTCTTCAAAATAAAACTACCACTATGCTCTAAAAGATATACGTGAAGCACTAGAGCAATAACACACTACTCCGAAAGATATAAGTGAAGATCAATGAGTAGTTGAATAACTATGCAACTATGTGAAGACTCTCTAACATTTAATAATTTCAGATCTTGGTATTCTATTCAAACAGCAAGAAAAGCAAAATAAAATGACATTCTAAGAATGGCAAACATCATGTGAAGAAGCAAAAACTTAGGATCAACCGATACTAACCGATAGTTGTTGAAGAAGAAAGGTGGGATGCCAACCGGGGCATCCCCAAGCTTAGACGCTTGAGACTTCTTGAAATATTATCTTGGGGTGCCTTGGGCATCCCCAAGCTTGAGCTTTTGTGTCTCCTTAATTCCTCTCATATCACGGTCTCCCTAAATCTCAAAAGCTTCATCCACACAAAACTCAACAAGGACTCGTGAGATAAGTTAGTATAAACCATTGCAAAGACCTTATCATACTCTACTATAGCAAATCACTAAAATTATTATTCAACATTGCATACTAAATTCCTCTGCATATTTAATAGTCCTATCCTCAAATAGAATCATTAAAGAAGCAAACATATGTAAACATAACAGCAATCTGCCTAAACAGGATAGTCTGTAAAGAATGCTGCAACATCCATACTTCCCTAGCTCAAAAAATTATGAAAGAAAATTCCCACTGTAGTAAATTTATCAGAGCTTAATATGCAAAAGGTTTCAACATTTTATCATATTCTGACTTTTCTAGGGAATTATTGCAACAGCGGTAAACTTTCTGTTTTCAAACAGCAACATGAGGACTTGTAAAATAGGCATAGTAAAGGCTATCAATGCCACTTTTATTGAAATAAAAGATGCAAAACATTGTTCTAAATAACATCAAGAAAATCCTAACAAAATAAATTGTCGCTCCAAGCAAAACACATATCATGTGGCGAATAAAAATATAGCTCCAAGTAAAGTTACCGATGAACGAAGACGAAAGAGGGGATGCCTTCCGGGGCATCCCCAAGCTTAGGCTCTTGGCTATCCTTGAATATTACCTTGGGGTGCCTTGGGCATCCCCAAGCTTAGGCTCTTATCACTCCTTGTTCCATAGTCCATCGAATCCTTACCCAAAACTTGAAAACTTCACAACACAAAACTTAAAGTAGAAAACTCGTGAGCTCCGTTAGTATAAGAAAATAACTCACCACTTCAAGTTACTGTAATGAACTCATTATTTATTTATATTGGTGTTAAACCTACTGTATTCCAACTTCTCTATGGTTTATAAACTATTTTACTAGCCATAGATTCATCAAAATAAGCAAACAACACACAAAAAACAGAATCTGTCAAAAACAGAACAGTTTGTAGTAATCTGAATCAAACGTATACTTCTGGAACCCCTTATAAAATAAATTTCTGCACCTGAGGAATTTATATATTAGTTATCTGCAAAAAGAATTAACTAAATAGCACTCTCCAAATAAAAATGGCAGCAGTTCTCATGAGCACTAAAGTTTCTGTTTTTTACAGCATGATCAACAAGACTTTCCCCAAGTCTGCCCAAAGGTTCTACTTGGCACAAACACTAATTGAAGACATAAAACCACATATAAATAGAGGCTAGATGAATTATTTATTACTAAACAGGAACAAAAAGCAAGGAACTGAAATAAAATTGGGTTGCCTCCCAACAAGCGCTATCGTTTAACGCCCCTAGCTAGGCATGATGATTTCAATGATGCTCACATAAAAGATAAGAATTGAAACATAAAGAGAGCATCATGAAGAATATGACTAGCACATTTAAGTCTAACATGCTTCCTATGCATAGGGATTTTGTGAGCAAACAACTTATGGGAACAATAATCAACTAGCATAGGAAGGGAAAACTAGCATAACTTCAAAACCTTAAGCACATAGAGAGGAAACTTGATATTATTGCAATTCCTACAAGCATATATTCCTCCCGCATAATAATTTTCAGTAGCATCATGAATGAATTCAACAATATAACCAGCACCTAAAGCATTCCTTTCATGATCTACAAGCATAGAAATTTTATTACTCTCCACATAAGAAAAATTCTTCTCATGAATAATAGTGGGAGCAAACTCAACAAAATAACTATCATGTGATTGAAAATTAAGATCAAGATGACAAGTTTCATGGTTATCGTTATTCTCTAAAGCATACATGTCATCACAGTAATCATCATAGATAGGAGGCATGCTTTCATCATAATAAATTTGCTCATCAAAACTTGGGGGACAAAAAATATCATCTTGATCAAACATAGCTTCCCCAAGCTTGTGGTTTTGCATATCATTAGCATCATGGATATTCAAGGAATTCATACTAACAACATTGCAATCATGCTCATCATTCAAATATTTAGTGCCAAACATTTTATAGATTTCTTCTTCTAGCACTTGAGCACAATTATCCTTTCCATCATACTCACGAAAGATATTAAAAAGGTGAAGCGTATGAGACAAACTGAATTCCATTTTTTTGTAATTTTCTTTTATAAACTAAACTAGTGATAAACTAAAAGACTCAATTGCAAGATCTAAAGATATACCTTCAAGCACTCACCTCCCTGGCAACGGCGCCAGTAAAGAGCTTGATGTCTACTACACAACCTTCTTCTTGTAGACGTTGTTGGGCCTCCAAGTGCAGAGGTTTGTAGGACAGTAGCAAATTTCCCTCAAGTGGATGACCTAAGGTTTATCAATCTGTAGGAGGCGTAGGATGAAGATGGTCTCTCTCGAGCAACCCCGCAACCAAATAACAAAGAGTCTCTTGTGTCCCCAACACACCCAATACAATGGTAAATTGTGTAGGTGCACTAGTTCGGCGAAGAGATGGTGATACAAGTGGTATATGGATGGTAGATAAAGGTATTTGTAATCTGAAATTATAAAAACAGCAAGGTAACTAATGATAAAAGTGAGTGTAAACGGTATTGCAATGCTAGGAAATAAGGCCTAGGGTTCATATTTTCGCTAGTGCAAGTTCCCTCAACAATACTAACATAATTGGATCACATAACTATCCCTCAACATGCAACAAAGAGTCAGTCCAAAGTCACTAATAGTGGAGAACGAACGAAGAGATTATGGTAGGGTACGAAACCACCTCAAAGTTATTCTTTCCAATCAATTCGTTGGGCTATTCCTATAACTGTCACAAACAGCCCTAGAGTTCGTACTAGAATAACACCTTAAGACACACATCAACCAAAACCCTAATGTCACCTAGATACTCCAATGTCACCTCAAGTATCCGTCGGTATGATTATACGATATGCGTCACACAATCTCAGATTCATCTATTCAACCAACACAAAGGACCTCAAAGAGTGGCCCAAAGTTCTACCGGAGAATCACGACGAAAATGTGTGCCAACCCCTATGCATAGGTTCATGGGTGGAACCCGCAAGTTGATCACCAAAACATACATCAAGTGAATCACGTGATATCCCATTGTCACCACAGATATCCACCGCAAGACATACATCAAGTGTTCTCAAATCTTTAAAGACTCAATCCGATAAGATAACTTCAAAGGGGAAACTCAATTCATTACAAGAGAGTAGAGGGGGGGGGGAAGAAACATCATAGGATCCAAATATAATAGCAAAGCTCACGATATATCAAGATCGTATCACCTCAAGAACACGAGAGAGAGAGAGAGAGATCAAACACATAGCTACTGGTACATACCCTCAGCCTCGAGGGAGAACTACTTCTTCCTTGTCATGGAGAGCACCGGGACGATGAAGATGGCCACCGTAGAAGGATTGCCCCCTCCGGCAGGGTGCCAGAACGGGTCCAGATTGATTTTCGGTGGCTACAGAGGCTTCTGGCGGCGGAACTCCCGATCTATTGTGCTCGCGGATGTTTTTGTTGGGGAACGTAGCATAAATTCAAAATTTTCCTACGTGTCACCAAGATGTATCTATGGAGTCATCTAGCAACGAGGGAGGAGTGGATCTACATACCCTTGTAGATCGCGCGCGGAAGCGTTCAAGAGAACGGGGTTGATGGAGTCATACTCGTCGTGATCCAAATCACCGATGATCCTAGCGCCGAACGGACGGCACCTCCGCGTTCAACACACGTACGGAGCAGCAACGTCTCCTCCTTCTTGATCCGGCAAGGGGGGAGGAGATGTTGATGGAGATCCAGCAGCACGACGGCGTGGTGGTGGAAGTAGCGGGATTCCAACAGGGTTTCGCCAAGCGCTGCGAGAGGAGGGAGATGTGTCATGGGAGGGAGAGGGAGGCGCCAGGGCTCAGGTATGGTTGCCCTCCCTTCCCCCCACTATATATAGGGCCAAGGGAGAGGTGGGGCGCAGCCTTGGCCCTTCCTCCAAGGAAGGGTGCGGCCAAGGGAGGAGTCCCTCCTCCCCAAGGCACCTCGGAGGTGCCTTCCCCCTTTAGGACTCTTCCTTTCCCTCTTCTCTTGGCGCATGGGCCTCTTGGGGCTGGTGCCCTTGGCCCATATAGGCCAAGGCGCACCCCCTACAGCCCATGTGGGCCCCCGGGGCAGGTGGCCCCACCTGGTGGACCCCCGGGACCCTTTCGGTGGTCCCGGTACAATACCGGTGACCCCGAAACTTGTCCCGATGGCCGAAATAGCACTTCCTATATATAATTCTTTACCTCCGGACCATTCCGGAACTCCTCGTGACGTCCGGGATCTCATCCGGGACTCCGAACAACTTTCGGGTTATCGCATACTAATATCTCTATAACCCTAGCGTCACCGAACCTTAAGTGTGTAGACCCTACGGGTTCGGGAGACATGCAGACATGACCGAGATGACTCTTCGGTCAATAACCAACAGCGGGATCTGGATACCCATGTTGGCTCCCACATGTTCCACGACGATCTCATCAGATGAACCACGATGTCAAGGACTTAATCAATCCCGTATACAATTCCCTTTGTCTAGCGGTACGATACTTGCCCGAGATTCGATCGTCGATATCCCGATACCTTGTTCAATCTCGTTACCGGCAAGTCTCTTTACTCATTTCGTAACACATCATCCCGTGATCAACTCCTTGATCACATTGTTCACATTATGATGATGTCCTACCGAGTGGGCCCAGAGATACCTCTCCGTCACACGGAGTGACAAATCCCAGTCTCGATTCGTGCCAACCCAACAGACACTTTCGGAGATACCTGTAGTGTACCTTTATAGCCACCCAGTTACGTTGTGACATTTGGCACACCCAAAGCACTCCTACGGTATCCGGGAGTTGCACAATCTCATGGTCTAAGTAAATGATACTTGACATTAGAAAAGCTTTAGCATACGGACTACATGATCTTGTGCTAGGCTTAGGATTGGGTCTTGTCCATCACATCATTCTCCTAATGATGTGATCCCGTTATCAATGACATCCAATGTCCATGGTCAGGAAACCGTAACCATCTATTGATCAATGAGCTAGTCAACTAGAGGCTTACTATGGACATGGTGTTGTCTATGTATCCACACATGTATCTGAGTTTCCTATCAATACAATTATAGCATGGATAATAAACGATTATCATGAACAAGGAAATATAATAATAATCAATTTATTATTGCCTCTAGGGCATATTTCCAACAGTCTCCCACTTGCACTAGAGTCAATAATCCAGTTCACATCATCATGTGATTAACACTCATAGGTCACATCGCCATGTGACCAACATCCAAAGAGTTTACTAGTGTCACTAAACTAGTTCACATCATCATGTGATTAAGACTCAATGAGTTCTGGGTTTGATCAAGTTTTGCTTGTGAGAGAGGTTTTAGTCAATGGGTCTGCAACATTCAAATCCGTATGTACTTCGCAAATCTCTATGGCATCTCCTAGATGCAGCTACCACGTTCTATTTGGAGCTATTCCAAATAACTGTTCTACTATACGAATCCAATTTACTACTCAGAATAATCTGGATTAGTGTTAAAGTTTGCATCGGCGTAACCCTTTACGACGAACTCTTTTACCACCTCCATAATCGAGAAAATTCCTTAGTCCACTAGTTACTAAGGATAACTTTGACCGCTGTCCTGTGATCCATTCTTGGATCACTCTTGTACCCCTTGACCGACTCATGGCAAGGCACATTTCAGGTGCGGTACACAGCATAGCATACTATAGAGCCTACGTCTTAAGCATAGGGGACGACCTTCATCCTTTCTCTCTATTCTGCCGTGGTCGAGCTTTAAGTCTTAACTTCATACCTTACAATTCAGGCAAGAACTCCTTCCTTGACTGATCCATCCTGAACACCTTCAAGATCATGTCAAGGTATGTGCTCATTTGAAAGTACCATTAAGCATTTTGATCTATCCTTATACATCTTGATGCTCAATGTTCAAGTAGCTTAATCCAGGTTTTCCATTGAAAAACACTTTTCAAATAACCCTATATGCTTTCCAGAAATTCTACGTCATTTCCGATCAACAACATATACTCATCGGAAATTCTATAGTGCTCCCACTCACTTCTTTGGAAACACAAGTTTCTCATAAACTTTGTATAAACCCAAAATCTTTGATCATCTCATCAAAGCATACATTCCAACTCCGAGATGCTTACTCCAGTCCTTAGAAGGATTGCTGGAGCTTTGCATACTTATTAGCATCTTTCAGGATTGACAAAACTTACTAGTTGTATCACATACAACCTTTCCTCAAGAAAATCGTCGAGGAAACAATGTTTTTTGACATCCTATCTGCAAGATTTCACAAATAATGCAGTAATCGCTGATATAATTCCAACAGACTCTTAGCATCGCTACGAGTGAGAAAGTCTCATCGTAGTCAACTCCTTGAACTTGTCGGAAAACATCTTAACGACAAGTCGAGCTTTCTTAATGGTGATACTTACCATCATTGTCCGTCTTCCTTTTAAAATCCATCTGTACTCAACAGCCTCACGACCATCAAGTAGTTCTTCCAAAGTCTACACTTTGTTTTCATACATGGATCCTTTCTCGGATTTTATGGCCTCGAGCCATTTAATCGAAATCCGGGCCCACCATCGCTTCTCCATAGCTCGTAGGTTCATTGTTGTCTAGCAACATGACTTCCAAGACAGGATTACGTACCACTCTGAAGTAGTACGCATCCTTGTCATCCCACGAGGTTTGGTAGTGACTTGATCTGAAGTTTCATGATCACTATCATAAGCTTCCACTTCAATTGGTGTAAGTGCCACAGGAACAACTTCCTGTGCCTTGCCACACACTAGTTGAAGAGACGGTTCAATAACCTCATCAAGTCTCCACCATCCTCCCACTCAATTCTTTCGAGAGAAACTTTTCCTCGAGAAAGGACCTGATTCTAGAAACAATCCCTTATTGCTTTCGGATTTGAGACAGGAGGTACACCCAACTGTTTTGGGTGTCCTATGAAGATGCATTTATCCGCTTTGGGTTCGAGCTTATCGGCCTGAAACTTTTTCACATAAGCGTCGCAGCCCCAAACTTTTAAGAAATGACAGCTTAGGTTTCTCTAAACCATAGTTCATACGGTGTCATCTCATCGGAATTATGTGGTGCCCTATTTAAAGTGAATGTGGTTGTCTCTAATGCCTGACCCATAAACTATCGTGGTAATTCGCGAAGAGACATCATGGTATGCATCATATCCAATAGGGTGCAGTTATGATGTTCGGGCACACCATCACACTATGGTGTTCCAGGCTGTATCAGTTGTGAAACAATTTCCACAATGTCTTAATTCTGTGCCAAACTCGTAATTCAGATATTCATCTCTATGATCATATCATAGATATTTTATCCTCTTGTCACGACGATCTTTCAACTTCACCCTGAAATTACTTGAACCTTTCAATAATTCAGACTCGTGATTCATCAAGTAAATATACTCAACATCTACTCAAATCATCTGTGAAGTAAGAACATAACGATATCCACTTCATGCCTCAGCACTCATTGGACTGCACACATCAAAATGTATTACTTCCAACAAGTTGCTTTCTAGTTCCATTTTACTGAAACCGAGGCTTTCAGTCATCTTGCCCATGTGGTATGATTTGCATGTCTCAAGTGATTCAAAAAATCAAGTGAGTCCAAACGATCCATTTGCATGGAGTTTCTTCATGCATAAACACCAATATACATGGTTCGCATGTCTCAAACTTTTCAAAAAACGAGTGAGCCCAAAGATCCATCAACATGGAGCTTCTTCATGCGTTTTATACCGATATGACTTAAGTGGCAGTGCCACAAGTAGGTGGTACTATCATTACTATCTTATATCTTTTGGCATGAACATGTGTATCACTATGATCGAGATTCAATAAACTATTCATTTTAGGTGCAAGACCATTGAAGGTATTATTCAAATAAATAGAGTAACAATTATTCTCTTTAAATGAATAACCGTATTGCGATAGTCATAATCCAATCATGTCTATGCTCAACGCAAACACCAAATAACAATTATTCAGGTTTAACACCAATCTCGATGGTAGAGGAAGCGTGCGATCCTTGATCATATCAACATTGGAGACACTTCTAACACATATCGTCAGCTCACCTTTAGCTAGTCTCCGTTTATTCCGTAGCTTTTATTTCGAGTTACTAACACTTAGCAACTGAACCGGTATCTAATACCCTGGTGCTACTAGGAGTACTAGTAAAGTACACATTAACACAATGTATATCCAATATACTTCTATCGACCTTGACAGCCTTCTCATCTACCAAGAATCTAGGGTAATTCTGCTCCAGTGGCTGTTCCCCTTATTACAGAAGCACTCAGTCTCGGGTTTGGGTTCAACCTTGGGTTTCTTCACTAGAGCAGCAGCTGAATTGCCGTTTCATGAAGTATCCCTTTGTTCCCTTGCCCTTCTTGAAACTAGTGGTTTCACCAACCATCAACAATTGATGCTCCTTCTTGATTTCTACTTTTGCGGTGTCAAACATCGCGAATATCTCAAGGATCATCATATATGTCCCTGATATATCATAGTTCATCACGAAGTTTTAGCAGCTTGGTGGTAATGACTTCGGAGAACCATCACTATTTCATCTGGAAGATCAACTCCCACTCGATTCAAGCGATTGTTGTACTCAGACAATCTGAGCACAAGCACAACAATTGAGCTTTTCTCCTTAGTTTGCAGGCTAAGAAAATCGTCGGAGGTCTTATACCTCTTGACGTGGGCACGAGCCTGAAATCCCAATTTCAGCCCTCGAAACATCTCATATGTTTCGCGATGTTTCAAAATGTCTTGGTGCCTCAACTCTAAACCATTTAACTGAACTATCACGTAGTTATCAAAATGTGTATGTCAGATGTTCGCAACATCCACAAACAACGTTCGAGGTTCAGCACACTGAGCGGTGCATTAAGGACATTAGCCTTCTATGAAGCAATGAGGACAATCCTCAGTTTACGGACCTAGTCCGCATAATTGCTACTATCAACTTTCAACTAATTTTTCTCTAGGAACATATCTAAACAGTAGAACTGAAGCGTGAGCTACAACATAATTTGCGAAATCCTTTTGACTATGTTCAGGATAATTAAGTTCATCTTATGAACTCCCACTCAGATAGACATCCCTCTAGTCATCTAAGTGATTACATGATCCGAGTCAATTAGGCCGTGTACGATCATCACGTGAGACGGACTAGTCATCATCGGTGAACATCTTCATGTTGATCGTATCTACCATACGACTCATGCTCGACCTTTCGGTCTTCTGTGTTCCGAGGCCATGTCTGTACACATGCTAGTCTCGTCAAGTCAACCTAAGTGTTTTGCGTGTGTAAATCTGTCTTACACCCGTTGTATGTGAACGTTAGAATCTAACACCCGATCATCACGTGGTGCTTCGAAACACGAATTGTCGCAACGGTGCACAATTAGGGGGAACACTTTCTTGAATTTTTTTAATGAGGGATCATCTTATTTACTACCGTCGTTCTAAGTAAACAAGATGTATAAACATTATAAACATCACATGCAATCAAATAATAGTGACATGATATGGCCAATATCATATAGCTCCTTTGATCTCCATCTTGGGGCTCCATGATCATCTTGTCACCGGCATGACACCATGATCTCCATCATCATGATCTCCATCATCGTGTCTCCATGAAGTTGTCACGTCATCTATTACTTCTACTACTACAACTAACGGTTAGCAATAAAGTAAAGTAATTACATGACGTTTATGTTGACACGCAGGTCATAAATAAATTAAGACAACTCCTATGGCTCTTGCCGGTTGTCATACTCATCGACATGCAAGTCGTGATTCCTATTACAAGAACATGATCAATCTCATACATCACATATATCATTCAGCACATCCTTTTGGCCATATCACATCACATAGCATACCCTGCAAAAACAAGTTAGACGTCCTCTAATTGTTGTTTGCATGTTTTACATGGCTGCTATGGGTTTCTAGCAAGAACGTTTCTTGCCTACGCAAAAACCACAACGTGATATGCCAATTGCTATTTACCCTTCATAAGGACCCTTTTCATCGAATCCCATCCGACTAAAGTGGGAGAGACAGACACCTGCCGGCCACCTAATGCAACTAGTGCATGTCAGTCGGTGGAACCGGTCTCACGTAAGCATACATGTAAGGTTGGTCCGGGCCGCTTCATCCCACAATGCCGCCGAATCAAGATTGGACTAGTAACGGTAAGCATATTGAACAAAATCAACGCCCACAACTACTTTGTGTTCTACTCGTGCATAGAAACTACGCATAGACCTAGCTCATGATGCCACTGTTGGGGAACGTAGCATAAATTCAAAATTTTCCTACGTGTCACCAAGATCTATCTATGGAGTCACATAGCAACGAGGGAGGAGTGGATCTACATACCCTTGTAGATCGCGCGCGGAAGCGTTCAAGAGAACGGGGTTGATGGAGTCGTACTCGTCGTGATCGAAATCACCGATGATCCTAGCGCCGAACGGACGACACCTCCGCGTTCAACACACGTACGGAGCAGCGACGTCTCCTCCTTCTTGATCCAGAAAGGGGGGAGGAGAGGTTGATGGAGATCCAGTAGCACGACGGCGTGGTGGTGGAAGTAGCGGGATTCCAACAGGGCTTCGCCAAGCGCGGCGGGAGGAGGGAGATGTGTCATGGGAGGGAGAGGGAGGCGCCAGGGCTCAGGTATGGTTGCCCTCCCTTCCACCCACTATATATAGGGCCAAGGGAGAGGGGGGGCGCAGCCTTGGCCCTTCCTCCAAGGAAGGGTGCGGCCAAGGGAGGAGTCCCTCCTCCCCAAGGCACCTCGGAGGTGCCTTCCCCCTTTAGGACTCTTCCTTTCCCTCTTCTCTTGGCGCATGGGCCTCTTGGGGCTGGTGCCCTTGGCCCATATAGGCCAAGGCGCACCCCCTACAGCCCATGTGGCCCCCCGGGGCAGGTGGCCCCACCCGGTGGACCCCCGGGACCCTTCCGGTGGTCCCGGTACAATACCGGTGACCCCGAAACTTGTCCCGATGGCCGAAATAGCACTTCCTATATATAATTCTTTACCTCCGGACCATTCCGGAACTCCTCGTGACGTCCGAGATCTCATCCGGGACTCCGAACAACTTTCGGGTTACCGCATACTAATATCTCTATAACCCTAGCGTCACCGAACCTTAAGTGTGTAGACCCTACGGGTTCGGGAGACATGCAGACATGACCGAGATGACTCTTCGGTCAATAACCAACAACATGATCTAGATACCCATGTTGGCTCCCACATGTTCCACGACGATCTCATCGGATGAACCACGATGTCAAGGACTTAATCAATCCTGTACACAATTCCCTTTGTCTAGCGGTACGATACTTGCCCGAGATTCGATCGTCGATATCCCGATACCTTGTTCAATCTCGTTACCGGCAAGTCTCTTTACTCGTTTCGTAACACATCATCCCGTGATCAACTCCTTGATCACATTGTGCACATTATGATGATGTCCTACCGAGTGGGCCCAGAGATACCTCTCCGTCACATGGAGTGACAAATCCCAGTCTCGATTCGTGCCAACCCAACAGACACTTTCAGAGATACCTGTAGTGTACCTTTATAGCCACCCAGTTACGTTGTGACGTTTGGCACACCCAAAGCACTCCTACGGTATCCGGGAGTTGCACAATCTCATGGTCTAAGGAAATGATACTTGACATTAGAAAAGCTTTAGCATACGAACTACATGATCTTGTGATAGGCTTAGGATTGGGTCTTGTCCATCACATCATTCTCCTAATGATGTGATCCCATTATCAATGACATCCAATGTCCATGGTCAGGAAACCGTAACCATCTATTGATCAACGAGCTAGTCAACTAGAGGCTTACTAGGGACATGGTGTTGTCTATGTATCCACACATGTATCTGAGTTTCCTATCAATACAATTATAGCATGGATAATAAACGATTATCATGAACAAGGAAATATAATAATAATCAATTTATTATTGCCTCTAGGGCATATTTCCAACAGTTTTTAGGGTATATGGAGATATATAGGCGGAAGAAGTACGTCAGGGGGGCCACGAGGGGCTCACGAGGGTGGAGGGCACGCCCAGGGGGGGTGGGTGTGCCCCCTGCCTCGTGACCTCCTCGTAGATCCCCCGATGTGCACTCCAAGTCTTCTGGGCTTCTTTCCTTCCAAAAATGAGTTCCGTGAAGTTTCAGGTCAATTGGACTCCGTTTGGTTTTCCTTTTCTTCAAAACCCTAAAACAGGGTAAAAAACAGAAACTGGCACTGGGCTCTGCGTTAATAGGTTAGTCCCAAAAATGATATAAAAGTGTATAATAAAGCCCATAAACATTCAAAACAGTAAATAATATAGCATGGAGCAATCAAAAATTATAGATACATTGGAGACGTATCACACCCTTCGAAGTGATTTATGGACTTATGTGCCGAACCCCTCTGAATTGGTCAAAAACTGGGGAACGGACGCTCATTGGTCCAGACATTATTCAACAAGCTGAAGAGCAGGTTCACATTGTCTGGGATAATCTTCAGGCGGCCCAGTCCCGCCAGAAGAGCAACTATGACCGAAAACACTGGGGTTCAACTTATCAATCCGGTGAACAAGCTTATCTGCGTGTCACTCCTTTGAGAGGCACTCATCGGTTCGGAGTCAAGGGCAAGCTAGCTAAGCGCTACATTGGTCCCTCCCGCATTCTCGCCCGTCGTGGACAGGTGGCTTATCAACTGGAGTTGCCACCTCAATTATCTCATGTTCATGATGTCTTCCATGTGTCGCAACTTCGTCGATGCTTCAAGGATCCGGAACGTGAAGTGGATCCGGAATTGATTGAAGTTCAAGATGATCTCACATACAAGGAGCATCCGATCTGCATTCTTGAAGAAGCTGAACGTCGAACACGCCAGAAGGTTACCAAGTTCCTCAAGGTGCAATGGTCAAATCATTCTAAAGATGAAGCCACTTGGGACCGCGAGGATAACCTCCATGCTGAATACCCCGACATGTTCCCTTCTACCTCTTAATTCTCGGGACGAGAATTTCTTTTAGAGGAGAGTTGTAACACCCCGATGTACTGATGCTATAGTAACCCTTGGGGTTAAGCTAATCTTTTTGCTAAACAAGTGCCTGATCATTATTGTCTCATGTTCTTTCAAACTCCAGTTGAATTCAAATTCAAATTCTGGGTGAATTTCAAAAATGCTCAAACATGAAAACTAAAATGTTCATCAGGTGTAAAATATTCTCCTGGTAATATTAGTGGTGAACCCATATTTTTGCAAAATGCCTATGTGGCCTAAAATAGCTAAATCAGAAAAGCTTTAAAAAAAGAGAAAAGAAAAGGAGAAAAAGGAGGGGAAGGAGAAAGGCCCCCTCCCCCACTAATTTCGCTGGGCCTTAGCCCAACTAGACCGGCCCATCCGGCCCACCTAACCCACCCCCCTCCCGGTCGCCTCTCTCTCCTGTACAGCCGACCGAGCGCCTGCCCGAGCCGTCCCCGTCCAACCAGCTCGCCGGCGCCGCCCCGAGGGGATAAGGATCCCCGCCACCTCGGTCCTCTCCCCCCCGCTCTCCACTGTCGCCCACTCCGCCTCTCCCTCTCCCACCAGACCCCTCCTTGCACTCCCCCTTGTTCCCCACCGCATCCGAGCGCCGCCATGGCCTCGCCGTCGTAGAACTCGCGGCCACCGTGACCTCCGCACCTCTCCGATGTGTCCGCTCGCTCCACCTCCTTCGACTACGCCTCCCTGACGAGCCGCAGGACGCCGACGTGCGTGCGAACGATGCCCTGGCCTCGTCTTCTTCCTCGGATCCTCGGCGCGTCTCCGACGAGCGTCGTCAACTCCTGCTGGTACTAAGCCTTCACCGGCCTCCATGTGCCGCTTGGTGAGATTCTCCGTCTCCTGCTCCCCTCCATTAGCATCTACGCGTGCCGTAGCTAGCTGCCGCCACGTCCGTGCTCTGCTCGGCGCCGACGAGCTTGTGGCCGTCGATCTGGTCGATGTCACTGCCGCCTGAGGCCACGGTCGGACTCCTGGTGTCCCTAGGAGCCCAACACGCACGCGCACACTTCCTCCCATGCCTCATAGCGCCGTCCCCGATGAGCGTCCAAACACATCGCCGCGGAGCTCGCCGCCGGCAAGGCCCCGGTGACCTTTTGGTCACAGGCTCAAGCCCGTTGCACTCCCCGCACCGCGTAGATACCCCCAGCCTCTCCGTTTGCTCGATAGCGCGCCGTAGCTCCGTTTTCGTCGAGCACCCGTGCACACCGCCACCTCCACCGCTCGCCGGCGCCGATTCCGGCCAAGTCCGGCGATGCTACGGCCATCATTGGACGCGGCGCTGAGAGCTCGTTCGAATGAGCCTAGCCCTGGTCCTCCCCGAGCCCTCTACGCGTTTTCCGGTGAGATCTGAACAGCGCCGCCGCATTTGGCATCGTCGGCGTTGAGCCGCCGGCCACGCTGAGCTGGCACACCTGGGGCCACCCCCCTGGGTCACTGCCAGTGGGGCCCCTGGCCCCCTGTTGACTAGTTGACCTGGTCAACTGTGCTGACTAGGCAGGCCCCAGCCACTGACACGCGGGCCCCACCGCTTATTCCACTAACTAAAATGTTTTAATATTTAAAACTAATTAGTTTAGTTAATTAGACACTGACATGTGGGCCCAGTAGTTTTACTAACTAAATTTAGATTAGTTTGAATTCTGTTTAACCCACTGTCTATGACAGGTGGGCCCCCCATGTCAGGTTTGACCTGGTCAGCCGTGTGTTGACCTGCTGATCTCACTGTGACATCATGCTGAGTCATATATCTTTTTCTGTAAATAAAATAAATCTAGAAAATAGGAAAATCTTTAGAAATTCATAGAAATTAAACCGTAACTCGGATGAAAATGTTTTGTACATGAAAGTTGCTCAGAAAAATCCAACCAATCCGAATACGCGGTCCGTTCATCAGTCACTTGCCCCTAGCATGTTGAACATGGAAATTTCCCCCTCTTTTCCTCTGTCCGGAATTCAACTAACGTTGGGAATTCATCCTCGGATGTTTATCCCCTCCGTCTGCAACATGTAGTCCTATGTTAGGGCAACCCTAGCTCTTCCTATCATCATGTTATGCCTTGTGATGCATTGTTTGCTCTGTATTTACTGTTTCTTCCCCCTCTTCTCTCCGGTAGACCCCGAGACTGATGTTGCCCCTGTGATCGACTACGTCGACAACGACACCTCCTTGCCAGAGCAACCAGGCAAGCAAACCCCCCCTTGAGCATTCCGATATCGCCTATTTCTTTCCCTCTCTGCTTGCATTAGAACTGCTACTGCTTTCTGTATGATCCTACTCTGATGCATAGCTTGTTGTTGTTACTGTCGGCGTTCTAGGAACGGGGGTCCCCAGACTTGCCTGCCTGCGGCCTGCGGCGTGGCTCAAGTGGGGGCCCAGCGCGGCCCATCTTCATCAGCTCAAGCTCAAGACCCTCGCGAGGGGCCAAGCCTCGCGGGGAGGACGACAGGAAGCTTCCTCAGAGGCAGCCTCGTCAGGCTGGCTCGCAAGGAGGCGGAGAGATCAAGGCAGGGGCACCTCACGAGGAGCCCGGGACGCAAGCCATGACGATCGAGACCAGGCGGGCGCCAGGCGGGCGCCGGTCTGTGCAGTGTCCTTGTTTCCCCTTTGGTGCAAAGGGGGCAAGCACATGCCAAGGCACCGGGCAAAGGTTGCCATTCCGGTGCAATGATACCAAGACCAGCAGAGCGGCAGGACTGAGGTCACCTTGGAGCCCAAGACGGCGTCATCACCAGTACTTTTGGCAGCCGAAGACCACCTTTGGTCAGGATAACTTGTACTATATGTTCCCCTTCAAAATGGCCAATTGTTGGCTCCCTTCCCACTCATTGTTTGGGGAGAGGCCTAGGTCCTCTATAAATAGAGCTAGCCACCACAAAGTAGAGAGACCCCCAGAGAGATCAACACACCCAGAGGGCTAGAGATCTGATAGAACCCTAGCAGAGATAGAGAGAGAGAGGCGACTGAACTCGCCCTAGCAGTTCATCGCACCAGCTCAAGAACACCTCTCGCGAGGCTGTTCTTCCCTTGTACTGTTCACCAGCAGCCCCTGAGGCAATCTGAGGGAGTCCTGGATTAGGGGGTATCCGGACAGCCGGATTATATCCTTTGGCCGGACTATTGGACTATGAAGATACAAGATTGAAGACTTCATCTCGTGTCCTGATGGGACTCTACTTGGCGTGGAAGGCAAGCTAGGCAATACGGATATGTATATCTCCTCCTTTGTAACCGACCTTGTGTAACCCTAGCCCCCTCCGATGTCTATATAAACCGGAGGGTTTTAGTCCGTAGGACACAACAACATACAATCATACCATAGGCTAGCTTCTAGGGTTTAGCCTCTCTGATCTCGTGGTAGTTCTACTCTTGTACTACCCATATCATCAATATTAAATTTTACCTCCATCAAGAGGGCCCGAACCTGGGTAAAACATCGTGTCCCCTGCCTCCTGTTACCATCCACCTTAGACGCATAGTTTGGGACCCCCTACCCGAGATCCGCCGGTTTTGACACCGACATTGGTGCTTTCATTGAGAGTTCCTCTGTGACGTCGCCGTAAGGAAGGATGCCTCATCTTGTTGTTAAAAGAAACATTACCGCCGGGGGAGCTCTGGCTGTTGGCCAAACTCTCCGGCTAGGCAGTTTCGTCATGACTGCCCGTTCGGCCGCTGCACCGACGATGACTTCTCGGGTCATAAAAAACAGCCTCCACGTCGGCTCGGAAGTCGCCGAGCAGATGGATCCAATGTAGTTCTCTTCCCTAAACGAACTCTTGGATCGCATCGCGGCCTTGGGAGTCGCTACGGAGTATGATCGGATCAAAGGGAGATTAACTCTCCACCGGTCACCCATCACGTTGCGGTGGTGGAGGAACAATGCGGCAACTTTTCCTCTATTTTGAGGACTAACTATGTCCGGATTCCTGAGCTCTCCGAGCCGGATACCCGCTTATGGGAGGACATCACCCAAGCCCTGAACCTAGAATCAGGCAGCGGGCCAAATTCATCGGGTAACACTCCGGAACCCGAACTTCCAAGATTGGAAACTCCTCGGCCCCTGGGTCTTAGATCGGGTAGGGATTCAGACTCAAATCCACCCACCCACCCAGACATAAATGATCTTTCCCACATAAGGCAAGAGCCCCATGAAACAATACATCATTATTGGGCCAGATTCCTCCTTGTATTGAATAAGGTTAAGGACTGTCGCGAGGAAGATGCAGTCTCACTTTTCTGCAATAATTGCACGGACAAGGGAATCCTTAACGCCTTAAGTCGCCGTGACATATCACGCTTGGCTGACTTGGCTTCCATAGTACGAAAGCACTGTGCGATGGAAAGCGCCTGGAAAACCGAAATGAAATTTTGGGATAATCCGGCTCTGAATATACACCCAGTCCGAAGTAAAAGGGTGCACTGTAATAAGACACCCGAGCTAGTTGTAAAGAAACAAAAACCCTCTACAGGGCATGGAACCGTACTGGAGGTATGGCTCAATGGACCCTGCAAAATTCATAGTACAACGGATACAATACCAACGCACAACCTTAGAGCATGTTGGATACTTCGGCAGGTGGCCAAAAGTGGTGAGGATCTTCTTATCCCAAATACCACTGAGCACCATCCCGTGGATAACAATACGGTGTCAACAGTCTTTGAGACCTTCGCGTCAAATAATAGGCGCAAGCGAACACTCCGCAGCATGGCCGAAATCTGCCACGTAGCAGCAATAAATCCATGGAGTGACATGGCTATTACCTTCAATGCCAGTGATGAACCTAAATTCCAAACAGCCCGAGCACCAGCCGCACTGGTCCTCAGTCCAATCGTGGACAGCTTTCGACTCACCAAAGTACTCATGGACGACGGCAGCGGATTAAACCTCATCTATGAGGAAACTCTTCAAAAGATGGAAATAGACTGGAACTGCATCGAGCAAAGTAGCACAACCTTTAGAGGAATTATCCCTAGTCGGGAAGCACACTGTGCTGGGAAAACCACACTAGATGTGGTATTTGGCACGCCGGATAATTATAGGTCCGAAGAAATTACATTCCAAGTGGCCCCATTCAGCAGTGGTTATCACGCTCTTTTAGGACGGGAGGCGTTCACAATCTTTCAAGCCGTACCCCATTACGGGTACATGAAGCTCAAAATGCCCGGGCCCAACAGAATCATCACTCTCCCTAGTGATCCGGACAATGCACTCTGCGCCGAAAACAAAACAGCCGCACTGGCCCTCGAGGCATTATCCGAAGCCCTCTCGGCCGAGGAATTAACCACGATACGCTCTACAGTCGACAGGGACGACGTGATACTCGACAAGAGATCCAAGTCCACCTCTTTTAAACCGATAGATAAAATAGTCAAATTCCAAGTCCACCCAACGGACCCTACAAAAACAGCCTCCATCGGGGCACAGTTGAACCCCGCTGTGGACGCCGCACTACGAGAGTTCCTGCGTGAGAACTGGGACATATTCGCCTGGGATCCCTCAGACATGTCAGGAATCCCACGCAGGCTGGCCGAGCATAGCCTCACTATCTTAAAGGGATTCAAGCCGGTCAAGCAAGCTCTTCGGCGTTTCTCCGAACCTAAGAGACAGGCCATGGGAGAGGAACTAGCCAAGTTATTGGAGGCCGGGTTCATCAGATAAATAAAACACCCGGACTGGCTAGCAAACCTGGTGATGGTATCAAAGAAGGACAAATCCTGGCACCTTTGTGTCGATTTCAAAGACCTCAATAAAGCTTGCCCAAAGGATCCCTTCCCCCTCCCATGCATCGATCAAATCATTGATGCTACCGCAGGACACGAGTCATTGTGTTTCCCCGACGCATACTCTGGTTACCACCAAATCAAGATGGCGGAGTCCGACCAAGCTGCAACGGCATTCATCACACCATACGGTCCCTTCTGTTTTAACACAATGCCTTTTGGGCTAAAAAACGCCGGCGCAACATATCAGCACATGATTCAGACATGTCTGGAGAAACAAATCGACAAAAGAGTAGAGGCATACGTAGACGATGTGGTCGTCAAAACCAAACACGTCGACTCTTTGATAGATGACTTGAGGCTCACATTTGACAACCTCCGAACGTACGACATCAAGCTCAATCCGGAAAAATGCGTTTTTGGCGTACCAGCCGGAAAGCTCCTGGGTTTCATTGTCTCCAGTAGAGGTATTGAAGCTAATCCGTCCAAACTCCAAGCTTTGTCACAGTTGGCTACCCCAATAGACCTCAAACAAATCCAGAAGTTAACTGGATGCGTGGCGTCTCTAAGCCGCTTTATCTCCCGCTTAGGAGAAAAGGCTTTACCCCTTTATCGCCTCCTTCGGCGCACCGAACACTTTGAGTGGACGGACGCGGCCACAGCCGGATTGGAAGAAATAAAGGCCATCTTGGCAACCAACCCAATCCTGGCCGTGCCAAACATCGGTGAACCAATGCTATTGTACATTGCGGCAACTCATCAAGTTGTAAGCGCGGTGCTCGTTGTCGAATGGGAAGCGGACGGACATAAGTTCCCTCTTCAAAAGTCGATATACTATGTATCCACTGTCCTCACTCCATGCAAATCACGGTACCCGCACTACCAAAAGATAGCATATGCGGTATTCATGGCATCGCAGAAGCTGCGACACTACTTTCAAGAGTGTTCGATTACAGTAGCCTCGGAAGTGCCACTTAATGATATTATAAACAACCGCGACGCTACGGGCCGGATTGCCAAATGGGCCATTGAGCTCCTCCCATTCGACATAACATACAAATCTCGACGAGCCATTAAGTCGCAGGTATTGGCCGACTTCGTCACCGTATGGACGAAGGCCGAACTCCCTAAAGAGTACGGTGCATACTCCAATTAGATCATGCACTTCAACGGTTCTAAAATGTTTTCTGGTCTAGGGGCTGGCATCGTCCTGACGTCCCCAACCGGAGATACCGTTCAGTACATATTGCAAATATTGTATACAGACTCCAACAATGCAGTCGGATACGAAGCTCTGTTGCATGGTCTTCGGATGGCAGTCTCCATGGGCATTCAACGCCTGGAGGTGCGTGGGGATTCAAACCTCGCAATATCCCAAATAATTGGAGACTTTGACGCCAAGGATCCGAAAATGGCGGCCTATCGAAACGCCATCCTAAAAATGTCAACTCGGTTCGAGGGGCTCGAATTTCACCATGTGGCTCGGGAAAACAATTAGGCGGCGAATATCCTCGCCCGCATCGGTGCAAAACATGATGCGGTCCCCCCAAAATATTTTTGGAAAGGCTGTTCAAGCCATCCGTAGTATGGGAAGGGGACACCAGTAACAACAGTCCGAACCCGTCCAAAATACCTGATACCGAACTCTCTGACACAATCAGAGGCTCCGCCACCAAAATAACACCTTCAGCCCACGAAATAATGGCCATTATTGCCCCATGGATAGAACCATTCCTGGCCTACCTAACTAGAGAGGAACTTCTGGAGGACCAAAATGTGGCACGCTGCATAGTGCGGCGATCCAAGGCCTACAGGGTCCATGAGGGAGAATTGTACAAAAAAAGCACTGCCGGAGTCCTTCAAAGGTGCATCTCTGAAGAGGAAGGGCGGAATCTTTTGGCAGAAATTCACGCCAGACTCGGCGGTCATCATGCCGCAGCCCGGGCTCTTGTAAGCAAGGCCTTCCGTACAGGATTCTATTGGCCAACGGCCCGGGCAGATGCACAAGACTTGGTCCAACGCTGCACCGGTTGCCAGCTCTTTGCAAATCAAAGTCACATGCCACCTACCGCCCTCCAAACAATCCCCATTACATGGCCCTTTGCGGTCTGGGGGCTTGACATGGTTGGACCCCTTAAAGGGGGAACCCACAAGAAATAAAATACTTATTGGTCATGGTAGATAAATTCACCAAATGGATAGAGGCCAAACTTATTAAAACAGCCGAATCTGGACCGGTGATAGACTTCATATCCGGGGTTGTACACCGTTATGGCGTCCCCCACAGCATCATCACTGATAATGGCACAAAATTCACGGCCGATGAGGTAAAACTCTGGTGCAGCAAAATGGGTATCAAGCTCGATTATGCTTCAGTCTATCACCCACAAACCAACGGTCAAGTCGAGCGAGAAAACAGTCTTATAATGAGCGGCATTGAACCCAGATTAGTGCGCTCCTTAATGGAGTCTAACACACACTGGGTAGAGGAGCTCGACTCCGTACTCTGGGGGCTGCGGACCATGCCGAATCGTAGTACCGGATATACACCCTTTTTTATGGTGTACGGCGCAGAGGCAGTCTTGCCTTGTGACATAATTCATGACTCACCTTGAGTGCGCATGTACGAAGAAAGAGAAGCCGAGCTCGATCGGCAGGACAGTTTGGACACCCTGGAGGAGGAGCGCGACGTAGCCAAAGCCCGTTCCGCATTTTATAAGCAACAGGCTCGCAGATACCAAAGCAAAGAAGTACGGGCCAAAACTTATAATGTTGGCGAACTAGTTCTACGCCCGCCGGATAAGAAAAAGAACAAGGTCGAGCCCAAATAGGAAGGTGCATTCATTATTGACCAAGTTCTGACCGGTGGAGAGTACCGACTACGGGATGCGTCGACTAGTCGACTCGAGCCGAACCCATGGAACGCGGCCAGGCTCCGAAGATTCTACGCCTAGCACCGGACTCTATGTTAGTCCCCTCCCTTTGTCCATTTTCTGCATATACATTATCTGTCTTGTTTCTCTTTCTTTCTTTCTTTTATTATTTCTCTAGGCCTTCAAGGGTCACCTTGTGCCTCACTTGCACATTACAGATGCGCTAGCCGCACTCTTCATACCTAGGGGCTTCTTTCACAGAAGCTTAAATTATTTATCTGGGCCTCATGCCCCACACATGTGTTATACTTCCGCATGTACCTTTTTTCACCATTATATGCATCGATATGACTTAAGTTTTGGCCAAGCTGGGTTGCCTGGCTCTTGTATTTATGCCCTACGTTCCCGTTAATTCGGCTAGGGCATAAGGGGAGCACCTCTGCGATTGTTACTGCCGGGTCAGCCGGATGTGTACCTCAGACTGGGTGAAGCCGAAAGCTAGCGTTCTTAAGGGAATATTCGGTTGGTGAACAAAAGATGATTTTAATTTATTATCCATATTTGCCCCCAGATATTTTTCCCGCGTTTCCTATCGCAGTCCGGACATGCACTTTAGGGCATGCTTACCCAGGGAAAGGAACCCTTAACGGAACTATTCTCCCTGGAAGATGTTTCTTACTACCCATGTAATATAACATAACTAGTTGGGCACTTGTCTGATAAAGCACTAATGACCCCTACACATGGTCTCCACGCATACCCCGGTTCTTATATAACTGAGCGGGTATTCGGATACACTCCGGACTATTGGGCCCGGAGGTTGAAGCGAAAAGGTCTGCAACGACAAATGATCTACAATCCGGCTAGAAGGCATTATACATGTCACTTTAATTACATAGTCATGCAGACTGACTAAATTCCTCTTCTATACCATCCAATAGGCGGTCTAGCTTACAATCCTGTTGAGAATACTTTGCGGCTAATTCTACTTGCCCATAAACTAAGCTAACGGGGATCTCTTTTCCGTAGGGCCCCACAGGTCCGACCTCGGCCATGTGATTTGGGTCTGCCTTGGTATACCGCGTCTTCACCATGGCACAGGCTTCTCTGGCACCCTGTCGGCAGGCTGATATCTTCCATAATTGGAAGCACCGCCGTGCTCCCTTGAGCTTCTCCGCAAGCTCAGCAACGCCCTCTGGTAGGGAGACGGGCGGCCACAAGGCCTGGGCAACACCCTGCATCACCTACCGAACTTGTTCGTGCAGATGTGACGGCTCGGACAGAAGATCACCCGTAGACCTGGGCATTTTCTCCGCGGGACGACCCGTCAGCATACCTACAGACATAACGCTATTAGTCGGCTTCTTCGCCGAACTCCTTTAAAAGGATTCGTTCAAGCACTTACTGAAAATGCCGCGCCGAAGCCGCTTATTCTACTTCTCGGAGTCTGCAAGCTGGCCCCAAACGTCTTTTATTTCCATGCTCAGCTTAATATTGGCATCTTGGAGATTGTTTTTCTCCCGCCTAACCTCAGTCAGCACGCGTTTGCCAGCTTCTAGCTATCGCATAACATGCTGGTCCTCCGGATTTTCTCTGGATTCATCTGCAACATCTGTTGTTAGATCTGCAGCCATGCCGCACGTTATATGGTAGCCATCACTCTTTAAAGTAAATGTTACCAGCAGGTAACTTTTTCGGTTCCTGCAATGCGGCCACAGCAGCCCGCAGTTGGGTCTTGCATTCCTCCAGCTCCTGTGACAGCCTAGTATTCTTCTCTATAAGAACCTCCATAATAAAGATGATCCTTAAATCAGTTCTGCTAACTGTTTCAAGTCTCAGGGGCTACTGATACATATAAATCGTCAAATTTACTCACCCGTACATCCTTTACATACTGATCTGTGGCTCTGGCTAGACCATCTTGAGCAGCACGGAGGTACGCCTTTCCAGAATTGAAGGCGTCAAACGCCTCTAGTGAGAAACAAGCGTCGCGGAGTACGGCATTGCGGCGCCTATGATTCATGGTGCTTTCCACTTCTGAGTTTGTAGCGGATAATCTATCCGCATCCTCTGTAGGGAGATTATCCGGTGCCTGCCCCATATCGGCTTCTGCGTCCATGTCCGGTCCTGGCACCCGACTGGTGGAAGCGTGATTGGCAACATCGCCGGACATATTCTGGCGAGCGTTTTTTCTGTTAAAGAAACATGGGCGTCATTAAATTTTGAGAAAGACGACAACCACGGAGCGGGGTTTTTCTTATACCTTTGTGCCGGCGTCTCCGTCCTGACCGCCTTCCTTTTTGGCCTACCCGGCCTCGGTGCCTCTTGTTGGCGAGTTGCTGCGGGTTCGGCAGGGCGTCCCGAATGCCTTCCCTGTAAAAGATGCCATGTGTATATGGTGGGTGAAGTGCCTAAAAGGGGATCCTAGTTTTGGAGTTGGGATTTTTGGTTTTTCTTACTTGCGATGCAGGGAGCAGTCCAGGATAGTCGGCCGTAATGGCCACCATGGCATAGTCGCAGCTTAACTGATAGAACTGCCGGTCTATCAGCTCCACGAATATAACAGAATCTTCTTCAAGTCCGGAGTCGAGGGCCCGATCAGGGTCCTCTGGTTGTGGAGAAGGGCTGCTGACCTCCTTTATGGCTTTTCGCAGTTCCTACCGCAGAGTGGCAAGGTGAATACTTACGAAAAAGAATGCGGGAAAAATGGGAGCAGGGAGATATAACTTACCCACCTTGGAGGATTGTACATGGAGAATCCATCCCGTGGCTTGATGCGGGTGAACTCCTCTTCCTCACCCTTGAACAGTTCGGACAGAATTTTCGCTAAAGAGACAGCATTGTCCGGACCCTTACGCCCACAGCGGGTGGCGTTATCCGCCCCGTTGTAACACCACAAGGGGTGCCCACGGTATTGAAGTGGTTGCACTCCCCGCATTATGCAAATCGACATAACTTCGATTATTGTCAATCCTGATTGAGCCAGTGCTTTGATCCGGTTCATCATATAGAGGACTTCTCTATTGTCTTTCGCATGGGGCTCCGTGGGCGCCAACTTCGGTGCTTCTTCAGAGGAGCATTGTTAAACTCAGGAAGACCCCGCCGAACAGGGTCCGGAAGGGGAACGTCCTCCAAATAAAACCATTCTAAAGGCCAGTCTTCGGACGACTTCTTCGGGGTACCGGACAGGTATCCGGTATCAGTGATGCGCCATATTTTGGCTCTGCCCACTTGATAAAAGTGATCCCCTTTGTGTGCGAGGGACGAGGCAAAATAGCCTTTTCCACAGCTCGAAGTGAGCCTCGCAGCCCAGGAACAACTCGCAGAGAGCTACATAGCCAGCGATATGTAGAATGGAGGCAGGGGTGAAATTGTGTAATTGGAGGCCGTAGAACTCCAGGAGCCCGCGGAGGAACGGATGAATTGGAAATCCGAGTCCCCTTAGCAAATAAGGAACAAGGCAGACCCTTTCCCCCGTGGAGGGACAGGGAAAGCTCTCCGCTTGCTCCCGCCATTGTAGGTGGCAAGCCCGGCTCGAACGGGCAGCATATATGCCGAAGGGAGAAATCCCTTGGTCTGCAGTTCGACCTATCGACTGTGTGGGACTGAACACCTCTCCCAATCACCGGGCTTAGGGCTATGGGGGCGGGAGGAGGAGCTACGGAGGTCGTCCATGCTGGAATGGATCTTTTCAAAACGTGCTCTGATGGATTCCCGCTGAGGGGAGGATGGCGTGGATCGGATCTAAGAATCCCTATCCCTTTAATAGACAATTTATTTATCTGGCTAGGGGGGCAAATGTAAAAATGCCCTGGCGCCTCGTATTCATTCGACGCATGGGACATAGCCCTTATTGGGCACAGAAGCCAAGAGATTCAACATTTATGGAGCCGGACACTGCTTACGAACACTTGAAAATTGGAGAAGAACCCGCCTTGCAATGCCGAAGACAACACTGCGCACCGGACTCATCGTCATTGAAGCCTGCTTTGGGGGCTACTGAGCGAGTCCTGGATTAGGGGGTATCCGGACAGCCGGATTATATCCTTTGGCCGGACTGTTGGACTATGAAGATACAAGATTGAAGACTTCATCTCGTGTCCGGATGTGACTCTACTTGGCGTGGAAGGCAAGCTAGGCAATACGGATATGTATATCTCCTCCTTTGTAACCGCCCTTGTGAAACCCTAGCCCCCTCCGGTGTCTATATAAACCGGAGGGTTTTAGTCCGTAGGACACAACAACATACAATCATACCATAGGCTAGCTTGTAGGGTTTAGCCTCTCTGATCTCGTGGTAGATCTACTCTTGTACTACCCATATCATCAATATTAATCAAGCAGGACATAGGGTTTTACCTCCATCAAGAAGGCCCGAACCTGGGTAAAACATCGTGTCCCCTGCCTCCTGTTACCATCCGCCTTAGACGCACAGTTCGGGACCCCCTACCCGAGATCCGCCGGTTTTGACACTGACGCAATCCACCACACCTCACACTGTAGTAGGGTATTACACCACAACGGTGGTCCGAACCAGTATAAACCTCGTGTCCCTTGTGTTGTTCGTTGTTTCCAGCTTAGATCACGCGAGGAGATTGGATGTAGATCGGTAGGGGAGAGATCTCCGTGCGCAACCCAGTGTTCGAACCTCAAGGGTCTGCCGGAACCCGAAATCTGACATTCGGCGCGCCAGGTAGGGGTGTGCCGGAATCTTTCTTCCGCTGTTCGCGTACGATCTTCCGTCATGTCCATGGCTGACGCTCGTCGGGCTCGCGCCGAGCACCGGGCTGCTCTCGCCACCCGCGTCGCCCAGACGGCGCCCGTCGGCGGACGTCCTCGCCGTTCCCTGTCGCCTGCCACCAACGCCGCCACCGGCCCGGCAGGGAACGAGCAGCAGGCCTCGTCCCAGCATCATTCGGTACGGCTGGAGGGCCGCACTGCCACACTGTCGCCGACTCCAGCCGCTTCGTCGTCCCACGCCCGTCGCGCCCCCACGGACGTGCACGCCGCGCTGCTCCTGGCAAGAGAGCTCTTGCACTACCGCCCCGTCGATGACCTCTATGAGGACTGGCTCGCCCGCATCACCGAGCTCGTCAGCTCCGCAGGGGGCTCCCCCTTGCCATCCCTCTCGCTGCCTCGCCCTTCATTCCGCACATGAGGCGAGGATAAGGAGGCGCCTCCACCACCTCCTCCCCAAGAAGGCGCCCTGGCTCCAAGGCGCGCAGCCCCAGGGCGAGAGCCTCCGCATCCGGCGCCTGTGCAGCAAGAAAGGATCCGCCAAGAGATCCATCGTCCCCAAGAAGGTGCTCGCGCGCTCCCAGCGCCCGCGCGCCAAGATCGCGTCCCCGCACCTCCACGCCAAGACCCCTCGCTGCTTCAAGCGGCGGCACGTGGTAATCCCCAAGAACAATCCCAACATCAGCAAAAGGCACCGGTGGCCACGGCAGGCTGCCGCGCCCTCACCCCCGAGCTACGCGGCGTCGCATGGCTAGGCAAATTCAAACCTGACCTGCCCCCTTGCTACGATGGCACGATGGACCCTGCAAAGTTCCTACAGCTCTACGAGCTATGCATCGAAGCCGCCAACGGAGACGAAAGGGTCATGGCGAACTGGTTTCCCATGGCGCTCAAGGACGAGGCCCGCACCTGGCTCCTGAACCTGGCTCCTGGCACAATCTCCTCCTGGGACGAGATGCGTACTCGCTTCATCGCCAACTTCCAGGGCACTCGCGACCGGCCCCCGGTCGTGAGCGATCTGCGCCGCATCAAGCAGCAGCAAGGGGAAACCCTGCAAAAATACATCCAGTGCTTCAACAACGCTCGCCTCAAGATCCCCAAGGTGACTGAAGAAGCCATCATCTCGGCCTTCTCCGATGGCGTACGCGACATCAAGATGAAGGAGGAGCTAGCAATCCATGAAGACCTGTGCACATCCCTGGAGCTGTTCAACTTGGCGACCAAGTGCGCCAGGGCTGAGGAAGGGCGCCTTTCCCTCCTCGAACTCCTGGTTGCCGACCCAAAAGAGAAGAAGCCCAAGGCCAAGGACGTGAAGCGCAAGGGGGCTACCGTGCTTGCAGCAGAACCAGACACCAAGCGAGGCATGGATCAGCCTGAGTCATCCAAGGGCAGCCGGTACTGCGTGTACCACGACCTCCACACCCACAACACCAACGAATGTCAAGAGCTCAGGGCCGTGAGAGATGGACGTGTCGACCGACGCCCCGAGCGCAACGACAGGGGCTATGGCCGAGGAGGAGGAAGAGGTGGCGAACGATGGGAAGACCGTGGCCCTCGGCAAGGGTGGCATGACCTACCTCGCGAGGATCACTGGCAGGACCAGCCTCGCGAGGGAGGCTGGAGAGATCAGCCTCGTGAGGATCGCCCGTATGGCAACGCATGCCTTCCTCCTCTGCCGCCACCGCCAAGGAGGAACGAAGACCAACATCAAGACGAGGGGGCTGGGGGCTTCCAGGAGCCGCGCACAATCACTTGCATCTTGGGTGGCGCGCAGGCCCCAGCCTCACATCGCATTTTCAAGCAGTTTGCTCGCGAGGTGAATGCAGTCCTCCCCAAGCTTAAGGCCACGCGCCCTCTCAGGTGGTCTGCGTGCATATCACGTTCAGCTCAGCGGATCAGCTCAAGTGCGCGGTAACGGCCGGAGTCCTCCCGATGCTTTGCTCCCCAGTCATCAGCAACGTGCAGGTCACTAGGACCCTCATTGACGGTGGAGCAGGACTTAACGTCCTGTCCATTGAGACGTTTGACAATCTCCAAGTGTCGTACGATCAGCTTCAGCCAACCAAGCCATTCTCAGGAGTCACTGATGGTTCCTCTGTTCCGATAGGGCAGGTTTGCCTTCCAGTCACCTTCGGGCAGCGCAACAACTACCGCACCGAGCTCATCGACTTTGACATCACCCACATCCGTCTGCCATACAACGCCATTCTCGGGTACCCAGCCCTGGCCAAGTTCATGGAGGTGACCCACCATGGATACAATGTCCTCAAGATGCCAGGAAGCGGTGGAGTCATCACCGTACCCTGTGAAGAAAGGGATGCAGTGTGTTCACTTGAGCGTGCGTTCCAAGCCGCAGCAATCGAAGACCCGGACCACAGGAACGGAAGGCTTCCAGAGGCGACCCTTAAGAAGAAGAAGGTATCGCCTGACCCAAGCCATAAGGAGGCAGGCGCCTCTAGAGGTGTTGCGTCAGGATCTGCGCCCAATCAGGGAGCGCCACCCTATCTCGCATAGGAAGGCGCGCCCGGCGCCCTCCTTAGGCAGGGCTCGGGGGCTCTATCTTGGAGAGCCACCGACTTTGCCAAGGTCGCGAGGGAGGCGCTCGGGCACCACTTGGAGGGGTGCTTCCAGGCACGCTTCCCTCAGGAAGATACAAGGCAAGGAAGACCAAACCCTCAGTAGTTCATCGCAAGCAACACCCAGGAGCTACAGGAGTCGAGAGTCATGCGTGGCAACCGCCGCTTGCCCACCATAGCCCCACATCCAGGAAAGGATGGTGGGCTGCGCGTCTGCATCGACGTACCAGGGCTCAACCAAGCCACGTCTCAGGAGCGCCTCTGGCCTTCACGTGTGGGGCGTTGCGAGGGTCCACCACACAGCTACGTTCGCATGCCTTTCGGCCTGCCGAACACGGTCGCCGCTCATCAGCACCTGTTGAGGAGCATTCTGGAGGCTCAGGAGGCCAGGCATGGTGCGGTCCTGGCGGAGATGGAGAAGGCCCTCGGAAACCCACCAGTGCCCCCGGAGCCTCCCGAGGCTCCTGGGCCTGGGGGCTCATGAGGATCGACGTCCTCATCGCGCATCACCCGCTTCTTCATCACTTCATCTTCAACGACACTAGGTGACATCTTTCTAAGTCCCGTTTTAGCTGGGAGCGCCCACAGGGCCGCATCATTCCCAGGTCGCGTGGGTCCGTCTCTACGGCATGTATCCGTTTTTCTTATGCTCTTTACTTACCTTGTTGGGGGCGCCCCTCAGGCTGCATCATCCCCGGGCTGCTCAGGCCTGGCCCAACGGCGTTTGCTTTTCTCACGTCAATTTAAATGAATTTCCTCCTACGTGCTTAACACACCCGACCTAATCACCTGCTCGATTGACGCCTACCTATGGAGCTGCTCGCTTTGGCACGACATTTGCGCATGGGTCCGTCCCTGCAACATCGATAAACCTGAGTGGTCGAGCTCTGGCCACGGCAGCCCCGCAAGGCGCCACCTCACCAGGCCCTCAGTGCCCCAATCACTTCCCCGGAGCGACCGAAGGTTGGCTGGCAACCGTGACAACATGTCTTGTTTCTCTTTATGATTGGTGTGCAGGAACTACTCCAGGAGCAACGCCAGGGACGTCGCGAGCCGCCTCACCATCTCTCCGGCGCGGACCGCTTGCACATTAAAAGGGGGGGGTACCTAAGCATCGCGACTCATGGGCTCCTACTGGCTCTCCAGCCCTCACCCCCTGGCCTTGACCCACGGCATCGCGACTTGTCATACCTGCGGCGGCTGAGCTCGCTCGAGGGCCGGGACCTGAGGATGTATAGCATTAAGGAAAGTGCGGGGGAGTGGGAAGGAGCTCACGAGGACCTAACCCAGCAGCGCCTCAGCTGCCACTCGGGCTGGACGCTTGATCGAGGAATTACACCAAACTCAAGAGATAAGTCACGCCCTTACAAGAGTTGGACCAACGCAGCGCCAAACCCTCACCCAGTGCGGCTCTGTCATGGCAACGTTGCCTTCCTTTCTCGCCCAGCGAGGGCTGCTTGAGTGCTAAAGGGGACCTCCCGAGCATCGCGACTCGGGGACTCTTACCGGACCTCAGGCCGCTCACCTCCTGGCCTTGACCACGGCATCGCGACCTGGCATACCAGCGACGGCTGAAGCCTGCCTGGGGACTAGGACCTGTCAGCGTAGAGCGCCAAGTCCTCGTGAGGATAGAAAGGGGGAGCCGAGCCGAGACAGGACAAGCACCTCGAATATGATTCATATTAAGGATATAATATTCATAAAAGACATGGCAGACGCCTTACATGCCCCCGCGGGGTGTTGCTTCGATTCCTCGCAGGGAACAAGAGTACTAATCCTAAGGAACACTAATCGCCCGCACCGCCGCAAGGGACGCCATCATCAACAGTGGGCTGCCCAACGTCGATACCAACCTCATCCAGATTAGTGGCATCAGCGGCTGGACGCAGCTGCCCCGCTCCGAGCACGGCGCGAGCTCAGGGGCTCGTAGCTGTCGTCGCTCGTCTCTGAAGTCGCGAGGAGCTCGGGGGAGCCGCTGGATTCCCCAGCTCCTCCGCTGCCGCCTGAGGAGCTGCTGGAGGGCCGATGGGCGGGCCAGGTCTTCGCCAGTTCATTGCCCCTGCCGCTCTCCCTGGGGCAGCACTCCAGCCGGCGTCCTTCAGCATCAGAGACCTTGAAGAACATCAGGGAGGCCCCGTCATATTCAAGATGAGTCATGAGGTCACCTACCGTCCGGCAGACCCAGGCGATTTCGCCCAGCCCCGAGTCATGAAGACCTTGCCCGGAGCGACGACCGCGACCTCCACTCCGGTCGCAAGGGTACCGCAGTCAGCGTGCTGCAGCCAGAGCTCCAGAGCCTCGCTCGGCGGCATCTCAAAGGCGAAGGAGGGGGGAAGGTGAATCCAAGAGCTCGGAGGCATGGCGGCGTGGAGCACGAGCTCGCGAGAGGAGCGCTCGGCATGGACTCTAGGAGGAACGAAATGCACCACCGTGACTCGCCGGCGTCGACGGCAGCACCGTCGATGTCGCTCGATGCCTTCTCCCCCTGTACCCATGACGCGGGCGTACATGGGTAGCGGATACCCAGGCGGCGGCCGCTCGTACCAGGGCCTCGGTGCCTTCGGCTAGGCACCCACATCTCGGTGGCAGAGGACCAGCCGTTTCTTCGCCCGAAGTGGGTCAGGACCCTCTCGGGGGGCCTTTCCCTTCTCTTCTGTAGAAAACCGGCAGATTGGTACCATTGGCGTAAGGAGAAGCAAGAACGAGGAAGAAGAAGGAAAGGAGCGGCATCAAGGGATGGACTGAAGGGACTCGCGTAGCCCCGTACTTATAGCCGAAGGAGGCCAACCGTCGAGCACCACAATCGCAGGTAATCATGACCGGTTTCTCTGCATGCAGGGACATGTCAAGTCATGTGGTTGCCGAGGCGTCATGGGGAAGCGCAGACGCCCACGTCCAATCAATCGCCACGCGGCGCCCAAGGCCGCAGGCTGTTAGGGCCCGCGGCACTTCGCGCTTGCCCCTTCGCTTCCCTGCTAGGCCAAGCCCGGGCGCGCCTTAGGCCCGGGGGCTACTGTCGGCGTTCTGGGAATGGGGGTCCCCAGACTTGACTGCCTGTGGCCTACGGTGTGGCTCAAGTGGGGGCCCAACATGGCCCATCTTCATCAGCTCAAGCTCAAGACCCTCGCGAGGGGCCAAGCCCCGCGGGGCGGACGATAGGAAGCTTCCTCAGAGGCAGCCTCGTCAGGCAGGCTCGCGAGGAGGCGGAGAGATCAAGGCAGGGGTACCTCACGAGGAGCCCGTGACGCAAGCCATGACGATCAAGACCAGGCGGGCGACGGCCTGTGCAGTGTCCTTGTTTCCCCTTTGGTACAAAGGGGGCAAGCACAGGCCAAGGCATCGAGCAAAGGTTGCCATTCCGGTGCAACGAGACCAAGACCAGCGGAGCGGCAGGACGGAGGTCACCGTGGAGCCCAAGACGGCGTCATCACCAGTACTTTTGGCAGTCGAAGACCACCTTTGGTCAGGATAACTTGTACTATATGTTCCCCTTCAAAATGGCCAATTGTTGGCGCCCTTCCCGCTCATTATTTGGGGAGAGGCCCAGGGCCTCTATAAATAGAGCTAGCCACCACAAAGTAGAGAGACCCCTAGAGAGATCAACACACCCAGAGGGCTAGAGATCTGATAGAACCCTAGCAGAGAGAGAGAGAGAGAGAGGCGACTGAACTCACCCTAGCAGTTCATCGCACCATCTCAAGAACACCTCTCGCGAGGCTGTTCTTCCCTTGTACTGTTCACCAGCAGCCCTTGAGGCAATCCACCACACCTCACACTGGAGTAGGGTATTACAACACAACGGTGGCCCGAACCAGTATAAACCTCGTGTCCCTTGTGTTGTTTGTTGTTTCCAGCTTAGATCACGCGAGGAGATTGGACGTAGATAGGTAGGGGAGAGATCTCCGCGTGCACCCCAGTGTTCGAACCTCAAGGGTCTGCCGGAACCCGAAATCCGACAGTTACCTGCTTTCATACCTTACCTGCTTATCCTAAACTGCTTAGTATAGATTGGTTAGAGATCCATCAGTGACCCCACCTTGTCCCAGTTGCCCCGCTTTATGTTCGATGACTCGATCAATGTGATCGACATCCAGGCCCCGACACCGCACATCACCCCCCTAGTTGTATGACTCTGTAGAGTTACCATCGAGTGCCGAGGGTGGAACCTCTTACATCACTCCTGATGAGACCTCTGTAGTGTAGCTATTTGGTCGTGGTCATCGAGGGTGATTTTCCTCCTTAACCACTTCCAATATGGCTCTGTCGTGCAACCCCTCAAGCGTGAACCTCGAGGGTGGAACCTCTTACGTTCACCTTGATGATAACATCGAGTGGAATTCACCGGGGGTGATTCCTCGGGTTTTCCCCTTGGTGTTAGACACACAGTTAGTATGGTTACTATGACTTTGCACTAAGCCATGTTACTAAAGACGAGTCTGCCCTGAGGGGTACCCGCGCGAGCTTAATAGCGAGTGATGTGGAGTCGGGTTGACCTGGAGGGTGCCCGCGAGATACTTACAAGGCGTGGCCGGGCATTCTTAGCCCTTGCCGCAAGTACTCGAGACGGGGCGACGGGGTCACATCGATCGTGAGTCTCTGCTCGTTACCGCATGCTCCTAATCCACTACAATTTGGATATTTGATCCGAGGGGCCTCTAGCCTGATAGCACTAACCATCACGTGGGCATTGTATGGGCGTTCTGCGTCGTATACATCAGCCGAAGCTTAATAGACGTCAGCGACTGAGCGGCGCGTGCCGGGTTGGATTGCGTAAGCTCCTGCCTTGTTGAGGGAGGTAGCTAGGTCTGCTCACCGGCCACCCACGCAACATGCAGGAGTTCCCGGGGAGATGGCCCATGACCCCTGGGGGCATAGGTTTAGTCCGGCGTGCTGACCTCTCTATTAAGCCTAGGTCAGGTTGCGGCGTATTGTTTGGCCGAGGCCGGGCATGACCCAGGAAAGTGTGTCCGGCCGGAGTTAATAGAGCGTGGTGGGTAAGTTGGTGCACCCCTGCAGGGAAGGAAACATCTATCGATAGCCTGTCCTATGGTTACAGACACTTGGAGTTGTATCCCGATCGATACAACTAGAACTGGATACTTGAGATGAGAAATGGATATAAGAAATGGATATGAGAAATGGATATGAGAAATGGATAGTATGGCTCTGGGATTGCTTTCTCGCAGGGAGTCGAGAAAGGATCTCTAGCCGAGGTTCATAACATTACTGCTACTTTACTTTATGCTACTCTGCTCCCTCCTGTTGCCACAAGATGGTGGTTTCCAGAAGATGCTAGTCTTCGATAGGCTAGGCTTTCCCCTTCCCTTCTGGCATTCTGCAGTTTAGTCCACAGATACAACCCATTTCCTTTGATACAGATGCATACTTAGTTTAGATCTGATGTTAGTCTTGCGAGTACTTTGGATGAGTACTCACGGCTACTTTGCTACCTCTTTTCCCCCATACCCGTTTGTTGCGACCAGATGACGGATCCCAGGAGTCAGACCACACCACTGATGACTACTGCTACCCCAAGGGTGCGTACTACTACGTGACGTCCACTGACGGCTTGGATTAGTTAGGAGGCTCCCAGGCAGGAGGCCTTGCCTTTTTGATCAATTTTGCTTTTGTGCTAGCCTTCTTAAGGCAAAACCTGTATAACTTATGTCTGTACTCAGATATTGTTGCTTCCGCTGACTCTTCTGTTTTCGAGCCTATGTATTCGAGCCCTCGAGGCCCCTGGCTTGTAATATAAAGCTTGTATTATTTTAATTTGTGCCTAGAGTTGTGTTGTGATATCTTCCCGTGAGTCCTTGATCTTGATCGTACACATTTGCGTGTATGATTAGTGTATGATTGAATCGACGGTGTCACACATCCCCAAGCTTAATTCCTGCTCGTCCTCGAGTAGGTAAATGATAAAAATAGAATTTTTGATGTGGAATGCTACTAGGCATAATTTCAATGTAATTCTTCTTAATTGTGGCATGAATATTCATTTCGTAAGATTCAAGATAAAAGTTCATATTGACATAAAAATAATAATACTTCAAGCGTACTAACAGAGCAATTATGTCTTCTCAAAATAACATGGCCAAATAAAATTCATCCCTACAAAATCATATAGTTTAGTCATGCTCCATTTTCATCACATAAGAATGCTCTCATCATGCACAACCCCGATGACAAGCCAAGCAATTGTTTCGTACTTTAGTATCTCAGACCTATAAACTTTCGCGCAATATATGAGCGCGAGCCATGGACATAGCACTATGGGTGGAATAGAATATGATGATGGGGGTTATGTGGAGAAGACAAAAATGAGAAAGTCTCACATCAACGAGGCTAATCTATGAGCCATGGAGATGCCCATCGATTGAGGTTAATGCAAGGAGTAGGGATTTCCATGCAACAGATGCACTAGAGCTATAAATGTATGAAAGCTCAACAAAAGAAACTAAGTGGGTGTGCATCCAACTTGCTTGCTCACGAAGACCTAGGGCACTTGAGGAGGCCCATTGTTGGAATATACAAGCCAAGTTCTATAATGAAAAATTCCCACTAGTTTGGTTTTCCTTTTCTTCAAAACCCTAAAACAGGGTAAAGATAGAAACTGGCACTGGGCTCTGGGTTAATAGGTTAGTCCCAAAAATGATATAAAAGTGTATAATAAAGCCCATTAACATTCAAAACAGTAAATAATATAGCATGGAGCAATCAAAAATTATAGATACGTTGGAGACGTATCAGCATCCCCAAGCTTAATTCCTGCTCGTCCTCGAGTAGGTAAATGATAAAAATAGAATTTTTGATGCAGAATGCTACTTGGCATAATTTCAATGTGATTCTTCTTAATTGTGTTATGAATATTCAGATCCGAAAGATTCAAGACAAAAGTCCATATTGACATAAAAATGATAATACTTCAAGCATACTAACTAAGCAATTATGTCTTCTCAAAATAACATGGCCAAAGAAAGTTCATCCCTACAAAATCATATAGTTTAGTCATGTTTCATTTTCGTCACACAAGAATGCTCTCATCATGCACAACCCCGATGACAAGCCAAGCAATTGTTTCATACTTTAGTAATCACAAACTTACAAACTTTCACGCAATTTATGAGCACGAGCCATGGACATAGCACTATGGGTGGAATAGAATATAATGAGGGGGGTTATGTGGAGAAGACAAAAAAGGAGAAAGTCTCACATCAACGAGGCTAATCAATGGGCTATGGAGATGCCCACCGATTAATGTTAATGCAAGGAGTAGGGATTGCCAGGCAACGGATGCACTAGAGCTATAAATGTATGAAAGCTCAACAAACGAAACTAAGTGGGTGTGCATCCAACTTGCTCGCTCACGAAGACCTAGGGCACTTGAGGAGGCCCATTGTTGGAATATACAAGCCAAGTTCTATAATGAAAAATTCCCACTAGTATATGAAAGTGATAACATGAGAGACTCTCTACTATGAAGATCATGGTGCTACTTTGAAGCACAAGTGTGGAAAAAAGGATAGTAGCATTGTCCCTTTTTTGGCCTTTCCCTTTTTTATTCGGCCTTTCTCTCTCTTTTTTTGGGACAATTCTCTATTAATGATGATCATCACACTTCTATTTATTTACAACTCAATTATTAAAACTCGATACTAGAACAAAGATGACTCTATATGAATGCCTCCGGCGGTGTACCGGGATGGGCAATGAATCAAGAGCGACATGTATGATAAATTATGCATGGTGGCCTTGCCACAAATATGATGTCAGCTACATGATCATGCAAGGCAATATGACAATGATGATGTGTGTCATGATAAACGGAACGGTGGAAAGTTGCATTGCAATATATCTCGGAATGGCTATGGAAATGCCATAATAGGTAGGTATGGTGGCTGTTTTTAGGAAGATATAAGGAGGTTTATGTGTGAAAGAGCGTATCATATCACGGGGTTTGGATGCACCGGCAAAGTTTGCAGCAACTCTCAATGTGAGAAAGGGCAATGCACGGTACCGAAGAGGTTAGCAATGATGGAAGGGTAAGAGTGCGTATAATCCATGGACTCAACATTAGTCATAAAGAACTCACATACTTATTGAAAAAATCTACAAGTCATCAAAAACTAAGCACTACGCGCATGCTCCTAGGGGGATAGATTGGTAGGAAAAGACCATCGCTTGTCCACGACCGCCACTCATAAGGAGGACAATCAAAGAACACCTCATGTTTCAAATTTGTTACATAACGTTTACCATACGTGCATGCTACGGGACATGCAAATTTCAACACAAGAATTTCTCAAATTCACAACTACTCAACTAGCACGACTTTGATATTATTACCTCCATATCTCAAAACAATCATCAAGCATCAAACTTCTCTTAGTATTCAAAACACTCATAAGATTTTTTTACTAATCTTGAATACCTAAAATATTAGGATTTATTTAAGCAAATTATCATGCAATTTAAGACTCTCAAAATAATCTAAGTGAAGCATGAGAGATCAATAGTTTCTATAAAACAAATCCACCACCGTGCTCTAAAAAGATATAAGTGAAGCACTAGAGCAAATGACAAACTACTCCGAAAGATATAAGTGAAGACCAATGAGTAGTCGAATAATTATAAAACTATGTGAAGAATCTCTAACATTTAAGAATTTCAGATCTTGGTATTTTATTCAAACAGCAAGCGAAACTAAATAAAATAAAATGACGCTCCAAGCAAAACACATATCATGTGGCGAATAAAAATATAGCTCCAAGTAAAGTTATCGATGAACGAAGACGAAAGAGGGGATGCCTTCCGGGGCATCCCCAAGCTTAGGCTTTTGGTTGTCCTTGAATATTACCTTGGGGTGCCTGGGGCATCCCCAAGCTTAGACTCTTTCCACTCCTTATTCCATAGTCCATCGAATCTTTACCCAAAACTTGAAAACTTCACAACACAAAACTTAACAGAAAACTCGTAAGCTCCATTAGTATAAGAAAGCAAATCACCATCATAATGTACTGTAATGAACTCATTCTAAATTCATATTGGTGTAATATCTACTGTATTCCAACTTATCTATGGTTCATACCCTCCGATACTACTCATAGATTCATCAAAATAAGCAAACAACACATAGAAAACAGAATCTGTCAAAAACAGAACAGTCTGTAGTAATTTGGATCAAACGTATACTTCTGGAACTCATAAAATTCTAAAATAAATTTCTGGACGTGAGGAATTTATTTATTAATCATCTTCAAAAATAATTAACTAAATACCACTGTCCAAATAAAAATGGCAGCAATTCACGTGAGCGCTAAAGTTTCTGTTTTTTTACAGTAAGATCAACAAGACTTTCCGCAAGTCTTCCCAACGGTTCTACTTGGCACAAACACTAATTAAAGCATAAAAAACTCAATAATAACAGAGGCTAGATAAATTATTTATTAATAAACAGGAGCAAAACTCAAGTAACCAAAATAAATTGGGTTGCCTCCCAACAAGCGCTATCGTTTAACGCCCCTAGCTAGGCATGATGATTTCAACGATGCTCACATAAAAGATAAGAATTGTAACATAAAGAGAGCATCATGAATAATATGGCTAGCACATTTAAGTCTAACCCACTTCCTATGCATAGGGATTTTGTGAGCAAACAATTTATGGGAACAATAATCAACTAGCATAGGAAAGCAAAACAAGCATAGCTTCAAGATTTTAAGTGCATAGAGAGGAAACTTGATATTATTGCAATTCCTAAAAGCATATATTCCTCCCTCATAATAATTTTCAGTAGCATCATGAGTGAATTCAACAATATAACCAGCATCTAAAGCATTCTTTTCATGATCTACAAGCATAGAAGTTTTATTACTCTCCACATATGCAAAATTCTTCTCATTCGGAATAGTGGGAGTATCATAAGAAACTCGAATACTATAAATTGTTTCCACATTAAAAGAGTAATGTTCAGAAAAGTGGTAACCATAATCATGACAAGTTTTATAAATATAATCACTACTTTTTATAGCATAAGTATCATCACAATAATCATCATAAGTAGGAGGCATGCTATCATCATTATAAATTTGCATATCAAAACTTGGGAGACTAAAAATATCATCTTCATTAAACGTAGCATCCCCAAGCTTGGGAAAAACATTAATTGCAGGAAATATATTCTCAAAAACATCATCTTCATCAAAAATAGCATCCCCAAGCTTGGGCCTTTTCATATCATAAGCATAATCACTCTCATCATCAATAGTATGGATAGCACCAATAGTATAGCAATTATCATATTCTTTCAAACAAGTGCCAAAAAGATTTTCAAGATCATAAGAAGTATAATTATATTCCCAATCATAATCATCACAACAAGCAATAGGCATAATTAGATCATAATCAAGTGCATCATCTTCCACAATTATATTTTCATGAGGCACAATAGTAATAGGAGCAGCACTATTTGGGAGAGATATCTTTTTACCTCTCTTCCTTTTTCTTTTCTTCTTGTTCACCACATCATGTGTGGGTTCAATCCTCTTTTTTGAGCTCCTTATTAATGAGATTGGTTGAATAGGAGGTCCTCCTCGTTACCTGATTCATCATAAGAAATAATAGGAGGGTATTGGGAAGCCTTTTCCCTTTCATTATTATTCTCTTCATCTTCTATTTGTTTTCTTTTCTTTATGTAGTTGGCAATATAAGGATTTTCAGTACAATTCACCGCACAATACATATAAATTTCCTCTAGATCAAAGCCAAGAAGTTTATCATGGTCAAATACTGGAAGATAGTTAGTTATACGTTTCGTTTCTTCGTAGCCCATAAGCAAACTAAGTTCATTATAATGTGCAAGGGAAATCAAGTCATCACAATTTTTGGACACGATTATATCATGAAACAATTTGCATCGGATAGCATAATGACCATTTTCATTGCAAAGTCCACAAGTATGGCCAAGAAAATTTAAATTTTCAGCACAATCATCTAGCCTTTCTTGCAACAATTTAGTTTCTAAGTACTTATGCCTCATGCAATATCTGTCTTTCCTATTTGGTGTGTACTTACAAACCCAATGCACTCCACAAAAATTGACATGTTTATAGGAGACATTTTCATCATAACTGGTGCAATCATCATTAGTACTATGGATATTCAAGGAGTTCATAGTAAAAACATTGCAATCATGCTCATCATTCAAAGATTTAGTGCCAAGCATTTTAATGCATTCTTCTTCTAACACTTTGGCACAATTGTCCTTTCCATCATACTCACGAACGATATTAAAAAGATGAAGCGTATGAGGCAAACTTAATTCCATTTTTTGTAATTTTATTTTACAAACTAAACTAGTGATAAAACAAGAAACTAAAAGACTCGATTGGAAGATCTAAAGATATACCTTCAAGCACTCACCTCCCCGGCAGCGGCGCCAGAAAAGAGCTTGATGTCTACTACACAACCTTCTTCTTGTAGACGTTGTTGGGCCTCCAAGTGTAGAGGTTTGTAGGACAGTAGCAAATTTCCCTCAAGTAGATGACCTAAGGTTTATCAATCCGTAGGAGGCATAGGATGAAGATGGTCTCTCTCAAGCAACCTTGCAACCAAATAACAAAGAGTCTCTTGTGTCCCCAACACACCCAATACAATGGTAAATTGTATAGGTGCACTAGTTCAGTGAAGAGATGGTGATACAAGTGGTATATGGATGGTAGATAAAGGTTTTTGTAATCTGAAATTATAAAAGCAGCAAGGTAACTAATGATAAAAGTGAGCGTAAACAGTATTGCAATGCGTTGAAACAAGACCTAGGGTTCATACTTTCGCTAGTGCAAGTTCCCTCAACAATAATAACATAATTGGATCATATAACTATCCCTCAACATGCAACAAAGAGTCACTCCAAAGTCACTAATAGCGGAGAACGAACGAAGAGATTATGGTAGGAAAACCACCTCAAAGTTATTCTTTCCAATCAATCCGTTGGGCTATTCCTATAAGTGTCACAAACAATCCTAGAGTTCGTACTAGAATAACACCTTAAGACGCAAATCAACCAAAACCCTAATGTCACCTAGATACTCCAATGTCACCTCAATTATTCGTGGGTATGATTATACGATATGCATCACACAATCTCAGATTCATCTATTCAACCAACACATAGAACCTCAAAGAGTGCCCCAAAGTTTCTACCGGAGAATCACGACGAAAACGTGTGCCAATCCCTATGCATAGGTTCATGGGCGGAACCCGCAAGTTGATCACCAAAACATACGTCAAGTGAATCACGCGATATCCCATTGTCACCACAGATACGCACGGCAAGACATACATCAAGTGTTCTGAAATCTTTAAAGACTCAATCCAATAAGATAACTTCAAAGGGGAAACTCAATCCATTACAAGAGAGTAGACGGGGGAGAAACATCATAAGATCCAACTATAATAGCAAAGCTCGTGATACATCAAGATCGTGCCAAATCAAGAACACGAGAGAGAGAGAGAGAGATCAAACACATAGCTACTGGTACATACCCTCAGCCCCGAGGGAGAACTACTCCCTCCTCGTCATGGAGAGCACCGGGATGATGAAGATGGCCATCGGAGAGGGATTGCCACCTCCGGCAGGGTGCCTGAACGGGTCTAGATTGGCTTTCGGTGGCTACGGAGGCTTCTGAAGGCGGAACAAGTACGTCAGGGGGGCACGAGGGGCCCACAAGGGTGGAGGGCGCGCCTAGGGGGGTGGGCGCGCCCCCTACCTCGTGGCTTCCTTGAATCTCCCTTGACGTGGACTCCAAGTCTCCTGGGTTGCTTTCCTTCCAAAAATAAGTTTCGTGAAGTTTCAGGTCAATTGGACTCCGTTTGATTTTCCTTTTCTGCGATACTCTAAAACAAGGAAAAACAAAAACTGGCACTGGGCTCTGGGTTAATAGGTTAGTCCCAAAAATAATATAAAAGTGTATAATAAAGCCCATAAACATCCAAAACACATAATATAATAGCATGGAACAATCAAAAATTATAGATATGTTGGAGACGTATCAGGGATCTATCGTAGCCTTTTCGATAAGTAAGAGTGTCGAACACAACGAGGAGCAGAAGGAAATGATAAGCGGTTTTTAGCAAGGTATTTTCTGCAAGCATTGAAATTATCGGTAACAGATAGTTTTGTGATAAGGTAATTGGCAACGGGTAACAAATAGTAAAAGTAAATATGGTGCAGTGATACGTCTCCAACGTATCTATAATTTTTGATTGTTCCATGCTATATTATATCCTGTTTTGGACATTATTGGGCTTTATTATACACTTCTATATTATTTTTGGGACTAACCTATTAACTGGAGGCCCGTCCCAGAATTGTTGTTTTTGCCTATTTTAGAGTTTCGCAGAAAAAGAATATCAAACGGAGTCCAAACGGAATGAAACCTTCGGGAACGTGATTTTCGGAATGAACATGATCCAGAGGACTTGGACCCTACGTCAAGACATCAACCAGGAAGGCACGAGGTAGGGGGGTGCGCCTACCCCCCCAGGCGCGCCCTCCACACTCGTGGGGCCCACGTTGCTCCACCGACGTAGTTCTTCCTCCTATATATACCTACGTACCCCCAAACTACCAGATACGGAGCCAAAACCCTTATTCCACCGCCGTAACTTTCTGTATCCATGAGATCCCATCTTGGGGCCTTTTTTGGAGCTCCGCTGGAGGGGGCATCGATCATGGAGGGCTTCTACATCAACACCATAGCCTCTCCGATGAAGTGTGAGTAGTTTACTTCAGACCTTCGGGTCCATAGTTATTAGCTAGATGGCTTCTTCTCTCTTTTTGGTTCTCAATACAAAGTTCTCCCCCTCTCTTGTGGAGATCTATTCGATGTAATCTTGTTTTGCGGTGTGTTTGTTGAGACCGATGAGTTGTGGGTTTATGATCAAGTTTATATATGAACAATATTTGAATCTTCTCTCAATTCTTTTATGTATGATTAGTTATCTTTGCAAGTCTCTTCGAATTATCAGTTTGGTTTGGCCTACTAGATTGATCTTTCTTGCAATGGGATAAGTGCTTAGCTTTGGGTTCAATCTTGCGGTGTCCTTTCCCAGTGACAGTAGGGGCAACAAGGCACGTATTGTATTGTTGCCATCGAGGATAACAAGATGGGGTTTATATCATATTGCATGAGTTTATCCCTCTACATCATGTCATCTTGCTTAAAGCGTTACTCTGTTCTCTTGAACTTAATACTCTAGGTGCATGCTGGATATCGGTCGATGTGTGGAGTAATAGTAGTAGATGCAGGCAGGAGTCGGTCTACTTGTCTTGGACGTGATGCCTTTATACATGATCATACCAAGATATTCTCATAACTATGCTCAATTCTGTCAATTGCTCAACAATAATTTGTTTACCCACCGTAATACTTATGCTCTCGAGAGAAGCCACTAGTGAAACATATGGCCCCCGGGTCTATTTTCCATTATATTAATCTTCCATCTACAAGCTATTTCCTTTTCCGTTTATTTTGCTTTCTTTACTTTGCATCTTTATCATAAAAGTACCAAAAATTTTATCTTATCATATCTATCAGATCTCACTTTGTAAGTGACCGTGAAGGGATTGACAACCCCTTTATTGTGTTGGTTGCGAGGATTTTATTTATTTGTGTAGGTGCGAGGGGCCCGCGCGTGGCCTCCTACTGGATTGATACCTTGGTTCTCAAAACTGAGGGAAATACTTACGCTACTTTGCTGCATCACCATTTCCTCTTCAAGGGAAAACTAATGGAATGCTCAAGAGGTAGCATGCAGCAATATGACCCAATCCTTTTTGTAGCAAAGGACAAGCCTGGACAAACTCTTATATAAAGTAAAGCGCTCCCGAGGACACATGGGAATTATCGTCAAGCTAGTTTTCATCACGCTCATATGATTCATGTTCGGTACTTTGATAATTTGATATGTGGGTGGACCGGTGCTTGGGTACTGCCCTTACTTGGACAAGCATCCCACTTATGATTAACCCCTATTGCAAGCATCCGCAACTACACCAGAAGTATTAAGGTAAACCTAACCATAACATGCGACATATGGATCCAAATCAGCCCCTTACGAAGCAACGCATAAACTAGGGTTTAAGCTTCTGTCACTATAGCAACCCATCATCTACTTATTACTTCCCAATGCCTTCCTCTATGCCCAAACAATGGTGAAGTGTCATGTAGTCAAAGTTCACATGACACCACTGGAGGAAAGACAACATACATCTCATCAAAATATCGAACGAATACCAAATTCACATGACTACTTATAGCAAGACTTCTCCCATGTCCTCAGGAACAAACATAACTACTCACAAAGCATATTCATGTTCATAATCAGAGGGGTATTAATATGCATAATGGATCTGAACATATGATCTTCCACCAAGTAAACCAACTAGCATCAACTACAAGGAGTAATCAACACTACTAGCAACCCATAGGTACCAATCTGAGGTTTGGATACAATGATTGGATACAAGAGATGAACTAGGGTTTGAGATGAGATGGTGCTGGTGAAGATGTTGATGGAGATTGACCCCCTCCCGATGAGAGGATCGTTGGTGATGACGATGGTGATGATTACCCCCTCCCGGAGGGAAGGTTCCCCGGCAGAACAGCTCCGCTGGAGCCCTAGATTGGTTCCGCCTTGTGGCGGTGGAGTTTCGTCCCGTGAGCTTGCTTATGATTTTTCCTCAACGAAAGACTCCATATAGCCAAAGATGGGCATCAGAGGGCCACCAGGGGGCCCACGAGGCAGGGGGCGCGCCAGGGGGTAGGGCGCGCCCCCCACCCTCGTGAACGGTGGGTGGCCCCCCTCTGGTACTTTCTTCGCCCAATATTTTTTATATATTCTGAAAATAATTCCTGTGGATTTTCAGGACTTTTGGAGATGTACAGAATAGGCCCCCAATATTTGCTCCTTTTCCAGCCCAGAATTCTAGCTGCCGGCATTCCCCCTCTTCATATAAACCTTGTAAAATAAGAGAGAATAGGCATAAGTATTGTGACATAATGTGTAATAAGAGCCCATAATGCAATAAATATCAATATAAAAGCATGATGCAAAATGGACGTATCAGGGGCATGCTTAGGTCCCATGCAAGAAATGGGAATGAATTTCAAACACCAGGGCACTGTTGATTGCCGGCAAAACATTGAGATACTTTGTTTTTAAATTCTAGTAAATCCAAAACTCGTCTAAAATTCATGAAACTTGGCATGCTATAATGGAATGGCACCCGACATGCTGTGGTATTTTTTGTGTCCATTTTGAGAGAAGGCGTACTCGAATAACAGCCAACAAAGGCATTTTCAAACAAATAGCTGCCTCTGTAACATCTCAAATGTTTTGTATAATTTAAATTGTGTGTGTACTGTTAACCATTCACGTGACACCACGCCTCACTCTTTTAATGGCTAGGAGGTGCCGTGCGGACAGGTGCTTGAGTGCTTGACTAAATGGAAGGCATGCGAGCTGTACTCCAATGCGGAGGCTCATCGGGAAGCATGCGAGCTATACGCCGCGCATGCTCACCGGGAAGTGAGCCCTTTGACTTCCATGGCTGCCCGCCTTGCTCGCATCCTCTACATTAATGGTACCCAAGCCGCAATTTAATACGATTTTTAAATATAAAACACTCATCGCAAACGTTTTAGTTTGAACTCCCGTATGCAAAACTGACAATTTCCCCAGGAAGCCAAGGGAAAATGTGCCTAGCAGGATTTGTGCAGCTCTTGATCGCAAATGTTTTTGTTAGAACACCTGTATGCAAACCGACAGCTTCCACAGGAAGCCAAGAGAAAATGTGCCAAGCAGGATTTCTGCAGCTCTTGATCGCAAACATTTTAGATAGAACACTTGTATGCAAAGTGAGAGCTATGGTCTTCCGCCTTAAGTTGAGGGAAAATCCACAGCGTAGTATTTGTGCATCCCTTCCACGCAAATGGTTGTTTTGGATGACCCGTGTGCAACCATGTACAAACAATTTGGTAAGATTTGCATCTGTCATATTGGGTATGTTACCATTTGCCAAACTGGAAAGATTGACATTTGTTGATCTAGTAACATTGCCATTTGTCAATCCTTGTAACACAGCGATTTGTCAAAATATGCAGCAAATCACTATCACTATCTAATTTTTGCAACTAAAATTCAGTAATTAAGCATAGATTTCATTCATAGATTAAGCAGTCGTTCTTAATTTATACAAACAGTTCAATTCGACAGCTGAACCGACCAAACTTTTCCCCAATTGTTGCCAACCACGTACTGAAATAGCTAGTTCAACTATATATACTAGCTAATTTTAAGTACGTTGTACAGTTCGACCACACATCTATAGTCAGATGAATTGAACAAAAAAGCCCCTAAATACTACTACTAACACGGAGGGGCTTTGTGCTACTTCAGCAGCCTCTCCTCTGCCGAGCGCGGTCAGTAAGAGGTAGAGGAGGAGGAGCCTACCAACGAGCTGGAGAAATGCAATACGGTGCCTGCGGCTGCTGCACGTTCAGTGACGCTCTCCAGCTCGAACGCCCACTGCCGCTCCAGACGATCCCTCTCAAAGCGGCCGGACTGCTCATAGATCTCCTGATTCCTTGAAAATGCGTCGACGTGTGCTGCAGCCACGACAGCGGTAAGGCTCTTTGCATGCTCGACGAGGCGCTCCTCCTCCTTCCGCAGGAACTCGATGTAGCATCCAAGGTCGCTGACACACGTGCGGGCCTCCACCTCACCTTCCTCCTTCAGATGACAGTGGCAGAGCGGGTGATGATCCCGACGGTCGACGGTGGGATGGCGGCCATGACGATCGACAATGGGATGGAGGCCACAACAAGCACCTCCCGCCTTCGGGCCGTAGTGGAGGAGCGGGTGATGGCCACAGTGGCCGGCAGTGGGGTGGAGGCCACAATGGCCACATCCTGCCTTCGGGCCGCAGTGGCGGAGTGGGAGATGGCCCTGTGAAAGGATCGAGAAGCGGTGTCTAGAGGGGGCTGAAGAGACTCTAATCAAGAAAAGTTACAGTTTTTAATTCTTTAGGTTCATGTGGAGTATTAGCACAAGTTTAAACATTCACAATACATATCAAGCAAGCATGCAAGCATACGAAGAGTATATGAGCAGCGTTAAGTAAAGCATGCAAGTTGCAAGAATGTAAAGAGAAGGAATTGGAGTGTGCAAACGCAATTTGGAGACACGGTGATTTTTTATCCCTGGTTCTGATAGGTGGTGCTATCGTACATCCACGTTGATGGAGACTTCAACCCAGAAGGGTACCGGTTGCGCGAGTCCACGGAGGGCTCCACCCATGAAGGGTCCACGAAGAAGCAACCTTGTCTATCCCACCATGGCCGTCACCCACGAAGGACTTGCCTCACTAGGGTAGATCTTCACAAAGTAGGCGATCTCCTTGCCCTTACAAACTCCTTGGCTCAACTCCACAATCTTGTCGGAGGCTCCCAAGTGGCACCTAGCCAATCTAGGAGACACCACTCTCCAAGAAGTAACAAATGGTGTGTTGATGATGAACTCCTTGCTCTTGTGCTTCAAATGATAGTCTCCCCAACACTCAACTCTCTCTCATAGGATTGGATTTGGTAGAAAGAAGATTTGAGTGGAAAGCAACTTGGGAAGGCTAGAGATCAAGATTTATGTGGTTGGAATGGAATATCTTGACCTCAACACAAGTGTAGGTGGTTCTCTCTCAAAAAATATGTATTGGAAGTGTAGGCATGTTCTGATGGCTCTCTCCATGAATGAAGAGTGGGTGGAGGGGTATTTATAGCCTCCACACAAAATCTATCCGTTACACACAAATCACCAAACTCGGTGGGACCGATTCAGAGAACTCGGTCATACCGATTTGGTTCATAATGTGACCGTTAGGTGTTTCGGTGGGACCGACTGGATCAACTCGGTGGGACCGATGTGCTAGGGTTAGGGTAAATCCAAAACTCGGTGTGACCGATTACTCAAACTCGGTGGGACCGATTTGGGTAATAAGCAAAACAGAGAGTTGGCCAAGCAAACTCAGTGGGGCCGATTTCATATCTCGGTGGGACCGAAAATATTGCAATAGGTAACAGAGAGTTTGCAATCCCATCTCGGTGAGACCGAGATCCCATCAGTGAGACTGAACTGATTAGGGTTTCTGGCAGTGGCTATGTCAACTGAACTCGGTGGCTCCAGATAGAAAGAATCAGTGGGGCCGAGTTTGACTTTTGGTTTGGGACAAATTTGGAAGTGAGAAAGTGGTTGAGGGCTTTGGAGCATATCACTAAGCACTTTGAGCAAGCAAGCCATTAAGCAACACCTCATCCCTTCTTAATAGTATTGGATTTCCTATGGACTCAATGTGATCTTGGATCACTAAAATAGAAAATGTAGAGTCCTGAGCTTTGAGCTTGAGCCAATCCTTTATCCTTAGCATATTGAAGGGGTCCCACATCCTCTAGTCCATGCCACTCCATTGTTGAACTTTTCTGAAACATACTAGGTAGAAACATTAGTCCAACAAGAGATATGTTGACATTAATTACCAAAATCACCCAGGGAGCACTTGTACTTTCAATCTCCCCCTTTTTGGTAATTGATGACAACATACATCAAAGCTTTAGATAAAGATATAGAGAACAAAAAGTAAAGCTTTGGAAAGACATGTAACATGCAAAGGCTCCCCCTATATGTATGCAATCATATAAATATGAAACATAGGAGCATGTGAATGCATAAGCATGACAGAGTAAGCCATGTGTTACATGTATCTTGGCTATATGCATCAGAGTGAAAGATGTAAATATAGGAAATGTGCCTTCATGCTCATCAGTCCTTCTTGCAAACAATATGTACATCAGCAAGAAATCCTCATGCACATGACTGTGATGCATATACTTAACTTGCGGTCTTGAGTTGGCTTAGAAGGGAATGGACCTGAGTAAACAAGGTTAGATAACACAGATACATCTACTAGCCAGAGCACATAAGAGAACCACAAAGGTACCAAGACTGGGATGACATGTAGAGTGTGACTACTGAGTACTCTATTGGATATAGACATGTCCCCAAAGGTAAAGATGTGCAATAGAATCAGAGATTTCCTCCCCTTAGATGTCTTGCTCCCCCTGAATCTGTAATAGGATATTGGGAGAAGATAGGGAACAGAAAATCAGAGCAAAAGAAAAGGCAACAGAGCTAATACAAGCAATCAAATATGATCAAATATGAACATGTCTTTCCCCTCTTAAAGACATGTAACTTCTCTCCTCTTGAACACCAAGCATCTGGGGTTTTCTTACTCACTTCCTTGAGTGTTCTATCCCCCTTGTGGTCTCTCTCTCCCTATAGAAATGATTAAGAAAAGAACTTTGATGTGATCTCTCTCCCCCCCTTTGACATCAATTTCCAAGAAGGGCTCTTCTGGATTTTTGTTTTATTGAAGAAGGGCTTGGTCCTTGAGTCACAAAGCAAGTCGAATGTGATGCTCGTAGAGGACAAGAGTCATTGAGTGGAGCTGGAGCAAAAAATGATTGCAGGAATAAGTGGCAAGTTGTCTTTCCTGTAGTGAAATCGGTAGCACCAAGCAATTTGCTTCGGTGGAACCGAGCGAATTCGGTTGGGCTGAAGGAAACAAACCGGTGTGACCGAGTCCATCACAAAGAAAACACTTCTTTCCTCAGCTCACTAGGCACTTAAGATCTCACAAGGATTTTCAAGGAATTTGTTGAAGGATTTGCAATGAATTGGATGCAGAAAATGCAGAATAACAAGAAATAAAAAGATCTAGATGAAGTTTTTTTGAAAGGGGAAAACACATATGCATGAGACAAATGCAAGAGGAAACACAAGAGAACTTCATCTAGAATTGGGCAGTGACAAAGTCACCTATGTTAGAGTATATTGACTTAGGAGTCAAGTGAGGTCACTTGATCTTTGGTCATACTCATTGTTTGAGCTCAAAAATGGGGTTACCAATTTTCGTTTAAGCATCTTGATATATTCACATCTTGTTGAGTTGCTTTAACCCATGACTTGGAGTAAAGCTTCTCTAAGATGGAATAACATACCTTGGGTGGTGGTGTTGATCTTCATCATGTAGTTGAACTTGTGTGGGTTGCTCAAGGTTGATGTAGCCCATCAAGAGTTGGGAGCACCACCTTGGAATTTTGAGTGCATTTTCCTACATGGGTTAGCTTTGCAAGGAAGAGCACTTGTGTATCCAAAATGACAGTCATAAATCTTAATGTAGAATGTGTCAAAGGATATGTTTGAAGAGTTTTATGCTTCCTTGTCTTCAACCACCATTATGTAGAGACTTGATGATGTAGAGATTGCTCAAGATGTGAGTGAGTTGCAATCTCATGGATTTAGATTCATCCAAGTACCTACAAGGGTTAGATAGCTTGCAAGGGTGCAAAAATATCCAAGACATATAGATAGCATCATGAAAGAAATATCAAGGATTAGTCAAAGGCTCATGCCTTGCATGTATTCAAATGGAGTTCCTACTCCAAGTTTGAAGCATCAATGATGTTCAATTCACCTCTCAAATGGCAAAAGACTTTCTCATCAAGCGGTTTGGTAAATATATCCGCTAATTGCTTATTGGTGCGAACATGCTTAAGATCAATGTCCCCTTTGGCAACATGATCTCGAATGAAATGATGACGAACTTCAATATGCTTAGTTCGAGAATGTTGCACGGGTTGTGAGCAATCTTAATAGCACTTTCATTGTCACAAAGCAATGGAACATGTCTCACATATATCCCATAATCTTTAAGAGTTTGGGTCATCCAAAGTAATTGAGCACAACATGATCCAGCAGCAATGTATTCCGCTTCGGCGGTGGATAGGGATACCGAGTTTTGTTTCTTGGAGGACCAAGACACAAGAGATCTACAAAGAAATTGACAAGTACCCGAAGTGGACTTTCTATGAACCTTGTCTCCGGCATAGTCCGAATCAGAGTAACCAACAAGATCGAAAGAAGACCCCTTAGGATACCAAATGCCAAAATTTGGTGTGTGTATTAAGTATCTCACTATCCTTTTCACGGCCTTAAGATGACACTCTTTAGGGGCCGCTTGATATCATGCACACATGCACACACTTAGCATAATATCAGGACAAGAGGCACATAGATATAACAATGAACCAATCATAGAGCGTTAAACTTTTTGATCAACCGGTTCACCATCTTTGGTCAAATCAATATGTCCACTAGTAGGCATGGGTGTATACATACCTTCGCATTCTTGCATATTGAACTTCTTGAATAAGTCCTTGGTGTACTTTGTTTGAGAGACAAAGGTACCTTCCTTGGTTTGCTTGATTTGCAAACCAAGAAAGAATTTGAGTTCACTCATCATAGACATCTCAAACTTCTCCGACATTAGTTCCAAACTTCTCACTAAAATGTGGGTTAGTTGAACCAAAGATAATATCATCAACATAAATTTGGCACACAAATATTTCTCCATTAACCCTTTTAGTAAAAAGAGTAGAATCAATTTTACCAATTTCAAAGCCTTTTTCAATAAGAAACTTGGTCAAGCATTTATACCACACTCTAGGGGCTTGTTTAAGACCATAAAGGGCTGTGGCACCCTGGCTCAGAGAAAACCGGAACGCCCCGTATTCCAACCCAGAGATTGAGGAGAAGTCTTCTGGAATACGACACTGCTTAGTATAGAACAAACCAGCTCTCTATTACAACATGAATATGAATACAAGGGTTCCGATATTACAATGAATAACACCGGCACGGTGACAATACGCTAACCACGATTGCTCAGGTTCCTGACAAACAACGACTTGGCAATTATACAAGTAGCAGAACAACTTGAAGCAGCGGAAAAACTTCTAGCAGTGGAACAACGACGACGGTGGTGAACTCCAATCCGCAGGGACTCTGACTGGAATGGTTATCCTAGCTCGCGAACATAGGAACAACACCAAACAAGCAAGTAATCCGGGCACGACCTGCAAACTGGCATGACACGCCAGGTCAGTACATTGAATGTACTTGCAAGCTCACAATAACCAGAAGCATTCAAGACAAACAACAGCATGGCAATTACAGGTTAAGCAGGAATTATCATGAGATCATCTGAATAACATGGCATGAACAACATGAACATAATACTGCTAGAATAATATGATCATGGCAAGAACATATAAATTTGATAATACTAGCATGCAACATGATGACACTACACGCACCATTTATTCTGCTCAGGTTACCTCGTAACCATCACATGCATTACTTACCAACTTCGGACATTACACGATCATCTTAGGATCAAATCAAGCTTGGTATAAACAATACCGTAGTAATCATAAAATGACCACAAGGAGCTTGATCTTTACCCATGATTCTCGCACAACATCTCGAATATCCAACATCTCGGTATCCTTGATACCACGGTGATCATTCCGGCGGTCACAACCATGACCACACATGGTCTCAAACGGTGATCTTTCCGGTGATCACAACCAACTTATCTCATCATCGAACCATGGTTGTTATTAAGCACATTATTATTATTACTGTTGACTCATAGTGTGACCAACTACGAACTGGGCCCTTATCCGCGGGCGCGGCCACACACTGTACCCACACTACGGAACCCATGGCCTCGTACTCCCATTCGGGTGGACCAACGATGTTCCGACAAAACCGATCTATTGCCATGACACTCTCCCGTCCACTCTGACCTACTCCTAACTGGGCTAGTCCTGGGTGGCCCTGTGTCTACCAAAGACACAACGACCACCGTCGTGGCCAAACGTCCCTCACGGGGACCAGATCCAAAATAACAACAAAGGGCACACAAGGTTATGTCCGCCTACCTGATCAGGGTAGCACGCGCTCATAACCTTCCCTAGTTGGAGGCACCGGCGAGAGGCACGACAATAGACCCAGTTAGGACCTTCCCATAAAGGTAAGCGTGGTTGCACTGGTCAGTTCGATATGGTGGCACCATGACTCAGCCAACAGTTGTTCAAGTTCAATTTAATCCAGTTAAACTTGAATGCAAATATGCTGAGCCGTGATAAAATAACATGATGCAAGGACAATGCATGAGCATGATATCAACATAAGCAGGAGGGTACAACATAACTATCCACCATATGAACAATGAACCATATCGAACTGAGCATGGAATAATGATGAGCATGAATATTACAAGTAAAACACTACTCATAGCATAACATGACCATTATCATCAACCATAAATAACATGCAATAATTCATCAATAACATTACCGAGTAAACACTTAACCAACTAGCAGTAAAGGAACAATACATATTAACAGTATTCGGTAACCAACGTTAGTCATGCACCAAAGAACATGACCAACCCAACATGTACTACTATCAAGCATAGCAATATGAAAGTAATACTAATAAGTAGTTCAAGATAACAAGGTGCAAGAACATAGCATGACAATAATCACCGATCCACAAGCATGACCGAAACTATGACAACAATAGCAAAACAAACATATAGCTATTAAAGATTCAAGTTGAAAACCAATACTACTGCATGACCATCATGCAAATGGTGGTTGTGGCTTGCCTGGGGATGAAGAAGGCACCGGGGAGAGGTGCGGTGAAGCCGCAGAAAGATTTGCCGAAAATAGTTCTCTCTCGGAGGGGCTGTTTACGTGCAAGGGTAAAAAGGTCATTTCATAGTTTCAAACCATAGTGAAAATGAAACCAATAGAACGGGCTTGACGAAACAAAAACGTGGGATTTGGATTCACCTCAAACGGAGTTGCGAGCAAAAAGTTATAGCCCGACGGAGTTCAGGGACCAATCGATAAAAATAACTCTACAAACAGGCCCCTGAGCTGAAAAAACAGAAAATGTATTTTAGGAAATATGTCTTCAGAACGGAGAAAGCGCATTCTTAGATAAAGCAGAGGCAGAATACACACACTTCACGTTAAAACATACTTTCTGAAGTACGCTTCCACTTAAACGTGCACGGGTCCGGGGCTGGGTCGCTGACGTGCGGGTCCCACGGGGTGGGGCCCGTCACTTATCCACACCGGCCGCCCGGGTAAACGCATGCAGTGGCGGGGCCGGGCCTGAGTGGCTGCCAGGTGGGGTCGGGGAAAGGAGGGGGCCCTCCTGGCCTGGCCCCTTCTTCCTCCTCGCGCGTGCCCGACGGAGCAGAACAGGGGCGCCGCTCCGGCGAGTGTTGCCAGCAGCTCCGGCCACCGTTCAAGGCGCCGAGGATACCGACAGGTTCGGGATGATGAGCCGGCTTCGTTCCAGGGTAGCGCAGTTGCCGGGGACACCGAGGTTGAGGAGGACAGGGGCCATGGCGGAGGAAAGCTATGGGTGGAGATGGGATCGTGGCCATAGTGTCTCCGGCAAGGGTGAGAGGGCATGAGGAGGATCGCTGGAGTGAGGGGATCTCACTGGTGGTGGCTAGCGGCAGGAAGGAGGTGCGGACCGCTGGAATCGAAGAGGGGCAGAGGCGGCAGCCATGGCAGCAGTGGGAGGGAAGGAGAGCTTCTCAAGCTCAGTTGGATGGTCGAGGAGGGATAATGGAGTGAGGGGGGCTGCTGGTGTGCTCGGACGAGGCCGGGGATGGCTATTTATAGGCGGGGGGAGGCATGCTGGCGTTGCCACGGACGCGTGGCCGGCGCCGCGGACGCATGTGCTTGGGGAAGGTGACAGAGAGGTGCAGCAGAGCTACAACGGTGCACAGGGACGAGCAGAGATCGGGGACAAGGGGAGGAAGAAGCCATGGCACGATTAATGCTTGGTCGGCTACAGGCTTCCCGTGGGCGCGCGGCGACGAGAGCTGACGGAGGTGCTGACGGAGGGGGAGAGGACTCCAGGAGGACGGCGACGACGCAAGCTAGATGTTGGACAGGCCCACGAGCGCAAACGCAACGAGAGGGAGAGGGGCCGGAGCTAGAAGACGCCCTGGACGCGGCCAACGCCAGCAGAGCGTGCGCATTGCATGCCAAAGCTCGTGATCACCACGTGCACTAGTGCACACAGTGGCACACGGCCGGCCAAACAATGTCTGGGGTCTTGTCCTTCATGGGGAGGTTGCAACTGTGGTGGTAGTTTGGTTAAAAGTGACATGGTTAAATGGTAGTTAACACCTGAAGTTTACTGCAGTAAACTTGACCAAGCACTGCTAATCAACCAGAAGGGGTTTGTAAGCAAAGGAGTTGTCTGGTAGGTTTAGGGTAAGAAGGACTTTCACCCTGGTAACTTTGAGAAGATTAGGGTCAAGGTTTAATATAGTTGCTTTGCAACTGCCAAATCTGGTCCAGAAATTGGATTTGGATGATGCACTCACATGGTGCATGAACTTGGGCTCAAATTACGCAAGGCCTAATGATTTTGTCATAGTAAGATGCTGTAAAAATTTCATACCAATTAGATTCACCAAAATGGTACTTCCTTCACAACTATCTTCACTGACCAGAATCTTGCAAAAATTCTAGAGAATTATTGGCTCAATGAAATGGTGCAAAAATAGGTGGAGATAAGTAATTTGGGTAGGAGAACAATATGGTAATTTATCAGGATTTTTGAAGCAATATAAAATGCACTTGCTTCACAACCTGAAAATCTTATCAGAAGCAAAGATTTGATCCTGTGCTCACATAGATCAAGGGATGGAGCTGAAATTTGTAGGAGTGTGCTAATATGATCACATTAAGTAGTGTGCAAAAGTTCAATTCATTTGGATAACCCTAACTATCACTTCCTTCATAAAGGCTTCCCTCAGACAGGAACTTTGAAAAATCACTGAGGAAGTTTGGCTAGGCAAATAAAGTTTAATTTTGGCACAGGTCAATTATTTGGACAGTAAAAGGTGTCCAAAACGTTTGGGTTCAAATGGGCAAAGATAAATAGCACTTGCTTCACAATGTGCCATTTAGGACAGAATATGAAATTAATTTATTGAGCATGATGAGAAATATGGCTAATGAGATATTTTGCCATATTTGTGGAAGATATGACCCAAACAATTTATAAGAATTATTTGGAGATTTTTGGATGGGCAGAAATATAGGTTGCTTCACAACCTAGGGCAGATAGGGTTATTCCTTTAATAGAAAAAGGAATTTTCCCTAGAGAAAGAAATTAGGGTTTGGTCATGGAGTGAAGCGACATGATCTTGGCAAGGTTTTTATAATCATGAGTCACTTGGGAGAGGAAATGAGGAGGATTTCCCAGGTGACAAGGCCATAGAACCACTCCAAAAAGAAAAACAGAGCAAAAACCAATAAAATCAAAAGAAAAAGAAAAGGGCCAAAATCCAGGATGTTACAAGGGCTTTGTGAAGTTTGTAAACATGATTAGGTTTCTTAGGATTGAAAAAGTCGGGAGGTTGCTTAACGTAAACTTCCTCCTCAATTTCACCATTTAGAAAAGCACTTTTAATGTCCATTTGGTACAAGGTGATATCATGGTGATTAGCATAAGCAAGTAAGATGCGAATGGACTCAAGTCTAGCAATGGGAGCATATGTCTCACCATAGTCCATACCTTTGACTTGAGTGTAGCCTTGGGTGACTAGGCGAGTTTTGTTGCGGACGACTTGACCATCTTCATCTTGCTTGTTGCGAAACACCCATTTGGTACCAATGATGTTGTGGTTGTTGTCAGGCTTATCGACCAATGTCCACACTTGATTTCTCTCAAAGTTGTGTAGCTCTTCATGCATAGCTTTAATCCAATCCGGATCTTCCAATGCTTCTTCAACCTTCATAGGTTCAATGCTAGAGATGAATGAGTAATGTTCACAAAAGTTAGCCAAACGAGTCCTAGAGCGAGTGATTCTCCTGGTTTGGATATCATTATAGATTTTCTTGACGGGATGATCTTTAGCGATTCTTGCTCGAACTCGTGGAAGCTTTGGCTTGGCTCGGGGTGGAACATCCTCTTCATCTTGATCTCCTTCTTGGCCTTCTTCATTGTTGACGTTGTCATTCTATTGTCGTGGTGGAGAAGGAGGTTGTTGATGTTCATCTTGGTGTACCTCCGCGTTTCCTTCGTGTTGGTGTGCCCCACTTGTGGATGCTTCTGTACCAATTCTTGGTTCACCCTGTCATGAGGTGGAAGCTTCCACTTGGATGGACGAGGTACTCACTTCCGTTGGACGGAGCTTGCCAATAGACAAGTCTTGGATTGCTTCCGAAGGGTCTTTGTCCCCTACATCAATTGGCAATTGCTCTACTTGCGAGCCGTTAGATTCATCAAATTTCACATCTACCGTCTCTTCAACCTTTCGGGTCAAATTGTTGTAGACACGGTAAGTGCGAGAGTTTGAGCCATAACCAAGTAGGAAACCTTCGTGAGATTTAGGAGCAAATTTAGAACGGCGATGCTTATCAAGAATGTAGCACTTTGAGCCGAATACTCAAAAGTATCCAACTTGGGGTTTGTTACCGGTGAGGAGCTCGTATGCCATCTTGCCGACTAGCTTGTGAAGATACAAGCGATTTGTTGCATGACAAGCTGTCTCAACCGCTTCCGCACAAAAGTGTTTTGGAGTCTTGTACTCATCAAGCATCGTTCTTGCTGTCTCAATAAGAGTCCGGTTTTTTTCTCTCAACAACTCCATTTTGTTGAGGTGTGTACATAGCTGAGAACTCATGTGAAATCCCATCTTCGTCAAGAAAGGTATCCACATTTGCGTTCTTGAACTCCGTTCCATTGTCGCTCCGAACCTTCTTGATTTTCATGTCAAATTGATTTTGGGCCTTCCTAGCGAAGTTTTTGAAGATCTTTTGGACCTGTGATTTGTCATCAAGAAAGAATACCCACGTAAATGTTGAAAAATCATCAACTATGACTAGACCAAATGAGTTACCACTGAGACTCTTGTAGGCATTGAGACCAAATAGATCCATGTGAAGTAGCTCGAGTGGTCTTCTCGTGGTCATGATGTTCTTCGCGTGATGACTTCCTCCAACCTGTTTTCCTGCCTGACAAGCAGTACAAGTCTATCCTTGTCAAATATGACATCTTTTATTCCAAGGATATGATCACCTTTAATAAGCTTATCAAGATTTCGCATACCCACATGACCTAGTCTTCTATGCCACAACCAGCCTTTAGAAGATTTAGCAATTAAGCAAGTTCTAGGTTGAGCCTTTTTAGTGAAATCAACAATGTAAAGATCACCTCTACGTATACCAGTAAAGACCATTTTACGATTGCCTCTATGAAACACTTGGCAATCTACCTCAGTAAACAGGACATTGAAACCGAAATCAGCAAGTCTAGATACTGAAAGTAAATTGTACCCAAGAGATTCAATGAGCATGACATTTTGTATGGAGCTATCATGTGAGATGGCCACCTTACCTAGGCCAAGCACCTTACCCTTTGAGTTATCACCAAAGGTGACATACTTTCGAGGGCCGTTGTTTTTAGCAAGCTCGCGGAACATATCTTTTATCTCCGGTCATATGATCAGGACATCCACTATCAAGGACCCATTCCTTTCCTCCGGCCATGTAGCCGCGGAGATTTGCCATAAGACCAAAGTGTCTCATCGCATCATCAAGATCATAGTCACTATCATCATCCTCATCATAGTATCCATGTTCAACATCATCTTGTGATTGATCAACTCCTAGAGAGGGTAATTCATTAGATAAATGATCATTTCTATGGTTATCTTTATGAATTCTAATAGCTTTGGAAATGATATTGCTAATGATTCCAACATCTCCTTTGGCACTCGTAAGATTAGTAAGCTCAAATAAGCCGTCACCAAATTTGGGATCATTGGAACTCATCTTAATCAAGGCGATGGACTTATGAAGAATCTCATCTAAGTTCTTCAAGGAATAGTTTGGAAAACGTTCCTCAAGGAATCTCCATATAGTGTAGGCACAATCAAGAGTAGGCAAACATCCAATCAAGTTTCTAGGCAAGCCTCTAGTGATAAGATTAACAGTTCTAAGGTTTCGGATCATGTCAATAGATTCATCAAGGGTAGGATGCAAAGGATCAACATGAGGTGCACAAGGGCTAGTAATGTACTTGTTCAACTAATATTCATTGAAAATCTCAAGCATTTCATTTTTCCACTCATAGAAGAACTCTCCATCAAGAATAGGCACTCTGCGTCTAAGACTCCCCAAAGTAGACACATCCATCTTCCTCAAACGGTGTTTAAACCAAGGCAATGGAGACCAATGCTCTAATACCAATTGAAAGGATTGAGAAGAGGTGTCTAGAGGGGGGTGAATAGACTCTAATCAAGAAAAGTTGCAGTTTTTATTTCTTTAGGTTCATGTGGAGTATTAGCACGAGTTTAAACATTAACAATACATATCAAGCAAGCATGCAAGCATACAAAGAGTATATGAGCAGCGGAAAGTAAAGCATGCAAGTTGCAAGAATGTAAAGAGAAGGGATTGGAGTGTGCAAATGCAATTTGGAGACACGGTGATTTTTTATCCGTGGTTCCGATAGGTGGTGCTATCGTACATCCACATTGATGGAGACTTCAACCCACGAATGGTAACGGTTGCACGAGTCCATAGAGGGCTCCACCCACGAAGGGTCCATGAAGAAGCAACCTTGTGTATCCCACCATGGCCGTCGCCCACGAAGGACTTTCCTCACTAGGGTAGATCTTCATGAAGTAGGCGATCTCCTTGCCCTTACAAACTCCTTGTTTCAACTCCACAATCTTGACGGAGGCTCCCAAGTGACACCTAGCCAATCTAGGAGACACCACTCTCCAAGAAGTAACAAATGGTGTGTTGATGATGAACTCCTTTCTCTTGTGCTTCAAATTGTGTAATCGGTGCTACCGATGATTCACTGACGCCACTTCGAGCCACCGTTTGGCCAAAAGAACGCCCCCGCGCGCTGCGCATGCTTGCGCTGTAAGCCGTCTGAAGCAGCGGGGTGACAAGACATGTGAGAGGAGGGCGAAAGGACATGCACACATACGGTTAGTACAAAAAAACGGTTGCAATTTAATTACCTACCATACCCCGTCCTGGTTTATAAGTAGGATTTAATTAACTAATAAAATACGAATGCATGTCGCCAAAGATTATATCGTTGGAGTCGTATTTGAACATAGTTTCCAGCTATACAATTTTTGTAACATGCATTAACACTTTTTTGGTTAAATTTAAGGTTATATACCAGCAAGTATTTTCCCGCAACACACACGACATATTCCATCACAAACAACTCGGATGGATCAACTGTATGCCATGTATCGCACACGCAACTCTAATCATATTCGTGCTTGATGTCTCGGACATCCCTCGCACAGTTTGTCTTATTTGCCACGTATCATTGCACCGGCCTCGGCTCGCATTCCTCAGCAAGCTCTGCTCGCCGTTAGGCGCCGCGGCGCGCTCTGCTCGCGTCCGTCGGCGCGCTCGGCTTGTGGACAACTTTTCCTTGCGTGTTCAACTGCTATATATATATATGTATATATATATATATATATATATATATATATATATATATATATATATATATATATATATATATATGGTTGCTCGCCGTTGAGGCGATCGCGGAGCGCTCTGCTTGCTCCCTTCGGCGCGCTCTGCCAGCGGTTGGGCGTGCGCATTATCCCGTCGGGGCCCCATATGCATGCGGTTGCGCTGCACGCGTTGCCACGCGATGCAGTTACGTGCGACACGATGGAGTTACGCGCTGCAAATTAGAACTGCCATCAGGGCCTGCCGATATTCCTGATCGTCCAGCTTCCCCTTTAATTCCTGCGGCCATTATAACCTTAGTATCTTCAACCTTTTGATCGCGCCCCATAACACAACAAACACATCCACGATGACACATAGAGAGGGGATGTCTAGCAGCACTCCAATGGAGTTCGGCGAGCATAGAGTGGAGACCCATGCGAGGGAGATGTATCTCTCGGTGGTGTACACCATCGACCCGGTCGTGGTGGACGACTACATCAACAGCGTTGAGTAGTTGCTTGCTCGATACAAGTACAAGGTGGTCGACATCGACCTCCAGTACACCGTTGGTCGTCCCGGCATAGATCAGAAGGTTGCCGTCGCCCAGTTCTGTGTCCGCCATCATGTCCTCATCTACGACTAGTGCATGGCCACAGAGCCTTGTGACCGTTTCAACAGGTTTGTCAACAACACCGACTACAAGTTTGCCACGGTGGGAACCACCGACGATGTAAAAGTGCTTAGTGTGACGGGCTTAGCCTGCAAGAACCTTGTTGAAATCCGTGACCACTACAGGGTCTAGGGCAGCACGAAGAAGGTCTCCCTAGTCGAGCTCGCCCCGACCATCGTCGACCCCTACTACGAAAAGATGAAGCAGGATGCCCAGAGAACAAGTCCCCTATCCTGGCACAAGGCCTGGATGCGGCAACTGGATGAACCTCACCTCAGGTTCACGATCAAGAGCATGTGCACATGCTACGAGATGCACAGGCGGATCATTGACATGAGGAAGTGCCTCGTTACCCAAATCGACGAGCCCGGATCGACCCACAAGAAGAGCAAGCGTCACAAGAAGTAGATGATGATCAGATGATCGTTTATGCTAGTTAATCATGCATGTAATATATAGTTTACTTTATTGGTGTATGGAAATGTCATGTGTGTAGTAGCCACCTATGTAATTATGCATGTAATAGTTTACTTTGGTGTGTGCAAATGCCATGGTTGTAGTAGCCACCTATGTAAGTGGATGTTCAATTTGGTTATGCAACCATGTCCTTATATATATATCTGTGTGTGTTGTTGTTGTTCTGTATGCAATCCCACCGCACAACACACACATCTTATTAACAGCAACCATCTATGTTATTATCGGTCTTTGCACACATTTCTGATTACAGACCTGTTTGCCGCGTATCACACACATCTTGTTATATTTAACCGTTTCTGTTCTCTTGTCTCAACACAAACAGCTCATTCGAGTGAACCGCATGCCATATATCGCACACACCTTGATCTGGCTGACCGTTCCTTTTGTGTTGCCTAATCACAAATAGTTCATCCGAGTGAACCGTATGCTATATATTGCACACACCTCCATTTGGCTGTCCGTTTCTTTTGTTCCTCCTCATCGCAAATAGTTAATTGAACTGAACCATATGCCCTGCACTACACACACAACTAAAATCTGAACAGTGTTTGATGCATCCTCCATCGCAAATTTTTTGCACCTTTTTTGATGGTTTTACACCACCGTTTGCGATTATGGCATCACACACAGTTTCGTCGAAGGGTCTCTAATCGTAGTGTCGCATTAGCAGCATCCTGCAGTAGTGATATAATTTCCCAAAGCTTCAGGAAACTTTAAAAGATCAAGACTATTGCTGTGTTCATATAAATACAAGTGGTACAGAAAATCCAAAATTAGCTAACACACCATTAGAGAAAAATGTATATTTTATATTGAGGTTCACGTGCATAACAACTCATAATTGGGCCCATCATCTTTTAAGTGCTACATTCTACAAACAAACTTTCCATTGTCACCCTGGCATGAGATATCTATCACTTCATTTAAAGTGCACCTTGCACACCTCCATTCTCCTTCGTCACTAACTGTGGTGCATGTGTTGATGTCTCATAGTTGTCCTTTTCAGTGGAGGATCAACTATGCCGACTAGAGGTGTAACATCCCAAATTTTCAATTTGGAATGTTATACGTAGGTCATTCATGCATATCATATTTTATTGCATTTTGTTTCGTGATTCTCAAAATTCTAAGCAACTCAAGGACCCTCGAAGAGAGTTGGGGATTTCACGGTTTTCATATTTGAATTTTATCAAATATCGAAACGAGAATCAGTTGTTTTAGTATTTTTCTCTCCAAAAAATATTTCATATTAAAATATATGAGAGGAGATAATATGAATTCTCCAAAATAAACGAAATATTGGAGGAAAATATTAAAATCAACCTTTTGTTTTTATTCAGATTTTATTGCTATTTTATTTGCATAGGAAAAATGCGCCTTTTTCAAATTTGCATTTTAGGCCCAAATAAATGTTCACCTTGTCCGGCATATTTTTAGAGGACGAGGAAAATTTATTTCGGGATTTTTGAAGTCCCTTTAGTATTTCATTTCTTTTTTTCCTACGGCGGAATAATTAAAAAAAAAACACCACACCGACCTAACCGGGCCGTGTCCGTCTAGGACTCCTGGCCCGGCCGGCCCTTATAAGCCGGGGCCTGAGACCCCAGCCTAGCCACCCGCCTCCCGCAACCCTAGCCCCGCCACCCGAGCGCCGCCGCCGCCTGCGCCGCCGCGCCGCCCTGCCGCGCCGCCCACCCGCCCCGGATCTGCTCACCGCCGCCGCCGCCGACTCGCCGGAGCCGCGCGCCGCCCGCCGGACTCGAGGTAGTCGCCGTTTTTTAAAACCGATCGGTTTTATTTCGTAAACCCTAGTTTCAGTTTTTTATTGTTAGATCGGTTTTTTCCAATTCAGTTAAATAGCAGACGTTCGTCCATATGTTCGTTTTTAAGGAAGGGTTTTCGCCCTTTAGTTGCAGACAACGAATGTTTCGTTCGTTAGCCTATTCGTTAGTTTTTTTTTCTCAGATTTTTCGCGATTATTTTCGATCGCGATTTCTGATCCGATTTTCGTTTTAGCTTATCTTTTCGCTCGTTTATCGGAATCAGGCGATTCAAGTGCGTAGATCTTCGTATCGAAGCCCTCTTTCCATTTAACCAACTTGAACAAGATTTTGGTACTGTAAAATTTGACTTTAGTCCAGATTAGTAATCAGACCTTGTTTCTTTCGCAGTTTGTGTTTCGTTGCTCCGTTTGATTCGATTCTTTTTGCAAACCGGAGTTCTTAAGTTGAACTTTCTGGTTAGTTCTTCTTATTCGAGTTTTACCCGTGCATCTTTGCTTGATTGCTTATGTATGCTATTGTTTGTTTGCGATAGAACACCGGAGTGCGAAGCGTGCTACTACGAGTCTCTAGGTTTCACGGATCATCAGCAAGGCAAGTAACACTTTGATCATACCCTTTATTACCCAGTTTTAATGCATTAGTTCCAAACCTCAAACACTGCATGATTAGGATGTGATTAACTTGTGGGTTTGGGAAGTAGATGATGAGGTAGAACCTATTACCTGTTTTATTATCAAATCCTCGGGAGTTACCTCTACATTGCTTATATTGCTATCCTATGCTCGTAGACGTGGATTGGGTTTGAGTGTATCCATGACAGATGTGATATTGTTAATTGATGGTTCAACTTAAGGTGGCAACTTTAATACACATCTGGGTGGATTGCTTGTTTGGGCACCTGGAGAATCCAGTGTTGTCCTAGGATATCCCGGAGTACCCGTGTGATCATCCTACGGTCCGCCACCCAGGCTCAAAGGGATCTTAAGATTATTCATGCTAGAAACTTCCGTGTGCAGCCACAAGCCATTATGGGCTCTGGCATAGTATGAGTAAGTTGTGTGACCTCTTTCAGTGGTGGGCTAGCAGATGTAGAGGGAATGTAGGTGTAACTGTCCACCCAGAGTAAAGAGTAAATGCTTCTGAAAGACTGTGTCTCGGTCATCCGTTTCTCAAACATCATGAGTGCGAGAAATCCAACGGAGGAGATCGAGTCTTGTGGGGAAAAGTGCGCAAACCTCTGCAGAGTGTACAATCTAATCATGGTTAGCCGTGTCCCCGGTTATGGACATCTTGAGTATCTAGTACTTGGATTATCCTATGGTATCTCATCACTCTAAATTAATTTGTTGGGTTAATGAACTACTTTAATTGGGATTGAGTTGGAGGAACCTTCTCAATGATGTTTCAACTACCATGATAGTTAAAATAAAACTTATTCCTTTGTTGTAGGAAAAAATTGGCTTTTCGCAAAAACCTTATAACCATACAACCTCCACCAGCCAAATATGCATATAGTGTTAGCATTATTTCTGTTCATTGCTCTACTGTGTTACATTGCCAGCATATTCCATGTGCTGACCCGTTTTCGGGCTGCAACATATCACGTTGCAGACTTTTCAGACGAGGAGTAAGGTTCGCTAGGTCGTTGCCGTGCAGCTCAGCTATGCCGTTGGAGTTGATGGACTCACTTTATCTTCCAAGCCTTCCGCTGTTATCGTATTAGATGGCCTTAAGCCATATTTATTGTAATAAGTTCTCTTTTGGAGACATCGATGTATTAAGTGTGTGATTGCTACTCTGTTATAAATCCTTCGAGTACTGTGTGTGTCAGCATTACCGATCCAGGGATGACACTGAAGCACAAAGACTTGACCATTTGAGGTCGGGTCACTACAAAGATGGTATCAGAGCACATGTTGAGTGTAGGACATGACCACTAAGCTAAAGCCCTAGATCACTACTCTCTTCTCATTTCTGACTCCTCTCCATTTTCTACTCTTTAGGATGGCGGACGCAAGGAACAAGTTTGCACAACCGGATGAAGAAGCACCTTTTGGACGACACTTGAAGGAAGTCACTAAGTACCTGAACATTGGAATACCAAGCTTCACCGGGACTTACAATGCCACTTTACCAGAAGAGGAGCGATGGATGATTCAAGTTCAAGTTCCAGGAGGGACATTCACGCCAGTCACTAAGCCCATAGAGTTTTCCTTTGACGCACCAACCTGGAGTCTAGGAAAGAGTATGGCAGCCCACATCACCATGGGACGAATTGGAGAAGTTTACCATAAGGAGCTTAAGGATACAATCTACCAGATTTGTGTGCGCCGAGATGAGAAATGGGAGATGATCAGCACCAGGAAGGATAGATCAATCGCAGCTTTCATCCAAGAGTTAAACCAGCACATTCGTCGCCAGGAGATTCAGATGTGCGCAAGCATGATAGATTTGAAGAAGGCAATGACAAGGATCATAGAGCTGGAGGAAGAACTCAAGGCTACTCGCGAAGATTATGAGGAGGAAATCATCGTACCAGTCGATAAGAATGCAGACCTGGCAATGAAGCTAGGAGTATTCATGGGAGACCCTGCGCCAGGAGGAGAAGACGATGAACCTAAGGAGATTCATTCAGAAGACTACATCATCATCGACGACACCGATTCCGACCCCGATGACAGTGATGATGACTTTGAAGACGAAGCTGGAGCAGACATCATGGAGTCTTCCACTGATCAAAATTTCTAGATGACCACCGAAACAGTAGTAGTAGTCTACCATGTATATAGTATAGTCTGAGCACTTTTGTAACGATAGTTAGATCAATTTGTATGCCCTTGCTTCATTGATTGAGTGATATGATTGTGTTTGTCTCATGTGCATATGGGTAGTGTTTTCCTCACTAGACCTCATTCTATTCTACTTCTCTTCCCTCTAAACCCTCATATGCCTCCGAGACGTGACCCCGGATTTACCTTTCCACCGGAGCTCACTCAGTTGATCCAGCAGCAGAATACACTGATGCAGTTGTTAGTTCAGAACCAAGGCAACAACAACAACAACAACAACCCACCGCCACCACCACCAGTTGACAATTTAGCTCGTTTTCTAAGGTTGCAGCCGCCGGTGTTTTCTAGTAGCACCAAGCCGATAGTGGCAGATGATTGGCTCCGCATGATTGGAAGGGAGTTAATCACTGTAGGATGCACAGAAGCTGAGAAGGTGCGATTTGCCGCACATCACTTGGATGGACCAGCAGCCTCATGGTGGGAGAATTACACTGTCACCTATCCTATAGCCACTGTTACATGGGATCAGTTTCAGCAAGCATTCCGCACAGCCCATGTCTCAACTGGAGCTATGAGCATGAAGAAGCGTGAGTTTCGCAACTTACGCCAAGGGAACCGTGCTGTGGGGCAGTACGTGGATGAATTTAGTAAGCTATCTCGTTATGCCTCTGATGATGTGGCCACAGATGCCGCAAAGTAGGAGAAGTTTATGGAAGGGCTGAATGATGAGATGAGCATGCAGTTGATGGTGGCAACATTTAACGACTACCAGGAGTTGGTAGACAAGGCTCTTATGATTGAAGGGAAGCAGCAGCAAATTGAGAGCCGCAAAAGGAAGTATGGACAAGGAAGGTACAACCCAGGAGCCCAGCAGAAGCCTCGTTTATCCTCGAACTCGGGAGGACTTATCCATAACCATGGAGGTCACACTCACCATGGAGGGAGTTCCCACAACCACAGTGGCCCCAAGAATGCAAATGGAAATGGAGTAGTTAGTAATCAGAACCGCTCTAACCCAGCCACACCCGCCAAGAAGGACCTAAGTCACATTACTTGTTTCAAGTGCGGGAAGACTGGACATTACGCCACTGAATGCCCTGAAGCGAATAATGTAAATGGCAATGGAAGCGTCAGGAAGAAGCGCAACCCTTTCAACAGGGGATAAGTGAACCACGTGAACGTGGAGGAGGTTGAGGAGCAGCTTGATGCCGTTATCGGTAAGTTTTTGGTTAAGTCATTTACTGCAATCGTTCTTTTTCATACTGGTGCATCGCATTCATACATATCAAGGGGATTCGTGGATAAGTATAAACTGCCCACTAAAGTTCTTAGGACACCTATGCTAGTAACCTCACCCGGAGCTGAGTATATGGCAAGCAGTGGATGTTTTCAGATGCCATTAGCCATTGGAAGCCATGTTTTCCCCTCAGACTTGTTAATTTTGGAGTCTCAAGGATTGGATGTGATACTGGGAATGGATTGGCTATCAATGTATGGGGGAACCATCGATTGCGCGAGTAAGTCAATTTTGCTCACCACCCCGGAGGGAAAGAGGATCAAGTATGTATCTAGGCATGCACCTAGGAGGAGCCAAGTAAATACCCTCACAGGAGTTGTTCAGGAGCAAGTGCCTGTAGTGAAGGATTACCCAGATGTTTTTCCAGAGGAGTTGCCAGGCATGCCACCGGATCGAGATATTGAGTTTTCGATAGAGCTATTGCCAGGTACCGGGCCAATATCAAAGAGACCCTACCGAATGCCCGCAAATGATCTAGAAGAGATCAAGAAGTAGATTAAGGAGTTGTTGGAGAAAGGTTACATTCGACGAAGTTCATCACCATGGGGAGCCCCAGTGCTTTTGGTGGAGAAGAAGGATAAGTCTCTAAGAATGGTTGTTGATTATCGTGCGTTGAATGAAGTGGCGGTTAAGAACAAGTACTCCCTGCCGATGATCAATGATCTATTTGACCAGTTGACAGGACCTAAAGTGTTTTCGAAGATCGATCCGCGATCAGGATATCACCAGCTGAAGATTCGAGAGAAGGATATACCTAAGAAAGCTTTCACCACAAGGTACAGGCTATATGAGTATACGGTCATGTCTTTTGGATTGACTAATGCCCCTGCCTATTTCATGAGTATGATGAACAAGGTGTTCATGGAGTTCTTGGATAAGCTCGTTGTGGTGTTCATTGATGATATCTTGGTATACTCGAAGAATGAAGAGGAGCACAAGGAACATTTACGTTTAGTTCTAGAGAAGCTCAGGGAACATCAGTTGTATGCCAAGTTCAGCAAATGTGAGTTTTGGTTGAAGGAAGTTGGATTTCTTGGACATGTTATATCAGGAGAGGGTATAGCAGTGGACCCAACGAAGGTTCAGTCAATCACTAAGTGGTTGGCACCCACCTCAGTTGGAGAGATCCGCGGTTTTCTTGGACTCGTGGGATATTATCGAAGATTTATTGAAAATTTCTCTAAGATTGCGAAGCCTATGACGACGTTGTTGAGGAAAGATACCAAATTCCATTGGACTGAAGAATGTGAAGCAAGTTTCTAGGAGTTGAAGAAATGTTTGACTACAGCCCCAGTGCTAATTCTGTCGGATATACGCAAGGACTTCCAAGTGTATTGCGATGCTTCTCGCTTAGGACTTGGAGGAGTACTTTTAAAGGACAGAAGAGTTGTTTTGTATGCCTCACCACAACTAAAACTGCATGAGTTAAATTATGTCACGCTTGATTTGGAGTTGGCTGCCGTGGTGCATGTGTTGAAGACTTGGAGACATTTTCTCATCGGAAACTGTTGCGATGTATACACGGATCACAAGAGTTTGAAGTACATCTTCACACAGAAGGAGCTTAACTTCAGGCAAAGGAGATGGTTGGAGCTCATAAAGGATTATGATATGAAGCTGCATTATCATCCAGGAAAGGCCAATGTCGTAGCAGACGCTTTGAGCTGTAAGAGTTATGTTAATACCCTCATAAGCGGAGGGATGCCAAAGGAGTTAGCCGAGGATCTTAGGGAACTTCGATTGGAAATGGTTCCTAAAGGGTTTTTGGCAACATTGGAGGTTAAAGCAACACTATTGGAAAAGATTCGAGAAGCTCAGAAGGATGACAAAGAGATCGCTGAGATAAAGGAGAAAATGGGTGAAGGCAAAGCCAAAGGTTTTCTTGAGGATGAGCACGCCACCTTGTGGTTGCAGGACCGTATTTATGTGCCCAATAATGCAGAGATCAGAAAATTGATACTACAAGAAGCTAATGACTCGCCATACTCGATACACCCTGGAAACACTAAGATGTATTTGGATTTGAGGGAGCATTTCTGGTGGACTGGTATGAAGAAGTATATTGCCGAGTACGTAGCCGTATGTAATGTATGTCATAGAGTGAAGGCAGAACATCAAAAGCCAGCCGGATTGCTACACCCTAGGCCGATACCCGAATGGAAGTGGGATAAGCTTGGCATGGATTTTATCACCAGATTGCCCAGGACCAAATCAGGATATGATTCTATATGGGTAGTAGTTGATTGCTTGACCAAAGTGGCTCACTTTATCCCCGTAAAAACCACGTATACAAGTGCGAAGTTGGCCAAGATATACATGACCAGGATCGTATGTCTGCATGGATTTCCGAGGACCATCGTATTAGATAGAGGAACACACTTTACCTCAAAGTTTTGGCACCAGCTGCACCAGACCTTGGGTACCAGACTGGAGTTCAGTACAACTTTTCACCCACAGATAGATGGATAGACCAAGAGAGTTCAGATTCTGGAGGACATGTTGAGAGCTTGTGCGCTAGATTATGGATCTAGTTGGGATGACAACCTGCCCTACGCAGAGTTCTCATACAAGAACAATTACCAGGCCAGTTTGAAGATGGCACCGTTTGAAGCATTGTATGGGAGAAGATGCCGAACACCGTTGATGTGGGATGAAGTTGGAGACCGCCAATTGTTTGGACCAGATTTGATTAAGGAATCAGAAGAGAAGGTTAAACTAATTCGAGATAGAATGAAGGTAGCTCAGTCCCGATAGAAGAGTTATGCAGATTCAAAACGCAAGGAGGTAGTCTATGAAATTGGAGACAAAGCGTATCTGCGAGTGTCACCTCTTCGAGGTGTTAAACGTTTTGGTGTTAAGGGGAAATTATCCCCGAGATTTGTGGGACCGTACCGTGTTTTGGAACGCATGTGAGAAGTTGCCTACAAGTTGGAGTTACCCGAAGGACTGTCAGGAGTTCATGATGTGTTTCATGTTTCCCAATTGAAGAAGTGTCATGTAGAGATGGCCGAGATTCCTCTGAGAGATACAGTGCCCTTGGAAGCAATTCAGTTGGACGGTGATTTGACGTATGAGGAGAAGCCTGTCAAGATTTTAGAGTTTGCCAGCCGAGTTACTCGCAGCAAGGTTATCAAATTTTGCAAAGTTCAGTGGAGCCACCATACCGAGGATGAAGCCACCTGGGAACGAGAGGATAATCTTCGCAAAGACCCCCACACCTATTTTCTAACCAACCCGAATCTCGAGGATGAGATTCATCTTAAGGGGGGTAGGTTTGTAACACCCCAAATTTTCAATTTGGAATATTATACGTAGGTCATTCATGCATATCATATTTTATTGCATTTAGTTTTGCGATCCTCGAAATTCTAAGCAACTCAAGGACCCTCGGAGAGAGTTGGGGATTTCACGGTTTTCATATTTGAATTTTATCAAATATCGAAACGAGGATAAGTTGATTTATTATTTTTCTCTCCGAAAAACATTTCATATTAAAATATACGAGAGGAGATAATATGACTTCTCCAAAATAAACAAAATATTGGAGGAAAAATATTAAAATCAACTTTTTGATTTTATTTGGATTTTATTGCTATTTTATTTGCATAGGAAAAATGCGCGTTTTTCAAAATTGCATTTTAGGCCCAAATCAATGTTCACCTTGTCAGGCATATTTTTAGAGGACGAGGAAAATTTATTTCGGGATTTTTGGAGTCCGTTTAGTATTTCTTTTCTTTTTTTCATGCGGCGGAATAATATAAAAAACAGCGCACCGACCTAACCGGGCCATGTCCGTCTAGGACTCCTGGCCCGGCCGGCCCTTATAAGCCGGGGCCCGAGACCCCAGCCCAGCCGCCCGCCTCCCGCAACCCTAGACCTGCCGCCCGAGCGCCGCCGCCACCCGCGCAGCCGCACCGCCGCCCCGCTCGCGCCGCCACCGCCCCGATCCGCCGCCCCGCCGCCGGATTTGCTCACCGCCGCCGGCGCCGACTCGCCGGAGCCGCGCCACCGCCCGGCGGACTCGAGGTTGCCGCCGTTTTTTTAAACCGATCGGTTTTATTTCGTAAACCCTAGTTTCGTTTTTTTATTATTAGATCGATTTTTTTTTCTGTTCGGTTAAATAGCGGACGTTCGTCCATACGTTCGTTTTAACGAACGGTTTTAGCCCGTTAGTTGCAGACAACAAAAGTTCGTTCATTGTTTTTCTTTTTCTCGGATTTTTCGCGATTATTTTTTATCGCGATTTCTGATCCGATTTTCGTTTTAGTTTATCTTTTCGCTCGTTTATCGGAATCAGGCGATTCAAGCCCCTCTTTCCGTTTAACCAACTTGAACAAGATTTTGGTACTGAAAAATTTGACTTTAGTCCAGATTAGTAATTGGACCTTGTTTCTTTCGCAGTTTGTGTTTCGTTGCTCCGTTTGATTCGATTCTTTTTGCAAACCGGAGTTCTTAAGTTGAACTTTCTGGTTAGTTCTTCTTATTCGAGTTTTACCCGTGCATCTTTGCTTGATTGCTTATATATGCTATTGTTTGTGTGCGATAGAACACCCGGAGTGCGAAGCGTGCTACTACGAGTCTCTAGGTTTCACGGATCATCAACAAGGCAAGTAACACTTTGATCATACCCTTTATTACCCAGTTTTTATGCATTAGTTCCAAACCTCAAACACTGCATGATTAGGATGTGATTAACTGGTGGGTTTGGGAAGTAGATGATGAGGTAGAACCTATTACCTGTTTTATTATCAGACCCTCGGGAGTTACCCCTATGTTGCTTATATTACTATGCTATGCTCGTAGACGTGGATTGGGTTTGAGTGTATCCATGACAGTTGTGAGATTGTTAATTGATGGTTCAATTTAAGGTGGCAACTTTAATACACATCTAGGTGGATTGCATGTTTGGGCACCTGGAGAATCCAGTGTTGTCCTAGGATACCCCAGAGTACCCATGTGATCATCCTACGGTCCGCCACCTAGGCTCAAAGGGATCTTAAGATTATTCATGCTAGAAACTTCCGTGTGCAGCCACAAGACATTGTGAGCTCTGGCATAGTATGAGTAAGTTGTGTGACCTCTTTCAGTGGTGGGATAGCAGATGTAGAGGGAAAGTAGGTGTAACTGTCCACCCAGAGTAAAGAGTGAATGCTTCTAAAAGACCGCGTCTTGGTCATCCGTTTCTCAAACACCATGTAGTGCGAGAAATCCAACGGAGGAGATCGAGTCTTGTGGGGAAAAGTGCGCAAACCTCTGCAGAGTGTACAATCTAATCATGGTTAGCCATGTCCCCGGTTATGGTCATCTTGAGTATCTAGTACTTGGATTATCCTATGGTATCTCATCACTCTAAATTAATTTGTTGGATTAATGAATTTTTTAATTGGGATTGAGTTAGAGGACCCTTCTCAATGATGTTTCAACTACCATGATAGTTAAAATAAAACTTATTCCTTTGTTGTAGGAAAAAACTGGCTTTTCGCAAAAACCTTATAACCATACAGCCTCCACCAGCCAAATATGCATATAGTGTTAGCATTATTTCTGTTCATTGCTCTACTGTGTTACATTGCCAACATATTCCATGTGCTGACCCATTTTCGGGCTGCAACATATCACGTTGCAGACTTTTCAGACGAGGAGTAAGGTTTGCTAGGTCGTTGCCGTGCAGCTCAGCTATGCCGTTGGAGTTGATGGGCTCACTTTATCTTCCAAGTCTTCCCCTGTTATCGTATAATATGGCCTTAAGCCATATTTATTGTAATAAGTTCTCTTTTGGAGACACCGATGTATTAAGTGTGTGATTGCTACTCTGTTATAAATCCTTTGAGTATTGTGTGTCAGCATTACCAATCCAGGGATGACACTGAAGCACAGAGACTTGACCATTTGAGGTCAGGTCGCTATAAGAGGGGAGGTAAATAGAGGGCAATTTTTTAGAAAGTGTTGATTATAGGAAATTGGAAAATCATAAGTTCACTAAAATGCAACTAGCGAGTCAACCTATATGACCATATTCAACTAGATAGCAATATACCACAAGGACAACAAGCTAGCTAACACTAAATAAGCATATGAGCAATATATTAAAGTAACCAAGAACGCATATACGAAGATGGATTATACTATATAGTTCAACTCTTGGGTGGGAGGGGGTCTCTGATCTCCATTAAAGAGGCTTGGAACACCAAGTCACCAATGCCCACAAAGGTCTAGATCCATCCTCAACCACTAAGAGATGATCTTGAGGGGATCTCCAACCTTTTCAAACTTTTACAAAGCTAATCCACGACATTAAAAGCTTCGAGGAACCCCCAATCTCGAGGGTTTTCTCGCAAACCTAAGAGTATGAAGCTTGCAAACAACTCAAGGGGAAATCAAGTTTGTATTGGTGGACTTACCAAATCAAGGGTCCATCTTTCTACCCCCTCACTCAAATCAAAGTTTGGTACATGGTACAGGGAGAAGTAGAAGCTCAGAGAGGTCAACATGGTGTGAAATCTCATTATCTAGCTGGTTGTAACGCCCTCGATGCGGCTATATCTCCTACGTGTCGAAGCACGACTTAGAGGCATAACGGCATTGAAAGCAATGTCGCAAGTGAGGTAATATTCACACAACCCATGTAATACATAAGGGAAAAGAGATACATAGTTGGCTTACAATCGCCACTTCACACAATTACATGAATAAAGCATTATATCAACCAGATACAATCAAGGTCCGACTACGGAACCAAAATAAAAGAAGACTACCCCAAATGCTACACAGATCCCCGATCGACCCCAACTGGGCTCCACTACTGATCAACTAGAACGAAGCAACACAGCGAACAAGATCTTCGTCGAGCTCCTCCTTGAGCTTGGTTGCGTCACCTGCTCAGTAACATCAGCACCTGCAAACTGGTTTGGAAGTATCTGTCAGTCATGGGGACTCAGCAATCTCGCACCCTCGCGATCAAGACTATTTAAGCTTATGGGTAAAGTAAAGGTATGAGGTGGAGCTGCAGCAAGCGACTAGCATATATGGTGGCTAACATACGCAAATGAGAGCGAGAAGAGAAGGCAAGGCACGATCGAGAAACTATGATCAAGAAGTGATCCTCGAACAACCTACGTCAAGCATAACTCCAACACCGTGTTCACTTTCCGGACTCCGCCGATAAGAGACCATCACGGTAACACACGCGGTTGATGTATTTTAATTAAGGTCAACTTCAGGTTTTCTACAACCGGACATTAACAAATTCCCATCTGCCCATAACCGCGGGCACGACTTTCGAAAGTTCAAATCCCTGCAGGGGTGTCCCAACTTAGCCCATGACAAGCTCTCAAGGTCAACGAAGGATAAACCTTCTCCCGAGACATTCCGATCAGACTCGGCATCCCGGTTCTACAAGACAACTTCGACAAGGTAAAACAAATCCAGCAACACCGCCCGAATGTGCCGACAAATCCCGATAGGAGCTGCACATATCTCGTTCTCAGGGCACACACAGACGAGCTCTCCATACAACTACAACCAAACCTCGAGTTTCCCCGAGGGGGCGCTGCACAGGACTCTAGTTTGGACCAACACTCAGAGGAGCACTGGCCCGGGGGGGGGGGGGGGGTTAAATAAAGATGACCCTTGAGTCTGCAGAACCCAAGGGAAAGAAAAGGCTAGGTGGCGAATGGTAAAACCAATGTTGGGCATTGCTGGAGGAGTTTTATTCAAGGCGAACTGTCAAGGGGTTCCCATTATTACCCAACCGCGTAAGGAACGCAAAATCTGGGAACATAACACCGATATGACGGAAACTAGGGCGGCAAGAGTGGAACAAAACACTAGGCAAAAGGCCGAGCCTTCCACCCTTTACCAAGTATATAGATGCATTAATTAAATAAGAGATATTGTGATATCCCAACAAGTAAACATGTTCCAACAAGGAATGATCTCCGTGTTCCAACAAGGAACAAACTTCAATCTTCACCTGCAACTAACAACGCTATAAGAGGGGCTGAGCAAAGCAGTAACATAGCCAAACAACGGTTTGCTAGGACAAGGTCAGTTAGAGGCTTGGTTTCACGATATGGGAGGCATGATAAGCAAGGGGTAGGTATCGCAACATAGGCATAGCAAAAGAGCGAGCATTTAGCAAGCAAAGATAGAAGTGATTTCGAGGGTATGGTCATCTTGCCTGAAATCCTGCAAGGAAGAAGAACAAGTCCATGAAGAAGACAAACGGACGTAGTCGAACGAATCCTCACAACACGACGTTACCGGAACTAACCCGAAGAAGCAACACCGGAAAGAAGCAAACAACATAGTAAACAACCACCACATAATCATGGCATGATGCACAATCAAGTATGATGCATGTCCGATTTAAATATGCATGGCATGGCAAAGTGCACAAACAATCCTACAAATTAAGTGGAGCTCAATATGCAACGGAGTTGCATATTGAAGAAAACACCACATGACTTAATTAGTTCTCTCTCGTTTATGTACCCAACAATATTAAATGTTGTTAAACATGTCAAGAGGGTGAAGCAAAGTAAAACTACCTATCTAGTCAAGTTTAAATGAGTCCGGGAGCAAAAAAACAACAAGTCCGGAAACTCCTCATGTGCATATTTTAGGTTTGGTACTGATCTAGCCTAAACACAATTTTATAGTTGTTAAACATGCTAGATGAGCGCACCATGTTAAACTAGGCATTTTTCGACCCCCCATTTACACATAAAGTTTATTAAAATCGGAGCTACGGTTATTTAGTTATGAATTAAATCATTTTAACATGGCAATTAAGCACATTTAAAAAAACAGCTTTTTAAACATTTTAAACATGGATGAAAATTGGATATTATGAAACTAGACAAAATTCTAGGCATTTTACATATATAAGTTGTTTAAAACCGATGCACGGTTTGTGAAGTTATTATATGCATGAAGTGCAAGCGTTTTTCTGCAAATCTGCAGTCTCAGGATAATATGGAAAATCGTTGGACTAAAAAAAAGATACGACGGGCCAAAACTGGCAGGCCCAGAAGTGCACAGGAAAGGGGGCGCTGGAGGGGCTGCTCACTTTGGCCATGGGCCTGGCCCAGTAGAAGGAGAGGCCTCGCAGGCCGCGAAGGGGCGCGCTGGGCCTGGAGGCGCGGCCCACGGCGCGTAGGAGGCAGGCCAGGGGCGTGCAGCTGGGCCTTGGGGTCGCGGACAATGTGCGGCTGGACCGAGCGAGCTCCTCTCGCTCGATCCAGACAGAGGGGATGAACTGAAGCGGGCGCGGTCCTCGGATCTACAGGTAGCAGAGCAACGACGTGGTTGGAAGCAGAGGTTCGGCGCGAGGCGAAAGAGGAAGACGGCGGCGCAGGGCAAGGGACTTGGCGCGGTCGAGCACGCGTAAGAACCGGCCGGATCCGAGGCTCGGTGACGATGGAGCTCTGTTCTGAGGGCAGTCCGCGGCAGATCGGTGTGCAGACGAGGCGAGGCTCGCCGTCTCCGACAGAGCACAACAATGGCAGCAGCAGAGGAGTAGGCGGGACGTCGGCAGGCACGGGAAGCGGCGGGTTGACGTGGTTCGCCGGGAAGACGACAGTGGGCGGCAGACTTGACGGAGCTCAGTGAGAGGATCATCCATGGCGCTGGAGCTCCTGTTGAGGTACAGAGGGATGAGGAGATTAGGGAGAGGGAGCTGCAGGGAAGAGGGAACAGAAGGAGAGGGTCGCGACGGGGGCTCATCTGCTGGTCTCGGGAGGAGCTCGTCTCCTTGGTCGACGTGGAGAGCGAGGACGAGTTGGATCGAGGGGAGGCCTCGGGTGGAGTCTGGTTGGTGGGATTGGATCGAGGGGAATGAGGGGATCCCGAGGAAGAATGGTAGGTGGCGGCGGGCAGGAGGGTGGATGGGACAGACCTCCTAATTTTAGGGTTGGACCAAATATATACATCAGGTGAAAAAGTTTAGGGGCTATCTGAAGCCTCCGATCAAAATCGGACGGTCGCGAATAAAATAGCTAGGGAGTCCAAAAAAGAAAACGGTGACGTTTTGTAGATGTTTGGGGATGATCCGGATCCAACGGTGACGACTGCCCGGGTCGGGTCCGGGACAACTTTCGGACGCGCGCGCGAGGAGGGCCGCGGGCTGACGAGAGAGGTTAGGTTGGACCTGGCGGTAGGTAGTGGGCTGTGTAGACGGTCTCGAGCTGAGAGAAGAGAAGAGAGGGAGGCCCGGCGACTGTTTTCGGAGACCGAAAACGTCCGACAATAGACCGGCTATATTGCCGCTATAGTTAAACGTTGGGGCGTCAAACGAACTCCGAATGCGATGAAACTTGATAGGCGGTCTATCTACACTATAATAAGACCACATGCCAACTTTCATCCCATTCCGAGAACATTTTCCGGCCACTTATAAAATAATATTTCGGACATGCCGCGGGCGCGTGCAAGTGTGTCTGAGCTCAGATCGGACAACGGACGGAACGAGGAGACTGGGACGGATGCAAGTTTTGAAAACATGATGATGCAATGCAGATGATGACATGGCAAGATGCAACACGCAAGCAAAAGACAAGGCAACAACAGCGAATAACTGGAGGACACCTGGCACATCGGTCTCGGGGCGTTACACTGGTACCCTCCCTTAGGGGAGAAGAGATAGCTTCTTTATGTCCCCAAATAAGCGTGTTACACAACCATGATGGGGAACGATGCATGGAAAACAATTTTTTTCCTACGAATCATCCAAGATCTATTTTATGGAGATGCTAGTAATGAGAAGGGTAGTATCTACATACCCTTCTAGACCGAAAGCGTTAACGATCTAAATATCATCGTTGGCGTAGTTATACTCCCTTAGCGATCCAATCCAATCCAGCACTGAATGAACGACACCTCCGAGATGTGTACACGTATGGATCACTGATCACTGACGTATCCACCTTATTGATCCATCAAAGGGGGTGGAGAGGTAGATGGGATCTAGGACATCAAGACAGTGTGGTGGTGATGGTGGCAGCAAAACTGCAACAGGGCTTCACCAAGCGTCTACGCGAGGAGTTGGAAGGAGTTGGGAGAGATGGCGACCAAGGGTCGAAGTATGGCTGCCCCCATGCGCCTCCCCTCTCTTTATATAGGCTAGGTGGCAGGGAGGGGGGCCAAAACCCTCCTAGGGCCAGCCACAAGGGAGAAATCCCTTTAAATTTGGAGATAACTTTCTAAGAGTATGCAAATTGCGTACCATAGCTTTATAGAAGAAGAGAATTGCAAGTACAAGATGACTACCCCTGGCTGCGAACAATGAGCGTAGCACACCTCCATGTCTGGCTAGTCCATGGACAGACACACACGACACCACAACTATAACGTAAAAGAGCTTACCCAAAAACCGAGAGCCTCGTCGTGTCTCGACCGATGCCAGACACCTTAGAAGAATAGCAGCTCCCGCCAAGCTTCTCTTGTCGACACACCATCCCCCCTAAATGCCTAAAGAGGTGGCAAGAGGATGGCGAGACTCGATCCGACCCGAAGAAGACACCGTCATGTATTCACCAGCGATGATCGTACATTACGCCAGAGCTGATCGATCAGGGTAACGCCAAACACTGGAGGAGTGCAAACATAGGATCGACATGTCTCTTTGCACGATTCTCCCACTAGAGGGATGATGTGGAAGATGCCGCCATCGTGCCAATCCAGCAGAAAAATCAAGGCTTTGGCCCAGAGACAACTGCCAACACGGAGGAGATGAGGGAGATGATGACACACTCGGTGACGCCTCCAGGGAGGTGAACGACACCCACGGGTGGCATCGTCGCCGGCCTGATCAGAATCAGACAGGATTTTCATCTGTAATGTCGCACGTCTCCACACCTCCAAGGTCACGGGCAGCACATAAGAAGATGCCTCACACCGCTGTCACTGCAGCAATTTGTTGTTGAAGCTGCTTGGCCGTGGTTCTCCCCCCACCCGCACTACTGAGAGAACGCGGCCCAAGCCACCACCTTTAACATAGACGAGGAACAACAACATCTAGCCATGTTGTGCAAGGCCAGATGGATCACGTCAGCCTTCACCTCGCGCCGTAGGACTGCCTCCAAATCGAATCTGACCTGCAACTCCAATCACTCTGGCGCCAACACCTCTGAGGCATCACCGCACGTCCCTCCCGTGGAGGCGGCCGACCGCCCACAACCCGCCAGGATCTCCTTCCTGGCAGGGCCTCCCCGGCGCCGCCGCCTCCATGGCTGAGCTTGCACCGCCGCCGCCTTCAGAGCCGGCATACCACCCACCTCCACCACCTTGCTGCGCACCTCGCCTGGATCCGCCACTCCACCGCACTACCTTCCGAGCTCCAACGACCACCACTGCGAAAGGCGCCGCTGGGCTCCCCATCACCATGGTTGCCCCAAAGAAGTCCCCCTCCGCGCGAAGGGGAGTCATCGAGGGGGAGCAGCCCGCACCCACCGGCTTCGTCGGCCGGGCGCGGCCGCCACCGCCGGCACCGGTAGTGGCCAGGGGAATCAGATCTGGGGCTGCTGAACTAGGGTTTGGGAGCCTCTAGAGTCGCACACGCGTGTGACCAGGGAGCTGCGTGTCCAACTTCTCTTTTCTCATTATCTCAAGATTCAACCCTTTAAATTTAGAGATAAGACATTATCTCTAGATTTAAATGACATGGGCCTTGGGTATGGTGCCGCCAGGCCATGTGGGTTATAGCCCCACCCCTGGTCCATGTGGGTCCTTCCTAGATAGTTGGGCTCCACGGCCGAATCCTCAGAACCTTCTAGAACCTTCCCGGTACTCTACTGAAAATTCCCGAACTTTTTCGGAACTTGAAAAACCACTTCCCATATATAAATCTTTACCTATGGACAATTCTGGAGCTCCTCATGAGGTCTCGGATCCCATCCAGGACTCCAACTACTTTCGGTCTTCACCATATGAATATCCCAATATTACCCTAATGTTACCGAACGTTAAGTGTGTGACCCTACGAGTTCGAGAACAGGCAGACATGATCGAGACTCCTCTCAAATCAATAATAAATAGCGGGACCTGGATGCCCATATTGACTCCTACATATTGAATGAAGATCTTTATCGGTTTGAACCATGATGTCGAGGATTCAGTTAATCCCGTATACAATTCCCTTTGTCCGGTGATGTGTTACTTGCCCAAGATTCGATCGTCGGTACCTCCATACCTAGTTCAATCTTGTTACCGGCAAGTCTCTTTACTGTTCTCTAATACAAGATCCCGTGATTAAACTCATTATTCACATGCTTGCAAGCTATTCATGATGTTGTATTACCGAGAGGGTCCTGAGATATCTCTCTGTCACACGAAGCGACAAATCCCAGTCTCGATCCATGCGACCCAACAAACACTTTATGAGATACCTGTAGAGCACCATTATGATCACCCAGTTATGAATTGACGTTTGATAACCTAGAAAGTATTCTTTCGGTATTCTGGAGTGGCATAATCTTATGCTCTGAGGAACATATACTTGACATGAGGAAAGTTGTAGCAAATAAACTAAGTGATACGATCTGATGCTAAACTTACGGTTGGGTATGTGCATCACATTATTCTCCTACTGATGTGATCCCATTATCAAATTACAACTCATGTCTATGGTTAGGAAACCTTAACCATCTTTGATCAACGAGCTAGTTTAGTAGCGGTTTACTAGGGACACAATATTCTTATATGTATATCCATGATGACCCACAAGTATAGGGGATCAATCATAGTCCTTTCGATAAGTAAGAGTGTCGAACCCAATGAGGAGCAGAAGGAAATGACAAGTGGTTTTCAGCAAGGTAATTTCTGCATGCACTGAAATAATAGGTAACAGGTAGTTTGATAGCAAGATAATTTGTAACAAGCAAGTAACAGTAATGGTAAACAAAGTGCAGAAAGGTAGCCCAATCCTTTTGCGACAAAGGACAGGCCAAAACGGTCTCTTATGATAAGCAAAACGTTCTTGAGGGTACACGCGAATTTCACCATATCACTTTCATGATGTTGGTTTGAGTCGTGTTTGCTACTTTGATAATTTGATATGTGGGTGGACCGGTGCTTAGGACTTGTTATTACTTGAACAAGTCTCCTACTTATGATTAACCCCCTCGCAAGAATTCGCAACTACGAGAAAAGTATTAAGATAAAATCTAACCATAGCATTAAACTTTTGGATCCAAATCGGTCCCTTATGAAGTAGTGCATAAACTAGGGTTTAAGCTTCTGTCACTCTAGCAACCCATCATCTAATAACTACTCCACAATGCACTCCCTTAGGCCCGAATATGGTGAAGTGTCGTGTAGTCAACGTTCACATGACACCACTAAGGGAATCACAACATACATATCAACAATATATCAAAGACATATCAAGTTCACATGATTACTTGCAACATGACTTCTCCCGTGACCTCAAGAACAAAAGTAACTACTCACAAATGATAATCATGCTCAAGATCCACTGGTACACGTCGGTGCTATACAAACGGTTTTTAACCCCTTTCTGCGACGGCATTTGGCACCGTTGTTAAGTGAGTGTGGGCAATAGGGGGGTCCTTCCCATGCGACCCAGAAATTGTCAGGGATAGGCCCTCCTAGGACACAGGCTGGGGTAAAATGTGCTTGTGTGCGATCGGGCGAGGCATCGAAACCCACTCATTTCCGTTCGTATGTACATCCCACACGGTGAATCCCAGAAAAACATTTCTGTTCGTATGTATATCACACACAGTTAATCCAAGGAATACATTTCTGTTCTTTTGTACATCCTACACAGTCAATCAAGGGAAAACATTTCCGTTCGTATGTATATCACACACAGTCAATCCAAGGAATACGTTTACTTTGTTATGTACATCCCACACACAGTCAATCCAGGGAAAACATTTTCGTTCATATGTACATCCCACACAATTTTATGTGTAGGCTCATGTGTGAAAGGTGTAACTATCACACACGCTCTGCCTTGGTCAACTATTTTCTTTTAACAACTACATCACACACAATTTGATGAAGAAAATTGTGTTGCATTGGGCTATCCATCACAAGCGCTTTTACTGCTAGAACCGTTTGCAAAGTTCCATGACACATTTAGCAGGTTTATTAGTTTACAATTAATAATTCTAGTATTACACAAATTCACATTTCATATCGAACAACTATTTGCCAATTTCATATCAGGCACATAAATATATTATAACATCATAGTACGATAGCTACATGAAAACATCACAGTACAACATATAGGTAGTTCAACTTCATAAGAACGATATTAGAACAATATATTCATTTCCCTAACCGAGATCATCTAGGCTCCTCTTATCCACCTCCGCTTTCAGTTCAGTAAGAACCTGTTTTGCACTGGCCAACTAGGAAACACTACCGCAGGATGCTGCTAATGCGACACTACGATCAGAGACCCTTCGACTAAACTGTGTGCGATGTCATAATCGCAAATGATGGTGTAAAAAAACCATCAAAAAAGGTGCAAAACGTTTGCGATGGAGGATGCATCAAACACGGTTTAGATTTTAGTTGCGTGTGCGATGCAGGGCATATGGTTCAGCTCAATTAACCATTTGCGATGAGCAGGAACAAAAGAAACGGGCAGCCAGATGAAGGTGTGTGCGATGTACATCATATGGTTCACTCGGAAGAACTGTTTGTGATTAGGCAACAGAAAAGAAACGGTCATCCAGATAAAAGGTGTTTGCGATATACGGCATGCGGTTCACTCGGATGAACTGTTTGCGTTGAGACATGAGAACAAAAACAGTTCAAATGAACAAGATGTGTGTGATACGAGGCAAACAGGTCTTTAATCGGAAACGTGTGCGAAGACCGATAACAACACAGACAATTACTGCTAACAAGCCTTGTGTGTTGTGAGCAAACGATTGCTGGTATACAATTGTGAGTGATTCTTGAAAACATCACCGACGGGTTCCATTGTTTAGTCCGTGTGCGATGTGATTTTCTTTGTCCGCACAACATCTATGCTCCGTCTACAGAGCATCAACATATATACTTAAAAGGACAACATTGCATAACCAAATTAAGCATACAATTACACAAGTGACTACACACATAACATTTCCACACACCAAAGAAAGCAATTACATGCATACTAAAGTAGGAGAAACGAGGATCTAATCAACTACTTATTGTTGCGACGACGCTTGCCATTGCTCTGCTTCCGGCTGGATCCCTGGCCATTTTGGGGAAGGAGGGACTTACTCATGTCAACGATCGACCTGTACATGTCGTAGCTCGTGTACGCCTCCTTGGCCGCGTACACGACATGAGCTTTGTCGAGTTTCTCCATCCAGGCCAAGTGCCAGGCATACTTGAATTGTTGCACACATCCTTCATGTCTCTGTTGTAGGGATCGATGATGGCCTCGGCGAGGTGAACCAGTGAGTCCTTCTCATGCTCCTTGCTGCCCCTGATCTTGTATTGGCCCTGGATGTCGATAAGATTCTGGCAGGCGATGCCCGAATTCTCGAGCGCCTTTACATCGTTGGTGATGTCCACCGTAGCGAACATGTAGTGGGGGCTGTTGACAATCCCGGCGAAACGCTCGCAAGGCCTTGTGGCCAGGCAGTAGTTGTCGGATTTCGGGTTCCGGTAGACCCTTGAGGTTCGAACACTGGGGTGCGCGCGGAGATCTCTCCCCTACCGATCTACGTCCAATCCTCTCGTGCGAACTAAGATGAAAATGATGAATAACACAAGAGACATGAGGTTTATACTGGTTCGGGCCACCGTTGTGGTGTAATACCCTACTCCAGTGTGTGGTGTGGTGGATTGCCTCAGGGGCTGATGATGAACAATACAAGGGAAGAACAGCCTCGCGAGAGGTATTCTTGAGCTGGTGCGATGAACTGCTAGGGTGAGTTCCGTCGCCTCTCTCTCTCTCTCTCTCTCTCTCTGCTAGGGTCCTACCAGATCTCTCGATGTCCTCTCCCTCTATGGTGGCTAGCTCTATTTATAGAGGCCCTGGGCCTCCTCCCAAATAATTGAGTGGGAAGGGCGCCAACAATTTGGCCATTTTGAAGTGGAACATCTAGTACAAGTTATCCTGACCAAAGGTGGTCTTCGGCTGCCAAAAGCACTGGTGATGACGCCGTCTTGGGCTCCACGATGACCTCCGTCTGGCCGTCCGGCTGGTCTTGGTCTCGTTGCACCGGAATGGTAACCTTTGCTTGATACCTTGGCCTGGGCTTGCCACCTTTGCACCAAAGAGGAAACAAGGACCCTGCGCAGGCCAGCGCCCGCCTGGTCTCGGTCGTCATGGCTTGCGTCATGGGTTCCTCGCGAGGTACCCCTGCCTTGATCTCTCCGCCTCCTCGCGAGCCTGCCTGATGAGGCCGCTCTTGAGGAAGCTTCCTGTCGTCCGCCCCGCGAGGCTTGGCCCCTCGCGAGGGTCTTGAGCTTGGGCTGATGAAGATGGTTGCGCTAGGCCCCCACCTGAGCCACGCCACAGGCCGCAAGGAGGCAAGTCTGGGGACCCCCGTTCCCAGAATGCCAACAGTAGCCCCCGGGCTCATGGCACGCGCGGGCTTGGCTTAGCAGAGAAGTGAAGGGGCAAGCGCGAAGCGCCGCGGGCCCTAACAGCCTGCGGCCTTGGGCGCCGCGTGGCGGTTGATTGGACGTGGGCGTCTGCACTTCCCATGACGCCTCGGCAACTGCACGGCTTGACAAGTTCCTGCATGCAGAGATATGGGTTATGATTACTTGAGGTCATGGTGCTCGGCGGTTGGCCTTCCCCGGCTATAAGTACGGGGCTACATGAGCTCCGCCAGTTCACCCCTTTTTGTTACTCCTCCTCTTCTTCTTCCTCATCCTTGCTTCCTCTTGCACCAATGGCACCGATCCACCGGTTTTCAGCTGAGGAGAAGGGAAAGGCCCCCAGAGAGGGTCCTGACCCCCTCCCGCCGAAGAAGTGGCCAATCCTATGTCACCGGGACGAAGGCGCCCGGCAGGAGGTGTCGAGGCCGTGGTACGAGCGGCCGCCGCCTAGGTTTCCGCTGCCCTTGTACGCCTGCGTTGTAGGCCCCAGGGTGGAGGGCGCCGAGCAACACCGACAGTGTCGCCACCGACGCCGGCAAGTCACAGTGGTCCCCGTCGTCCCCCCTGGAGTCCACGCGGAGCGCTCCTCTCGCGAGCTTGTGCTCCACACCGCCATGCCTCCAACTTCATGGATCCACCTTCCTCCCTCCTTCGCCTTCGAGATGCCGCCGAGCGGAGCCCTAGAGCTCTGGCTGCAGCACGCCGACTGTGGCACCCCTCCAACCAGAGCGGAGGTCATGGTCGTCGCTCCGGGCAAGGTCTTCATGACCCGGGGCTGGGGTGAGATTGCCTGGGTCTGTCGCGCGGACGGTGCCTTGGTGATCCATCTTGAATACGACGACGCCTCCTTGATGTTCTTCAAGGTCTTTGATGCAGAAGGACACCGGCTGGAATGCTGCCCTAAGGGAAGCGGCAGTGGTGACGAACTGGCGAGGACCAGCCCCGCCCGTTGGTCCTCCTGCAGCTCCTCAGGCAGCAACGGAGGGACTGAGGGCTTCAGCGGCTCCCCTGAACTCCTCGCGACCCTGGAGACAAGCGACGACAGCTACGAGCCTCCGAGCTCGCGCCGCACTCGGAGTGGGGCAGCTGCATCGAGCCGCCGACACCACTGATCTGGATGGGATTGGCGCCGTCACTGGGCAGCCCACTGTTGATGATGGCGTCGCTTGGGGAGGTGATAGCAAGTAGCGTCCCTTAGGGTTAGCACCTTTTGTTCCCTGCAAGAAATTATAGCAACACCCCACGGGGGCATGTAAGGCGTCTGCCGTGCCTTTTGTAAATACTATATCCTTAATATGAATTGGCGTGAGGTGTCCGTTCTATTCCGGCTAAGCTCCCCCTTTCTATCCTCATGAGGACTTGGCGCTCTACGCTGACAGGTCCCAGTCCCCAGGCAAGCTTCAGCCGTCGCTGGTATGCCAGGTCGCGATGCCGTGGTCAAGTCCAGGAGGTGAGCGGCCCGAGGTCCGGTAAGAGCCCCCGAGTCGCGATGCTCGGGAGGTCCCCTTTAGCGCTCAAGCAATCCTTGCTGGGCGAGAAAGGAAGGTAGCGTCGCCGTGACAGAGTTGCACTGGGCGGATTTAGTGCTGCCTTGGTCTAGCTCTTGCGAGGGCGCGACTTATCTTGTGCGTCTGAAGTAGTTCCTCGGAGAGGCGTCCGGCCCGAGGGGCGGTGGCCGAGGTACTGCTGGGTGGAGGCCCTCGCGAGCTTCTTCCCACTCCCCCGCACTTTCCTTAACGCTCTACGTCCTTAGGTCCCAGCCCTCGAGCGAGCTCAGCCGCCGCTGGTATGACAGGTCGCGATGCCGTGGGTCAAGGCCAGGGGGTGAGGGCTGGAGAGCCAGTAGGAGCCCATGAGTCGCGATGCTCAGGTACCCCCCCTTTAACGTGCAAGCGGTTCGTGCCAAAGAGTGGGAGAGAGAGCTCACGATGCCCCCAGCGTTGCTCCTGGAGTAGGTCCTGCACACCAATCATGAGGAGAAACAAGGCCTGTCATTACGGTCGCCGGCTAACATATGGTCACTCAAAGGGAGCGGTCAGGGCACCGAGGGCCTAGTGAGGTGGCGCCGTGCGGGGCTGCCGCGGCCAGAGCTCGACCACTCAGGTTTATCAACGCTGCAGGGACAGACCCGTGCGCACGCGCCGTGCCAGAGCGAGCGGCTCTTCAGATAGGCGTCGATCGAGCAGGTGATTAGGTCGGGTATGTTAAGCACATAGGGAATCCAATTTCAAGCAAACGCAGGTAAAAGCAATCGCCACTGGGTCAGGCCGAGCGGCGTGGGGATGATGCAGCCCGAGGGCGCCCCCGACAAGGTAAATAAAGAGCATAACCAAAATGGATACATGCCGCGGGGACGGACCCACGCGGCCTGGGAATGGTGCAGCCCTGTGGGCGCTCCCAGCTGAAAGTAGAACTCTGAAAGATGTCACCTGGTGCTGTTGAAGATGAAGTTATGCTGAGGAAGTAAACGATGCACGGTGAAGACGTCGGCCCTCATGAGCCCCCAAGACCAGGGGCCTCGGGAGGCTCCGGTGACACGTGCAGGTCTTCGGGGACCATTGCCACCTCCGCCAGGACCGTGCGATGCCTGACCTCCTGAGCCTCCAGAATGCTCCTCAACAGGCGCTGATGTGTGGCGACCGCGCTTGGGAGGACGAAGGGCATGGGAACGTAGCTATGAGGTGGTCCCTCGCAGCGCCCTATGGCCGAAGGCCGTAGGCGCCCCTGGGACGGAGCTCGGTTGAGCCCTGGTACGTCGACGCAGACGTGCAACCCTCCATCCTCGCCTGGATGTGGGGCCACGGCGGGTAAGCGGCGGCTGCCGCGCATGACTCTGGACTCTTGTAGCTCATGGGTGTTCCTTGCGATGAACTCCTGAGGGTTTGGTCTCCTTTGACTTCTACCTTCCTGAGGGAAGCGTGCTTGAAAGCACACCTCCAAGTGGTGCCCGAGCGCCTCCCCCGCGACCTTGGCAAGGTTGGCGGCTCTCCAAGGGAGAGCCCCCGAGCCCTGCCTGAGGAGGGCACCGGGCGCGCCTTCCTATGCGTGAGAGGGTGGCGCTCCCTGATCGAGCGTGAATCCTGACGCAGTACCTCCGGAGGTGCCTGCCTCCTTGCGGCTCGGGCCAGGTGAGGTCTTCTTCTTCTTGAGGGTCGCCTCGGGAGCCCTCCCGCTCCCGTGATCTGGGTCTTCGATTGCTGCGGCTTGGAACGCACGCTCAAGCAAGCACACTGCGTCCCTTTCTTCATAGGGTACGATGATGACTCCACCGCTTCCTGGCATCTTGAGGACATTGTAACCATAGTGAGTCACTGCCATAAACTTGGCTAGGGCTGGGTACCCCGGGATGGCATTCTACAGCAGGCGGATGTGAGCGACGTCGAAGTCGATGAGCTCGGTGCGGTAGTTGTTGTGTTGCCCGAAGGTGACCGGAAGGCGAACCTGCCCAATTGGAACAGTGGAACCATCCGTGACTCCTGAGAAAGGCCTGGTCGGCTGAAGCTGGTCGTACGGCACTTGGAGATTGTCGAACGTCTCGACGGACAAGACATTGAGTCCTGCCCCGCCATTGATGAGGGTCCTGGTGACCTGCACGTTGCTGATGACTGGGGAGCAAAGCATCGGGAGGACTCCGGCCGTTGCCGCACACTTGAGCTGGTCTGCAGAACTGAACGTGATCGCGCACGAAGACTACCTGAGAGGGCGCGTGGCCTCAAGCTTGGGAAGGACTGCATTCACCTCGCGAGCAAACTGCTTGAAGATCCGCTGTGAGGCTGGTGCCTGGGCGCCACCCAAGATGCAAGCAATTGCACGTGCCTCTTGGAAGCCCCCAGCCCCATCATCTTGGTGTTGGTCTTCGTTCCTCCTTGGTGGAGGCGGCAGAGGAGGGAGGCCTGCGTTGCCGTGCGGGTGGCCCTCACGAGGCTGGTCCCTCCAGCCTCCCTCGTGAGGCTGGTCCTGCCAGCGGTCCTCGTGAGGGCGGTCACACCATCCCTGGCGAAGGCCACGGTCTTCCCATCGTCCGCCGCCTCTTCCTCCTCCTCGGCCATAGCCCCTGTCGTTGCGCTCTGAGCATCGGCCGATTCGCCCATCTCGCACGGCTCTGAGCTCTTGACATTCGTTGGTGTTGTGGGTGTGGAGGTCGTGGTACATGCAGTACCGTCCGCCCTTGGATGACTCTGGCTGATCCCTGCCTCGCTTGGTGTCCGATTCCGCTGCTAGCACGGCAGCCCCCTTGCGCTTCACGTCTTTGGCCTTGAGCTTCTTTTCTTCTGGGTCGGCTGCCGGGAGCTCGAGGAGGGAGAGACGCCCTTCCTCAGCCCTGGTGCACTTGGTCTCGAAGTTGAATAGCTCCAGGGATGTGCACAGGTCTTCATGGATTGCTAGCTCTTCCTTCATCTTGACATCACGCACACCGTCGGAGAAGGCTGAGATGATAGCTTCTTTAGTCACCTTGGGGATCTTGAGGCGAGCGTAGTTGAAGCGCTGGATGTACTTCTGCAGGGTTTCTCCTGGCTGTTGCTTGATGCGGCGCAGGTCGCTCACGGCCGGGGGCCGGTCGCGAGTGCCCTGGAAGTTGGCGATGAAGCGGGTGCGCATCTCGCTCCAGGAGGAGATCGTGACGGGAGCTAGGTTCAGGATCCAGGTGCGGGCGCCGTTCTTGAGCGCCATGGGGAACCAATTCGCCATGACCTTTTCGTCTCAGTTGGCGGCTATGATGCCCAGCTCGTAGAGCTGCAGGAACTCCGCGGGGTCCGCTGTGCCATCGTAGCGGGGAGGGAGGCCAGGCTTGAATTTGCCTGGCCATGTGACACCGCGCAGCTCGGGGGTGAAGGCGAGGCAGCCCACCGTGGCCACCGGCACCCTTTGCTGGTGCGGGACTTGTTCTTGTGGGTCACCACGCGCCGCCACTGGGAGCAGCGCGGGGTCTCGTCGTGGAGGCGCTGGGGCGCGATCTTGGCCTGCCGGCGCTGGGAGCGCGCGAGCACCTTCCCAGGGACGTGGGATCTCTTGGCAGCTCCCTTCTTGCTGCGTAGGCGCCGGACGTGGAGGGTCCCGCACTGGGGCTGCGCGCCTTGGAGCCAAGGCACCTTCTTGGGGAGGAGGCGGAGGAGGCGCCTCCTGATCCTCGCCCCCTGCATGGGACGGAGGGCGAGGTAGTGAGAGGGACCGCAAGGGGGAGCCCCCTGCGGCACTGACGAGCTCGGTGATGCGGGCGAGCCAGTCCTCGTAGAGGTCGTCGACGAGGCGATAGTGTAGAAGCTCCCGCACTAAGAGCAGTGAGGCGTGCGCATTCATGGGTGCGCGACGGGCGTGAGATGACGAGCCAGCTGGAGTCAGCGATGGGGTGGCGGTGCGTCCATCTCGCCGCACCGAAGGATGCTGGGACGAGGCCTGCTGCTCGTTCCCCGCCGGGCCGGTGGCGGCGTTGGCGGCGGGCAACGGGGAACAACGAGGGGGGCCGCCAACGGGCGCCGTCTGGGCGATGAGAGTGGCGCGAGCAGCCCGGCGCTCGGCGCGAGCCCGACGAGCGTCAGCCATGGACACGACGGAAGATCACACGCGAACAGTGGAAGAAATATTCTGACGCACCCCTACCTGGCGTGCCAAATGTCTGATTTTGGGTTCCGGCAGACCCTTGAGGTTCAAACACTGGGGTGCGCGCGGAGATCTCTCCCCTACCGATCTACGTCCGATCCTCTCATGCGAACTAAGATGAAAATGATGAATAACACAAGAGACACGAGGTTTATACTGGTTCGGGCCACCGTTGTGGTGTAATACCCTACTCCAGTGTGTGTTGTGGTGGATTGCCTTAGGGGCTGATGATGAACAGTACAAGGGTAGAACAGCCTCGCGAGAGGTGTTCTTAAGCTGGTGCGATGAACTGCTAGGGTGAGTTCCGTCGCCTCTCTCTCTCTCTCTCTCTGCTAGGGTCCTACCAGATCTCTCAATGTCCTCTCCCTCTGTGGTGGCTAGCTCTATTTATAGAGGCCCTGGGCCTCTTCCCAAATAATTGAGCGGGAAGGGCGCCAACAATTTGGCCATTTTGAAGGGGAACTTCTAGTACAAGTTATCCTGACCAAAGGTGGTCTTCGGCTACCAAAAGCACTGGTGATGACACCGTCTTGGGCTCCACGGCGACCTCCGTCCGGCCGTCCGGCTGGTCTTGGTCTCGTTGCACCGGAATGGTAACCTTTGCCTGATACCTTGGCCTGGGCTTTCCCCCTTTGCATCAAAGAGAAAACAAGGACCCTGCGTAGGCCGGCGCCCGCCTGGTCTCGGTCGTCATGGCTTGCGTCATGGGTTCCTCGTGAGGTACCCCTGCCTTGATCTCTCCGCCTCCTCACGAGCCTACATGATGAGGCTGCTCTTGAGGAAGCTTCCTGTCGTCCACCCCGCGAGGCTTGGCCCCTCGCGAGGGTCACGAGCTTGGGCTGATGAAGATAGCTGTGCTAGGCCCCCACCTAAGCCACGCCGCAGGCCGCAGGCAGGCAAGTCTGGGGACCCCCGTTCCCAGAACACCGACAGTAGTGGTAGATGAGGACGTTGTCAGCGTTCTGGGAACAGGGGTCCCCAGACTTGCCTGCCCGCGGCCTGCGGCGTGGCTCAAAGGGGGACCAGCACGACCCATCTTCAGCAACACAAACCCAAGACCCTCGCGAGGGGCCAAGCCTCGCGGGGCGGACGACGTGGAGCTTCCTCAGGCACGACCAAGCCGGGGTACCTCACGAGGTGCCCGTGACGCAAGCCATGATGATTCAGGGCGCCAGGCGGGTGCCAGCCCGTGCAACGTCCTCCTTCCCTCTTTGGTGCAAAGGGGTCAAGCGCAGCCGCGGAGTACCGAGGCATCAGGCAAAGGTTGCTATTTCGGTGCAACGAGACCAAGACCAGGAGGACTACGAGACGGAGGTCACCGTGGAGCCCAAGATGGCGTCATCACCAGAGCTTTGCACAGGCGAAGACTACTTTTGTCAGGATAGCTGATACTAGTTGTCCCCCTTCAAATTAGCCCGCCATTGTTGGCTCCCTTCCCGCTCAATATTTGCGGAGAGGACCAGGGCCTCTATAAATAAGACTAGTCACCCCCAGGGTATGGAGGATCAAGGATCGAGGATCGAGGATCAAGGATCGAGGATCGAGAATGAGCCAACCCAGAAACAAGCTAGGGTCGAAATCAGGGTCGGTCAGTTGGAGGAAAGCAGAGAGAGAGAGAGAGAAAGGTGACTGAACTCCTCCGAGCAGTTCATCGCCCCAGCCAAGAACAGACCCTCGCGAGGCTGTTCTTCCTTGTATTGTTCATCATCATCAGCCCAAGAGGCAATCCACCACACCACACACTTGAGTAGGGTATTACACCACAATGGTGGCCCGAACCAGTATAAACCCTGTGTCTCTTGTGTTGTTCTTTCCTTAGTTTAGATCCTAGCATGGCGGAGGGGTGCAGGTAGGTAGGGGACGAAATCTCCGCGCGCACCCCAGTGTTCGAACCTCAAGGGTCTGCCGGAACCCGAAATCCGACATTTGGCGCGCCAGGTAGGGGTGCGCCGGAATTCGTCTTCCACCGCCCCGTTCTCCTCCGACCGTCACGCCCATGTCTGACGCTCGTTGGGCCCGTGCCGAGCGCCGGGCCGCACTCGCTTCCCGCGTCGCCCAGACGGCCCCTGTCGGCGGGCATCCACGCCGTTCCCCGTCACCTGCCGTCAACGCCGCCACCGGCCCGGCGGGGGACGAGCGGCAAGCATCGTCCTAGCATCCGTCCGTGCGGCAAGACGGCCGCATCGCAACTCCCTCGCTCACCCCAGCTAGTTCTTTGTCCCGCGCGCTCCGCGCGCCCATGGACGCTTGAGCTGCACTCATCACGGCATACGAGCTCTTGCGCTACCGTCCCATCAATGACGTCTACAAAGAATGGATCGACTGCGTCGCCGAGCTCATTCGCGCCGCAGGGGGCTCTCCTGCGCCGTCCGTTCCATTGCAGTGCACCCCGCCCCGCGTGGGCGACGAGGCTCCGGTGGCGCCCCAGCCGCCTCCTTCTCAAGAAGACGCCATGGCCCCAAGGCGTGTGGCCCCTGGGCGGAACCCGCTCCGTCAGGCGCTAGCGCGGCAAGAGCAGAGCTGCCAGGAAGTCCCTCGCCCGCAAGAAGCTGCCCGGGCGCTCCCTGCTCCAGCACGTCGCGACCATGCTCCTGCTCCCGCGCTTCAAGACCCCGCGCTGCTCCTAGCTGCAGCGCGTGGGGACATGCAAGACCAGGCTCTCCGTCACCTAAGGCCTCCCGTGGCCACAGCAGGCTGCCGCGCTTTCACCACCGAACTATGCAGCATAGCGTGGCCCGACAAGTTCAAGCCAGACCTGCCTCCTCGCTATGACGGCACGGGTGACCCTGCAGAGTTCCTCTAGCTCTACGAGCTAGGCATCGAAGCTGCTAGCGGAGACGAGAAGGTCATGGAGAACTGGTTCCCCATGGCACTCAAGGACGGGGCCTGCACCTGGCTCCTGAACCTGGCTCCAGGCACAATCTCCTCCTGGGAGGAGATGCGCACCCGCTTCATCGCCAACTTCCAAGGCACTCGCGACCGGCCACCCGCCGTGAGCGACATGCGCCGCATCAAGCAATAGCCCGGGAAACCCTGCAGAAGTACATCGAACGCTTCAACAACACACGCCTCAAGATTCCCAAGGTGACTGAGGAGGCCATCATCTCGGCCTTCTCCGACGGCGTGCGCGACGTCAAGATGAAGGAGGAGCTGGCGATGCATGAAGACCTGTGCACTTCCTTGGAGCTGTTCAACTTGGCAAACAAGTGCGCCAGGGCTGAGGAAGGGCATCTCTCCCTCCTCGAGCTGCCTGCCGCGGACCCAGAAGAGAAGAAGCCCAAGGCCAAGGACGTGAAGCGCAAGGGGGCTGCCATGCTCGCGGCAGAACCAGACACCAAGCGGGGTAGAGATCAGCCTGAACCCTCCAAGGGCAGCCGGTACTGTGTGTACCACGACCTCCACACCCACAACACCAGTGAATGTCAAGAACTCCGAGCCGTGCGAGAAGGAAGGATCGGCCATCGCCCCGATCGCGTGACCAGGGCTACGGCCAAGGAGGAGGAAGAAACACATGAAGCTGGGAAGACCATGAGCCGCGCCAAGGGTGGCGCGACCAACCTCGCGAGGATCGCCCGCTAGGCAATCTAGGCCTCCCACCGCTGCCGCCGCAGCCAAGGAGAAACGAGGACCGCCACCAGGACGAGGAGGCTGGGGGCTTCCAGGAGCCGCGCGCGATCGCCTGCATCTTGGGCGGAGCACAAGCCCCAGCCTCTCAGCGCATCTTCAAGTAGTTCGCCTGCGAGGTGAATGCAGTCCTCCCCAGGCTCGAAGCCACGCGCCCCCTCAGGTGGTCGTTGTGCGCCATCACGTTCAGCTCAGCAGATCAACTCAAGTGTGCGGCTACATCCGGAGTCCTCCCGATGCTTTGTTCCCAATCATCAGCGACGTGGTGGTCACCAAGACCCTCATCGATGGAGGGGCAGGCCTCAACGTCCTGTCCGTGGAGACGTTCAACAACCTCCAAGTGCCCTACAGCCAGCTTCAGCCAGCCAAGCCCTTCTCTGGTATCACTGACGGCTCCACGGTCCCGATTGGGCAGGTCCGCCTCCCTGTCACCTTTGGGGCACGCGACAACTACCGCACCGAGCTCATCGACTTCGACGTCGCTCACATTCGCCTGCCGTACAACGCCATCCTTGGGTACCCAGTGCTGGCCAAGTTCATGGCCGTAACTCACCACGACTACAACGTCCTCAAGATGCCAGGAAGCGGCGGAGTCATCATGGTGCCCTGTGAAGAGAAGGACGCGGTGTGTTCCCTGGAACGAGCCTTTCAGGCCGCATCACTGAAAGACCCGGATCGTGGAAGAAAGGGGCCTCCCGAGACCACCCCCAAGAAGAAGAAGAATCGTCCGGCCCGACCACTCAGGAGGCAGGCCCCTCTGGGCCCGCGCCTGCCCAGGGGGAGCCTCCGTCCATCGCTTAGGAAAGAGCGCCCGACGCCCTCCTCAGGCAGGGCTCAGGGGCTCTCCCCTGGAGGGCCACCGACCTGGCTAGGGTCACGAGGGAGGCGCTTGGGCACCACATGGAGGCGTGTTTTGAAGCACGTTTCCCTCGAGAAGGAGCAAGGCAAGGAGATCCAAATCCTCAGGAGTTCGTCAGCAAGGCCATTCAGGAGCTACATGAGTCAAGAGTCATGAAAGGCGGCCGCCGCTTGCCAATGGTGGCCCCCCATCCAGGCGAGGATGGTGGGATGCGCGTCTGCATCGACATACCAGGGCTCAACCAAGTCGCCTCTCTGGAGCGCCTCTGGCCCTCGCGAGTGGGGCGCTGCGGAGGTCCACCCCACAGCTACGTTCGCATGCCTTACGGCTTGCCGAATGCGGCTGACGCGTACCAGCGCCTCATGAGGGGCATCATGGAGGCACGAGAGGCCAGGCGTTCCGCGGCCCTGGCAGAGATGGAGATGGCCCGCGAGGAGCCGCCAGCGCCTCCGGAGCCTCCCGAGGCCCCTGGGCCTGGGGGCTCATGAGGATCGGCTCCCGCAGCCCACCGAGCCTGCTACACCAACACCCCTTCGTCCTCAACATCATCAGGTGACATCTTTCGAGTTTTACTTCCAGCTGGGAGCGCCCCCAGGGCTGCATTATTCCCAGGCCGTGTGGGTCCGTCCCTGCGGCCTGTATCCCTTTATTCCATGTTGTTAGCTTACCTTGTTGGGGGCGCCCCTCGGGCTGCATGACCCTCCCAAGTCGCTCGGGCCTGACCCAGTGATGTCCGCATTCCCAACATCTCTTTGAACGAATCCACTCCTTCGCGGCTAATGTGTTTTACCCAGTTGCCTGCTCAGCTGACGCCAACTAACGAAGCTGCTCCCAAACGGCACGACGCTTGTGCATGGGTCCGTCCCTGCAACACCGACAAACCTGGATGGCTGAGCTCTGGCCGCGGTAGCCCCACATAGCGTCACCTCGTCAAGCCTTCAGCGCCTCACTACCCCTCGGAAGCAACCCACGGCTGACCGTCAATTGTCGTGGCAACCCTTTGCTTTTTCTATGATGGACCTGCAGGACCTTCCGAAGGAGCTGCATCAGGCGAGGCCCTGGCGGTATCTCCTTAGCTCTCGTCCGCGCGAACCGCTTGCACGTTAAAGGGGGGTGCCTGAGCATCGCGACTCAGGGCTCCTACTGGCTCTCTAGCCCTCACCCTCTAGCCTTGACCACGGCATCGCGACCTGGCATACCAGCGACGGCTGAGACTCGCTCGAGGGCCGGGACCCGAGGACATAGAGCATAAAGGGGAGCAAAAGCGAGAGGGGAGAGATACACGAGGACCTCGCCAAGCAACCTCGCGCCTGCCGATGCATGGACCCGGCGACACACCAGGGAGCGACCCCTGATCCTCGAGATAAGTCATCGCCCGGAAGCGCCAGCTACCGTGGCACCATCCCCGCACCTAATGCTATCCCATGCTAGCGACGCCGCTCTCCTTTCTCACCGAACGACGGCTGCTTGGGCGCCAAAGGGGACCTTCTGAGCATCGCGACTCAGGGGCTCTTACCGGACTCCGGGTCGCTCACCTCCTGGCCTTGACCATGGCATCGCGACCTGGCATACCAGCGATGGCTGAAGCCGCCTTGGGACTGGGACCTGTCGGTGCAGAGCACCAAGCCCTCGTGAGGTTCGAAAGGGAGGACTGAGCTAAGATGGAATGAGTAACTCGCGCAATTCTACGACAAGGGTTATATATACAAGACAGGATCACAGGCACCTTACAAGCCCCTACGGGACGCGTTTTTGATTCCTCGCAGGGAACGGATCCTAAAGGGACACAAACTACGCGCGTCCCTGCAAAAGACGCCATCATCAACAGTGGGCCATCAAGCACCAACGCCAACCCCATCCAGATCAGAGTCGGCGGCGGCCTGACGAGCCCGCCCTGCTCCAGGAGTGGCGCCGGCTCGGGGGCTCGTAGCTGTCGTCGCTCGTCTCCGGAGTCGCGAAGAGCTCGCCGGAGTCGCTGGAACCTCCGACGCCTCCACCGCCTGAGGAGCCTCCAAGGGAGTGGGTGGCGTGCCCAGTCCTCGTCACGGCAGGGCCCTGGCCACCTTCCCCGGGGCAGCACTCCAGCCGGCGCCCGCTCGCATCGAAGACCTTGAAGAGCATCACCGAAGCACCGTCATAGTCCAAGTGGATCGCGATGACTCCCCTTGTCCTGCAAACCCGGGCGATCTCCCTCCAGCCCCGGGTCATGTAGACCTTGCCCGGGGCGACGACCGTGACCTCTGCCTCGGCCGCGAGGGTGCTGCAGCCGGCGTGCTGCAGCCAGAGCTCCAGGGGCTCCCCCTGCGGGATGATGGAGGCGAAGAAGGGAGGAAGGCGGATCCAAGACTGAAGAGGAATGGCGATGTGGAGCATGAACTCTTGGAAGGAGCCCTCGGTGTGGACCCCAGGGGGGACGACCCACACCTTAGTGACCCGGCGGTGCTGACAGCGGCGCCGCCCGTGGCAGTTAGCATCAACTCCTTCGGGGCCCTCGATGTGGGCGTACAAAGGAAGCGGGAACCCTGGCGGCGCCCGCTCGCCCCAAGGCCTCGGCACCACCTGAAGGGCCCCTCGCCCTTCGTCCGGGCCACGGGGGGTGAGCCGTTTCTTCGGCGGGAGAGGGTCTGGCCCCTCTCAAGGAGCCCTTCCCTTCTCTGCCGTCGAGAACCGGCGGATCGGGGCCATCGCGGCAAGACGAAGCAAGGATCGGGAAGAAGGAGAAGCAAGGAAGGGTGGACTGGAAGAGCGCGCACCGTTCCGTACTTATGGCCGGCGAAGGCCAACCGCCGGCCTCCACGATCGCAGGTAATCATGACCCGTTTTTGCATGCAGGGACTTGTCCAATCCGTGCAGTTACCGAGGCATCATGGGGAAGTGGAGGCGCCCACGTCCAGTCAACCGCCACGCGGCGCCCAAGGCTGCAGGCTGTTAGGGCCCGCGGCGCTTCACTCTTGCCCTTCCGCGTCCCTGCACAGCCAAGTCCGGGCGCGCCTTGGGCCCGGGGGCTACTGTCGGCATTCTGGGAACGGGGGTCCCCAGACTTGCCTGCCTGCGGCGTGGCTCAAAGGGGGCCCAGCACGGCCCATCTTCACCAACACAAACCCAAGACCCTCGCGAGGGGCCAAGCCTCGCGGGGCGGATGACGCGGAGCTTCCTCAGGCACGGCCTCATCAGGCTGGCTCACGAGGGGGCGGAGAGATCAAGGCGGGGTACCTCACGAGGTGCCCGTGATGCAAGCCATGACGATTCAGGGCGCCAGGCGGGTGCCAGCCCGCGTAGCGTCCTCCTTCCCTCTTTGGTGCAAAGGGGGCAAGCGCAGCCCCGGAGTATCGAGGCATTAGGAAAAGGTTGCCATTTCCGTGCAATGAGACCAAGACCAGGAGGACTACGAGATGGAGGTCACCGTGGAGCCCAAGACGGCGTCATCACCAGAGCGGTGCACAGGCGAAGACTACTTTTGTCAGGATAGCTGATACTAGCTGTCCCCCTTCAAATTAGCCCGCCATTGTTGGCTCCCTTCCCGCTCAATATTTGGGGAGAGGACCAGGGCCTCTATAAATAGGACTAGTCACTCCCAGGGTATGGAGGATCAAGCATCAAGGATCAAGGATCGAGGATCGAGGATCAAGGATCGAGGATCGAGGATCGAGGATCAAGGATCGAGGATCGAGAACCAGCCCACCCGGAAACAAGCTAGGGTCGAAATCAGGGTCGGTCAGTTGGAGGAAAGCAGAGAGAGAGAGAGAAAGGTGACTGAACTCCTCCGAGCAGTTCATCGCCCCAGCCAAGAACAGACCCTCGCGAGGCTGTTCTTCCTTGTATTGTTCATCATCATCAGCCTAAGAGGCAATCCACCACACCACACACTGGAGTAGGGTATTACACCACAACGGTGGCCCAAACCAGTATAAACCCTGTGTCTCTTGTGCTGTTCTTTCCTTAGTTTAGATCCTAGCATGGCGGAGGGGTGCGGGTAGGTAGGGGGCGAAATCTCCGCACGCACCCCAGTGTTCGAACCTCAAGGGTCTGCCGGAACCCGAAATCCGACAGACGTGGTGGCGCACGCACATCTGGGCGATGACGACCTTGGGACGAGACCCGGCACGAGCGCGGGTGTACTCGAGGTCGAACCCGACCACCTTGTACTTCTCCTCATCAAGCAACAGCTCCATGATGTGGATGGAGTGCTCTGCCCAGACCGTGTCGTTGGTGTACACCATCGAGAGGTCCATGAACCTTCTGTGGGTGTTCACCATGGCACACATGGTGAATTCCTGCTCGTCGTCGGTAGCCGCTCGGAGCGCCATTAGAGCCGTGCAGGATACCCTCTAAGAATCTTGTGGTGGGTGTGATTCTTGCAATGGTGGGGCGCGATCGAAAGGTTGAAGAGACACAAGGGTAGGTTAAACGACCACTGTAATAAATGGGGGCTGGCCGGCTTGTAATCATCACGTCTTGTCACGGCGTTCATAGCAGAGGATTCCAGAATCCAGTGCATGCTTGACAACACCGCACCCCAGGCGTGGGCTCGAAGAGGCGCCAAATGTATCGTTGGTGAGGCTGTTCCTGTGCTACTGCGCTATTTACCGCAGAAGCTTCCCGCCCATCTAGTTTGGCCAGGCGTCGGCTAGAAGAGGGACAAATCGTGGGCGTTTATTGGCAAAAAGCTTTGTAAAAACAAAGTGTGTGGAATGACATCGGTCATAAGTTTACCCTTGGGTGATAAGGTCAAAGTTACACAGAAGGGTGATGATGGACACTCGAGTGCGATAATTAATTCTGCGCTCTAAAGTGCACACAGTGGAAGAAACCAACTCTGTGCAATAATGTCGAAGATCATAGTCGAGTTAGCTATACAGATTGCGTGCTATGAGATCAACAAGGTAAACTGATTCGAGAATGGTTAATAAAATCTAAGACCATTGCATATTAAGGTCAAAATAGTGCTAGCAATATACGAGTCTCATACGATGCCATTTCAATGATTGTACCACAAAAGCTCGAAATGTTACAAGGTTCAAATTCCAGAGTTATATGGCTCAAATTCGAAGATTACAATGTTCAAACTGATATTAAAAAATGAAATTCAGCTCATCAGCTGCAAACGCTCGCGCTGATGCGCTGAACATGGATATTAGAGAGGTTCAAACTAATATCACCACTTCTAAGTCTGGCTTCGAAACCTCACAATTTTTGCAAAGGGGTCAGCCACTGAGAAGTCATGTATGGGGTTGACCCGATGACTTCCAATTACTCTGTCATCTAAAGTTCCAAAATGAAATTCAACATTTTTGGAGCCTACTCCATTTTGCCGCAGGCGCCGGCGCTGATCGACAGACCATTCATTTTTGCGAAATAAATGTAGGGCAAACCTCATTTCCTTTAGCACCCTTGCTCTGAGAACAAACAACCTGGCGAATATAATCTCCGGTAAGGTCCCTCGGTAGGAGTTCAATGTAATTTCTAAGAGATGCAAATCTAGGCATTCGACGTGATTGTTATATTGTATCACATTATCCACCATTGGGCCTAATCTTATCTGCAAAAGAACAAAACGTGTTAGTGCCTACATGCAGTTTTGAACATTACTACATGCCTAGCTATTTGGTTTGCAGGATTTGTAAAATGCACTAACATGCCGTCTTTGATTTGACATGATTAACATGGGAATTTGATTACATTCTAGAAAAATGTAGCCTTCTTCACAAGAGGTTGGATTGGATGAGAAGTTCCCTAAGAAAACTAGTACAGATGAATCCAAAGGAGAAATGCTTATTGATTGTAACCATATGGATCAAGCAACCAATATGGGGGGGCATGTATGTACTGAAATCCTCCAAAAGAGCCTTCAGAAATCATAGTACATTGTCATTGTAAACTTGGAAAAAGGTGTCACAAATCGAACTCCCTTATGGTTAGCATTTAATAGGAAAATAACATCACCTCGATATATAGCTTCTCCAGGCATGGAAAGCATCTCAGGAAACTAACAACTTGCTCCAGGTCGAGCCCGATAGATTCTAGTGCCAAGGCCTTCACTGTGCACAGTTTCGGGGTCAAGCTTGTCGGAATCATTTTCTGAATAACAGATGAACAAACATCTTCAAAATTAGAAATAATGTTAATTTGTAGAAGGAGAGGTAGAAGGTGGCTGTTGTACCTGAACAGGTGTGGATCCAATAACAAGTTCGGAGTATTTGTCAGACGAGTAGCCCACCACTGTCAATTTCAGCGCATAAATGACATTGATTCTTGTTGTATCTTCTTGATCAACTACAAGTAATCTCTCAAGTGCAGGTGTGTCCTGGATGACCATACCATGATCCACCTTTTGTGATGTCTTCCTGCCACACCAGCAACACACATAAATAGTTCGGAGAGTCATGGAGGTGATGTGGAAGGTACTCAACCCATTGATCGCCTGAAGACGAAGGTACTCGAGTGTAGTACAGCCACGGAGCAGGCGCTCCATGTCACCCTTTGAGAGGCAGACGACGACGAGCTCGAGGTGCTTCAATCGTGGTAGAATAAGAGCGAGCCCGTCATTAAGGGGCAGGAAATGGCAGTTCCTGAACTTAGCGGCATGCAGCGTGGGAGCGAGGTGGAGTGCAGACGTTGGCAGTGACCGCATATGCCCATCATCAAAAGCGAGCTCCTCGAGCTGATCTAGGGCGGGGGATCGGAACTAGTCATCAATCTTGGCTCGGTCCTTGCCGTTGGAACGGAACTTGCCCATTCTAAGGCCTTTGGTTGGGCCAAGGTGACTGCCGAGGATCTTAGAGAACGCATCCAAGCTCGTGGGCGTCGATGAGGTCGAGAGGGCTGGAGTTCCATAGGGGGCACCATCACCGGGAAAGGAGGGTTGTCCATGCCCCATATGTGATTGGGAGGAGGGAGATGATGACTCTCAACATATCATCGGGGAGGCTGCTGATTAAGTCTAGGCCTGCTGGAGTCGCTTGCGGTTCTAGCTCGCCCCGCCCCCGCTTGTTGGCAGCCCTGTTCTCCACCTCCAGAGTCTCCTTATCAGCGGTGCTTTCTGATAGAAATGGGAGTACAGGGAATATTTAGTTAAAACAGGGCAATAGAAAAGTGTATTGGTAACTAGAAGTTATTAGGTAGGAATATAGTAAGAAAAGGGAATAACAATTGGTTTCTTAAATACTACACAATTCATTTGAAATTGCTGGGTAAGTCAACATGTGCATATAGTTGAAAAGAAAACTTACTTTGAACCAAGTCTGGACGGATGATTTTGTCGGGGAAGTTAGCATATATCTCATGACCAGGCCCTTCTATGTGAAGTGCAATTTTAGTGCCAGCTTTCAGTACATAAAACTTTGCAATTTCATTCCAAAAGCCAGTGCCAAAATAGGAGTCACCACGTTCATCAAGTCTTATAGTAGCAATGATTGTAAATCCTTGGTTTGTGTCCAGTATGACATTCATGGAGCCTTGATGTATGTAAAGGGAAAAATTGTGCACTACATAATCTGTTGCATAGCGAGGGATGTCCTGCAGAAAATGGTAGGATTGTTAAACAAAATATGGTAACATGCAAATATGGGACCAAATTGAAAGAACTATACAGCAGTTGAAATCGAAGGACAAAATTCTATAATTAAATAGATAGGGTAAACATGATGTCATGGAAATATGAGAGTAATCGAAAGAACAATACATCATTAATTTGCCTAATATAGAAAGAAGCGGGTAAAAATCCCGTTTGACGTATATGGTGCATGTGGCACCTTTTATCCAAATGTAGCAATATTTAGAATATGTTCAAGAAAGTAGGCCATGCCAACCGATTTAGGGTGGGATTAAACATACCGCGCACGTCCTCAAGTTATCTGGTACGATGATATGGAATCTCTGACGGCGGGCGCCAAGTCCTGAAGTGTCGGCGCATTGTACATTCTATGAATGAAAGAAAACCCTCAAATCAGCTCGAATAAAAATGAATTCACGGCGATTTCTGCCGGGTGATTAAAGGAGGCAGATGAACTGGGATAAGAGATAAGAAAATATCTCGTTAAACTAGTTACCTTGTCATCCATGAGAGAGAACCCTCAGTACGGCAGATTCCCCAACCGATCGGAGCTGGGTCGACCGTGAGCAGCATCGAGAAAGTCGATGGCGATAGGTGGCGGCAAGCGGAAGTGGCTAAATGCGGTGGGCTTTGCTGGCAGCCTGGCGGCGGCAGGCGTAAAGCTAAGTGTTTACCACCGCGATAGGCGGTGCCATGGCATAGACGCGGAGGAGCTTGTGCAGGTGTCAATGGGGAATGTACCGGAGGGTCCGAGGGGGTGGCGGGCGGGGTGAGGGTTTTTGTGACGTTGGGATGGTGAGGGTTTTCTTTTTTCTTTTTTGAATTGGGTGGTGAGGGTTTTCTGTCCCACAAAGAATTTTGGGGGCGACGGTTTGCTAGAGCGAACCATGTGTGATTGACGTAGCAGACAAAATGAAAGTCATTGCACATGGTTCCAATTTTGGGAACCGTGTGTGATTGACGTACTACCTCCGTCCTGGTTTATTGGCCCCCCCGTTGTAATTTTTACCAAAATTTGGCGAAATATTTAACATACTCAGACATAGATAATAAGTTTACACGTAGATAAGCATAGTTCAACAGTATTAAGCATACTCAAGCATACATATATTGTTCCATCCATCCCACATCTCATCTCACAGACCGACACGATCCTAAAACTTCTCCAGGTACTCGGCGTGCGCGCTGTGTGCCACCCTACGAGAATACTTGTGCTTAAAGGAGCCAATGACCCGTCCTCTTGCATGCGCCAGAACACTTAGATACGCGTCATGAAGCTTCTCGTTCAAAAATGGGCATCCATAGCCGCTGTTCCAGGTCCTAATACGCCTCTTATGCATTCCCTCATAAAGCTCCCTCAGGATTTTCCTGTTGTACCTCCTTTGGACATCTTCATCCTCGTTGTCCACATCGTCAGACAACACCTATACAAATAGTAAAACAAATTTGGCATCAAATCAATGATTACATGCCATGAAGTAGGATTTGGAATTTATGGCTATTTATTTATACATATCCAGAGATTATGGTTCCATTTTAAGCGCAATCGTCTATGTACAGACCAATCTTGAAGAAAATAATGGCACAAACATATGTAGGTCATTGAAAATCAATTGTCAAGCCCTGGCTAGGAATTATTAGCACGAACACTAACCCTAGTCAGATTACTAGCAGAAATCACTTGCACAGATGAAACAACTAATCACTTATCATCTGTACCATTCAAACAGTCAATACACTACACGGATCTAATGAAACTTACTCAGATTTCATGGATTGGGAGAACGTAACCATAGGATTTCTATTCCAAAAGGGGGAGGCAGGAGTAACCGGAGAAACCCTATGATCTATTTGACACATAAATGGGTATAGATGACTAACCAGCTATCTGTCGTCGTCGGGGTCGTCGCCGGAGTGGTCGTCGGAGTCGTTGCCGGAGTGGTCGTCGGAGTCGGTGTGGAACTCCGCCTCCAGCTGTGGAAGCTCGATGCCGTCGACGATGTCAGGGTGCAGCGTTAACTCGTCGGCGGTGACGACAACCTTTGTCTCCATCTCCACGCCGAGCTCTGGTGCTTTAGCAGCGCCGGCGTCACCACTCCCTCCGATGAGGTGCTTTGGCGGCATCCTCATATACTGATGGGTTTGAGGACTGAGAGCTGCGTCAAGGATGCAAGCAGAGAGAGAGGATTGTGTGTGCGTAGCGAGGATGGGGGCGGCCACTCTGGCGCACCATTAATATGGAGTAGTGGGAGTTGTGGGAGAGAGGCGCGCGGTGGTCAAATCGATAGCTCGCCTCCCAGTGGGCCTGCGCATCGGACTGTTGACATGCCTACGAAAGTTTCACACAACTACTTGCACACCTCCTGATGACACTGCACAGTGAGCACGCCTCCGTCAATTCACACACCTGCACGCACGCCTCCCCGTCTGCCTGCACGGCGGACGCGTCTCATCAACTCACGCCTGCTTGCACGCCACACGTGTCGTGTAGCGACACGTATATCTTTTTTCTATTTGGATGATTAATGCTGCCGCTTTATTGCTTAACCGAAGCATGGCACGTATCCATTGTTGGTCCAATGCTCATGGTTTGAATAAATAATTCATTTGGGATATTGGTTCCCAATTATTAATAATCTCCTGTCTGTAATTAGATAAAGATTACATCAAAACTGGTCTCAAATTTGACCAATAAAAGTACAATGCCACTTTGTATTGGTGTCCATATGACAACACGATAAGTTTCATGGACGTCAAATAAGTTTTGGATATACTAGAATTTAAAAATCAAGATTCTCAATGTTTGAAATTTGTTGCACAGGGAGTAAACATGCACCCAGTGAGACACATGTGTTTTTGCAATCCATTTAGGTGCACTGTCACGTGTGCATGTAGCTCAAATTTGATTTTTGCACATTATACCCGTAGAAAATCAATGAATCAATGTACTAAAACGTCTTAATGATCTCCGTGTTTTTTTTTTGAAATTAAAACGTCCCTCATTTGGTAACATGTATGTTCACCGCGGGATAATTAATTTAACATGCATCGTAGTTGCGGTAGATTCGCGGTGTGTGGGTGGGTGTGTGCGTCTGGGGGTGGCGGGTGGCTCGCAATACACTACAAGTTGTGACCCACCTTGTGGGTTGGCTGTTTTGTTAGGCAGGCCGGCGCCACATAAGTTTCGTGAACTCGTTATTTAAAACATTACACAACCCTGTCATACATAAATGTTTTGGCCACATGAAGTCGATGGTTGTCCTACACGACACTCGATACTCGCGTGTGATGCTTTCTATGGGCCCGCGAGGTCGTCGTCCATCACTTTGACAAACAGCCGACAGTGAGGTTAATTTGACCAGCAAGGTGGAATATTTTTTGTTTGTGTTATGGTGGTATATAGTATGCGTCTAAGAGGTGGGAGGGGACTAGCATATATACAGCTTGAGCACATCACTACTTTTTGCCTGACAATAAGAGAGGTTAATTTGACTTAGGAGGGGATTATTATTTTTGCTCTGGGATGACATGCATGATACAGCTTGAGCACACACGCATGCATGTGTACGCATGAATCCCTCCAATCGAGTTGAGGCTAGTACAACGACACATCATGAACCGATCCTGCTCTGTGTGGGGAGATAGTGTATGATTTTTGACACACGTGCCACATCAATGTTGTGTATTCAAACATGCATGCACGCATCACCTTGATACATATGCATGTAGTGGTTACCTTCGAATGGTACACTACCTCGCATGGTTATCGGCGACAAGCCTATATATTCGTGGGCCTGCGTGGGCATCCATGATCACGTGACCAACAACAAGATAGGTTACCATGGTGGATTCTTCATTTGGTTCATGTTATCGTAGTATAAGTCATGGTGAGATTCAGACCTAATTAAGTTTGAGCGCATATACTATGCACGCATGCATGCATGAATCCCCGTCGTTGGCTTGAATTGTGGTGTAACATACATATGCATCGTCAACCTAACCCTCACTCAGTCTAGGGATTTCTAGTTCGAAATCATGGTGCCACATCAAAGTTGTTCTATTGTTACTCAAAAACACACCTATCCATACATATGTTTGGGATATACGCATGTAGTGGTTGTCTTTAGGGACTAGCTACTTGCATGATTATTGGTGAGCTAGCCCATCTCCGGGGTCGCATGGACGGCCATCACTTTGACCAACAACAAGAGAGAGGTTGTACGACCAAGGTGGATTTTTCTTGGTTCGTTTTACGATCCATGTTGGTGAGATATATGCCTCTCTCGCACGCAGACTGAAATTGTGTGTGTGTGGGGGGCGTGCTACTTCGCACTTTTCTAGGTGAACCTCGGTTGGGGGGCATTCATTCATAGCATAGGATTCCCTTCATGGCGCCACGAGGGGGGTGGGGGCTGCTAGCTACTTCGCAATTTGCTAGGGGAACCTCGCTTGGGGGGGAGGGGGCATGCATTCATAGCTTAGGATTCCCTTCGTGCCGACACGAGAGGGGGCCTGCTAGCTACTTCGCACTTTGCTAGGTGAACCTCGGTCGGGGGGGGGGGGGGCATGCATTCATAGCTTAGGATTCCCTTCGTGCCGACACGAGGGAGGGATGGCTGCTAGCTACTTTGCACTTTGCTAGGGTGAACCTCGGATGGGGGGGCATGTGTTCATAGCTTAGGATTCCCTTCATGTCGACACGAGGGAGGGGGCTGCTACCTACTTCACACTTTGCTAGGTGAACCTCGGTTGGAGGGAGGCATGCATTCATAGATCAGGAATCCCTTCGTGCCAACATGAGGGGGGGCTGCTAGCTACTTCGCACTTTGCTAGGTGAACCTCGGTTGGGGGGGTGCATGCATTCATAGCTTAGAATTCCCGTCATGCCGACAAGAGGGAGGGGGTTGCTAGCTACTTTGCACTTTGCTAGGGTGAACCTCCGTGGGGGGGGGCATGCATTCATAGCTTAGGATTCCCTTCGTGCCAACACGAGGGAGGGGGGCTGCTAGCTACTTCACACTTTGCTAGGTGAATGAACCTCGGTTGGGGGGGATGCATTCATAGCTTAGGATGCCCTTCGTGCCAACACGAGGGAGGAGGGGGCTTCTAGCTACTTCGCACTTTGCTAGGGTGAACCTCGGTTGGGGGTAGGGGGCATGCATTCATAGCTTAGGATTCCCTTCGTGCCGACACGAGGGGTGGGGGGGCAAGCAATACAGTGCGCTTTGCGAGAGAGGTGCCACATCGAAGTTGCCTTCGGTATTTGAAAATCAAACCACCCTTTTGATACATAAATTTGGTCCACATGCAAGTGTGTTCGTGTTATGACCCTCTCCCGCGTCATTTTTTGCCAAATTTATGAACATTAGATAAGTCGGATGACGCAACAGGCACGGTTCACTCAAACTAACCATGTGCCACGCCGGTGCACCTATCACACACACATCCGCACAATACATTGGGCTCCACAAGGCTCCCCCTCTCAAAAATATCTGCCCGCCTCGAGGGTTTTTCTGTTTCATAACACACAGTTGTTATCTCCGGACCGTGTGCGATGTTTCTTGTTCCCAATCCCACCTACATCCCTAGAAAATATATGTCCGCCTCGAGGGTTTTTCTGTTTCATAACACATGGTTGTTATCTCCGGACCGTGTGCGATGCACTATCATCAAAATTTTCAATAGCCCGACATTTCAATCCCGCGTTTGACTCCCGTGTAGTAAAATTTTCAGTACCCGCGTCATTTCCTCAAACACCCAGCACCCCCTCCACAAACACACCCACACACACACGAAAACCTTCTCGGGCATGCGCGCGCGCGCACACACACACACTCTCCCTCGCTCGAAACCCTAGCAAGGTTCCCGCCGCCGCCGCAAGGCCTCCATTGTCAACATCTGCCGGTTTGCCCGTGCAGCTTACCCACTGATCTCCATACCCAGGCCGCCCTGAGTTTCTTAGATGACGCCTCCAAACGCCCCCTTTCCCATAGATCCCCATCCCCCACTCCAGAGCGTCGCAGCCTAAGCCCGGCTATGCTTCCCATGGAGCTCGAGGAGCGACTGGCCCAAAAGATGTATATAGAGGTCTCTTCGCCCGACGTCACCGAGGAAGCTGAAGACCATTACTGGCGGCAAGCACTCAAGTAGCGGGCTAGAGTATGCGGGCATGTCTCGTCCGCCGGCTACGACATCGAGGTCATCGACAGCGACGGCTTGAGGCGGGCTATGTCACAGGTTATGTGGCCCACACCCAACCCCTCGGGTTCAACCGCCATCGATCTCATCCATGGCCCCGCCGCTGATCTCCTCTCGCTCGCTGTCAACAATTTGCCATTCTACATCACCATCGAGCCCCTTTTGTCATTTTTGAAGGACACGTTCTGCGATGCTGGCTTGGGATCCGCAGCTTCCAAGTCAGACCTCATCGACGACGACCACGAGGAGGGGACCCTCTCTGGCTCTTCCAAGGGGAAAGAGCCCATCTTATCTTCCAAGGGGAAAGCGCCCGTCTGCGACATCAGGGAGGACACCTTATAGTCGTGCTCTTCCAAGGGGAAAGATCCCATCTGCGACAACATGGAGCGCATCCATGGTCCGTGCTCTTCCCATGGGAACGATCCCATCTGTGACAAGTGAGGAAACCCATGATTTGTTTTTCCGTGCCTCTTCATAGGGGGGAACCCATGATTTGTTTTGTCGAGTCCCTTTTGTAGTGTAGTGAGAATATGTCCAGTTTTAATTGCTATATCTGGTTGTTTGCAGCATGCCTTGTTTATTTCAGTTGTTCACAATGTGATGCTCTATATGTGCAATTATTTACTGTGCAGTACATTTCATCAATCCAATTTTAAACACACCGATAGGAACGCATATATTTGTTTGCTGTTAAGCCTGTTATAGCTAGCATATGCCTCTTTTAAAGTTTTTTGATTGTTCGGTTGTTTGTAGTTAGCATATGTCCAATTTCAAATGCTATCTTTGGTTGTTTGTAGTATGCCTTGTTTATTCTAGTTATTCACAATGTGATGCTCTATATGTGCAAGTATGAACTATTGTGCTTAACATGCTTCTCGATGTACCTACACAAGACAATTTTGGGAACGACTGTTGTTTTCCATCGAGGTTTGTTTCATCCCATGGCTTATATCTGCTCACTATTTAGGATATCTGTAGCTGGTACCATATAGGCCAGCGGCTGATAAGGGACTAATCGGTGAATCGGACTTTTAACTGAATATATCTGCAACCCATTAATCGTTAGGTTAACTAGGGCCATATGTAATATATCTGAGGCTACATAGCAACATGCACTATACGTAATGTCTAAATATGCAATCCTAGGCTACATAGCAACAAGGAAGAGTGTTACATTAATGTTCTAATGATGTCTAGATATACGTTGAAGAGCAGCAACAACAACAACAACACAACCCTGTTTGGATACTCAACTTAGCTAGAGGTTAGAGTTAGTTTCTAGCTCATTACTACCCTAAACTAACTCCATCCAAAGAGTTATTTGGATGGCAGGGTTAGATTGACAATAAATGCACGAGGAGAACTAGCTCCAATTAGCACCTCTTGGGTTGGATAGTTTTTTTGGGTGGGTTATAGATGCAACTAGCTCAAACTAGCCCTCGTGTTTAGATATAGTTTGGGGCTATTTGAGCCCGAACTAGCTCAAACTAACTGTAACCCCTGGATACAGCAGCAGTTAATCAGCCAATAATTTGTAAGAATGCACTAAACTCCTTCCGGCCCATAATATAAGATGTTAATTCATCTATGTGAGTATATTGGATGTTATAAGATACTCCCTCTGTTCCTAAATATTTGTCTTTTTAGAGATTTCAAATGGACTACCACATACAGATGTATATAGACATATTATAAAAGAGTGTTGTGCTACATCATTGTGCAATTGCTGTTTAGCTTCTAATATTAACTTGGTGCTTTTAGGTACTTATGTCATTGGTAAAGATTCGCACTTCGACCCTTCCTCCGTATGGGGCAATGAGATATCGATGAACCAGCATCAAGTGAGGAAGCTGATAAAGATTGTTAGTAAAATGGGTCCAAAGATGGCAATTAAACTATTTCTTTACACTTTATCCAAGACAACAGCGAACCACAGGATGGTAAGTAAGAACTCTGCAGCCTTCTTTTTACTGCCCATAATGAGTTGTGTTAGATGACAATGTCCGAATCTTTTTCCTTTGCAGTGGTTGCCAAAGCAGTTTACTCAAGATTACCTCTCAAACTACATGATTGGTGGGCATGCAAAGGTTAAAGTATTTCTACCAGAACACGATGATTATCTAGATGTTTTCATGAAGACCGTGAAGGATGGGTGGTCGGACATCACAAGGGGTTGGACTAGAGTCGTGCGTGTCTTCTGCATGGAGGAGGGCACAATATGGGCATTCGGATTCACCTTGTTTAGCAACCAGATTACATTTCACCTCTTTATTTACCTTCTTTAATAGTACAAGTATACAACTGTGGTTCATCATTCTTTATTTGGTTCTTATGTAATTCTTGAACATATGTACCTATGAATCGAATAATGCATTGGTTGTTCGAACCTGATGGATATGAATAAAGCTGCAACATGCATTCAAATTCAAATCCAAATCTGGTACAATTTGGAAAAGCAGCAATTAAATTAGGGTGAAATTACGCTCTCCAGGTTGTTACGACACACACGGTTGGTAAAACACAAACTTTTTCGATATGCACCATAATCCGAGACGGTTCACAGAGAGGGAACGTGTGCAAGCATGCACACAGTTGCCGTTTGCAAACCATGTGCGATGTCAAACAATATCACAAACGGTGCGGGCAAACTCAACGTTTGTGTAGTTGCCTTATCATACATGATTCACAACCATGAACTATTTTTGATGAAGTATGCATCGTAAACGTTGCACCACATGATAGCGTGTGCGATAGTTGTCGTGTACAACAATGTTATGACGGTCCGACGTTTTGTAATCCTATCCGACACTCGTACAACAATTAGCTAATCTTCTTAACAGTGAACTATTTGTGATGGGCCGCGCATCATACATGTTCTATAATAGTGCACCATTTGTGATGGGCCGCGCATCGTAAACATAGCTCCACAGAATACCAACTGCGATGGCAATGCGTGCAGAAACGAGTAGGAGTACTGTAGGGGCCCTATCCCCGACGGTTTCTGGGTCGTTGGGAAGGACCCCCTATCACCACACTCACTTCACGACGGTTCCAAATGCCATCGTGGAAAGGGGTTAAAAACCGTTTGTTTAGGACCGACGCGCACCAGTGAAAGTGCCTCCTCCTTCGCCAACACCATCTTAGCAAAGTCTGATTTAAAAATCTAAGCTCATTCTCCACCTTCCTCTTTTTATCCTACATCTTCAAATATTCTTCAGTGTTTACAAAACTTTCTCTAAGACTACCTCTGTTCTCTTCCTCATACATGCTCTAGAGCTTCGCTAGGCACATCTTCAAAGACTGTGGCTACTCTTGATCGACCCACTGCAAGTAAGAACACTTCCGTTCATCCTATAATATTTAAAACTAGATTAGTAACAATTGTGGGGGAAATGAGTTTATAGCAACATAGAAAATCACTAATGCTTATTTTGAAAAACTGAAGAAACATGTTAATTATGACATATCCTCTCAAAAAGATTAATGTGCAAATGAATTAATTGCTACTGAGACAACAACCAAATTCTGGAACATCAGAAGCTATAATTAACTACAACAACGCTACAAGTTCTTACTCATGTACAATAAATAACAAATTGAACATTTTACGAGGAAGGTAAATATAACTGCAACAACATAGTGACAGTGTTTGGATGACAACAAATTGATACTAACAGGTATGTACATGCACAAATTTAGTAACATAGAACTAATAGCACTAAGGCCGTTGTCGGTGTCAAAACCGAAGGATCTCGGGTAGGGGGTCCTGAACTGTGCGTCTAAGCCGTATGGTAACAGGAGGCAGGGGACCCGATGTTTTACCCAGGTTTGGGCCCTCTTGATGGAGGTAAAACCCTACGTCTTGCTTGATTAATATTGATGATATGGGTAGTACAAGAGTAGATCTACCACGAGATCAGAGAGGCTAAACCCTAGAAGTTAGCCTATGGTATGATTGTATGTTGTGATTGTTGTCCTACGGACTAAAACCCTTCGGTTTATATAGACACTGGAGAGGGTTAGGGTTACACGAGGTCGGTTACAAAGGAGGAGATATCCATATCCGTATTGCTTAGCTTGCCTTCCACGCCAAGTAGAGTTCCATCCGAACACGAGACGAAGTCTTCAATCTTGTATCTTCATAGTCTAACAGTCCGGCCAATGGAGATAGTCCGGCTGTACGGAGACCCCCTAATCCAGTACTCCCTCAGTAGCCCCTGAACCAGGCTTCAATGATGATGAGTCCGGCACGCAGTATTGTCTTCGGCATTACAAGGCGGGTTCCTTCTCCGAATACACCGCAGAAGAATTTGAATACGAGGATAGTGTCCGACCCTGCAAAATAAGTTCCACATTCCGCCGTAGAGAGAATAATATTTTCGCAGATCTAATTTGTTGGCTTGTTTTGGCAGCATGACGTTATGTCACGGCCCGACGATTATTCGAACCGTTTCTTTTAACCATCCCCGCGCATAATGCGAGGCAGTTTTTCGACACGTCATGTCAAAGCAGAGATCGTGTCCCCTTATTACTGGATTCTCATCAATACGGGCATGGGTAACCCAACCGCGCCATCAATTGCGACGCTTGGGGGATAAGCGATTTTTACCAGGCAAGTGGGGACGCTTAGTTTCGTCTGCCCATATAAAGGGATAAGGATTCACCTTTCTAACCACACCTTCTTCCTCCCTTATCCATCCGTTTTCGCACACTCGAGCTCAAGCGCCCAAGTCCGCACTTCCCACCTCGACCTTCTCCAATCATGTCCGGAGCGGGAGGAAAGTGGATGGTCTCCTCCGTCACGGAGGGAGACATCAAGAAACTGAGGAGAGTCGGATACCTGCCCGTCGACATCGCGCACCGGCTCCCAGATGAGGGGCAGCTCATCCCCACCCCCAGGCCCCATGAGGGGGTAGTATTCCTCACCCATTTCCTCCGCGGACTGGGGTTCCCTCTCCATCCCTTCATCCGGGGGCTCATGTTTTATTATGGCCTGGATTTCCATGATCTGGCCCTGAACTTCATCCTCAACATCTCGGCGTTTATCGTCATGTGCGAGGCCTTCCTTCGCATCAAGCCCCATTTCGGCTTATGGCTGAAGACCTTCAATGTCAAGCCGAAGGTGGTGGGCGGCTGAGGGAGTCCTGGGTTAGGCGGTGTCCGGATGGCCGGACTATACCTTCGGCCGGACTCCTGAACTATGAAGATACAAGATTGAAGACTTCGTCCCGTGTCCGGAAGGGACTTTCCTTGGCGTGGAAGGCAAGCTTGGTGATACGGATATGTAGATCTCCTACCATTGTAACCGACTCTGTGTAACCCTAGCCCTCTCAGGTGTCTATATAAACCAGAGAGTTTTAGTCCATAGGACGAACAACAATCATACCATAGGCTAGCTTCTAGGGTTTAGCCTCTCTGATCTCGCGGTAGATCTACTCTTGTACTACCCATATCATCAATATTAATCAAGCAGGACGTAGGGTTTTACCTCCATCAAGAGGGCCCGAACCTGGGTAAAACATCATGTCCCCTGCCTCTTGTTACCATCCAACCTAGACGCACAGTTTGGTACCCCCTACCCAAGATCCGCCGGTTTTGACACGGACAGCGGCCGTCTGCGGCATTGGCTCAATAGCTTGCCAGCAAAATCAATTGGTTGTTGGGAGGACCTGGAAGCCGCATTCCTTGACAATTTCCAGGGCACTTATGTGCGACCAGCAGACGCCTTTGACCTAAGCCACATAATTCAGCAGCCAGAGGAATCGGCCAGACAATTCTGGACATGGTTCCTAACCAAGAAAAATCAAATCGTCGACTGTCCGGACGTAGAGGCCCTAGCAGCCTTCAAGCCAAAATCTATGGCAGCCCTCACGACACTTATGACCCGCTTTTGCGTGGGAGAAGACAGCTGGCTAGCGCACAACAATAACAGGACCAAGACCCCTGGTAATTCGGATACCAAGGACAACAGTGGTAGGTCGCGTCGCAACAAGCAAAAGCGCCGCATTAACGGCGATAATACTGAGGATACGACAGTTAATGCCAGATTCAAAGGCTCTAAACCCGGTCAGCGGAAAAAGCCATTCAAAAGAAACACTCCGGGCCCGTCCAGTTTGGACCGAATACTCGACCGCTCATGCCAGATACATGGCACCCCCGAAAAACCAGCCAATCACACCAACAGGGATTGTTGGGTGTTCAAGCAGGCATGCAAGTTAAATGCCGAAAGCAGAGACAAGGGGCTGCATAGCGATGACGAGGAGGAGCCCCGGCCGCCGAACAACAGTGGACAGAAAGGTTTTCCCCCACAAGTGCGGACGGTGAACATGATATACGCAACCCACGTCCCCAAGAGGGAGCGGAAGCGTGTGCTAAGGGACGTATACGCGATGGAGCCAGTCGCCCCAAAGTTCAACCCATGGTCTTCCTGCCCGATACTTTTGATCGAAGGGACCACCCCACTAGCACCCGTCATGGTGGATTCGCCGCATTGGTTCTAGACCCAATTATTGACGGATTTCACCTCACTAGAGTCCTTATGGACGGCGACAGCAGCCTGAACCTGCTTTATCAGGATACAGTGTGGAAAATGGGCATCGATCCCTCGAGGATTAAACCCACCAGAACAACCTTTAAAGGCGTCATACCAGGCGTAGAAGCCAATTGTACAGGCTCAGTTACACTTGAATGGTCTTCGGATCTCCGGATAATTTCCGAAGCGAGAGTTAATCGTCGACATAGTCCCGTTCCGCAGTGGCTATCATGCACTGCTCGGGCGAACCGCATTTGCCAAGTTCAATGCGGTGCCGCACTACACATACCTCAAGCTCAAGATGCCAGGCCCTCGAGGCGTCATCACGGTCAATGGAAACACCGAACACTCTCTCCGAACGGAGGAGCATACGGCGGCTATCGCAGTGGAAGTACAAAGCAGCCTCTCAAGGCAATTCTCTAGTCTGGCCATTAAACATCCGGACACCGTCAAGCGCGCCCGGAGTAACCTACAACAAGACCGCCTGGCACATTTCGAGCAAGCGTAGCAATGCGGCCCCAACCCCAGCCCTCACGAACTTGCGAAACCAGTGTTGCACGTACATAACTACGCTCTAGAAATACCATGGGCACAGGGGGAGGGGCACCATCACGGCACGCCCGAAACGCGGCTTAAACCGCACTAGGGGCTGCCGATTTCTTAATTTTCTCTTATTTTCAGGACTCCATTCTTCGGAAGGCTTGTTCGGCAGCACAATTGCCGCACAAACGATACAACTAGGGAAGCAGAAAGCTACGCCGCACTACGGAACTCTAAGGTGGTCTCTATAACGAGCAGTATACCTGTTTCGCATAACATTCCGCAGCTCGCCCCTGGAAAGGACATATTTGATAGTCCCATCTTTTGCTTATCGCACTATTTGTATCATTCTGCTTTGATTGCAGCTTTTTTAAATAAACAATGCATAGCTTCCGTCTATTATTGCATTACCTCTTTTTTACGAATATATGTTCATTAATGACATGTTGCACCCGTACACTTTGGTACGGCCAATACGCCAAGGGCTTAAGTACCCCCCAACATGGTGTGAGAAGTCCGAACACTTTCACAAGTGCGGCACCCCGAACTTATAGCATTATATGCATCGGCTCCGAATCATGTCTTGGGTCAATAGTTGGGTTTGCCCGGCTCCTATGTTTTGGTACCTTACATTCCGTCATATCGGCTAAGGTAGCACTAGGAGAACTACTGCGATTGTGCCCCAGTTGAGCTGGGCTAAGCACCTCAGTAGAGAAAGCTAAAACTGACCGTCATGATGAGGCGAGAGCTGGTCGCTGTTTGAGAGGTTTTCGAGTCCCTAAAGACTTATGGCGCTTAGAGCGAGGAGTCGGATTTGTCCGGCCTAGGCGTGGATAGCGCCCCGAACTCGGTCTTCCGAACACTTGGGGCTTCACTGAAATTTAAAATTATAGAATTCTATGGCTAAGTGAGAGTGTTCAAGCACTATAGTCTGATTGCCTTGTTCGTTGTGTTGAGCGCCTCCCTCGAAGGACCCATGAATGGGAAAAAGAGCGCTCATGTTTATCCCGAACACCCCAGCACTCGTGCCATGGGGGCAGAAGCCGACGACTCGTCATCTCTCAAATTTGATAAACGGCCACACAGAAGGTAATATTTTAAATTCAAAAGCATTGCTTAGCGCATATGAACAAGTTTTCAACGTACAGGATCACACATGCGAGTTTACTAAAAAATTACATCTTTGGGGCATTCATCCGCTATAAGGCGGGCACCCTTCAGGACGCCCTCATAATACCCTTCAGGATGCTCCTTGCCCGGCGGTGGCCCATCCTTCACCAGCTTCTCCGCATCCATCTTTCCCCAGTGCACTTTAGCACGGGCAAGCGCCCTACGTGCACCTTCGATGCAGACGGAGCGCTTGATTAATTCAAGCCATGGACAGGCATCCACCAGCCGCCTCACCAGCCCGAAGTAGCTCCCAGGCAAAGCCTCTCCAGGCCACAGCCGAACTATGAGGCCCTTTATGGCCTGTTCGGCAACCTTGTGGAGCTCGAGCATTTGCTTCGGCTGGTCGCTCAAAGGCACCAGGTGTCCGGCCTTAGCATACTGAGACCAGAACACCTTCTCCGTTGAGCTCCCCTCTTCAGCTCGATAGTAGGCGGCGGCATCCGACGCACTGCGGGGCAAATCTGCGAACGCTCCTGCAGAGCTCCGGACTCGGGTAAGTAATAAGTAATTCACTTTCACATGTTTGCTTTGCATAATGAATGCCTTACCCGCCGCTATCTTCTTCATCGCGTCAATTTCTTTGAGGGCTTTCTGGGCTTCGGCCTTTGCAGACTTCGCGCTTTTGAGGGCTGCCGCAAGCTCAGATGCTTGCGTCTTTGAGTTAAGCTCCAAACTCTCGTGTTTTTTCACGAGAGCCCGGAGCTCTTTCTGCACCTCCTCCACCCGCGCCTCCTACTTCTCTCTCTCCGTGCGCTTCGCGGCCGCCCTGTTTTCGGCCTCGGACAGTGCTTGCTTCAGGGTTGCCACCTCGATCGTGGCCCCTATAATAGCACGTTAATCCTATCATTTTTTGCAACTACATCTTCTCTATATAATCGTGCAAGGTATTACTTACCTTCCTTCTCCTCGAGTTGCCTCTTGGCATGGCCGAGCTCGTTCTCGGACTGTGCGAGGTTTTGCTTTAGCGTATCCACCTCCGCAGTCAGTGCGGCGGAGGCCACCAGTGAAGCCTGCATACGCATATTGACTTGATTATGTTAGACTCCTGCGAATGTTATTAGATCCTCTATTCGGCTTTTCTTTCCAAACGCCGAATAGAGCATGAGGGGCTACTGTCTATGCAGTAATATTTTTACATATTCTTTACCTACCTCAAAGCCTGTTAGAAGGCTGGCACAGGCTTCAGTCAGTCCGCTCTTGGCGGACTGAACCTTCTCGATCACCACACTCATAATAGTGCGGTGCTCCTCGTCGATGGAGGCGCCGTTAAGCGTCTCCATCAAATTGTCCGGTGCCTCCGGTTGGACGGAGGTCACCGCTCAGTAGGCTCGCTCCTCTTGGAAGGAGGCCGCCTACTGGAGTACGGAACCATTGAAGGTTCCAGCGCGGTGTCCGGCTTAAGGCCGGACTCGGAGCCCTTGGGGGTTTTATCCCCTTTGCGCCTGGAGTCCGGGAGGTCGCCTTGCGGTGCCTCCAGGACCACCTCCTCCTGGCTTGGAACCTGTTGGAACAGCACCTCAGCGTCGTCCGTAGGATGGGGGAGGTAGCTGTCGGAAGCGAATTCACATCCGACGAATCCAGGGAACCGCTCGATGACACGTCAACCGTTCTTTGGGTGGACTGCATAAACATGTTCGACATAAGGAAAAGCTGTGCAATGGAAGAATACTATGAATCACTCTAGTATTCGGACGCTTACGATCTCACCAGGGGCTTAGCCCTGTGCGGCCACTCCTCTTCACCGTAGTCGGCGTTGGTGGAACCGTCCGGAGGAAGGGTTTTCCCCTTCTTGGACCCTTCGGCCTCCCCAGTTGGGGCGGCCTTCCTTTTCTTCTCTCCCCCCGCTAGAGGGGGAGAGGTCTCTTCTTCCTCCTTATCATCTTTACGGGAGGAGTGCGTCTTGGAGTCATCGGATGATGAATCCAACACCCCCAGGCGCCGGGCACTCTTCCGAGTCCCCGTGGCCTTCTTCTTGGCCTTCTTCTCCGGCACCACATAGGGTGACGGAACCAGTAGCTTCGCCAAGCGAGCGTCCGCTGGGCCTTTGGGCAAAGGAGCCGGACAGTTGATCTGTCCGGACGTCTCCTGCCAATCCTGTCAAAGGTAAGGGAGCTTAAGATCCCGCATGGGGTCAAACTATGAAAAACTAATACCCTGTAAAAGGTAAAAACAGCTTACCGCACGAGCGCGATGCTGCGTGCTGAATCCGCGATCCTCGGTAGCGGATGCGGGGGCCTCGGCGCCCTTGAAAAGAACCTTTCGGGCATCCTCGTATGTTGTGTCGAAGAGCCTGCTTAGAGTTCGGTGTTGCGCCGGGTCGAACTCCCACAGGTTGGAAGCCTGTTGTTGACACGGGAGGATCCAGCGGATGAGCATAACCTGGACTACGTTGACAAGTTTGAGCTTCTTGTCCACCAGGGTTTGGACGCATGTTTGGAGTCCGGTCAACTCTCCTTCTTTACCCCATGACAGGCCTGTCTCTTTCCAGGAGGTGAGCCGCGTAGGGGGTCCGGATCGAAACTCGGGGGCTGTGACCCACTCAGGGTCGCGCGGCTCGATGATGTAAAACCACCCTGACTGCCACCCCTTTAGGGACTCCACGAAGGAGCCCTCGAACCATAGGACGTTGGGCATCTTGCCCACCATGGCGCCTCCGCACTCCGCTTGGGTGCCGCGCACCACCTTCGGCTTGACATTGAAAGTCTTGAGCTATAGGCTGAAATGGGGGCGGATGCAGAAGAAAGCCTCGCACACTACGATAAACACCAAGATGTTGAGGATGAGCTGCCCCTCTTCAGGAAGCCGGTGCGCAATGTCGTTAGACAAGTATCTGACCTTCCTTAGTCTTTTGATGTGTCCCTCCATGATGGAGGAGACCACCCACTTGCCTCCCGCTCCGGACATGGCTGGAGAAGGTTGAGGTGGGGTGTGCGGACTTGGGCGCTGGAGCTCGAGTGTGCGGAAATGGATAGGCAAAGGAGGAAGAAGGCGTGGATGAAAAGGTGGATCCCTATCCCCTTATATGGGCGGACGCGACTATGCGCCCCCACCAGCCTGGTAAAACTCGCTTATCTCCCAAGCGCCGTAGTCAATGGCGCGGTTGGGTTACCCACACCCGTATTGATGAGAATCCCAGAATAAGGGGACACGATCTCTGCTTTAACAAGACGTGCCAAGGAAACCGCCTCGCTAAACGCGCTGAGGTGGGACGATAAAACGATTCGAATAAAGACCGTGGTGTGATGTCACGCTACGGAATACGTCAGCAGATTAGATTTGTGTAAATATTATTCTCTCTATGGCAATATGTGGAAACTTATTTTGCAGAGCCGGACACTACCTTTGTGTTCAAAACTTCTATGAAGTACTTGGAGGAGGAACCTGCCTTGCAATGCCGAAGACAATCTGCGCGCCGGACTCATCGTCATTGAAGCCTGGTTCAGGGGCTACTGAGGGAGTCCTGGGTTAGGGGGTGTCCGGATGGCCGGACAATACCTTTGGCCGGAATCCTGGACTATGAAGATACAAGATTGAAGACTTCGCCCCGTGTCTGGAAGGGACTTTCCTTGGCGTGGAACGCAAGCTTGGCGATACGGATATGTAGATCTCCTACCATTGTAACCGACTCTGTGTAACCCTAGCCCTCTCCGGTGTCTATATAAACCAGAGGGTTTTAGTCCGTAGGACGAACAACAATCATACCATACGCTAGCTTCTAGGGTTTAGCCTCTCTGATCTCGTGGTAGATCTACTCTTGTACTACCCATATCATCAATATTAATCAAGCAGGACATAGGGTTTTACCTCCATCAAGAGGGCCCGAACCTGGGTAAAACATCGTGTCCCCTACCTCCTGTTACCATCCGACCTAGACGCATAGTTCGGGACCCCCTACCCGAGATCCGCCAGTTTTGACACCGACAGCGGCCGTCAGGCGGAGTGTGGAGGCGCCATGGTGGGCAAGATGCCCAACATAACATGGTTCAAGGGTTCCTTTGTGGAAACCATAAAGGGGTGGCAATCGGGGTGGTTCTATATCACCGAGCCGCGCGACCCCACATGGGTAGCGGCCCCCGAGTTCCAATCTGGCATCGCCATGCGGCTCACCTCCTGGAAAGAGAAGGGCCTGTCCTGGGGTAGTTCGAAAGAGCTGACCGGACTCCAAACATGTATTCAAAACATGGTGGACAAGAATCTCAAGCTTGTCAACATAGTCTATGTTATGCTCATCCGCTGGATACTCCCGTGCCAACAATGGGAGTTCAACTTGTGGGAGTTCAATCCGGCGCAGCACCGAACTCTGAACAAGCTCTTCGACACGACTCATGAAGATGCCTGGAGGGTGTTGTTCAAAAGTGCCGAGGTCCCTCCCCCTATTACTGAGGATCGCGGATTCAGCGCGAAGCGCCAAGCCAGTGCGGTAAGCTGCTTTACCTTTCATAGGATACTTACTTTTTTATATAGATTGACTCCATGCGGGATCTAAACTCCCATACCTTTGATAGGACTGGTAGAAGATGGCCAGACAGATCGACTGTCCGGCTCCTTTGCCCGAAGGCCCCGCAGACGCTCTTCTGGCGAATATGCTGACTCCGGCCCCTTATAAGGTGCCGGAGAAGACCAAGAAGGCCAAGGGAACCCGAAAGAGTTCCCGACGCCAGGCGTCGTCGGACTCACCGTCTGATGACTCTGCGGCGCACTCTTCCCCCAAAGACGAGGAGGAGGAAGAAGAAGATGCTCCCCCACCGACTATGGGAGACAAGAAAAGGAAGGCCGCCCCAACTGGGGAGGCCGGAGTGTCCAAGAAGGGAAGGACTCTCCTTCCGGACAGTTCCACTGCCGCCGACGAAGGTGAAGGTGAGTGGTTGCCCAGGGTCAAGCCCCCGTGGAGATCGTAAGTATTCGGATACCAGAGTAACTCCTAGGATTCCTTTGTCGCATTGATTTCCGCCAAACGCAATTATGCAGGCCACCATGAGCCAGTATCGATGTATCATCGGACGACTCCTTGGGCTTGTCGGACATGGATAGCGATCCAGTCCCGACCGCCACCTCCCCTCATCCTGCCGACGACGCCGAGGTGTTGTCTCAAGAGGCACCGGATCGAGGGGAGACAGTCCTGGAGGCGCCTCAAGGCGACCTTCCGGACTCCGGGAGCCGCGGGGACGGGGCCCCCGAGAGCTCTGAGTTCGGCCCTCAGCCGAACACCATGCCGGACCCTCCAACGGTTCTGGGCTCGGGCAGGCGGCCTCCTTCTAAGAGGGGCAAAACGCCTGTGCCGGTGACGTCTGTCCATCCAGAGGCACCGAACAATCTGCTGGAAGCACTTCGCAGCGCTTCCATCGACGAGGAGCACCGCACTATCATTAGTGCGATGATCCAGAAGGTTCAGTCCGCCAAGAGCGGATTGACTGAAGCCTGTGCCAGCCTTCTAACAGGCTTTGAGGTAAGTGTTTTAAAATGTAGTAGAAATATTACTGCATAGACAGTAGCCCCTGATGCTTTGTTCAGTGTTCACAAAGAAAAGTGGAACAGAGGATCAAATAATATCGCAGGAGTCTAATGTAAGGATGTCAATATTCATATGCAGGCTTCGCTGCTGGCGTCCGCCACACTAACTGCAGAGGTCGCCGTACTGAAGCAGGACCTCGAGGGGTCCAAGAAAGAGCTCGGCCTTGCCAAGAGGCAGCTCAAGGAGAACAAGGGTAAGTAATACCCCATCTATAGATATGTATATATAAAAAGGGACGCGATTGCAAAATGACAGGATCATTGTATGTTTGCCAGGGGCCACGACCAAGGTGGTGACCCTTAAGCAAGCGCTGACCAAGGCCGATGATACAACTGCCAAGGAGCGCACCGAGCGAGAGAAGCACGAGGCTCGGGTGGGCGAGGTGCAGCAAGAGCTCCAGGCTCTTGTGGCGAAGCACAGGCGTTGGAGCTTGACTACAAGACGCGGGAGTCTGAGCTTGCCGCGGCCCTCGAGAGTGTAAAAAGTGCCAAGGCCAAAGCCCAAAAGTCCCTCCAAGAGATCGATGCGATGAAGAAGATAGCAGCGGGTAAGGCTTTCTATATGCAAAGCAGGCATGTCAAAGTAAATTACCGATTACTTACCCAGATCCGGAGCTCTTCAGGAGCATTCGCAGATTTGCCCCGCGGTGTGTCCGATGCCGCATAATTTTACCAGGCCAAGGACGGAAGCTCGACGGAGAAGCTGTTCTGGTCTCAGTATGCTGAGGCCGAACATCTGGTGCCAATGAGCGACCAGCTGAAGCAGATGGTCGAGCTACATAAGGCGGCCAATCAGGCCATGAAGAGCTTTATAGTCCGATTGTGGCCTGGCGACGCCCTTCCGAACAACTTCTTCGGCCTGGTGAGGCGGCTCGTGGATGCCTGCCCGTGGCTGGAGGTCGTCAAGTGATCTGTCTGCACTGAAGGTGCACATCGGGCTTTCGCCCGTGTGAAATTGCAGTGGGTCAAGCTAGACGCCGTGAAGCTGATCAAGGAGGGGCCCCCAGAGGGCAAGGAGCACCGCCACCCTGAGATGTACTACGAGGGTGTTCTGCTGGGCGCTCGTCTTATCGCGGACGAGTGTTCGAAAGATGTAATATTTGAATGAGACTTGCTCGTTTTATCCTGTATGTATGAAAACTTGTTTCATATGCGCTATGCAATGCTTGTTGGAATTTAAAATATTACCTTCTGTTTGGCTGTTTATCCAAACTGAGAGATGGCTAGTCCTCGGCTTCTGCCCCCATGCCACGAGTGCTAGGGTGTTCGGGATAAACTTGAGCACTCTTGTTCCCATGTTTGGGTCCTTCGAGGGAGGTGCTCAGCACAATGAACAAGGCAACCGGACTAATAATGCTTTATCACTCTCACTTAGCCATAGAATTCTATAATTTTAAATTTCGGCGAAGCCCCTGGTATTCGGAAGGCCGAATTCGGGGCGCGATACATGCCTGTAAGCCGGACAGGGCCGGCCCCTCGCCCTAAGCGGCATAAGTCTTTAGGGACTCGAAAAACCACGCCGAACAGCGACCAGTCTCTCACCTTATCATGACAGTCAATTTTAGCTTTTCTCTACTGAGGTGCTCAGCCCGGAAGAACCGGGGCACAATCGCAGTAGTTCTCCTAGAGCTACCTTAGCCGATAGAGCGGAACATAAGGTAACAAACATAGGAGCCGGGCAAACCCAACATTTGACCAAAGACATGATTCGGAGCTGATGCATATAATGCTATAAGTTCGGGGTGCCAGACTTGTGAAAGTGTTCGGACTTTTCACACTGCATTGTGGGGTATATAAGCCCCTGGTGTATTGGCCGTACCAGAGTGTATGGTTGCAAGGCGTCATTAATGAACACATAGGTATATATATATACAACAAGAATGCAATAATAGTCGTAATGTCATGCATTGTTTATTGAAAAATTGCGTTAAAGCAGAGTGATACAGATAGTGCGATAAGCAAAGAGTAGGACTATGTCCCTTCCAAGGGCAAGCTGAGGAATGATATGAAATCGAATATTTCGCTCGTTACTGTAATCAACCTGGGAATTCCATGGTATAACGTAGCTGTCTGCCTCCTTGGTTGCTGCATCATGTGTTCGGCAATAGTGCCGCCGGACAGTGTTTCCAGAGATTAAGGTGCTGAAAGAAAAAGAAAAATAACCAAACAGGAAGCCCCTAGTGCGGTTTAGGCCGCGTTTTGGGGCGTGCCGAAGTTGTGCCCCCCTCTCCACATGTGCATATGGTATTTTTAATGCGTAATTATGTACGCGCGGCACGAATATCGCCGTTGGTCTGGGATTGAGGTGGCCGCAGTATTGCTACGCGAGCTCAGATCGCGCCAGGCGGTCTATTTGCCGATTGCCCCGAGCGCGCTTGAAGGTGTCCGTGCTTTGAAGCGCCGAACTGGTTGATTGCCTTGAGAGGTTGCTTTGCACTTCTGCTGCGAGGGCCGCGGTGTGCTCCTCTGTTCGGAGAGAGTGCTCTGTGTTTCCATTGACTGTAATAACTCCATGAGGTCCTGGCATCTTGAGCTTGAGGTATGCATACTGCGGTACCACATTGAATCTAGCGAATGCGGTTCGCCCGAGCAGCGCGTGATAACCGCTGCGGAACGGGACTATATCGAAGATTAACTCTTCATTTCAGAAATTATCCGGGGATCCAAAGACCACTTCCAGTGTAATTGAGCCTGTGCAATGGGCCTCTACACCTGGAATGACGCCCTTAAAGGTCTTTTTTGTGGGTTTGATCCTTGAGGGGTCTATACCCATTTTGCGCACTGTGTCCTGATAAAGCAGGTTCAGGCTGCTGCCGCCGTCCATAAGGACTCGAGTGAGGTGAAATCCGTCGATGATTGGGTCTAGGACCAGTGCGGCAAATCCGCCATGACGGATACTAGTGGGGTGGTCCCTGCGATCGAAGGTGATCGGACAGGAGAACCAAGGGTTGAACTTTAGGGCGACTGGCTCCAACGCATATACGTCCCTGAGCGCACGCTTCCGCTCCCTCTTGGGGATGTGGGTTGCGTATATCATGTTCACCGTCCGCACTTGCGGGGGAAACCTCTTCTGTCCTCCAGTGTGCGGCTGCCAGAGCTCCTCCTCGTCATTGCTATGCGGCCCCTTGTCCTTGTTTTCGGCAATTAACTTGCCGGCCTGCTTGAACACCCAACAATCCCTGTTGGTGTGATTGGCTGGCTTGTCTGGGGTGCCGTGTATTTGACACAAGCTATCGAGTATACAGTCCAAGCTGGACAGACCCGGCGTACTTTGTTTGAATGGCTTTTTCCGCTGACCGGGTTTAGAGCCTTTGAATCCGGCATTGACTGCCATATCCTCAGTATTTTCGCTGTTAATGCGGCGCTTATGCTTGTTTTGACATGACCTGCTATTGTCGTCCTTGGTATCTGAGGTACCATGGTTCTTTGATATGTTATTACTGCGAGCCAGCCAGCTGTCTTCTCCCGCACAAAAGCGTGTCATGAGCGTCGTGAGAGCTGCCATAGATTTCGGCTTTTCCTGACCAAGGTGCCGGGCTAGCCACTCGTCTCGGATGTTGTGCTTGAAAGCCGCTAAGGCCTCCGCATCCGGACAATCGACGATTTGATTTTTCTTTATAAGGAACCGAGTCTAAAATTGTCTGGCCGACTCTTCTGACTGCTGAATTATGTGGCTTAAATCATCGGCGTCTAGTGGTCGCACATAAGTGCCTTGAAAGTTGTCGAGGAATGCGGCTTCCAGATCTTCCCAATAGCTAATGGAGCCCGCTGGCAAGCTGTTAAGCCAATGCCGCACTGGTCCTCTGAGCTTTAGTGGGAGGTATTTGATGGCGTGTAAGTCATCGCCGTGGGCCATGTGGATGTGGAGGAGGAAATCCTCAATCCATACCGCGGGATCTGTTGTGCCGTCGTATGATTCAATATTTACAGGTTTGAAACCTTCTGGGAATTGATGTTCCATTACTTCGTCGGTGAAGCATAAGGGGTGTGCGGCGCCTCTGTATTGGGCTATATCACGACGCAGCTCGAATGGGTCTTGCCCGCTGTGTTCGGCCCGGCCGGATTTGCTTTTACTGTATCCGGCGTGACGTTTGTCGTCTCACAGAGTGGTGCGCCCTCGTGATCCGTAGATCGATCTTGAATGCTTTGCCTTGTCCTCCAATAAGTCTCGTAGGTCTGGCGTATCTCCCCATGCCTTTTTATTTGAATGGCGTTGGGGTGGAGGCTGAGCTTTTGGCTGGAATGCCTCTCTATCGCGGCCACGAGGGGGCCAATCAGCCGTATCATACGCTTCTTCCTCCAGTCGGGGTAGTAACCTGCGCCTTGGGTAACTCTTGGAGGGATGCTCGAGTTTATATTCCTCGGCCGCGAGGACTTCAGTCCATTTGTCAGCTAGCAGATCTTGATCAGCTTGAAGCTGCTGCTGCTTTTTCTTCAGGCTATTTGTCGTGGCCATAAGCCGGCGCTTGAAGCGCTCTTGTTCGATGAGATCCTCTGGTACGGTGAATTCATCGTCGCCGAGGCTTTCCTCGTCTTCGGAGGGGGGCATGTGATCATCCTCCTCCTCTTTGTCCGCCGCTCTCTTAGGAGAGATGGCTCCTTCATCCTCCTGCTCTAAATCTTGCAGGAGGGGATTGTTGTTGTCTTCGGCACTATCCGGAGTGTTATTATCTCCTGTGCCGGTATCACCACTTTTGCTTTGGCGGGACTTAGAGCGACGCCGTTGACGTCGGCGCTTGGGTTGCTTCTTGGAGGGGTCATCCTCCGCTATCTCGTCGCCATTGCCTTCGTTGGGTGTATCCATGATGTATATGTCATATGACGAGGTGGCTTTCTAGTGCCCTATAGGTGCTGGTTCATGTTCGTCTCCTACATCGTCGTCCATACCGTCAATGTCTTCGGAGTCAAAGTTGAGCATGTCGGTTAAATCATCGACAGTGGCTACGATGTGGGTGGTGGGTGGGTGTCAAATTTCTTCGTCGTCCGCATCCCAATCCTGTTGGCCATAATCCGGCCAGGGCTCTCTTGACAAAGAGAGAGACCTTAGTGAATTCAGAATGTCGTCGAAGGGCGAGTGCTGAAAGATATCCGTCGTGGTGAATTCCATGACTGGAGCCCAATCGGATTCGATTGGGAGGGGCGCGGATGGTTCAAAGTCAGAAGAAGAGTCCGGCACCTTGGAGTCACGGGCTGCGCAGAGGATTATGCTGGTGTTTGGCTCGATCGCCGTCGAGACTGCAGCCCCTGAGGCGGTGTCTAGCCACCCGTCCTCGATTGGCATAGTTTGCTCCGAGCTAAGGGTCAGAGCTGATGCGGACGCGGCCTCTGGGGTACTGTTCGGCGGCAGAGCTAGGTCATACCCATTGGGATAGTGCGGCGCGCCCGGCTGTGGCTCGAATCCGTCGAAGATCAAGTCTCCGCGGATGTTGGCCGTGTAGTTCAACTTCCAAATTTGACCTGATGGCCAGGGGCATAGCTTTCAATCTGCTCCAGATGGCCAAGCAAATTAGCCCGCAGTGCAAAGCCGCCGAATACGAAGATCAGTCCGGGGAGAAAAGTCTCACCCTGGACCGCATCGCTATCGATGATAGTAGGAGCCATCAAGCCTAACAGCGACGACACAGAGGAAATCTCAATGAAAGCACCAATGTCGGTGTCAAAACCGGCAGATCTTGGGTAGGGGGTCCCGAACTGTGCGTCTAGGGCGGATGGTAATAGGAGGCAGGGGACACAATGTTTTACCCAGGTTCGGGCCCTCTTGATGGAGGTAAAACCCTACGTCCTGCTTGATTAGTATTGATGATATGGGTAGTACAAGAGTAGATCTACCATGAGATCAGAGAGGCTAAACCCTAGAAGCTAGCCTATGGTATGATTGTATGTTGTGATTGTTGTCCTACGGACTAAAACCCTTCGGTTAATATAGACACCGGAGAGGGTTAGGATTACACAAGGTCGGTTACAAAGGAGGAGATGTCCATATACGTATTGCTTAGCTTGCCTTCCACACCAAGTAGAGTCCCATCCGGACACGAGACAAAGCCTTCAATCTTGTATCTTCATAGTCTAAGAGTCCGGCCAATGGAGATAGTCTGGCTGTCCGGAGACCCCCTAATCCAAGACTCCCTCAGCCGTCCACTATGTATGCCAAAACTGGTGTAAATACAACTGTTGCTACATCTCGTACCGGTGCCCTACACTGGCGAGCCGATGCAGCGGAAAAAACCAGGGACCGAGACTCCGGAGCACCTAGTTGCTCCGATGCCCGGTTCCTTCATGCCATAAAGATTTAGTATTTTACTGCTTGGTTGCTCGGATGTGTGCACCAAAGTTGGCTGCACAAACTGCTGAAGCAGTGCCAAATAATTTTCTAATGGCACCGCTGATGAGATTGCAACAATTTTAGATACTAGGTACAAACTGTGACACTGTCCTAGGATGCGTTTGGTTGAAGGTATGGTATGAATGGGTTGGGACCATGACAATGTACGAATCACATCTAACAAATGATTTGTAACAACGACAGAGGGTCTAACCTTCTCTACACATGCCAGAAACTTCCTCCCACTGTCCACAGATTCAAACGCAACTAGCTTCACGCATGGAGATTGATGGTGACAACAAGAAGACAGATCTTCAGCCACCCCGCTCCATTCGTTGCCATTGATGGTCCTAAGGAGCTACAAGAGGAAGAAATGACTCAAATCGATAGCCGGGTAAAAATCCTTCATTCCAAGTCATATCCCGAGAGAGAGAAGAGAGGCATACCCGGGTGGTGAAGGAGTCGTCGCCGGAGGAGGAACCGCTGGAGAGGTCTTTGAAGAAGACCATGGCGACCCCGGCGGTAGGATGCGAGACGGCAAGAGCAAGGAAACAAGCAAGGAAGTGGCAATAGCTTAGGAAGGAAGGAGGAAACAGGGGAAATGTGACTTGTGGTCGGGGAGAAAAGGGGGTGGGAAGGGGGGAGGGGGTAGATATTTTGGCGGTAGGCCAAACTTTGGAAATGTGGAGGGAAACTTTGCGCGCGGTGCCGCCAGACCATTCACTTTGAATGATTGTGTGCATCACAAACGATTCTTACGCTTTACACGCATGGGATGAGTTGGATAATTCAAATTTTGGTTGAAATTTCCCCGGGTACGTCATTGCATAATTTAACATCGCTTGCTAATTTGGGCACACAAAAGAGCGTACTGCAGAAAGACCACACTTGCTGAATTGAGAAATTTTAGTAATTAAACAGAGCCGGTTGACCTAAACATTGCTCTAACAAAATACCAACATTAAAAAGAAAGCCTAAGTACGCATAATTTTAATAAATCCACCGCCGCACTGGCCTATACATCGCCGGTGTGAGATGAGACATCGATGACTTGTCCTGGCGACATGCCGCCGTTGGTGGACTCTGCGTCCCCCAGCTGAAGTCGACCGTGTCCTCGTCCTCGGCGTCACCCTCAAGTTTTTAGTACTTGTAGTAGTGGCTACGCCAGAGCTCTCGTTGGTAAGCCACCATCGATTCCTTGATGGTCAGACTCTTCTCTACCTGGACCTAGGTCACGCGCAACTCCTCCTCCCAGCGCTCCTCGATCTTCGCCGCCTCCTGCATCTCCAGCTCCCACTCGATGCCCTCATGAGGAAGCAGGTGCTCCATGGCCACCGCCACTTTTTCGGACGTGAGTTGCATGCTAGATTCCGAGGTGGCCTGGAATATCTTGGTGTGTGCATCCTTGATCTTGGCGTGGATGGCCTTGACCCATGCCAGGGTGGCATCGGCGGCACGGGTGGCCGCTCGAGTGCTCTCGACGTTTGCAGTCGCCATCACAGCAGCAGCTGCAGCCGTATTGGCTGCTGCAGACGCCCTCTCGGCGGAAGCGGCTGCGCTCAATGCGGATGCGGCGGCACTCTCAGCGTAGGCGGCCGCACTCTCGGCGCAAGCGGCGGCGCTCGCGGGGGCATCGTACGGGCCTTCACGAAGCGTTTCCACGGCGTCATCTTTGCAAGAAGGGGGTGCAGGAATGGGGATCGGGATTCGTGGATTCGGGGGTTACCGCCACTAGAGTAGATGAGCTGGCTAAGCTTAAGGAGGAAGACTTAAATAGACCCAGATATTTTCATCGCAAGTGGTTCCAAGAAAACAACTGTGTGTGATGTAGTAGACATTTTTTATTAGCTGTGAAAGACGAACTTGGAGTAAAGTGGAAATGGATGGTGTTTTAAATGTACGGTAAAATTCATAGTACTAATACAACTGTCATGTCAAATTTTGGAAAGATCCAGGGGTCATTTGACCTTTTAAGACATTTAAGTGATTTTCTAGCCATTTAATGACCGTAATTCAAATTTGAACTACGTGTACATGCAACAGCTAACCATAACGGTTTGAAAAGTAATATTTTGTGTACTTGTATGTGATTTAATTCCATGTGCAATAAATTGGAAGGAATTTTCAAACATATTGGTCTAACGGCTATGACACAATTAAGCATGGAGTGCCATGGCATTTCAATTCGAAAAAATTAAAAAAATATCAGAAACACATGAATCCTTGGTTAATGTAATTTCATGCCACCAAGATGATGTGGTAAAAAATTTGGCATGTGTGACAAAAGTTTGGACACACACCCCTCACAAACCGGAGCAACTCACTAGAAGGCTCGTGGTTCCAAGAGGGAACAATGCATCTTTGATGACGAATGGGAGATAGCTTCCTCTTACGACCTTTAGATTTTTTCTATGTGTAACATGCACTAATACAACTGTCGTGTGAAAATTTGGAAACTTTCAGGGGTCATTTGACCTTTTGAAGACATTTAAGTGATTTTCTAGCCATTTAATGACCGTAATTCAAATTTGAACTACATCTACATGCAACTGCTAACCATAATAGTTTGAAAAATCATATTTGTGTACTTGTGTGCGACTTAATTCCATGTGTAGTAAATTAGAAGGATTTTAAAAATATTGGTCTCACGACATGGACACATGCATGGAGTGCCATGGCATTTTAATTCCAAAAATAAAAAATAATCAAAAAAACACGAAACCTTGCTTGATGTAAAGTGATGCCACCAAGATGATGTGTTAAAAAAATTGGCATGTTTGACGAAAGTTTGGACACACACCCCTCACAAATCGGAGAAACTCACTAGAAGGCTCATGGTTCCGAGAGGGAACAATGCATGTTTGATGACGAACAGGAGATAACTTCCTCTTATGGCCTTCAAATTTTTTCTACGTTTAACGTGCACTACTACAACTATAATGTGAAAATTTGGAAAATTCTAGGGGTCATTTGACATTTTGAAGACATTTAAGTGATTTTCTAGCCATTCAATGACCGTAATTCAAATTTGAACTACATCTACATGCAACGCCTAACCATAACGGTTTGAAAAATCATATTTGTGTCCTTGTGTGCCAGTTCATTCCATGTGCAGTAAATTAGAAGGAATTTTCAAACATATTGGTCTCACGGCATGGACACCTGCATGGAGTGCCATGGCATTTTAATTCCAAAAAATAAAAAAATGATCAGAAAAACATGAAACCTTGCTTGATGTAATGTCATGTCACCAAGATGATGTGGTAAAAAAATTGGCCTGTTTGACGAAAGTTTGGACACACTCCCCTCGCAAATCGGAGCAACTCACTAGAAGGCTCGTGGTTCCGAGAGGGAACAATGCATGTTTGATGACGAATAGGAGATAGCTTCCTCTTACGGCCTTCAAATTTGTTCTACGTTTAACATGCACTACTACAACTGTCATGTGAAAATTTGGAAAATTCTAGGGGTCATTTGACCTTTTAAAGACATTTAAGTGATTTTCTAGCCATGTAATGCCTGTAATTCAAATTTGAACTACATCTACATGCAATGGCTAACCATAATGGTTTGAAAAAACATATTTTTGTGTACTTGTGTCCGAGTTAAAAAAAATCATGATACAATGTATATATCTGGTGTTCAAAAAAGAAAATGTAAAGATCTGGCAAGACAACCGGTGCCCACACGATTGGCACTCTATCTGGCGGCTCGAGGTTTGGTAGTTGAGTGGCGAGGGTCATTAATCAGACACGAATCTGTATTGGAAACCGCAGCTATTATGTTCACACACGGATTTTGCTACGAGAATCGTGTGTAATTCAAACTACAGTACTCATAAATTCTGGCGACCGGCGTGTGAACTGTTCCCGTCGATCTATATTCCATCCGCCAATAAATACTACCTTGCTCACGTCGTCCCACCTGCATTCTTATATACATCCTCCTCTTGCTTGCCCTCTCTCTCTCTCTCAAATCTCTGCCATGGCGCCGCTGGTCTGCCCACACGCTGACGAGGAGTCACCGCCCCCCGAGGATGCTCACTCGAATAGCAGCGACGAGGACCCCTATGCGCCGCTAGACGAGGTTGCATTGGACCCCCTAACTTTGGATTGGTTTTGGGGCCAGTACAATCTTTGTCTGTGGAAGTTGCTGTTGTCAGCTGATAAAGTCAGGCAAGTGGCGTTCAAGAAAGATATGGTGGAGGAGGAAGCCAGGTACCAGGCGGCCTGTGAAGCCCGTGATGTTGCCTGTAAAAAGGAGGCAGCGGAGCTTTGGGGGCGGGTGCGTCGTTGTGCGGAGGAGGTGTATGAAGACGGGTACTTCGCAAGGAAGGTCAAAGGCAGTAGGTACCTCATCGCTGCGTGGAGGTGGGCCGATAAGCTCCAGCGTGCCACCGACGAGGAGCTCCGGTGGGTGCCCAACAAAATGGCAATATCGGTCGCGCTCGTCCGCCAGCAAGAGGTAGATCGGTACGTCAAGCCTGCGAGGCGGAGGAGGCGGAGTACTGCCTCCGTAGTGGGAAGACGCCGCGCACCAGGGAGCTGCTGGCGAGGGGCTGCCGGAATACTGGCCCCAGGAGGGATTATTAGTATTAGTATCATTCATTTTCAATTTTATGCATTGTACCTAGTAGTTAAGTATCATCACGTATATGTGATGATATTATATATATTATGTGATGAACTAATGAAGAATTAATATATATATATATATATATATATATTATGAATTCCATTTTCTATCTATTTTTGTATACTCATTTGAATCTAGCTGTTATCATCCACATATATATAATGGAAAGCGTATGTACACGCATTGAAACAGAACATATAAGAACAGAAAACAGAGTACACACATTGAAACAGAGCAATAAATAGAGCAATACTATGATTGATGTGAATACATAGCTATCCACGTCGAAACGACTCAACAAAATAAAACGCATCCATGAGATCATGACCACCAGCCCTTGTCTACGGTAGCTCTTGGCTCCGCCTGAACTCGTGCAGGCGTTCGTCCAAGCGGTCGACACGCTCGCGGTACATCTAGAGCGCGATCTCAAGCTCCAAGTTGGCTATTTCATCAGAGATCACCAGCTTGAGGATGCAACGGCCATGTTTCTGTACTGCGCCCAAGTGGACACCTGGGCCAAGGAGGCGGTCGAGCCTATCGACCAGCGCGTTGGCATCGAGCGGGCTGCGGACAAGGCGAACGATGCGACCCATGCAAACGGCATGGCAGGCGTCCGGTGCAAGTATGGTGCGGCCGACCTCTGGTACAAGTACAACGCAGAGGGCCTCTGCCCACTCCTGGCGAGGAATGGGGGTACTGATGGGACATGTACCCAGCTGCGATGCCCTGTCAACAGTAGGCAATTGCTGATGGATCCGCTCTTGCTGTGTGGCGCGCCGGGCCTCTCGCTCTACGGCACTCCAACGGTCTCGCCATGCGGCAAGCCGCAGCCTATCGGCGCGGACGTGCCTAGCTTGTTCTACGGTGCGCCATCGATCATGTTGTGTGGCGAGCTGCAGCCTGCCGACGCTGACATGCCTATCTTGATCCGCGGCACTGAAGCGCCATGTGCCAAGGGTCTGCTCAACCCTGGCAATAACAGCATCATGGTGTCGTCCATCGCATTGCCGAGGAGCGCCTCGGCCTCGATGGGCCATGGCGCCTGCTTGTTTTCCTCGTCAACGAGGTTGATGGCAGAGGAGGCGCTTTGGTGGGTTGGCATGCTTGGAAAAGGTGGATGTGCTACAGGCTGCGCTTGTTGCCTCTGTGTTTCGCACTTCGCTTAGGTTTATGCGCAATATCACTGGGTGGCGGGAAACCGGTGAGGAAATGGCGGGAAGTGGTGGCGTGTTCATAAAATGCCATCAATTAATGGAAACTTAGCATAGAAGGAACATCGAGCTAGCACAATAAGTAGATGATAATCATATGATTGTTTATCCTAGTTAATTATGCATGTAATAGTTTACTTTGGTGTGGGGAAATGTCATGTGTGTATTAGCCACCTATGTAATTGGATGTTTGCTGCATATTACACACATCTTGTTTATGTGAAACATTTCTGTTCGCTTGGCTCAACACAAACAATTTATAGGAATGAACTGTATGCCCTCCATTGCACACTGATACGTCTCCAACGTATCTACAATTTATGAAGTATTCATGCCGTTATATTATCATTCTTGGATGTTTTACAATCATTTATAGCAACTTTATATCATTTTTTGGGACTAACCTATTGACCAGTGCCCAGCACCAGTTGCTGTTTTTGCTTGTTTTTTACATCGCAGAAAATCAATATTAAATGGAGCCTAAACACCGCAAAACTTTTTATGAATTTTTTATGGGCCAGAATACTCCTGATGGGCCAGAGCAGCACCAGGGGGTGCCCTGAGGGGGGCACAACCCACCAGGGTGCGCTAGGCCCCCCTGGCGCACCCAGGTGGGTTGTGTCCACCTCAGTGGCCTCCCGCGCCCCTTCTTTTCACTATAAATTCCCAAATATTTCGAAACCCTTAGGGGGTTAACCTAGATCATAAGTTCTGCCACCTCAGGGCTCCGAAGCCACCGAAAACCCATCTAGACCTATTCCAGCACCCTGCTGGAGGGGGAATCATCTCTGGTGGCCATCTTCATCATCCTGGTGGCCACCCCGATGAGGAGGGAGTAGTCCACCCTCGGGGCTGAGGGTTTGTACCAGTAGCTATGTGTTTAATCTCTCTCTCTCTCTCTCTTTCTCTCTCTCGTGATCTATATCATGGGCTTTGTTAATATAGTCGGATCATATGATGTTCCCCCCCCTCTATACTTTTGTTGTAATGAATTGAATCTTTAACCTTTGAAGTTTTGTCATGTCGGATTGAATGTTCAAATTTGAGGACACGTGATGTATGTCTTGCGGTATGAATACTTGAGGTGACAATGGGGTATCATATTGATTCACTTGATATTCGTTATGGCACTCAACTTGCGGATTCCCACGGTGATATTGGGGTAATCTATGCATAGGGGTTGATGCACGTTTTTATTATCTTTTCTATGATAGAAACTTTGGGGTCTCTTTGTAGTTCTTTGTGTGGATTGAGTATTATGAATATGAATATGCTTTGGTGTTATTCTAGTACGGACTCTAGGATAGATCGAATGGAAAAAATAGCTTTGCATTATTTTAGTACGAACTCTTGAATAGATCAAGCGGAAAGAATAGCTTTGAGGTGGTCTCGTACCCTAGAAACAATTTCTATCTTTTGTTCTCTGCTAGTAGGAACTCGAGAGTGATTCTTTGTTGCACTTTGAGGGATAGTCATATGATCCAACTATGTTAGCACTGTTGAGAGATTGCACTAGTGAAAGTATGGACCCTAGGTCTTGTTTTCAAGCATCGCAATACTGTTTTTGTGCCCATTTACTATTTTCTACCTTGCTGTTTTTATTTATTCAGATTATAAAAATATATTTCTACCATCAATATTACACTTTTATCACCATCTCTTTGCCGAACTAGTGCACCTATACGAATTTCCGTTGTATTGGGTGTGTTGGGGACACAAGAGATTTCTTGTACTTGGTTGTAGGTGAGGGAGTCCTGGACTAAGGGGTCCTTGGGCATCCGACCTATTGGATATGGGCCGGACTGATGGGCCGTGAAGATACGAAGACCGAAGACTCTACATGTGTCCAGATGGGACTCTTCCTGGCGTGGAAGGCAAGCTTGGCGACCAAATATGAAGATTCCTTTCTCTGTAACCTACCTTATGTAACCCTAGACCCCCCTGGTGTTTATATAAACCGAAGGGCTAGGTCCGTAGATACATCCTCATAATCATAGTCAGGCTAGACTTTTAGGGTTTAGCCATTACGATCTCGTGGTAGATCAACTCTTGTAATACTTATATTCATCAAGATCAATCAAGCAGGAAGTAGGGTATTACCTCCATAGAGATGGCCCGAACCTGGGTAAACATTGTGTCCCCCGTCTCCTGTTACCATCAATCCTAGACGCACAGTTCGGGACCCCCTACCCAAGATTCGCTGGTTTTGACACTAATATTGGTGCTTTTATTGAGAGTTCCGTTGTGCCGTCGAAAGATAGGATCAATGGCTCGCCTTGTTCTCAAGGATAACGTCACCTCCGGAGTAACACTGGCCCCAGGGCAAACCCTCTGGCTGGGCGGCTTCATTATGACCGCCCGTTCGGCCATTAAGCCGACGATGGCTTCTCGGGTCATCAAAAATCCCCTTCATGTTGACTTGAAATACTCCAAGCAGATGGATCCAGCAGAGCTGTTATCTTTAAACGAGCTCCTAGATCGTATCGCCGCCCTGGGGGTCGCCATAGACTATGATTGGATTGGGCTTAAACCCAACCAGAGAGAAATTAAAACTTCATCGATCACCCATCAAATAGCAGTAGTAGAGGAGCAAGACGACAACTCTTCCTCTATATTAAGGACGAACTACGTTCAGATCTCCGAACTTGAAGAGTCGGACACCTACTTGCAGAAAGACATGTCCTGTCCTCCGAACATAGAATTGGATGACAAGCCCAAAAAATCAGCTAACATCCCGGAGCCAGAACTACTAAATCCGGAGATTCTTCAAACTCTATATCCTAATTTGGGTCAGGGTTCGGACTTCAATCGACCCACCCACCCACCCAGACATAAGCGCTCCCAGGAGCATACGATAGCAGTATCAGGAAACGGCCCACCACTTCTAGGCCAGATTCCTCCATGTCAAAGATAAGATTGAAGATTGTCACGACGAAGACGCGATCACAGCATTCCATAGGAATTGCACGGATGAAGGAATCCTCAACGCCCTCAACCGTCGTCGCATATCACGCTTCGCAGAGTTGGCAACCATAGTATACAAGTACTGCACAATGGAAAGCGTCTGGAAAACTCAGGCAGCCTGCTGGGAACCGCCGGTTTCCACCCAATCCCTCGTTCAGGTGAAAAGGACGCACCCTAGTGGCACGCCCGACCCAATGACAAAGAAATATAAGCCCATTACAGGACGCGGAACCGTTCTGGAGGGATGGCTTGATGGACCATGCAAGCTACACACAACAACGGATACTATATCAACTCATAGCCTTAGAGCATGTTGGATACTCCGGCAGGTGGCCAAGAGCGGTGAGGATATCCTCACCAAAAATAACCCAGAGCAATATCCTCCAGAAGACGACGACCCTAGAGTACTGAAGGTCTTCGAGACTTTTGCTTCAAACAATAAGCGTAAAAGGGCACTCTGTGACCTTGCCGAAGTCTGCCAAATCGCAGCAACAAACCCCTGGAATGACATGGCCATAACTTTCAATGCCATTGATGATCCAAAATTCAGGACAATCCGGGTACCAGCCGCCTTGGTCCACAATCCAATCATGGACGGATTTCGGCTCACCAAGGTTCTCATGGACGGCGGCAGCGGACTAAACCTCATTTACGAGGATACACTCAGTAAAATGGAAATAGACAGGAGCCGCATCAAGCAAAGTAGCACGACCTTCCGGGGAATTATTCCTAGTCGGGAGGCGCGATGCGCGGGAAAAATCACACTCGACATGGTGTTCGGCACACAGAAGAACTATCGGACCGAAGAACTAACCTTCCAAGTGGCCTCTTTCAACAGCGGATATCATGCCCTATTGGGGCGAGATGCATTTACACGCTTCCAAGCTATACCTCACTACGGGTATATGATGCTCAAGATGTCGGGGCCCAACGGCATAATCACTCCCGCTAGTGATGCGGACATAGCACTCCGCGCTGAAAACAAAACCGTATCGCTGGCCCTTGAGACATTATCTAAAGCCCTCGCGGCCGAAGAATTAACTGCATTACACTCCATAGTGGATAAGGACGACGTAATCTTGGACAAACGACCCAAATCCACCTCCTTTAAACCAGTAGAAGAAATATTCAAATTCCAAGTCCATCCAACGGACCCTAAGAAGACAACATCTATCGGGGCACAACTAGACCCAACGATCGACAACGCACTACGAGAATTTATGCGCGAAAACTGGGATATATTTGCCTGGCACCCTTCTGATATGCCAGGATGTCACATCCCTAGTTCTGGTAAGGCTTAGTGCTAGCATCTTGTGTTGCATCATGTCTAAGTTTTAATTAAACTTGAAATGGGGACTGATAAACCCTAGCAGCAAATGAAATACAACTAGGGTCAAATTAAATATTTTTCATCTACCCAAAATGGCCTTTAGAAAAGTTCATCAATTTTGGAATGGGTGAAAACTTATCCCAAAAATGATGCACACATTTCTAGGACATTTCTGGATTTTGGAGTTAATTCATAACTATTTGAATTTGGACAATTAAATTCTATAAATATTTTTAAATGTCCAAATAATCTTGAAAGCATTAGAGGGCTGTGGGAAATAATTTCCTAAGTGCCACAAATATTTTGAGCATTTTACAAAGTGGTTTGGCATTTTTGCTAAATCAAAACCAATTGCAGAAAATAGAAAACATAAAGAAATAGAAAAGTGAGAGGGGGAGAAAGCACTTACCTCGCGCTCACCTGGCAGCCCATATGGTCGGCCCAGCCCACCAGGGGTAGGGAGGTCTTCTTCCTCCCGCCAGTCAGATGCACAGCGCGTGCCCGACGCACGCACGGCCACCGCACGCCACCTCCTGCCTCCCTGCTTGCTCCCGCGACCCCTGGCGATGCCACGCAGCCCCCCGACCTCTATCCCACTCTCCCCGTGACTCTTCCCTCTCCTCTGCAATCTCCTTCGCAGCCGCCCGAACGAGCCAGAGTGCGCCGATGAAGACCACCGCGGCCACCAGCATCCCCGCGCCCATCCCGCTAGCCCACGAGCTCCGCCTCACTGCCGCACACCTCTACGCCGAACCACACGACCCCGGATGCCTTGAGGCCTCGTCATCGAGCTCGTGTTCCCCGCACGGCTACCGGACACCATCGACAAATTCGCCGCTTGCAGGTCGACCCCGAGCCCACTGAGCTGCGCTTCGACCTCGCAGTGAGCTCCACCGCCATTTCCCCCTATCCCTATGGTCGGTCGCTTGCCGTAGTGTCGTTCCCCACCGTGGCCGAAACACGTTGCCGCCTGCGCTCATCGCCGGTGATGCTCCGGTGGCCATTTGGTCCCGGGCATGCGTCCAACGTACTTGCCACACCGCGTAGAAGCCGTAGGTGCCAACCCCGCATCGCCACGACCATTGTAGCCTCGACCCCGAGCTCAACCGAGCTCCGGAAGCCGCCACGGTCGACACCGACGAAGATTCCGGCCACCCTAGAACCTCCCACTGCCACCACTCGACGCGCGCGGGCTCCAGCTACTCATGGATGGGCTCCGCCGTCAATTTGGTCACCGAAGGAGCAATTCTGAGCGTCACCGCCGCGTTTGACCTCGCCGGCGACGGGTTTGACCCCGCTGACCAGTGGGTTTGACCTCCCCTGGGTCCCTGACGTGTGGGCCCAGGCCCCTGCTTAATCATTGTTAGTTTTGATTAGGGTTAATTAACTTAGTTAATTAGATGAGTCACCGACACGTGGGCCACCCTCCTGTCAGTATTAGGTTAATATTAATTAACTTAGGATTAGCAAGTTAGTCACTGACGTGTGGACCCCACACATCAGGTTTGACCTGGCAGCCCTGTTGACCTGCCGACGTCACACCGACATCATGCTGATGCGGTAAAGGATTTTCTGGATTTAAAATAATTCTAGAAATTCTAGAAATAGCTAAAACTTCTAAAAATCATAGAAATTAATCTATAGCTCCAAATGAAATAATTTATATATGAAAAATGATCAGAAAAATCCAAAGAATATGTTTATGGAATTTTCAAGCATGTTAGAACAACTTATGGATGCTGTTTAGGACAAATCAAGTAAATATCATTTAAATGACCACATGTGGAGTTTGAATTTGAACCTTGGGTTCAAACCAACTCCATTTAACATGTTGCTAGTTGCATTAGCTCAAATCACATCATATTGACATGTCATGATCCTGCATCATATTGTGCATTGCATTGATAGTGTTTCTTCTTTGTTTGTCGGTGCTTGCCCCCTCTCAGTAGACGTGGTTCCGACGATGAGTTCAATGACACCGATGAAGAGCTATATCTTTAGAAGTGCCAGGCAAGCAAAACCCCCTTGTTCATTCCAATACAATCCCACTCTCTCGCTTCTGCTCTCTTTTACTACATTAGGACAACAATGATACAACTGTTACTTGCTGCGGTAGTTGAACCCCTTCTCCCTTGCATGACCTGTCATTGCCACAGTAAATAGATGAAACCCACTAGCATGAGTAGGAGTTGTTTGAGCCCTGATGTGCCTACTCATTCATGCTTGTTTGTCATGCCTACTGCTGCTTAGAGTTGAGTCAGGTCTGATTCATCGGGGATGAATTGGAAAGTGGTGAACATGTCCTACTGTGTATGAGCTAAGTGTTTGAACACGATTTGGTAAAGATAGCGGTGAGAGGCCATGTAGGAGTACATGGTGGGTTGTCTCATTGAAACCGTCCATAGGAACTGAGATCTGTGTTTGTGATCCAAGAACAGCTACTACCACACATTGGGCCCTGAAATATGACCCCGCTTGACTTATTAACCGCCCATGTCCTCTGTCCAGGAGTTGCAAGTAGTTTCTGGTGTTTGTAGTATGCTGGAGGCCGTGCGCAGCGCTGACCCAAGGGGTGGGCTTGATGCGGTAGGCACGTGGCCGGGTATGTCGGGCGCCTGTTTGGTGTCACGTAACCTTGTACACATCGTTCGGGGCCGTATGTGGAAACCTCGGCCGGACTCCCTGGGGATGGAACCTGAATAGGTGATAAACCTAGACTAGAGACTTGTGTGGTTAGTTAGGTCGTGGTCTACACCCTCGTCGGCTTTCGCTTGAAGTCTGCCGAGCACATGTCGAGTGCAGACGCTAAGTGGTGGAAACATGTGTGAAGAAGTACACCCCTGCAGGGTTATAAATGATCTATTTGAATAGCCGCGTCCGCGGTAAAGGACCTCTGGGTTGCCTATATAGTTCATAGACAAGTGAAAGTGGATACTCTAAAATGCGCAAGATAAGCATGAGTGCTATGGATGGCGTTCTTGTAGGGAGACGGGAGCGGATCCATAGTGGTGTATTGATATGGTGAATATGTGGACTCGTGTGCGCCACCTCAAAAGCGTTACCGGCAGTCGTAGTTTAGGATAGCCACTGAGTCAAAGTTGGCATGCTGCAGTTAAACTCCACCACCCCTTTATTGACGCTGATGCATATGTAGCTAGTTCTGATGTAAGTCTTGTTGGGTACATTTGTACTCACGTTTGCTTAATTTATGTTTTTGCAGAGAGACTTCAGTCTCACTAGTAGTTCCGCGTGGACTTCAACGTTTAGCTTGTTACCTCAACTACGATCTTGTGCCCTCGGCAGGGTCTTGTAGATAGTCAGGCTTCTCAGCCTTTTGCATTTGTAGTTGTCTGTACTCAGACAAGTTAAGCTTCCGCATGTGCTTATTGCTTGTATGCTCTGTATGTTGGGTCATTGTTGGTGTCAAAACCAGAGGATCTCGGGTAGGGGGTCCCGAACTGTGCGTCTAAGGTCAATGGTAACAGGAGACAGGGGACACGATATTTACCCAGGTTTGGGCCCTCTCTATGGAGGTAATACCCTATGTCCTGCTTGATTGATATTGATGAATACGAGTATTACAAGAGTTGATCTACCTCGAGATCGTAATGGCTAAACCCTAGAAGTCTAGCCTGTATGACTATGGTAATGAGTATTCGGCCTATCTACGAACCAAGTCCTCTGGTTTATATAGACACTGGGAGGATTTAGGGTTACACAAGGTCGGTTACAGAGAAAGGAATCTACATAGTTGGCCGCCAAGCTTGCCTTCCACGCTAAGGAAAGTCCCATCCGGAACGGGTGCAGTCTTCGGTCTTCGTATCTTCACAGCCCATCAGTCCGGCCCATGGCTAACAAGCCGGACGCCCGAGGACCCCTTAGTCTAGGACTCCCTCAGTAGCCCCTAAACCTGGCTTCAATGACAACGTATCCGGCGCATAGAACTGTCTTCGGCATTGCAAGGCGGGTTCCTCCTTCCAAACTCCAAGATAGTCTTCGGATGTATTGAACGTGTCCGGACCTATAACACACACCACACACAACCGTAGAGAGAATATAATATTCCACGAGTCCAATCTGGTGAGAACTTTTTTACAACATGATATCACGTCTGCCCGGTCACTATATCGAACCATTTTGTCTGCCATCCGGTGTTTCGAGATGCGACTTCCACTGGCACATCTTGTCAAATCAGAGATCGTGTCCCCGTATTGCAGGATTCTCATCAATACGGGCGTGGGTAACCCAACCATGCCTTTTACACAGCCCCTGGGAGTAGGCGAGGTTTTAGGCGAGTGGGGAGGCATTCAATATTCACCGCCTTTATAAGGGGATAAGGTTTCCCTGTTCTTTTCCCACGCCTTCTCCTACCTCTGCGCATCCATACTTGAGCTCCAGCGCCCAAGCTCTAGCTTTCCCCGCCCGAGAAAGCACTCCAATCATGTCTGGATCTGGAGCTGGAGGCAAATGGATGGCCTCCTCCATCAAGGAGGACATCAAGGAGCTGCGGGAGGCCGGATACCTGGCCAAGGGGATCGTTTACCGACTCCCGGTCGAGGGACAAATCGTCCCTACCCCAGAGCCCCATGAGAGGGTGTTTTTTCTCACACACTTTGTCCGCGGGCTGGGATTCCCTCTCCAGCCGTTTGTCCGTGGATTGATGTTTTACTATGGGCTGGAGTTCCATGATCTAGCCCCCAACTCTATCCTCAACATCTTGGCATTTATTGTTGTGTGCGAGGCCTTTCTCCGTATCCCACCTCACTTCGGCCTATGGCTGAAGACCTTCAATGTGAAGCCGAAGTGGTGAGCAGCCAACAAGTAGAGTGTGGAGGCGCCATGGTGGGCAAGATGCCCAATGTCACCTGGCCTGAAGGCTCCTTTGTGGAGACGGTAAAGGGGTGGCAGTCGGGGTGGTTCTACATCACCGAGCCACGCAACACCAATTGGGCGGCGGCCCCCGAATTCCGATCCGGAGCTCTGATGCGGCTCACCTCCTGGCAGGAGAAGGGACTAACCTGGGGCTCTCCGAGTGAGCTAACTGGGCTCCAGACGTGCGTCCATAAAATGATAACCAAGAGGATCAGGCTTGTCAACGTGATCCAGGTTATGCTCATTTGCTGGATCCTTCCGTGCCAACGCCGAACTTGCTATTTGTGAGAGTTCGATCCGGCCAAGCACCGGACGCTACTAGAGCTCTTCGGCATGACGCACAAAGACATCTGGAAAGTGCTCTACAAGGCCGGCGAGACACCACCTCCCATGACCAAGGATCGCGGGCTCAGCTTAAAATGCCAGGCCAATTCGGTAAGTTTTTTCATGTTTCATGGTATACCCCCTACTGGCATATTTTGAGGAAGGAGTTTAAGCCTTCCTGTCAATTTTTCAGGCCTGGATCGATATAGTGGGGCGGATTAACTGTCCGGCTCCGCTACCCGAAGACCAAGAAACCCCACTTCTGACGAAGATGCTGTTTCCGGTGCCTTATGAGGTGCCGGAGAAGAAGGCAAAGAAAACGGCCAAAGGGGCTAGGAGCGGCCTTCGCCTAAAAGGTGCTTCGGACATGACGTCCGGAGACGAGACTCCCTCTTCGGCTGCCGAAGACGACGACGAATAGGAGGAAGAAAACAACCCCCCTGAGGAGGGAAGAAAGAAAAGGGGGGCCTCCCCAACTCTGGAGGCAAAGGCGCCCAAGAGGAGGAAGGGCTCCCTCACGAATAACTCCGCGTGGGATGCTGATAGCAGTCCGGAGCGTCCCCCCCCCCCCAAGAACCAAGCCTCAGGCTGCCTCGTAAGTACATTATGAATGTCCAATTGTCTGGCCTTTCCACTTTATAATATTAATATGTTTAAATTATGCTATTGTAGTCCAGCCCGCGACAGCTCCTTGCGATCCTCGACAGAGGGTTCGCTAGATTCAAAGGAGATGGCCAGCATGTCACCGCCGCCCGCTCACTCCCCCAAGGCCAAGGACGACACGGAGGTGTTGTCCTGAAGGACTTTCCCGGGCCGGGGAGAGGCTCAGGAGGCGTGATGACCCACAAGTGTAGGGGATCGCAAAGGTTTTCGATAAGTAAGAGTGTCGAACCCAACGAGGAGCTAAAGGTAGAACAAATATTCCCTCAAGTTCTATCGGCCACCGATACAACTCTACGCACACTTGACGTTCGCTTTACCTAGAACAAGTATGAAACTAGAAGTACTTTGTAGGTGTTGTTGGATAGGTTTGCAAGATAATAAAGAGTACGTAAATAAAAACTAGGGTCTGTTTAGATAAATAAAAAATAAAGTGAATATAGTGAGTGTGGACAAGTGGTGGTAGGAGTTGTGAAATTGCCCCTAAGCAATTGGCTACTTTACTAGACCGATAACAAGTATTATGTGGGAGAGGCCACTACTAGCATGTCATCCCTGACTTGGAATTCTATGCACTTATGATTGGAACTATTGGCAAGCATCTGCAACTACTAATGTTCATTAAGGTAAAACCCAACCATAGCATTAAGGTATATTGGTCCCCCTTCAATCCTGTATGCATCAATTTCTATGCTAGGTTGAAGCTTCGGTCACTCTTGCCCTCCAATACATAGTCCTATCAACATACAACTAACCCTAGGGTGTGATCCACGCACACAATCATATGATGGGCACCAAAGGACAACAACATAACCACAAGCAAATTAAATCAATCATAGCAATTCATCAACCACCGATAGGACAATGAAAATCTACTAAGACAGCATAGGAAGGCAACACATAATTGGATAATAATATGAAGCATAAAGCACCATGTTCAAGTAGAGGGTACAGCGGGTTGCGGGAGAGTGGACCATTGTAGATAGAGGGGGGAAGGTGATGGAGATGTTGGTAAAGATGGGGGAGGTGTTGGTGTAGATCGCAGTGATGATGATGGCCCTCGGTGGCACTCCGGTGCCATCGAAAGCGCGGGGGAGAGAGCCCCCTCCTTCTTCTTCTTCCTTGACCTCCTCCCTGTATGGGAGAAGGGCTTCCCCTCTGGTCCATGGCCTCCATGGAACGGGAGGGGTGAGAGCCCCTCTGAGATTGGATCTGTCTCTCTGTCTCTCTCTGTTTCTGCGTTCTCCGATTCTTCCCTTTCACCGTTTCTTATATTCCCGGAGATCCGTGACTCCGATTGGGCTGAAATTTTTACACGGTCTCTATCCGGATATTAGCTTTCTTGCGGCAAAAGAAGGGCATCATCCGCCTTATGGGTGGCCCACAAGGGTCAAGGGCGCACCCCCTGCCTCGTGGCCACCTCGGGCACCGTCTCGCGTGGATTTTTCTTCCCAAAAATCATATATATTCCAAAAAAAATCTCCGTCAGTTTTTATCCCGTTTGGACTCCGTTTGATATGGATATTCTGCAAAACAAAAAACATGCAACAAACAGGAACTGGCACTGGGCACTGGATCAATATGTTAGTGCCAAAAATAGTATAAAAAGTTGCCAAAAGTATATGAAAGTTGTTGAATATTGGCATGGAACAATCAAAAATTATAGATACGACAAAGACATATCAGCATCCCCAAGCTTAATTCCTGCTCGTTCTTGAGTAGGTAAATCATAAAAAGATAATTTTTGATGTGGAATGCTACCTAGCATAATCTTAATCATGTAATCTAATCATGGCATGAATATTAAGACATGAGTGATTCAAAGCAATAGTCTATCATTTGACATAAAAACAATAATACTTCAAGCCTACTAATAAAGCAATCATGTCTTTTCAAAATAACATGGCCAAATAAAGTTATCCCTACAAAATCATATAGTCTGGCTATGCTCCATCTTCACCACACAAAATATTCACATCATGCACAACCCCGATGACAAGCCAAGCAGTTGTTTCATACTTTTGACGTTCTCAAACCTTTTCAACTTTCACGCAATACATGAGCGTGAGCCATGGACATAGCACTATAGGTGGAATAGAATATGATGGTGGAGAAGACAAAAAGGAGAATATAGTCTAACATCAACTAGGCGTATCAATGGGCTATGGAGATGCCCATCAATAGATATCAATGTGAGTGAGTAGGGATTGCGATGCAACGGATGCACTAGAGCTATAAGTGTAAGAAAGCTCCAACTGATACTAAGTGGGTGTGCATCCAACTTGCTTGCTCATGAGGACCTCGGGCATTTGAGGAAGTCCATCATCGGAATATACAAGCCAAGTTCTATAATGAAAATTCCCACTAGTATATGAAAGTGATAACTCAAGAGACTCTCTATATGAAGAACATGGTGCTACTTTGAAGCATAAGTGTGGAAAAAGGACAGTAGCACTGCCCCTTCTCTCTTTTTCTCTCATTTTTTTGGTGGGCTTCTTTGGCCTCTTCTTTTATTTGGGCTTCTTTGGCCTCTTTTATTTTTTTGTAAAGTCTAGAGTCTCATCCCGACTTATGGGGGAATCATAGTCTCCATCATCCTTTCCTCACTAGGGCAATGCTCTAATAATGATGATCTTCACACTTTTATTTACTTACAACTCAATAATACAACTCAATGTCTAGAACAAAGTATGACTCTATATGGATGCCTCCGGCAGTGTACCGGGATGTGCAATGATCTAGCGTAGCAATGACATCAAACGGACAAGCCATGAAAACATCATGCTAGCTATCTTACAATCATGCAAAGCAATATGAGAATGAATGCTCAAGTCATGTATATGATAACGATGGAAGTTGCATGGCAATATATCTCGGAGTGGCTATGGAAATGCCATGATAGGTAGGTATGGTGGCTGTTTTGAGGAAGGTATAAGGTGGGTTTATGGTACCGGTGAAAGTTGCGCGGTACTAGAGAGGCTAGAAATGGTGGAAGGGTGAGTGTGCGTATAATCCATGGTCTCAACATTAGTCATAAAGAACTCACATACTTATTGCAAACATATATTAGTCATCAAAACAAAGTACTACACGCATGCTCCTAGGGGATAGATTGGTAGGAAAAGACCATCGTTCGTCCCCAACCGCCACTCATAAGGAAGACAATCAATAAATAAATCATGCTCCGACTTCGTTACATAACGGTTCACCATACGTGCATGCTACGGGAATCATAAACCTCAACACAAGTATTTCTACTAATCCACAACTACCCACTAGCATGACTCTAATATCAGCATCTTTATATCGCAAAACTATTGCAAGGAATCAAACATATCATATTCAGTGAGCTACAAGTTTAATGTAGGATTTTATGACTAACCATGTGAATGACCAATTCCTGTCATCTCTCTAAATAGATATAAGTGAAGTAAGAGAGTTTAATTGTTTCTACAAAAGGTATGCCCACGCTCTAACAAATCTAAGTGAAGCAAAAGAGGATTCTACAAATGGTGGTTTTCTATGTAAAGAGAAACAGGCAATCCAAACTTCAAATGATATAAGTGAAGCACATGAAGCATTCTATAAAGCCATACTCAAAAGATATAAGTGAAGTGCAATGAGCATTCTATAAATCAACCAAGGATTGTGTCATACCATCATGGTGCATAAAAGAAAAGTGAAAACTAATTGCAAAATACGCTCCAAGTTTGCACATATCGCATGAACGAAACGAATCCGAAAACATACTGGTACTTGTTGAAGAAAGAGGGGATGCCTTCCGGGGAATCCCCAAGCTTAGACGCTTGAGTATCCTTGAATATTTACTTGGGGTGCCTCGGGCATCCCCAAGCTTGAGCTCTTGCCTCTCTTCCTTCTTCTCACATCAAGACCTTCTCGATCATCGAATACTTCATGCACACAAAACTTCAATAGAAAACTCGGTAAGGTCTGTTAGTATAATGAAGCAAATAACTACTCTAAGTACTGTTGCAAACCAATTCATATTTTGTTTTTGCATTGTGCCTACTGTAATATAACCTTTTCATGGCTTAATCCACTGATATGAATCGATAGTTTCATCAAAACAAGCAAACTATGCATCAAAAATAGAATCTGTCTAAAAGAGAACAGTCTGTAATAATCTAAACATTCACCATACTTCTGATGCTTGAACAATTATACCAAAATTATGAAAAATAAATTTTTTATAGGAAGACAGTGCAAAAAGAATCAGAACCATTTGACATTCCAGCAAAAAATGTAAAATAGCGCACTACAGCCAAAGTTTCTGTCCTGCACCGTACAAACTATCAAGCAAATGTAAACATCCTAAAGGCAAACCTTGGCACATTATTTTTATAATACAAGGAATTGTACAAGGGGATACTTATTTTTATTGAAAAGTTTCTGTAATCAAGATTCACAAAGTTTCCGTGAGCATGAACAAAGTTCAAGGTAGCTCCCACTTCAACAATGCTTGTGTTTCTCACTTTCGCTTTCCTTTTTGAAAAAGTTTTTGGTTCCCCTCTTTCTTTTTGTTGTTTTTAAACTATATAAAAGCACTCAACAGAAATAAATGACTCTCTAAATCCTCCGGGTTGTCTCCCTCGCAGCGCTTTCTTTAAAGCCATTAAGCTAGGCATATAGTGCTCAAGTAATGGATCCACCCGGATCCCAAGGTATATCAAAGCCAATTTTAATTAACAATGATTTGTAATTTAGTGGTGAGCACAAGGTAACATATATCATGTAATGACGAAGTCTAACTCTCTTTCTATGCATCGGCGTGTCATAAAAGAACAATTCATGCACACAAAGTAAAGGCCAATGCATAGTATAAACAGTTTCTTGCAATTTTATCATATTGGAAACATAGAGAGGTGGAGATATAGTTCCTCTCTCATAATAATTGCAAGTAGGAGCAGCAAGCACATGCATATTATATTCATCAAAATCATCATGTGCAACGGTAAAAGGCAACCCATCAATATATTCCTTAATAAGAGCACACTTCTCCGATATAGTGTAGTTGGGAGAATTCAAAAAGATAATAGGACTATCATGTGTGGGTGCAATAGCAACAATTTAATGTTTAACATAAGGAACTATAGCAAGTTTATCTCCATAAGCATAATTCATATTGGCATCTTGGCCACAAGCATAACAAGCATCATCAAAAAGGGATATTTCAAGAGAATCAAAGGGATCATAATAGTCATCATAGAAATAATCCTTCGGTAAGCACGAAAGGAAATTAAACAATGTATGGGTTGAAGAGTTACCCTCATTAGAAGGTGGGCACAGGTAGCTAATCCACTCTTCCTCCTTTTGTTCTTCGCTCTCCTCATCATCTTTTTCATCCAATGAGCCCACAGTTTCATCAATTTCTTCTTCCATAGACTCCTGCAAAATATTAGTCTCTTCTTGGACAGCGGAGTAGTCCTCAATATATGGTTCAACATAGGCATTAGAAGCATAAGTATCATAGTAATATTTAAGTATGGCAAAAAATTTCGATTTGTAAAGAGTAGCATCATACTTTTCGATCAAAGAAGCAATTTCGTAAGCACCCTTAAAAGCAACAAATTCTTCAATTTGTTTAACATCATAGTAATTATAAACACCCATAGCATACGAAGATACGATTCCATTATCACTAAACTCACATTGGTAGGAAAGGTGTTTCTTAGGGTTTTCAGAACAACAAGTAAAATCATATATTTCGCATAAATTCCAAGCATAGCATTGCAAACGATGAATTTGACCCAGTAAAATTTCCCCTTTTTCCGATATTCGGTGCAGCACATAACAAGCATGCTCATCTAAAGATTTGCCCTCAACTAAGCTAGTTGGGGTTTCAGCACGAGCACATAGGGATCGAAGATGATCCAAGTAATAAGCTTCAGCAGTGTGATAGATTTTGAGTGGTTCTTCAACCATTGGTTTAGTAGGTACAACTAATTTTTTTGGTATTTTGCATTTCCTACCCATAACTAAGATAGAAAACAACTAAGAACATCAAATAAAAATTACTTAGTGATAAAGCAAACAAGCACACACGAGAATATTCACCCCACGCTATTGCTCCCCGGCAACAGCGCTAGAAAAAGGTCTTGATGACCCACAAGTATAGGGGATCGCAACAGTTTTCGATAAGTAAGAGTGTCGAACCCAACGAGGAGCTAAAGGTAGAACAAATATTCCCTCAAGTTCTATCGACCACCAATACAACTCTACGCACGCTTGATGTTCGCTTTACCTAGAACAAGTATGAAACTAGAAGTACTTTGTAGGTGTTGTTGGATAGGCTTGCAAGATAATAAATAGTACGTAAATAAAAAGTAGGGGCTGTTTAGATAAAGAAACAATAAATTAAATATACCAAGTGTGGAAAAGTGGTGGTAGGAGTTGTCAAATTGCCCCTAAGCAATTGACTACTTTACTAGACCGATAGCAAGTATTATGTGGGAGAGGCCACTGCTAGCATGTCATCCCTGACTTGGAATTCTATACACTTATGATTGGAACTATTAGCAAGCATCCGCAACTACTAATGTTCATTAAGGTTAAACCCAACCATAGCATTAAGGTATATTGGTCCCCCTTCAATCCCGTATGCATCAATTTCTATGCTAGGTTGAAGCTTCTGTCACTCTTGCCCACCACTACATAGTCCTATCAACATACAACTAACCCTAGGGTGTGATCCACGCACGCAATCATATGATGGGCACCAAAGGACAGCAACATAACCACAAGCAAATTAAATCAATCATAGCAATTCATCAACCACCGATAGGACAACGAAAATCTACTCAGACATCATAGGATGGCAACACATCATTGGATAATAATATGAAGCATAAAGCGCCATGTTCAAGTAGAGGGTACAACGGGTTGTGGGAGAGTGGATCGCTTTAGATAGAGGGGGGAAGGTGATGGAGATGTTGGTGAAGATGGCGGAGGTGTTGGTGTAGATCGCAGTGATGATGATGGCCCCTGGTGGCACTCCGGTGCCACCGGAAGTGAGGAGGAGAGAGCTCCCTCCTTCTTCTTCTTCCTTGACCTCCTCCCTAGATGGGAGAAGGGTTTACCCTCTGGTCCATGGCCTCCATGGCACGGGAGGGGCAAGAGCCCCTCCGAGATTGGATCTGTCTCTCTGTCTCTCTCTGTTTCTGCGTTCTCCGATTCTTCCCTTTCACCGTTTCTTATATTCCCGGAGATCCGTAACTCCGATTGGGCTCAAATTTTAACACGATCTCTATCCGGATATTAGCTTTCTTGCGGAGAAAGAAGGGCATCAACCACCTTACGGGTGGCCCACGAGGGTTAGGGGCGCGCCCAAGGGGGCAGGCGCGCCCCCTACCTCATGGCCACCTCGGGCACCGTCTCGCGTGGATTTTTCTTCCCAAAAATCATATATATTCCAAAAAAAAATCTCCATCAGTGTTTATCCCGTTTGGACTCCGTTTTATATGGATACTCTGCGAAACAAAAAACATGCAATAAACAGGAACAGGCATTGGGCACTGGATCAATATGTTAGTCCCAAAAATAGTATAAAAAGTTGCCAAAAGTATATGAAAGTTGTAGAATATTGGCATGGAACAAACAAAAATTATAGATACGACAGAGACGTATCAAGGCGCCAGAAGGCGATGCCTCCGTCACCAGACACCAGTGGGAGCCGATCCCCATGGAAATTGGTGGTGAGGTGGGACGTGTTCAGTCTGGCCCTCAGCCGGATTCGATTCTAGAGACCAATGTGGCTCCCGAATCCGGCCGCCCCAAATCCCGCCTCAACAGAAATAGCGATCACACAGACCCAGCGCTGGAGCAGGGCGAACCGCTGCCGGACAATGGCAATGCGGATACTCAAACCGAACAAACAAATTCTATCAAGGATAATGGTCCGGACGACATAACGTCGGACAGGCACCCGGAGCAGCAAAATGCCCGTAAAAGGCTTGTTGCCACCGCGAGGAGCGTGAAAAAGCAGAAGCAAAGGCTCAAGGCTGCATAAGACACACTCCAAATCAGATGGAGTAAAATACTCAACACAGCAGCGATGTACGGCGACAATCGCCCCTCCAAGAGCTACCCAAAGCGGAAGCTGCTACCTGAATTCGATGAGGAGGCCTCAGACCCCCCCACAACCAAATATCAAAGCAGCCACCTGGTCGGATAGACGACCCCTCTATCAACACAGAGCGGCATACAACGCCACTCACAATACAACACGCGACCCATGCGAAGGTTCGCACCCAAAGGACAGCGCAACAAGATCCATCTATGGACCACGCAAGTGCGGCCCAGCATACAATGCAACACAACAAACATCCAAACAACGCGGTACACCCAGCTACAGTGGTGCCGCACACCCCCTATGTTTCACTGATGAGGTGCTGGACCATGAATTTCCAGAGGGATTCAAACCCGTAAACATAGAGACATACGACGGAACAACAGACCCGGGGGTCTGGATTGAGGACTACATCCTTCATAACCATATGGCTCGAGGAGATGATCTCCATGCCATCAAGTACTTACCCCTCAAGCTCAAAGGGCCAGCTCGTCACTGGCTTAAAGGCCTCCCCGAAAGCTCCATTGGAAGTTGGGAAGAGCTCGAAGATGCCTTTCGGGCAAATTTTCAAGGGACTTATGTCTGACCTCCGGATGCGGACGATTTGAGTCATATAACTCAACAGCCCAGAGAGTCAGCCCGAAAGCTTTGGAACAGGTTTCTTACTAAAAAGAACCAGATTGTCGACTGTTCGGACGCCGAAGCCTTGGCAACTTTCAAGCATAGTGTCCGTGACGAATGGCTCGCCAGACACCTCGGCCAAAATAAGCCGAGAATGATGGCCGCATTAACAAACCTCATGACCCGCTTTTGCACGGGTGAGGACAGCTGGCTAGCCAGATGTAGCACCAGCGACCCTAGTACATCTGAAGTTAAAGAAGACAGCACGAAGGGCACGGTAGTAAATGCCGGATTCAAAAGCTCTCGGCCAGGTCAAAAGCCGCCCACTAAAGGCACCAGGGATGAACTGTCCAGCCTCAACAAAATTCTGGACCAAGTATGTCAGATCCATAGTACCCCTAGTAAACCTGCTAATCATACCCACAGAGAATGTTGGGTCTTCAAGCAGTCCGGCAAGCTCAACACCATACACAAGGGGGAGGATACACCAAGTGAAGACGAGGACGAGCCTCCCAAGCAAGACACGGGGGAACAAAAGAAATTTCCACCAGAAGTCAAAACAGTAAACGTGTTACACATGATCAAGGGAAAAAACAATGCGGCACTCCCAGGAAAATATACCAAAGTGCCTGTTACCGCGAAGTCCTGCCAATGGTCGTCTCAACCAATCACTTTCGACCATCATGATTACTCAGCAAGTATCTAGCATGCAGGATGGGCTGCCCTGGTATTAGACCCAGTAATTGGCGGATATCACTTCACACAAGTCTTGATGGACGGCGGCAGCAGCCTAAACCTAATATATCAGGATACAATCCGCGGGATGGGGTTAGACCCAACACAAATTCGCCATAGCAATACTACCTTTAAAGGAGTAACGCCAGGCCCAGGGGCTTGTTGTACGGGCTCCCTCCTACTACAAGTTATATCCGGCTCCCCCGATAACTTCCGTCGCGAGCATTTAACCTTCCACATTGCTCCGTTTCAAAGTGGCTATCAAGCACTGCTCGGGCGTGAAGTTTTCGCTCGCTTTAATGCAATACCACACTACGCCTCCCTCACACTCAAGATGCCTGGTCCACGCGGCATCATTTCAGTGCACGGAAATATCAAGCGATCTCTGCGCGCCGAAGAGAGTGAGGCTGCCTTGGCAGCCGCACACTAAAGGCGCCCGGACTAGCGAAAGCATCCCATAGGTCGTCAAGACCTCAGACACAACTAATCGAGTCCGGCGCCGCTCCTTATACCGAATAAATGGTCACACCCCTATTTGTCAATACAAGGGGCTCAACGCGCGCAGACAAGTGGCAATTTCTTCTCATCTTGAATTATACATGGTTTCTTTAAAAAACTATCTTTTTGCACGACAACCTTTTTCACCTAAATTCCTCTCTTTTACAGACGATCCTCATGCTACACCCGTCCAGGATACGGCACAACGGAGACACAGGCGCAGACGTGCAGCAGGGACCCGCTCCAAGGATTCTTTTTAGATTAAGACCCTGCGTAAACCTTTTTACTGTCTCTTGTTGATACACATCCACCATTGAGAAGGATGCTGACGTCTTGGCATGTGGCCACGCCAGAACAATGCACGTACCTGGACACAAGGGGCTTCTTACAAAGGCCATTACTTAGGCCCGGTTTATACCACAAAGACCGAATACCTTAGGGAGTGTTCGGCGTCGCGAGTTTGGCCCTATATGCATCAGCTCCGAATCATTGTCTTTGGTCAAATGTTGGGTTTTGCCCGGCTCCTGTGTTTTGGTGCCTTACGTTCCGCTTTACCGGCTAAGGTAGCACCAGGAGAACTACTGCGATTGTGCCCTGATTCATCCGGACGAGCACCTCAGTAGAGAAAGCCGAAAACTGACTGTCATGATATAGCGTGAGACTGGTCAACCACTCGATGACCTGTGGGAATGTTAGAATTCCTCCGCCTTAACGAAGGGCCGTTTTCCGGCCAGGCATGTACGCACCCAGGAATCGGGAGAGTGCGGAGCCACCAGGGGCTATCTAGTAGCCCCACTGTCAAACTCCTATGGCTAAGTGAAAGTGCTAAAGCATTATAGTCCGGTTGCCTCGCTCGCTCCGCTATCACCTCCTTAATAGGACCAAGACGTTGGGTTAAGTGTGAACGCGTGTTTTTGCAAGCACCTCCGCATTATATGCGTGGGGGTTGAAGCCGATGACTGCAATCTTTCAGGTTATACACATGTATACATAAACGGCGACCCAGGAGGCATCATATTACTTTCAGGCAAAAGTATAAAAATAGCCTTATAAAAATCTATAAAAGCATTTCGCTTAGAATGAGATTACATATCACTCAAACATAATATTTTTTGAGCACAGGGTCTCTATCAAACAAGCACCCTCAAGAACTTCTTCAAAGTAGTGCTCAGCAGCCCTTCGACCTATGGCCGAATCCCGCGCTGCAACAGTGGTAGCATCCATCTCTTCCCAGTATGCTTTAACACGGGCAAAGGCCATCCGTGCACCCTCTATGCATGCCGACCTCTTCATCGCATTAATGCGCGACACCACATCAAGAAACTGCTGCACCAAGCTGAAATAGTTGTTCGGTTTTGACCTTTCCAGCCATAGCTGATCCACAACAGACCTCATGGAGAGTCCGGACAACCTATTTAGTTTGGCCCATTAGGCTAATTGGTCAGACAATGAAAGCAGATGCTTGGGAGAATGGAATTGTCTCCAAAACAGCTGGTCTACTTCACGGTCCGTCGGACCCTGGAAGTACTTGGCCGCATCGGCAGCGCTCGCTGCCAAATCCATATACACATCCTCCGAACTCCACAGCCGATCCAGAGGGCATACCGTGGATCTCCGAACTTCCTCCGCAACATAAAGGATTTCCCAGCTACAATATCCCCGGCTTCCCGCAGCTCCACCTTCTTTGCCCTCATAGCAGAGCGGAGGTCTTTTCCCGTCACAGCAGCCTTCTCAAGGTCCGATGCCTTCGCCTGGTTTTCCTTTTCAAGAACCCGGCAACGGTCGGCGGCGGCTTTTAATTCTATGGCCATCTTGGCCATCTTATCTCGGCTCTCGCCATGCGCGGCCTTCTCGGCTTGCAACTCTTCGGCCACCTTCAAAGCAGCCGCATTACCCAACCTCGCTTGTTCCTTGGCTCGAGCAAGTTCTACCCGCAAGGCTTCAATAGTGGCAGCTCCATCTGCAGTCACAACATATTAAGATACTGGCATCATGCTGCTCTTCCTATGTGGCGTTTACCAGATAATGACACTTACCCTGTGCCTCGTCAAGCCTTTTGTTAACAAGCTCGATGTCGGCGTCTGCCGCATCCAACTGCCGTTCTAAATGGGCAAACTCGCGAGTCCGGCTAGCCACCGGAGCTTCCATCACCTGCACATAAAGGCAGTATGGTTATTACCTGGGAATATGATTCTCTGTTCGTCGTCGTTTCCGACGACGACCAGAGTCTCAGGGGCTACTATCTACACAGGGCACACCTAGCATGTGCAGGACTATCATACATTCTTTTACGTACCTCAAAGCCTGTCAGTAGACTCATAAAAGCTTCATGCAATCCGCTTTCGGCGGACGAGATTCTCTCCATCACCGTATACATCAGCACACGGTGTTCATTTGAGATGGCCGCTCACCCCACCAACTCCCTCAGAACATCCGATTGCACACTAGATGGTGCCGGACTCTTTTGTCTGCTCTCTTTGGGAGCCGGACACTGGGAGCTTCGGGGGTCAATGGGATTATCTTCTGGCCTCACCGGACTCGGAGAGGCCCTCCGCGATGACACTTCAGGGTCGCCCGCTTCCGGAGCGGAGGAGTCTGGAGGAGGCGTTTCACTCTCCATCATCTCTGGAAGAAGATCCCCTGAAGACGAGCTCATTTGAGAGGGGCTAAGGCCCGAACTGCAAAGATATATGCGGTGGTTATTTTCTCAGACGAAAAAGATGGCATATATGTATTATTAAAGTATTCCAGGTCTCTTACGACTCGTGGGAGAATTGATCCCCCCACGGACTTTGTGCAGCAACAACACCCCCCAAGGTAGGACCCTCTGTGGGAGACGCCTTCTCCCGTTTGGAGGCTTCGGCTTCTGAATCCCTAGGCGCGGTCCTTTTCCTCTTCCGGTCATCTTCCTTCATGGAGACGCTCGCTCCCTCGGTTAGAATGGGCAGCGTTGGGGGCCCGCGTCCGCCCTTGTTATCCTCCACAGTATCTTCCTTCAAGGGCTCCAGGCAAGGTGCGATCTGGAGCATCTTTTCCAGTACCGGATTTTCCAAACCCTCAGGGAGGGGGCCGAACACCGAATCAACTTCGCCTTTGTTAACCAGTCCTGATCAAAAAGCGAACTCTCAGAAATAACTTCGTAACAAATGAGAGACAGTATGTTCGTCCGGAAGATTTCTTACCTGTTCGGCGGTGCGGGTACTGCTCAGGCCCACGTCCTCGATGATTTCCGGACACTCTACCTGAGGTCCGAAGAATGACTTGTACATCACCTCGTGCGTCAGGCCGAGGAAATTTTGAATGGCACGCGGTCCCTCGGGATTGAACTCCCACAAGCGAAGGGGCCGGCGTTTGCAAGGCTGGACTTGACGAACCAGCATAACTTGTGTTACTGCAACCAAACTGAAATCTCCATTGAAGAGATCTTGAATGCGTCTTTGCAGTATAGACACGTCCTTGGCTGGACCCTAGCTCAGTCCTCTGCTAATCCATGACATCAGTTGTGGTGGAGGGCCCGGGCGGAAAATAGGGGCGGCCGCCCAGTTGGCACTTCTAGGAGCCGTGATGTAGAACCACTCTTGTTGCCACAATTCAGACACCTCTAGAATGGAACCTTTGGGCCATGGAGCTCCCTTCATCTTGCGTATTGAGGCACCTCCACACACCGCATGTTGCCCCTCGATCATCTTCGGCTTTACTTCAAAGGTCTTGAGCCACAGGCCAAAGTGAGGGGTAACCCGGAGGAAGGCCTCACACACGACAATAAATGCCACGATATGAAGAATGGAGTCTGGAGCTAGATCATGGAAATCTAGCACGTAATAAAACATCAAGCCCCTGACGAAAGGATCCAGGGTGAGGCCTAGACCTCGGAGGAAGTGTGAGACGAACATGACGATCTCGTTGGGTTCGGCGGAGGGGACGGCCTGCCCTCGGGCAGGCAGCCGATGCAGAATCTCGGCGGTCAGATATCTGCCCCCCCTCAACTTTTTGATTTCTTCTTCCGTGACGGAGGAAGGCACCCATCGGCCTTGAAGGCTAGATCCAGACATGACTGAAGGTTCGGAGCACCTGACCTGAACTTTGGGCGCTTGAGCTTGAGGTGGGGGAAGAATTCGATTGAGCACGGGAGGGAAAAATAAAAGCCTTGACCCTTTATAAAGAGGGTGAATATCAAGTGTCCTCTCCGTGTCCGTTTGGGCTTGCCTATAATCTAGGAGTCCTAGAAGCGGTTGGGTTACCCACGCCCGTATTGATGAGAATCCCGGAATAAGGGGACACGATCTCTGCTTTAACAAGACGTGCCAACGAAACCGCCTCGCATGACGCGCTGAGGTGGGATAATAAAATGACTCGGATAAAGGCTTGGCCGTGGTGTGTCGCGCTACGGAATACGTCAGCAGATTAGATTGGTGTAAATATTATTCTCTCTATGGCAATATGTGGAAACTTATTTTACAGAGCCGGACACTATATTTGTGTTCAAAATCTTCTATGAAGTACTTGGAGGAGGAACCCTCCTTGCAATGCCGAAGACAATCTTCGCGCCGGACTCGTCGTCATTGAAGCCTGGTTCAGGGCTACTGAGGGAGTCCTGGCTTAGGGGGTGTTCGGATAGCCGGACTGTACCTTCAGCCGGACTCCTGGACTATGAAGATACAAGATTGAAGACTTCGTCCCGTGTCCGGAAGGGACTTTCCTTGGCGTGGAAGGCAAGCTTGGAGATACGGATATGCAGATCTCCTACCATTGTAACCGACTTTATGTAACCCTAACCCTCTCCGGTGTCTATATAAACCGGAGGGTTTTAGTCCGTAGGACAACATACACAACAACAATCATACCATAGGCTAGCTTCTAGGGTTTAGCCTCTTCGATCTCGTGGTAGATCTACTCTTGTACTACCCATATCATCAATATTAATCAAGCAGGACGTAGGGTTTTACCTCCATCGAGAGGGCCCGAACCTGGGTAAAACTTCGTGTCCCTCGCCTCCTGTTACCATCCGGCCTAGACGCACAGTTCGGGACCCCCTACCCGAGATCCGCCGGTTTTGACACCGACACCGGGCAACCCAACTATTGACCAAAGACATGATTTGGAGCCGAAGCATATAATGCTATAAGTTCGGGGTGCCGAACTGCACTGTAAAGAGTGTTTGGACTTTATTGTCGTACCATGGGGCGCGAAAGTCCCTGGTGAAATAAAATGTACCAGAGTGTATGTGTGCAATGAGTAATAAATACAAAGGTAGGGAAAAGGGAAAAATAAGTAATAAGATAACGCTACCATTTATTTACCATTATAACGTGATTAATACGTAGAGGCTTAGTTGTACAAGTAATGTGATAAGCAAGTAAGGCTATTTAACATGCCATGACCAAGAGCGAGTTGCGTGCGGGTATGTAAAATAGGTATAGCAATCGTTAGCAGAGACCACCTGGGGATTCCCTTGTACGCCGAAGCTCCTTGCCTCCTTGGTGTATCCGACGAACGGGTTGTTAGGAGAAACCTCGAAAAGAGAAAAACCTAAAATGAAAAGGGAAAGTAAAAGTGTGCGAATCCTAGGGCCGGTCGAGCGGCACTGTGGATTGCGGGCTAGCTATGCCTCCATCGGTGCCCATGGAATTTTAAGTGCGTAGTTATGTACGTGCGGTATGAATACCGCCATTTGATTAGGACTGGGACGGAGGCCAAATTGCTAGTTAAGCTCTTGACGAGACATGCTGTCTTGCTGCCGAATAGTCCGGACTCTTTTAATGGTGTCTGGGGGCTTGGCCGCTGAACTAAGGTTCTGCTGGAAAAGGCCACGCTGTATTTCTGCTACTGAGGCCGTGGTATGCTCCTCGGTATGGAGGGAGCGTTCTGTATTTCCATTGACTGTTATGACGCCACATGGTCCGGCATCTTGAGTTTGAGATAGGCGTAGTGAGGTACCACATTGAATCGAGCAAATGCGGTTCGTCCAAATAGTGTGTGGTAGCCGCTGCGAAAGGGGACGATGTCGAAGATTAACTCCTCACTTCGAAAGTTGTCCGGAGATCCAAAGATAACCTCTAGTGTGATTGAGCCTGTACAACAGGCCTCTATGCTGGTATGACTCCTTTAAAGGTAGTCCTTGTGTGCTTGACCCATGATGGGTTAATGCCCATTTTGCACACTATATCCTGATAGAGCAAATTGAGGCTACTGCCACCGTCCATGAGGACTCACGTCAGGTGGAATCCATTAATGATTGAGTCTAGGACTAGTGCGACTGATCCGCCATGCCGGATACTGGTCAGATGATCCCGACGATCAAAGGTGATCAGGCACGATGACCATGGATTGAGTTTTGGGGCGACTGGCTCTATCGCATAGACGTCCCTGAGTGCGCCCTTGCGCTCCCTCTTAGGGATGTGTGTAGCATATATCATGTTCACCATTTTGACCTGAGGGGGAAACTTCTTCTGTCCCCCTGTGTTTGGCCGCAGGGGCTCCTCGTCATCGTCCTTGCTCTGTGATCCCTTTTCCTTGTTACCGACATTTAACTTGCCGGCTTGCTTGAAAACCCAGCAATCTCTGTTGTTATGGTTGGGTCATTTGTCTGGGGTGCCATGGATTTGGCACGGATGATCGAGTATGCGGTCTATGCTGGATGGTCCCTGATTGTTTCTTTTATACGGCTTTTTCCGCTGACTGGAAATGGAGCCGGTGAATCCGGCATTGACAGCAGTGTCATCGGTGTTGTCGTCATTGCTTCGACGTTTGTGTTTGCTGCGTCGGAGCTTGCCGTTGCAGTTCTTAACCTCGGAGGGGCCTGCCTCGCTGGCTATGTTTTTGCTACGAGCCAACCAACTATCCTCACCCGCGCAAAAGCGGGTCATGAGTGCCGTGACGGCTGCCATAGATTTCGGCTTTTCTTGGCCGAGGTGGCGGGCGAGCCATTCGTCGCGGATGCTATGTTTAAATGCCGCTAGGGCTTCAGCATCCGGACAGTCGATGATCTGGTTCTTTTTGGTTAGGAACCTATTCCAAAATTTCCAAGCTGAATCTCTAGGTTGTTGGACTATGTGGCTTAAATCATCGGCGTCTGGTGGCCGGACATATGTTCCTTGGAAGTTGTCGTGGAAGGCTTCTTCCAAGTGCTCCCAGCTACCGATAGAATTTTCAGGCAGGCTATTTAACCAGTGCCGAGATGGCCCTTTGAGCTTTAGTGGGAGTTATTTGATAGCGTGGAGGTCATCTCCGCGGGCCATGTGGATATGCAGAATAAAATTCTCAATCCATACCACGGGGTCGGCTGTTCCGTCGTAAGGTTCAATGTTAACGGGTTTGAACACTTCGGGGAATTCGTGATCCATTACTTCATCGGTTAAGCAAAGGGGGTGTGCGGCGCCTCTATATCAGGTCGTGTCGTGACGTAGCTCCGATGGAGTCCGTTTGCGGTTGTCGGTTCGGGTGTGACTAGGTTTGTCACGTCCGAATAGGTAGCCATCATCGCGTGTCGAGGAACGTCCTTGCGATCCATAAATCCATCGGGTATATCCTACTTTATTGTTCAGGTCATGTCGAAGATCATATGTATGACCGTGAGCTGATTTACCTCTGCCTTTGCGATGAGGTGGGGCGGGCTGGTGTTCGGCTTGAGTTGCCTCTTTGTCCCGTCCATGTGGTGGTCAGTCAGCCGCATTATGCGATGGTGGTATGTATTCTGGTGCCTCGTCGTCGAACCGAGGTAGTAATTTGCGCTTCGGGTAGCTTTTGGCCGGGCGCTTGAGGCTGTATTCTTCGGCTGCTAGGACGTCGGTCCATTTATCGTTGAGCAGATCTTGGTCAGCTTGAAGCTGCATCTGCTTCTTTTTCAGGCTCCTTGAAGTGGCTATTAGCTGGCGCTGGAAGATCTCCTGCTCAAGAGGTTCCTCAGGCACGATGAAATCCTCGGTGCCGAGGCTCGCCTCATCCTCGAAGAGTGGAAGATTATTATTGTCCTCTGAGTCCTCGTGCGTGGCCTGTCTACCAGGGCTAACATGTCCATTTTCCCGTTCATCCCGTTTGGTAGCTGCGTCAACGGGGTCTTCATTGTCTTCGACACCTTCCAGAGTGTTATCTTCTCTTGTGTCGGTGTTGCTATCTTTACTGCGGCGTGACTTAGAGCGGCGCCGCTGACGCTGGCATTTCGATTGTATCTCAGGAGGTTTATCCTCAACTATGTTTTCCTTGCCATCGCCTCTATTCTCCTTTGGTGCATCCACCATGTACACATCGTACGAGGAAGTGTCTGTCCAGCGTCTGGTGAACAGAAAAAATAGCTTTGTGTTATTTTAGTACAAACTCTTGAATAGGTCGAGCCTAGAGAATAGCTTTAAGGTGGTCTCATACCCTACAAACAATTTCTATCTTTTGTTCTCCGCAAATAGGAAATCGGGAGTGATTCTTTGTTGCACTTTGAGGGATAATCATAGGAAATCGTATGATGCATATGCCACACACCTTCATCTGGCTGCCCATTTTTTCTGTTCCTTCCCATCGCAAATAGTCCATTGAACTGAAATGTATGCCCTGCATCGCGCACGCAACAAAAAACTGAACCGTGTTTGATGCATCCGTGATCGCAAACGTTTTGCACCTTTTTTGACGGTTATGTTACACCATCGTTTGGGATTATTGCATCACACACAGTGATCGTAGTGTCGCGTTAGCAGTATCTTGCAGTAGTGATCAGAGGGGTATTAAAATGGATAATGGATCTGAACATATAATATTCCACCAAATAAACCATATAGTAATCAACTACAAGATGTAATCAACACTACTAGCCACCCACGAGTACCAATCTAAGGTTTCGGTACAAAGATTGAACACAAGAGATGAACTAGGGTTTGAGAGGAGATGGTGCTTGCTACCTCTTGAGCACTTGCGTTGGTTTTCCCTTGAAGAGGAAAAGGGTGATGCAACAAAGTAGCGTAAGTATTTCCCTCGGTTTTTGAGAACCAAGGTATCAATCCAGTAGGAGGCCACGCACGAGTCCCTCGCACCGACTCAAACAAATAAATCCTCGCAACCAACGCGATAAGGGGTTGTCAATCCCTACATGGTCACTTACGAGGGTGAGCTCTGATAGATATGATAAGATAATATTTTTGGTATTTTTATGATAAAGATTCAAAGTAAAATAAAAGGCAATGAAAATAACTAAGTATTGGAAGATTAATAGGATGGAAAATAGACCCGGGGGCCATAGGTTTCACTAGTGGCTTCTCTCAAGAGCATAAGTATTTATGGTGGGTGAACAAATTACTGTTGAGCAATTGACAAAATTGAGCATAGTTATGAGAATATCTAGGTATGATCATGTATATAGGCATCACGTCCGAGACAAGTAGATCGACTCCTGCCTGCATCTATTACTATTACTCCACACATCGACCGCTATCCAGCATGCATCTAGAGTATTAAGTTCATAAGAATAGAGTAACGCTTTAAGCAAGATGACATGATGTAGAGGGATAAACTCATGCAATATGATATAAACCCCATCTTGTTATCCTCGATGGCAACAATACAATATGTGCCTTGCTGCCCCTACTGTCACTAGGAAAGGACACCGCAAGATTGAACCCAAAGCTAAGCATTTCTCCCATTGCAAGAAAGATCAATCTAGTAGGCCAAACCAAATTGATAATTCGAACAGACTTGCAAAGATAACCAATCATACATAAAGAATTCAGAGAAGATTCAAATATTGTTCATAGATAAACTTGATCATAAACCCACAATTCGTCGGTCTCAACAAACACACCGCAAAAGAAGATTACATCGAATATATCACCACAAGAGAGGGGAAGAACTTTGTATTGAGATCCAAAAAGGGAGAAGAAGCCATCTAGCTAATAACTATGGCCCGTAGGTCCGAGGTAAACTACTCATACTTCATCGGAAGGGCTATGGTGTTGACGTAGAAGCCCTCCGTGATTGATGCCCCCTCCGGTGGAGCTCTGGAACAGGTCCCAAGATGGGATCTCGTGGATACAGGAAGTTACGGTGGTGGAATTAGGGTTTTGGCTCCGTTTCTGGTAGTTTGGGGGTGCGTAGGTATATATAGGAGGAAGGAGTACGTCGGTGGAGCAACAGGGGGCCCACGAGGGTGGAGGGCGCGCCAAGGGGGTAGGCGCGCCCCCTACCTCATTGCCTCCTGGTTGATGTCTTGACGTAGGGTCCAAGTCCTCTGGTTCATGTTCGTTCCGAAAATCACATTCCCGAAGGTTTCATTCCGTTTGGACTCCGTTCGATATTCTTTTTCTGCGAAACCCTAAAATAGGCAAAAAACAACAATTCTGGGCTGGGCCTCCGGTTAATAGGTTAGTCCCAAAAATAATATAAAAGTGTATAATAAATACCAACAATGTCCAAAACAGAATATAATATAGCATGGAACAATAAAAATTATAGATATGTTGCAGACGTATCAAGCATCCCCAAGCTTAATTCCTGCTCGTCCTCCAGTAGGTAAATGATAAAAATAGAATTTTTGATGTGGAATGCTACTTGGCATAATTTCAATGTAATTCTTCTTAATTGTGGTATGAATATTCAGATCCGAAAGATTCAAGATAAAAGTTCAATATTGACATAAAAATAATAATACTTCAAGCATACTAACTGAGCAATTATGTCCTCTCAAAATAACATGGCCAAAGAACGTTCATCCCTACAAAATCATATAGTTTAGTCATGCTCCATTTTCGTCACACAAGAATGCTCTCATCATGCACAACCCCGATGACAAGCCAAGCAATTGTTTCATACTTTAGTAATCTCAAACTTTTTCAACCTTCACGCAACACATGAGTGTGAGCCATGGATATAGCACTATGGGTGGAATAGAATATAATGATGGGGGTTATGTGGAGAAGACAAAAAGGAAGATAATCTCACATCAACGAGGCTAATCAATGGGCTATGGAGATGCCCATCAATTGATGTTAATGCGAGGAGTAGGGATTGCCATGCAATGGATGCATTAGAGCTATAAAGATATGAAAGCTCAACAAAAGAAACTAAGTGGGTGTGCATCCAACTTGCTTGCTCACGAAGATCTTGGGCATTTGAGGAAGCCCATTGTTATAATATACTCCCTCCGTTCCTAAATACTTGTCTTTCTAGGCATTTCAACAAGTGACTACATACGGAGCAAAATGAGTGAATCTACACTCTAAAATATGTCTACATACATCCGTATGTAGTAGTCATTTGAAATGTCTAGAAAGACAAATATTTAGGAACGGAGGGAGTACAAGCCAAGTTCTATAATGAAAAGTTCCCACTAGTATATGAAAGTGACAAAACAAAAGACTCTCTATCATGAAGATTATGGTGCTACTTTGAAGCACAAGTGTGGTAAAAAGGATAGTAACATTGTCCCTTTTCTCTTTTTCTCTTTTTTGGGCCTTCTCTTTTTATGTCCTTTCTCCTTTTTTTCCTCACTTGGGACAATGCTCTAGAAAATGATGATCATCACACTTCTATTTATTTACAACTCAATGATTACAACTCGATACTAGAACAAAGTATGACTCTATATGAATGCCTCCGGCGGTGTACCGAGATATGCAATGAACCAAGAGTGACATGTATGAAAGGGTTATGAATGGTGACTTTGCCACAAATACTATGTCAACGACATGATCATGCAAAGCAATATGAAAATGATGAACGTGTCATGATAAACGGAACAGTGGAAAGTTGCATGGCAATATATCTCGGAATGGCTATGGGAATGCCATAAAAGGTAGGTATGGTGGCTGTTTTGAGGAAGATATAAGGAGGTTTATGTGTGAAAGAGCATATCATATCACGGGGTTTGGATGCACCGGCGAAGTTTGCACCAACTGTCAATGTGAGAAAGGGCAATGCACGGTACCGAAGAGGCTAGCAATGATTGGAAGGTGAGAGTGCGTATAATCCATGGACTCAACATTTGTCATAAAGAACTCACATACTTATTGCAAAAATATACAAGTCATCAAAAACCAAGCACTACGCGCATGCTCCTATGGGGATAGATTGGTAGGAAAAGACCATCGCTCGTCCCCGACCGCCACACATAAGGAAGACAATCAAAGAACACATCATGTTTCAAATTTGTTAGATAACGTTTACCATACGTGCATGCTACGGGACTTGCAAACTTCAACACAAGTATTTTTCAAATTCACAACTACTCGACTAGCACAACTTTGATATCACTACCTCCATGTCTCAAAACAATCATCAAGCATCAAACTTCTCTTAGTATTCAACACACTCATAAGAAAGTTTTTACTTGTCTTGAATACCTAACATATTAGGATTATTTAAGTAAATTACCATGCTATTTAAGACTCTCAAAATAATCTAAGTGAAGCATGAGATAATAATAGTTTCTATAAAACAAAACCACCGCCGTGCTCTAAAAGATATAAGTGAAGTACTAGAGCAAAAACTATATAACTCAAAAGATATAAGTGAAGCACATAGAGTATTCTAATAATTTCTGAATCATGTGTGTTTCTCTCAAAAGGTGTGTACAGAAAGGATGATTGTGGTAAACTAAAAAGCAAAGACTCAAATCATACAAGACGCTCCAAGCAAAACACATATCATATTGTGAATAAAAATATAGCTCCAAGTAAAGTTACCGATGGAAGTAGACGAAAGAGGGGATGCCTTCCGGGGCATCCCCAAGCTTTGGATTTTAGGTGTCCTTAGATTATATTGGGGTGCCATGGGCATCCCCAAGCTTAGGCTCTTGCCACTCCTTGTTCCATAATCCATCAAATCTTTACCCAAAACTTGAAAACTTCACAACACAACACTTAAAGTAGAAAATCTCGTGAGCTCCGTTAGCGAAAGAAAACAAAACACCATTTCAAGGTACTGTAATTAAATCATTATTTAATTATATTGGTGTTAAACCTACTGTATTCCAACTTCTCTATGGTTTATAAACTATTTTACTAGCCATAGATTCATCAAAATAAGCAAACAACACACGAAAAACAGAATCTGTCAAAAACAGAACAGTCTGTAGTAATTTGTAGCTAACGCAATATCTGGAATCCCAAAAATTCTAAAATAAATTGCTGTATGTGAGGAATTTATCTATTAATAATCTTAAAAAATAATTAACTAAATAGCACTTTCCAAAGAAAAATGGCAGCAATTCTCGTGAGCGCTAAAGTTTCTGTTTTTTACAGCAAGATTAAAAAGACTTTCCCCAAGTCTTCCCAACGGTTCTACTTGGCACAAACACTAATTAAACACAAAAAACACAAAAAAACAGAGGCTATATAAATTATTTATTACTAAACATGAGCAAAAAAGCAAGGAATAAAAATAAAATTGGGTTGCCTCCCAACAAGCGCTTTCGTTTAACGCCCCTAGCTAGGCATAAAAGCGAAGATAGATCTAGGTATTGCCATCTTTGGTAGGCAATCCATAAGTGGCTCTCATAATAGATTCATAAGGTAATTTAATTTTCTTTCTAGGGAAGTGTTCCATGCCTTTCCTTAACGGAAGTTGGAATCTAATATTCCCTTCCTTCATATCAATAATTGCACCAATCGTTCTAAGGAAAGGTATACCAAGAAAATAGGACATGAAGGATTGCAATCTATGTCAAGAACAATAAAATTTATGGGCACATAATTCCTATTTGAAACAATAAGAACATCATTAATTCTTCCCATAGGTTTCTTAATAGTGGAATCCGCAAGGTGCAAGTTTAAAGAGCAATCATCAAAATCATGGAAACCTAGCAAATCACACAAAGTGTTTGGAATCGTGGAAACACTAGCACCCAAATCACAAAAAGCATAGCATTCATGATCTTTAATTTTAATTGTAATAGTAGGTTCCCACTCATCATAAATTTTTCTAGGGATAGAAACTTCCAACTCAAGTTTTTCTTCATAAGATTGCATCAAAGCATCAACGATATGTTTAGTGAAAGCTTTATTTTGACTATAAGCATGAGGATAATTTAGCACGGATTGCAACAAGGAAATACAATCTATAAAAGAGCAATTATCACAATTAAATTCCTTTAAATCCAAAATAGTGGGTTCATTAATATTTAAAGTTTTGACTTCTTCAATCCCACTTTTAACAATTTTAGCATCAAGATCTAAAGACTCTGAATTTTTGGAACGCCTTCTAGGTAAAGGTGAATCATATTCAGTCCCATCATTATAAAGATTCATATTGCAAAACAAAGATTTAATAGGGGACACATCAATAACTTTTGGATCTTCATCTTTATTATCATGGACACTAGAACACGCTTTTATAAAGCAATCTTTCTTAGCACGCATCCTAGCAGTTCTTTCTTTGCACTCATCAATGGAAATTCTCATGGCTTTGAGAGACTCATTGATATCATGCTTAGGTGGAATAGATCTAAGTTTCAAAGAATCAACATCAAGAGAAATTCTATCAACGTTCCTAGCCGACTCATCAATCTTAAGCAATTTTTCTTCAATCAAAGCATTGAAATTCTTTTGCGAAGTAATAAATTCTTTAATATTAGATTCAAAATCAGAGAGCATCTTATTATAATTTCCATAAGAATTGTTGTAGGAATTACCATAATTATTAGAGGAATTACTAGGATACGGCCCAGGATTAAAGTTTTCTCTATACGCGTTGTTACCAAAATTATTCCTACCAACAAAATTCACATCCATAGATTCATTATTATTCTCAATCAAAGTAGACAAAGGCATATCATTAGGATCAGAAGAAACACTTTTATTAGAAAATAATTTCATAAGTTCATCCATATTTCCACTCAAAACATTAATTTCTTCTATCGCATGCACTTTTTTATTAGTAGATCTTTCAGTGTGCCATTGAGAATAATTAACCATAATATTATCTAGGAGTTTAGTAGATTCTCCTAAAGTGATTTCCATAAAAGTGCCTCCCGCGGCCGAATCTAAAAGATTTATAGAAGCAAAATTCAATCTGGCATAAAATTTTTGTATAATCATCCACAAATTCAAACCATGCGCAGGGCAATTACGTATCATTAATTTCATCCTCTCCCAAGGTTGTGCAACATGTTCATGATCAAGTTGCTTAAAATTCATAATATCGTTTCTAAGAGAGATGATCTTAGCGGGAGGAAAATACTAAGAGATAAAAGCATCTTCGCACTTATTCCAAGAATCAATACTATTATTAGGCAAAGACGAAAACCAAGCTTTAGCATGATCTCTAAGCGAAAAAGGAAATAGCTTCAATTTAACAATATCATTATCCACATCTTTTTTCTTTTGCATATCACACAAATCAACAAAGCTATTTAGATGGGTAGCGACATCTTCACTAGGAAGGCCGGCGAATTGATCTTTCATGACAAGATTCAACAAAGCAGCATTGATTTCACAAGATTCAGTATTGGTAAGATGAGAAATCGGAGTGCTAAGGAAATCATTGTTGTTGGTATTGGTAAAGTCACATAATTTAGTTCTATCTTGAGCCATCGCGACAAGCAAGCAATCCAACACATGAGCAAACAAGAGACGAGCAAAAAGAGGCAAATAGAGAAAGAGAGGGTGGATGGAGAGAGAGAGAGGGCGAATAAAACGGCAAGGGTGAAGAGGGGAGAGGAAACTGAGAGGCAAATGGCAAATAATGTAATGCGGGAGATAAGGGTTTGTGATGGCTACTTGGTGTGTTGACTTTTGCATAGACCTCCCCGGCAACGGCGCCAGAAATCCTTCTTGCTACCTTTTGAGCACTTGCGTTGGTTTCCCCTTGAAGAGGAAAGGGTGATGCAGCAAATTAGCGTAAGTATTTCCCTCAGTTTTTGAGAAGCAAGGTATCAATCCAATAGGAGGCCACGCACGAGTCCCTCGAACCTACACAAACAAATAAATCCTCGCAACCAACGCGATAAGGGGTTGTCAATCCCTACACGGTCACTTACGAGAGTGAGATCTGATAGATATGATAAGATAATATTTTTGGTATTTTTATGATAAAGATGCAAAGTAAAATAAAAGGCAATGAAAATAGCTAAGTATTGGAAGATTAATATGATGGAAAATAGACCCGGGGGCCATAGGTTTCACTTGTGGCTTCTCTCAAGAGCATAAGTATTTACGGTGGGTGAACAAATTACTGTTGAGCAATTGACAGAATTGAGCATAGTTATGCAAATATCTAGGTATGATCATGTATATAGGCATCACGTCCGAGACAAGTAGACCGACTCCTGCCTGCATCTACTACTATTACTCCACACATCGACCACTATCCAGCATGCATCTAAAGTCTTAAGTTCATAAGAATAGAGTAACGCTTTAAGCAAGATGACATGTTGTAGCTGTACAAACTCATGCAATATGATATAAACCCCATCTTGTTATCCTCGATGGCAAAAATACAATATGTGCCTTGCTGCCCCTACTGTCACTGGGAAAGGACACCGCAAGATTGAACCCAAAGCTAAGCACTTCTCCCATTGCAAGAAAGATCAATCTAGTAGGCCAAACCAAACTGATAATTCGAAGAGACTTGCAAAGATAACCAATCATACATAAAGAATTAAGAGAAGATTCAAATATTGTTCATAGATAAACTTGATCGTAAACCCACAATTCATCGGTCTCAACAAACACACCGCAAAAGAAGATTGCATCGAATAGATCTCCACAAGAGAGGGGGAGAACTTTGTATTGAGATCCAAAAAGAGAGAAGAAGCCATCTAGCTAATAACTATGGAACCGTAGGTCTGAGGTAAACTACTCACACTTCATCGGAAGGGCTATGGTGTTGATGTAGAAGCCCTTCGTGATTGATGCCCCCTCCGGCGGAGCTCCGGAACAGGCCCCAAGATGGGATCTCGTGGATATAGAAAGTTATTGCGGTGGAATTAGGGTTTTGGCTCCGTATCTGGTAGTTTGGGGGTACGTAGGTATATATAGGAGGAAGGAGGACGTCGGTGGAGCAATAGGGAGCCCACGAGGGTGGAGGGCGCGCCTAGGGGGGTAGGCGCGCCCCCCTACCTCGTGGCCTCCTGGTTGATGTCTTGACGTAGGGTCCAAGTTTTCTGGATCATGTTCGTTCCGAAAATCACATTCCCGAAGGTTTCATTCCGTTTGGACTCCGTTTGATATTCTTTTTCCGCGAAACCCTAAAATAGGCAAAAAACAGCAATTCTGGGCTGGGCCTCTGGTTAATAGGTTAGTCCCAAAAATAATATAAAAGTGTATAATAAAGCCCAATAATGTCTAGAACAGAATATAATATACCATGGAACAATCAAAAATTATAGATACGTTGGAGATGTATCAGTGCTGTTGAAGATGTTGATGGAGATTACCCTCCCAAAGATGGGAGAGTTGTTGGTGATGACGATGGCGATGTTTCCCCCCTCCAGGAGGGAAGTTCCCCCGACAGAATTGCTCCACCGGAGGGAAAAAGTGCTCCTACCAAATTCCGCCTCGAGACAGCGGCGCTTCGTCCCAAAAGTCCCCCTCTAATTTTTTCTAGGTCAAAATGACCTATATACCAGAAGATGGGCACTGGAGGCGGGCCGAGGAGGGCACAACCCACTACGGTGCGCCTGGGGGCCCAGGCGCGCCCTGGTGTCTTGTGCTCACCAGGGTGGCACCCTCCGGTAGTTACTTGCTCCGGTATTTTTTATATATTCCAAAACAATTCTCCGTAAATTTTCAACTCATTTGGAGATGTGCAGAATAGGTAACTCTGACGTAGCTTTTTCAGGTCTAGAATTCTAGCTGCCATCATTCTCCCTCTTTGTATAAACCTTGCATATTATGAGAGAAAAGACATTAGAATTACTCCAAAAAGCATTATTATGCATAAAAACATTATAAATAACAGTTGGAAACATGATGCAAAACAGACGTATCAACGCCCCCAAGCTTAGACCTCGCCTATCCTCAAGCGAAAAACAGAAATCTAAAAACATGCCCACATGCTTAGAGAGAGAGGGGTGTCGATAAAAACAAAATACAGACATAGAAGCATCATGCATATTATTATAACAGCAAAGAACTTTAACATAAAACTTTATCTCACAAGTTTTATCATATAACTTCTCATGAACAAGTAACAATTCATCACAACATTGAAGTATAAAGCACAAACCTTATTGAAAACCAACAAACTATGTTCTCAGTCAACTTTGCAACTACAATTCATCATATTTTTAGGAAGGGTCATGTATCGGAGCCTTAAGGTAAGTCAACATACTCAACCATCATTTAATCATCAATGATTGCTACCACTCACAGCGTACCCATGAACACAAAGTTTCAACCGGACGAATAGAAAGATAGGGGCTTATAGTTTCACCTCCCAACGTATTCACCTCAAGGGTAATGTCAACAATAATAACTCAAGCCCACTCATATCGAAATGGATATATGTGTCTAGATCTTTCCTCACCACATGATGCTTGCAGAAAGAGAAAATAAAAAGGAATGGGGAATAATACTTTGACTCTTACATAAAAGTACATGCATAAAAGTAAAGGATAGGCCCTTCGCAGAGGGAACCAGAGGTTGTCATGCGCTTATTTGTTTGTATGACAAATCCCTTAATGCAAAATAATTTCACGTTATATTCCCCTTATGATAGCTACCATTATTATGCAGTCCGTCGCTTTTATTACTTTCCCATCACAAGTTCGTACAATGCTCAATTTTCTCTTACTAAATGATCCAACACATTTAGAAGCAATTTTTATTGCCTTATTACACCGTTGACAACTTACTTGAAGGATCTTACTTAATCCATAGGTAGGTATGGTGGACTCTCAAAACAAGATTATGGGTTTAAGAGTTTTTGGATGCACAAGTAGTATCTTCCTTATGTGATGTCATTACTTACCATATGATTAGCATATGATCTTTTTTATTTATCTTCCTTGCATTTTATTGAAACATAAGAGTAAAGAAACAAAACTCAAACTACTCTTTATTATATATCTTGCACTGATAACCCACAAGAATACGGGATCGCAACAGTTTTCGAGGGTAGAGTATTCAACCCAAATTTATAGAATCTACACAAGGGGAGCCAAAGAATATTTGCCAGCATTAGCAGCTGAGTTGTCAATTCAACCACACCTGGAGATTAATTATCTGCAGCAAAGTGATCAGTAGCAAAGTAATATGATAGTTTTGATAGTAGTAGCAACAACAATAGTAACGGTAACAGTGATATCGGTGATTTTGTAGCAAGTGCAACAGTAACGATAGCAGTAGTGACTTAGCAAGAACAATATAAGAGAAATTCGCAGGCATTGGATCAGTAATTTGTTGGATGATATTCATCATGTTACAGTTATAACGAAGGGCGATACGGCACTAGCTCCAGTTCATAAATATAATGTAGGCATGTATTCCGTAAATAGTCATACGTGCTTATGGAAAGAACTTGCATGACATCTTTTGTCCTACCCTCCTGTGACAGCAGGTCCAATTGAAAACTAAGGGATATTAAGGCCTCCTTTTAATAGAGAACCGGAACAAAGCATTAACACATGGTGAATACATGAACACCTCAAACTACGGTCATCACCGGGAGTGGTCCTGACTATTGTCACTCCGGGGTTGCCGGATCATAACACGTAGTAGGTGACTATAACTTGCAAGATCGGATCTAGAACATGGATATAATGGTGATAACATAAACAGTTCAGGTCTGAAATCATGGCACCCAAGCCCAAAGTGACAAGCATTAAGCATGACAAAGTCATAGCAACATCAATCTCAGAACATAGTGGATACTAGGGATCAGGTCCTAATAAAACTAACTAGATTACATGATGAATCTCATCCAACTCCTCATAGACCAGTGCGCCTATGAAGGAATTACTCACTCCTGGTGGGGAGCATCATGGAATTGGCAATAGAGAAGGGTTGGTGATGACGAAGATCGAAGATCCCCCTCTCCGGAGCCCCAAACGGAGTCTAGATCTGGCCTCCCGATAAAAAAACAGGAGGTGACGGCAGCTCCCTCTCGTGGAACGCAATAATTCTTCCTCCCACATTTTTTCTGGAAAAATGTGATTTTATAGCATCCGTTTCAGGGTCTGCGGGGCCACCAGGTGGGAACAACCCACCTGGGTGCGCCTGGAGGGGGCGCGCCCTGGTGGGTTGTGCCAACCTAGTTGCCCCCCTCCGGTGGTTCTTGGCTCCAAAATTTCTCTTTTATTATGCAAAAATTCCTCGCAAAGTTTTGTTCCATTCTGAGAACTATTATTTCTGCACAAAAAACAACACCATGGTAGTTCTGCTGAAAACAACGTCAGTCTGGGGTTAGTTTCATTCAAATCATGCAAATTAGAGTCCAAAACAAGAGGAAAGGCGTTAGGAAAAGTAGATACGCTGGAGATGTATCAACTCCCCCGAGCTTAAACCTTTGTTTGTCCTCAAGCAATTCAGTTGATAAACTAGAAGTTAAAAATAAAAACTTTTACGAACTCTTTTTCTCTTGGCACAAATAAGCTTAAACAGCACCCAGGTTTGCAGCCAATATTATAACTAACCGATACGTCTGCAACGTATCTATAATTTGTGATTGTTCCATGCCGTTATATTATCAATCTTGGATGTTTTATAATCATTTTATATCATTTTTGGTACTAACCTATTGACACAGTGCCAAGCGCCAGTTGTTGTTTTCTTGCATGTTTTTTACATCGCAGAAAATCTATACCAAACGGAGTCCAAATGCCACGAAACTTTACAGAGATTTTTATGGACCAGAAGACACCTAATGGGCCAAGGGAGTGCATGGGGGTGCTCCGAGGAGAGCACAACCCACCAAGGCGCGCCAGGAGGCCCACGCACACCTTTGTGGGTTGTGCCCACCTCAGGTGCCCCCGGACCACCTCTTTGCTCTATAAATACCCCAATATTCCAGAAACCCTAGGGGAGTCGGCAAAAATCAATTCTAGCCGCCGCAAAGTCCAGAACCACCAGATCTAATCTAGACACCATCTCGGATGGGGTTCACCACCTCCATTGGTGCCTCTCCGATGATGCGTGAGTAGTTCTTTGTAGACCTTCATGTTGGGGAACGTAGTATTTCAACAAAAAATCCTACGATCATGCAAGATTTATCTAGGAGAAGCATAGCAACGAGCGGGGAGAGTGTGTCCATGTACCCTTGTAGACCGAAAGCGGAAGCGTTTAGTAGCGCAGTTGATGTAGTCGAACATCTTCGCAATCCAACCGATCCAAGCACCGAACGTACAGCACCTCCACGTTTAGCACACGTTAAGCTTGATGATGTCCCTCGATCTCTTTATCCAGTTGAGGACAAGGGAGAGTTTCGTTAGCACGACAGCGTGGCGACGGTGATGATGAAGTTATCGGTGCAGGGCTTCGCCTAAGCACTACGACGATATGACCGAGGTGTGTCAATTTGGAGGGGGGCACCGCACATGGCTAAGAGAAGGCTTTGTGTGCCTTTGGGGTGCCCCCCACATATATAAAGGGGAACGAGAGGTGGCCGGCCCAAGGGAGGCGTGCCATGGGGGGAGTCCTACGTGGACTCGTAGTCCAAGTAGGATTCGGCCCACCTTTCCTATTCCCACTAGGAGGAGGGAAGGAGGAGGAGGAGAGAAGGAAAGGGGGGCCGCCCCCCAACCCTAGTCCAGTTCGGTTTGGGCTTGGGGGGGCGCCACCGCCTGGCAGTCGCCTCCTCTCTCCACTAGGGCCCATGAAGGCCCATTAACTCCTCGGGGGGTTCTGGTAACCCCCGGTACTCCGGAAAATGCCCGAACCTTTCTGAAACCATTCCGATGTCCAAACATAACCTTCCAATATATCAAATTTTATGTCTCGACCATTTCGAGACTCCTCGTTATGTACGTGATCTCATCTGGGACTCCGAACAAACTTGGGTTCATCAAATCACATAACTCATAATACAAATCATCATCGAACGTTAAGCGTGCGGACCCTACGGGTTCGAGAAGTATGTAGACATGACAGAGACACATCTCCGGTCAATAACCAATAGCGGAACCTAGATGCTCATATTGGCTCCTACATATTCTACGAAGATCTTTATCGGTCAAACTACATAACAACATATGTTGTTCCCTTTGTCATCGGTATGTTACTTGCCCGAGATTCGATCATCGGTATCATTATACGTAGTTCAATCTTGTTACCAGAAAGTCTCTTTACTCGTTATGTAATGCATTATCCCACAACTAACTCATTAGTCACATTGCTTGCAAGGCTTATAGTGATCTGCATTACCGAGAGGGCCCAGAGATACCTCTCCGATACACAGAGTGACAAATCCTAATCTAGATCTATGCCAACTCAACAAACACCTTCGGAGACACATGTAGAGCATATTTATAATCACACAATTATGTTGTGACATTTGATAGCACACAAGGTGTTCCTCCGGTATTCGGGAGTTGCATAATCTCATAGTCAGAGGAACAAGTATAAGTCATGAGGAAAGCAATAGCAATAAAACTCAACGATCATAATGCTAAGCTAACGGATGGGTCTTGTCCATCACATCATTCTCTAATAATGTGACCCCGTTCATCAAATGACAACACATGTCTATGGTCAGGAAACTTAACCATCTTTGATTAACGAGCTAGTCTAGTAGATGCATACTAGGGACACTTTGTTTTGTGTATGTATTCACACTTGTATCAAGTTTCCGGATAATACAATTCTAGCATGAATAATAAACATTTATCATGATATAAGGAAATAAAATAACAACTTTATTATTGCCTCCAGGGCATATTTCCTTCAGTCTCCCACTTGCACTAGAGTCAATAATCTAGTTCACATCACCATGTGATTTAATAGTTCACATCGTCATGTGATTTAACACTCTATAGTTCACATCGCCATGTGACCAACACCCAAAGGGTTTACTAGATGTGATCATGTTTTGCTTGTCAGAGAAGTTTAGTCAACGGGTCTGCCACAATCATATTCATATGTATTTTGCAAATTTCTATGTCTACAATGCTCTGCACAGAGCTACTCTAGCTAATTTCTCCCACTTTCAATATGTATCCAGATTGAGACTTAGAGTCATCCGGATCAGTGTCAAAGCTTGCATCGACGTAACCCTTTACGATGAAGTTTTTGTCACCTCCATAACCGAGAAACATATCCTTATTTCAATAAGGATAACTTTGACCGTTGTCTAGTGATTCACTCCTGGTTCACTATTGTACCCTCTTGCCAAACTCATGGTGAGGTACATAATAGGTTTGGTACACAGTATAGCATACTTTATAGAACCTATGACTGAGGCATAGGGAATGATTTTTCATTCACTTTCTATTTTCTACCGTGGTCAGGTTTTGAGTCTTTACTCAACTTCACACCTTGCAACACAGGCAAGAACTTCTTCTTTGACTGTTCCATTTTGAACTACTTCAAAATCTTGTCAAGGTATGTACTGATTGAAAAAATTTATCAAGCGTCTTGATCTATCTCTATAGATCTTGATGCTCAATATGTAAGCAGCTTCACCGAGGTCTTTCTTTGAAAAACAACTTTCAAACACTCCTTTATGCTTTCCAGAAAATTCTACATCATTTCCGATCGACAATATGTCATTCACATATAGTTATCAGAAAGGCTATGGTGCTCCCACTCACTTTGTTGTAAATATAGGCTTCACAATAAGTCTGTATAAAACCATATGCTTTGATCACCTTATCAAAGTGTATATTCCAACTCCGAGATGCTTGCACCAGTCCATAGATGGATCGCTGGAGTTTACACGCTATGTTAGTACCTTTAGGATTGAGAAAACCTTATGGTTGCATCATATACAACTCTTTTTTAATAAATCCATTAAGGAATACAGTTTTGACATCCATTTACCAGATTTCATAAAATGCAGCAATTGCTAACATGATTCGGACAGACTTAAGCATCACTATGGGTGAGAAGGTCTCATCATAGTCAACTCCTTGAACTGGTCGAAAACCTTTCGCAACAAGTCGAGCTTTATAGACAATAACATTACTGTCAGCGTCAGTCTTCTTCTTGAAGATCCATTTATTCTCTATGGCTTGCCGATCATCGGGAAAGTCAACCAAATTCCATACTTTGTTCTCATACATGGATCCCATCTCAGATTTCATGGCCTCAAGCCATTTCATGGAATCTGAGCTCATCATCGCTTCCTCATAGTTCGTAGGTTCATAATGGTCTAGTAACATGACTTCTAGAATAGGATTACCGTACCACTCTGGTGCGGACCGTACTCTGGTTGACCTACGAGGTTCGGTAGTAACTTAATCTGAAGCTTCGTGATCATCATCATTAGCTTCCTCACTAATTGGTGTAGGAATCACTGGAACTAATTTCTTTGATGAACTACTTTCCAATTCCGGAGAAGGTACAATTACCTCATCAAGTTCTACATTCCTCTCACTCACTTCTTTCGAGAGAAACTTCTTCTCTAGAAAGGATCCATTCTTAGCAACGAATATCTTGCCTTCGGATTTGTGATAGAAGGTGTACCCAATAGTTTCCTTTGGGTATCCTATGAAGAAGCATTTCTCCGATTTAGGTTCGAGCTTATCAGGTTGAAGCTTTTTCACATAAGCATCACATCCCCAAACGTTAAGAAATGACAGCTTAGGTTTCTTGCCAAACCACAGTTCATACGATGTCGTCTCAACGGATTAGATGGTGCCCTATTTAACATGAATGCAGCTGTCTCTAATGCATTAACCCCAAAATGATAGTGGTAAATCGGTAAGAGACATCATAGATCACACCATATCTAATAAAGTACGGTCATGATGTTCAGACACACCATTACACTATGGTGTCCAGGTGGCGTGAGTTGTGAAACTATTCCACATTGTTTTAAATGAAGGTCAAACTCGTAACTCAAATATTCGCCTCTGCGATCAGATCGTAGAAACTTTATTTTATTGTTACTATGATTTTCCACTTCACTCTGAAATTCTTTGAACTTTTCAAATGTTTCAGACTTATGTCTTATTAAGTAGATATACCCATATCGGCTCAAATCATATATGAAGGTTAGAAAATAATGATACCTGCCGCAAGACTCAACACTCATTGGACCGCATACATCAGTATGTATTATTTCCAATAAGTCAGTTGCTCACTCCATTGTTCCAGAGAACGGAGTCTTAGCCATCTTGCCCATGAGGCATGGTTCGCAAGCATCAAGTGATTCATAATCAAGTGATTCCAAAAGCTCATCAACATGGAGTTTCTTCATGCGCTTTACACCAATATGACCTAAACAGCAGTGCCACAAATAAGTTGCACTATCATTATTAACTTTGCATCTTTTGGCTTCAATATTATGAATATGTGTATCACTACGATCGAGATTCAATAAACCATTCACCCTGGGTGTATGACCACAGAAGGTTTTATTCATGTAAACAGAATAACAATTATTCTTTGACTTAAATGAATAGCCGTATTGCAGTAAACATGATCCAATCATATTATGCTCAACACAAACACCAAATAACATTTATTTTAGGTTCAACACTAATCCTGAAGGTAAAGGGAGTGTGCGATGGTGATCTTATTAACCTTGGAATCACTCCCAACACACATCGTTAGCTCGCCCTCAACTAGTCCCTGTTCATTTTGTAACTCTTGTTTCAAGTTACTAATCATACACTACAAAAAATACACTTCCGTGATGATACGTGTTTGTCACAGTAGGTCACGTTTTTTGTCATGCATGTACACCCATGACAAATTTATGACAGAATCAAGATAGTCATACCTATGCTGTCGTAGAAGTGTTCCATGACATTACCAAAATTATCATCAGGGAAGTGTCCACTTCCATGACGATATATCGCGCGTCACAGAAGTGCTTTCGTCAAGGGTGACCGACACATGGCATCCACCATAATGGAACGCCGTTAAGCTATCGGGTCCGGTTTTGGATCCGATAACCCATTAACAGCCCCGACCAATGGGGATTTTCCACATGTAAAATCATCATTGGCTGGAGGAAACACGTGTCGGCTCACCGTTGGGACAGATGTCATCCACTCATTAGACCCAAAGCGCCTATGATACATTGACACATGGCACGGCCCAACAGAGGCCCATATAGGTTAAAAAGGCTGGCCCAGTAAAAGGCCCATAGTACTTACTCAGGTACTAGTGGGCCAGCCCAATAACGGCCTGCTTAATAAAGGCCCATTTACGGTCCGAAGCCAGATCTGGCCCGTTAATTGGTCGCCGAATATTTGGGCCCATTTATGGCCCGAAGCCAGATCTGGTGCGTTAATTGTTCATCGAATATTTGGGCCCAATTAAAGACCAGTGACTTTCGGCCTGTTAGAGGCCCGATGTAGACACAGGCCCATTTCAGCCTGGTGTGACTTTCGGCCTGGGAATGGCCCGTGCTGCCCATGGGCCATATATGGTCCAACGGGACATCAGGCCCACTAACGGCCTATGATAAAGGTGGCAACAGTTAAGCACAACGTGACTTTGGGCCTGTTAAAGGCCTGTCGCATAATTCGGCCCGTTGATGTCTGTACTAAACTTTCGGCCTCTTAAAGGCCCATGATATCAGTGGGACAACTAAGGCCCGAGATGTGTTTCGACCTGGTAACTGCCCATGATATAACTGGGCCCAAAAAGGCTCGGCCTACATTTCAGCCTGCTGAAGGCCCGTCAACGACTAGTGAAAATTGAAGCCCAATATGCATTTCGGCCTACTAAAGGCCCATGGTTTCATCTGGGCCGTAACATGCCAGTACAATATTCAACCTGTTAATGGCCCAATGCTACCTGGGCCAAACTAAGCGCTGGGTCCACAATAGGCCCAAGTAAAATATAGGTCAGTGTAAGTTGTGGGCCTCGTGCAAAGTGTGAAGGCCCCAATCATTCGGGCCCAAGAAAGATGCAGGCCGGCCCAATTGTGGCCCGCTAAACACCAGGCCCGTTAGAGGCGAATGTTTCTGCCCGGTCGACTACATCTGATTTTTTTCAGATAGCGAATGATGGCAGTAACTAGTAGGAATTAAGAACAAACCTACTCTATACAATAAAGAAATTATGGCATAGTAACTAAGAATAAACCTACACTATACAATAAAGGATTTATGTTATATTACATCCACTGGGCATCGAAGTTCACCACCAGTGATCATAAAGCGCAACGAAGAAGCAGATTACAAAAACTGGGCACCATTGCAGCGTAACAAAATAATACTGAACCGAGACCACTTCCTAGAAAGTTCAAGAAAGGTTAGCCTTGCGCGGGAACTGCTGCACAAGCTGCTGAGCAAGGCCGTGAGACCGACCTAGCATGTCGGTCATAGCTTCCAAGTGTAGCTGTTTAGCGATGAGGTTCTCATTGGTGTTCTCCGCAATCTTTCTTAGAGATAGGACTTCAAGTCGAAGTTGAGTTGCAGAATGCCTTTCTGCTAGAACTTGGGACTGAAGAAGTTGAACTGATTCAAACAACAAATTATGTGAGCTTGTCTGACTGCTAGTCTCAAGTAACTTGAACACTACATCAAGACAAGACTTTGGGGTTGTCTCGCTATCATCAAGATGTTTTGCCTTCTTTGCTGCAATATATGTTGGGTTTGTCGCACAACCTTCAGCAAACTTGTGCATGCCATCAGGCATATCACCCTGAAACAAAGCAGAGAGATGATAGGTTTTGCACATGTATAAACAAAGATGATAACTGTGTTGTCAATTCCATCCAATTTCAAATTAGAAAAAAGAGTAAGTTCAAAATGTTAATAGCATAATTTGGCATTGTTCATAATGCATGGAGCTTCACCACACTACTAGATTACCATGTCAACATAACAAGCATAGATGAAGGGCAAAGAAAATCATTGTATCTATTTTGGTTAGTGTGCATGGCATGTTGTTCATATCATCATCCACATCAGTAAGATAAAACAGGAGATGACAAGGTGCAAACATGGGCTGCTTAACCACACGCTGGATTACAGATCCACAAAAACAAGCATACATATAGGGAGTATTGAGTAATGTGCATGGTATGAATAAGGAATTTGATTTTACAAGTAAAACTTAGAACTTACGGTTCTTGCGAACATGCATTTTGGTAGAAACAACAAACTAAATAGCAGTAAACAATAGGGAGTATGAGCAAATTTATAACAGTTGAGGATAAAGGCTTTAGAAGGACTGGCTTACATTAATAGTTAGCACCGGCTTTATAATGCCCTTCTCCATGTCAAGGGAAGGATAACTCAATAATTTTAGCACAAAATCTTCTTCATAAGCATTGCCTGTACTCTACATTTTGTAAAGAGTAATTATAGATATGATAATACTGGAAGGGGTAGAGGATAATGAAGATAAGATGCAGATTGATGCTACATAATCAACTACCAATCCCTGGAAGTACAAGCGTTACAGGATAAAATGTACTGACAAGAGCAATGGGCTACACTTCTACACTAGCATTGTCTGTGTATTCTACTTGTTGGTAAGATTAAATATAGATCTGATCTTTTTTAGTAAATGATGGGCGAGGGAGATAAGATGCAGCATGCTACAAAATGAACCAATCCCTCTTCCCATAATACAAGAGTGTTTTGAACACTGGTGTACTATACAAAATGTTCTTATATTATGGGACGGAGGGAGTAGTTGTTAATGTAAGTACAGTGATAGACCATGTTCAGTCCTTACAAGAGGACTGCAGAGCTAAACCTCTTCAAAAGCATTGGGTTGATTCTAAATTTATGTAAGAGTCCATACAGATCTTATAATGTCCACCAAATGGGTGATAACGAGGCTAACATGTGAAGTGATGCTGCATAATCAAACAGCTGTGAAAGTAAGTATGGTCATACAGGGCAAGACGTACTCACAAGAGCAATGCAGTGTGCAGTATAGTTGTGAGATTCCATGGTCCCTTGAGAATGAATGTTCTTCTGCTAACAGTTTTCGTACAAGTGAGACGCTAAGGCAAATACAGAAATGTAGTTCAAATTGTGATGTGATATCATAGATAGTACCTTACGCTGTAGCCGAAACCAATGTGTAACAAGATTATTCCAGTCACCGTCGGATAAATGTAGCACCGGAGACTTTACAGAAATTTCGTTTAGAGGCTTGCCATCGAAGTGCGCTTGCCTCAGGTAGGAACGATACTTCATCAACGAGTGCTTGAAAAGTGCAACCAGCCCTTGCTCATCTTCACAATCCAGTTTGGTCCTCGCCTATTTGAAAGAATGAAATCTTGTATCTTCTATCAGCAGAAACATATGCAGTAATGACCATGAATAACATTAGTACATTACTTACGCATAAGTTGCGGAGGAAGACTGGAAATTGTTTTGTGTCTGTGATATAATCTTTCCATGAAGGAAAGATGCGCACAAAGTTCCTGACAACAATTTAAGCTTTGTCTTCTAAACTGGGAAGAAATGGAACATGGGTCCTATTTGCTGCAATTGGGGCTCTCTCTGGTTCGAAAAGGGATTTGGCAACTGGATTTGGTGTACTCTTTGCTGGAATGGGGGTTTTGCATCGTAGAGATGGTGCTATGTCAACTGGGATAATCATAATGTTTGCTGTAGTTGGGGTCTGCTGAGTTGGGGCATTAGAAATGACCAATGTAGTTGAGGCTCAGGAGATGGCCAGCATGTCATAGCCGCCCGCTCACTCCCCCAAGGCCAAGGACGACGCGGAGGTGTTGTCTTGAAGGACTTTCCCGGGCCGGGGAGAGGCTCAGGAGGCGCCAGAAGGCGATGCCTCTGTCACCGGACACCAGCGGGAGCCAATGCCCATGGAGATTTGTGGTGAGGAGGGATGTGTTCAGTCCGGCCCTCAGCTCGATTAGATTCTGGAGACCAATGTGGCTCCCGAATCCGGCATGCAACCTCCTTCGAAAGAAGGGGGTATGCGTATTCCGCCGGTGACCCCTATCCAACTCGGGGCACCGGATAATCTGCTGGAAGCACTGCGAGGTGCTTCCATTGTGGATGAGCACTGTGTCCTTATGGGCACGGTAATTGAGAAGGTTCAGTCCACCAAAAGCGGACTGACTGAAGCCTGCGCTAGCCTTTTAACAGGCTTTGAGGTAAGTAATGTAATTGTAGAAAGGATATCACAGTGTAGACGGTAGCCCCTGATGCTCTGTTTGGTGTCCGGAAAGGAAAAGCTGAACAGAGGATCAAAATAATTTTCGCAGGAGTCTAACATAAGATGTCTTTGTGAATAAGAAGACATCGCTGCTAGCTGCTACCGCTCATACTCCGGAGGTCTCCGGACTGAAGCAGAACCTGGAGCGAGCCGAGAAAGAGCTCGGCCTCGTAAAGAAGCAGCTAGAGGATAGCCAAGGTATGCAGTAACCTGCGTGTATATTTAGGAAGGAGGAATGGTTCGTGCTGACTAAAGTGCCATGAACTTTATTAGGGGCCATAATCGAGGTGGCGGCCCTCAAGAAGGTGTTAGCCAAGGCCGAGGACAAAGCGGCCAAGGAACGCGCCTCGTGCGAGAAGCACGAGGCCCGGATCAGCAAGGTCCAGGAAGAGCTCCCGGACGCCATCAAGAAGTATGAGTCCCTGGAGTGTGATTCTAAGACGCAAGGGTCTGAACTTGTGAAGGCCCGCCGGAGTGCACAAGATTCCTGAGCTGAAGTGTAGTGCACCCTTTAGGAAATCCAGGGGGCAAGAAGATCGCTGCGGGTAAGGCTTTCGTTATGCAAAGCAAGGCTGTCAAGGAAACATTCCTTTTACTTAACTGAATTTGGAGCTCTCCAGGGGCGTTTATGGATTTGCCATGCAGCGTATCGGATGCTACCAAGTTCTATTGAGCCGAAGAAAGAGTTCTATAGAGAAGTTGTTCTGGTCTCAATACCTTGGACCAGAATATCCGGTGCCCTTCAGCGACCAGCTGAAATAGCTGGTCGAGTTGGACAAGGCGGCTGAGCTAGCCATGAAGGACCTAATAGTCTGACTATGGATTGACGAGCCCATTCCCAGCAGCTACTTCAGACTTGTGAAGCGGCTTGTTGATGCCTGCCCACGGCTTGAGGTTATAAAGCGGTCGGTCTGCATCGAAGGTGCACGGATGGCCTTTGCCCGCGTCAAGACGCACTGGGCGAAGATGGATGCCAAGAAGCTAATGACCGAGGGGCCGCCTGAGGGCAAGGAGCACCGCCGACCCGAGTTGTATTTTGATGGTGTCCTCGAGGGATCCTGCCTTGTGGCGGTGCAATGTACGAAGGATGTTATATTCCCATGAAAACATTCGTATTATCCTATCCTATAATATGGAACAATGATGTTATGTGATATAATGCTTGTGATTTTAAAATTTTACCTCCTGTGCGGCCGTTTATGAAATATGAGGGTTGACCAGTCATCGGCTTCTACCCCCACGTAGATAGTACGGGGGTGTTCGGGATAAATCTAAACACTCTTTACTCCATATTCTGGTCCTTAAAGGAGGTGTTTAGCGCAATGAACAAGGCAATAAGACTATACGACCTTTACCGCCCTCATTTAGCCATAGGAGTTCGGCAATAAGAATTTTGGCGAAGCGCCTTGTATTCGGAAGGCCGAACTTGGGGCGTTACATGCACCTGATCGGATAAGGAACCGATTCCTCGCATAAAGCGGAAAAAAAATCTCGAAGTACTTGAAACCTCTCGAACAGCTGACCAGCTCTCGCTGCATCATGACAGTCAGTTTTCAGCTTTCTCTACTGAGGTGCTCGTCCGGAAGAACCGGGACACAATCACATTAGTTCTCCCTTTACTACCCTAGCCGATATAGCAGAACGTAAGGTAGTAAGCATAGGAGCCGGGCAACCCAACTATTGACCAAAGACATGATTTGGAGCCGATGCATATAATGCTATAAGTTCAGGGTGCCGAACTGCACTATAAAGAGTGTTCGGACTTTATTGCCGTACTGTGGGGTGTGGAAGTCCCTGGTGAAATAAAATGTACCAGAGTGTATGTGTGCAATGAGTAATAAATACAAAGGTAGGGAAAAAGGGAAAATTAAGTAATAAGCTGACGCTACCATTTGTTTACCATTGTAACGTGATTAATACGTCGAGGCGTAGTTGTACAAGTAATGCGATAAGAAAGTAAGGCTATTTAACATGCCATGACGAAGAGCGAGCTGCGTGCGGGTATGTAAAACAAGTATAGCAATCGTTAGCAGAGACCACCTGGGGATTCCCTTGTATGCCGAAGCTCCTTGCCTCCTTCGTATATCCGACGAACGAGTTGTTAGGAGAAACCTCGAAAAGAGAAAAACCTGAAATGAAAAGGGAAAGTAAAAGTGTGCGAATCCTAGGGTCGGTCGAGCCGCACTATGGATTGCGGGCTAGCTATGCCTCCATCAGTGCCCATGGAATTTTGAGTGCGTAGTTATGTACGTGCGGTACGAATGCCGCCATTTGATTGGGACCGGGACGGAGGCCAAATTGCTAGTTAAGATATTGACGAGACGGGCTGTCTTGCTGCCGAATAGTCCAGACTCTTTTAATGGTGTCTGGGGGCTTGGCCGCCGAACTCAGGTTCTGCTGGAAAAGGCCGCACTGTATTTCTGCTGCTGAGGCCGTGGTATGCTCCTCGGTATGGAGGGAGCGTTCCGTATTTCCATTGACTATTATGACGCTACGTGGTCCGGGCATCTTTAGTTTGAGATAAGCATAGTGAGGTACCGCATTGAATCAAGCAGATGCGGTTCGTCCAAGCAGTGCGTGGTAGCCGCTGCGAAAGGGGGCGATGTCGAAGATTAACTCCTCGCTTAGAAAGTTGTCCGGAGATCCAAAGATAACCTGTAGTGTGATTGAGCCCGTACAACGGGCCTCTACGCTGGTATGACTCCTTTAAAGGTAGTCCTTGTGTGCTTGACGCGTGATGGGTTAATGCCCATTTTGTGCACTGTATCCTGATAGAGCAGATTGAGGCTGCTGCCACCGTCCATGAGGACTCGCGTCAGGTGGAATCCATCAATGATTGGGTCTAGGACTAGTGCGGATGATCCGCCATGCCGGATACTGGTCGGATGACCCCGACGATCAAAGGTTATCAGGCACGATGACCATGGATTGAATTTTGGGGTGACTGGCTCTATCACATAGACGTCCCTGAGTGCGCGCTTGCGCTCCCTCTTAGGGATGTGTGTAGCATATATCATGTTCACCGTTTTGACATGAGGGGGAAACTTCTTATGTCCCCCTGTGTTTGGCCGCAGGGGCTCCTCATCATCGTCCTCGCTCTGTGATCCCTTTTCCTTGTTTTCGGCATTTAACTTGTCGGCTTGCTTGAAAACCCAGCAATCTCTATTGTTATGGTTGGGTGGTTTGTCTGGGGTGCCATGGATTTGGCATGGACGATCGAGTATGCGGTCTATGCTAGATGGTCCATGATTGTTTCTTTTATACGACTTTTTCCGCTGATCGGACTTGGAGCCGCTGAATCCGGCATTGACAGCAGTGTCATCGGTGTTGTCGTCATTGCTTTGACATTTGTGTTTGCTGCGTCAGAGCTTGCCGTTGTGGTTCTTAACCTCGGAGGGGCCTGCCTCGTTGGCTATGTTTTTGCTATGAGCCAGCCAACTATCCTCACCCGCGCAAAAGCGGGTCATGAGTGTCGTGACGGCTGCCATAGATTTTGGCTTTTCTTGGCCGAGGTGGCGGGCGAGCCATTTGTCGCGGATGCTATGTTTAAAGGCCACTAGGGCTTCAGCATCCGGACAGTCGATGATCTGGTTCTTTTTGGTTAGGAACCTATTCCAAAATTTCCTGGCTGACTCTCCAGGTTGTTGGACTATGTGGCTTAAATCATCGGTGTCTGGTGGCCGAACATATGTTCCTTGGAAGTTGTCGAGGAAGGATTCTTCCAAGTGCTCCCAGCCGCTGATAGAATTTTCAGGCAGGCTATTTAACCAGTGTCGAGATGGCCCTTTGAGCTTTAGTGGGAGGTATTTGATAGCGTGGAGGTCATCTCCGCGGGCCATGTGGATATGGAGAATAAAATCCTCGATCCATACCACGGGGTCGGTTGTTCCGTCGTAAGATTCAATGTTAACGGGTTTGAACACTTCGGGGAATTCATGATCCATTGCTTCATTGGTGAAGCAAAGGGGGTGTGCGGCGCCTCTATGTCGGGCCACGTCACGACGTAGCTCTGATGGAGTCCGTCTGCAGTTGTCGGCTCGGGTGTGACTAGGTTTGTCACGTCCGAATAGGTAGCCATCATCGTGTGTCGAGGAATGTCCTCGCGGTCCGTAAATCGATCGGGTATATCCTGCTTTATTGTTCAGGTCATGTCAAAGGTCATATGTATGACCATGAGCTGATTTACCTCTACCTTTGTGATGAGGCAGGGCGGGCTGGTGTTCGGCTTGAGTTGCCGCTTTGTCCCATCCACGTGGTGGTCGGTCAGCCGCATTACGCGATGGTGGTATGTATTCCGGTGCCTCGTCGTCGAACTGAGGTAGTAATTTGCGCTTCGGGTAGCTTTTGGCCGGGCGCTTGAGGCCGTATTCTTCGGCTGCTAGGACATCGGTCCATTTATCGTTGAGCAGATCTTGGTCAGCTTGAAGCTGCTGCTGCTTCTTTTTCAGGCTCCTTGAAGTGGCTATTAGCTGGCGCTGGAAGATCTCCTGCTTAAGAGGTTCCTCAGGCACGATGAAATCCTCGGTGCCGAGGCTCGCCTCATCCTCGGAGAGCGGAAGATAATTACTGTCCTCCGATTCCTCGTGTGTGGCCTGTCTACCAGGATCCCATTCGGTAGCTATGTCAACGGGGTCTTCGTTGTCTTCGACACCTTCCGAAGTGTTATCGTCTCTTGTGCTGGTGTTGCTATCTTTACTGCGGCGTGACTTAGAGCGGCGCCGCTGACACCGACGTTTTCATTGTATCTCAGGAGGTTTATCCTCAACTGGGTCTTCCTTGTCATCGCCGCTATTCTCCTTTGGTGCATCCACCATGTACACATCGTACGAGGAAGTGGCCGTCCAGCGTCCGGTGAACGGAAAAAATAGCTTTGCGTTATTTTAGTACGAACTCTTGAATAGGTCGAGCGGAAAGAATAGCTTTGAGGTGGTCTCATACCCTACAAACAATTTCTATCTTTTCTTCTCCGCAAATAGGAAATCAGGAGTGATTCTTGGTTGCACTTTGAGGGATAATCATATGATCCAACTATGTTAGCACTTTTGAGAGATTGCACTAGTGAAAGTACGGACCCTAGGCCTTGTTTTCAAGCATTGCAATACCGTTTTTGTGCCCGTTTACTATTTCCTACCTTGCGGTTTTTATTTATTCAGATTATAAAAAAATATTTCTACCATCAATATTACACTTTTATCACCATCTCTTCGCCGAACTTGTGCACCTATACAATTTGTCATTGTATTGGGTGTGTTGGGGACACAATAGATTTCTTGTATTTGGTTGCAGGGTCGTTTGAGAGAGACCATCTTCATCCTACACCTCTCATGGATTGATAATCCTTAGGTCATCCACTTGAGGGAAAATTACTAGTGTCCTACAAAACTCCGCGCTTGGAGGCCCAACACATGTCTACAACAATAAAGTTGCGTATTAGACATCACACACACCTTGATCTGGTTGAACCATTTCTGTTGTGTTGCCTAATAGAAAACAGTTCATCCGAGTGAATTGTATGCCGTATATCGCACACACCTTGATATGGCTCACCGTTTCTTTTGTGTTGCCCAATCACAAATAGTTCATCCGAGTGAACCGTATGATGTATATGCCACACACCTTCATCTGGCTGCCCGTTTTTTTGTTCCTCCTCATCGCAAACAGTTCATTGAACTGAACTGTATGCCCTGCATCGCACATGCAACAAAAATCTGAACCGTGTTTGATGCATCCGTGATCGCAAATGTTTTGCACCTTTTTCACGGTTATTTTACACCACCGTTTGGGATTATTGCATCACACACAGTGATCGTAGTGTCGCGTTAGCAGTATCCTGCAGTAGTGATCAGAGAGGTATTAAAAAGCATAATGGATCTGAACATATAATCTTCCACCAAATAAACCATATAGTAATCAACTACAAGATGTAATCAACATTACTAGCCACCCACGAGTACTAATCTAAGGTTCCGGTACAAAGATTGAACACAAGAGATGAACTAGGGTTTGAGAGGAGATGGTGCTTGCTACCTCTTGAGCACTTGCATTGCTTTTCCCTTGAAGAGGAAAGGGTGATGCAGCAAAGTAGCGTAAGTATTTCCCTCAGTTTTTGAGAACCAAGGTATCAATCCAGTAGGAGGCCATGCACGAGTCCCTCGCACCTACACAAACAAATAAATCGTCGCAACCAACGCGATAAGGGGTTGTCAATCCCTACACCGTCACTTACGAGAGTGAGATCTGATAGATATGATAAGATAATATTTTTGGTATTTTTATGATAAAGATGCAAAGTAAAATAAAAGGCAATGAAAATAACTAAGTATTGGAAGATTAATATGATGGAAAATAGACCCGGGGCCATAGGTTTCACTAGTGGCTTCTCTCAAGAGCATAAGTATTTACGGTGGGTGAACAAATTACTGTTGAGCAATTGACAGAATTGAGCAAAGTTATGAGAATATCTAGGTATGATCATGTATATAGGCATCACGTCCGAGATAAGTAGATCGACTCCTGCCTGCATCTACTACTATTACTCCACACATCGACCACTATCCAGCATGCATCTAGAGTATTAATTTCATAAGAACAGAGTAACGCTTTAAGCAAGATGACATGATGTAGAGGGATAAACTCATTAAATATGATATAAACCCCATCTTGTTATCCTCGATGGCAACAATAATATACGTGCCTTGCTGCCTCTACTGTCACTGGGAAAGGACACCGCAATATTGAACCCAAAGCTAAGAACTTCTCCCATTGCAAGAAAGATCAATCTAGTAGGCCAAACCAAACTGATAATTCGAAGAGACTTGCAAAGATAACCAATCATACATAAAGAATTCAGAGAAGATTCAAATATTGTTCATAGATAAACTTGATCATAAACCCACAATTCATCGGTATCAACAAACACACCGCAAAAGAAGATTACATCGAATAGATCTCCACAAGAGAGGGGGAGAACTTTGTATTGAGATCCAAAAAGAGAGAAGAATCCATCTAGCTAATAACTATGGACCCGTAGGTCTGAGGTAAACTACTCACACTTCATCGGTAGGCTATGGTATTGATGTAGAAGCCCTCCGTGATCGATGCCCCCTCCGGCGGAGATCCGGAACAGGCCCCAAGATGGGATCTCGTGGATACAGAAAGTTACAGCGGTGGAATTAGGGTTTTGGCTCCGTATCTGGTAGTTTGGGGGTACGTAGGTATATATAGGAGGAAGGAGTATGTCGGTGGAGCAACAAGGGGCCCACGAGGGTGGAGGGCGCGCCCAGGGGGGTAGCCATGCCCCCTACCTCATGGCCTCCTGGTTGATGTCTTGACGTAGGGTCCAAGTCCTCTGGATCATGTTCATTCCGAAAATCACGTTCCCGAAGGTTTATTCCGTTTGGACTCCGTTTGATATTCTTTTTCTAGAAACCATAAAATAGGCAAAAAACAGCAATTCTGGGCTGGGCCTCCGGTTAATAGGTTAGTCCAAAAAATAATATAAAGTGTATAATAAAGCCCAACAATGTCCAAAACAGAATATAATATAGCATGGAACAATAAAAAATTATAGATACGTTGGAGACGTATCAAGCATCCCCAAGCTTAATTCATGCTCGTCCTCGAGTAGGTAAATGATAAAAACAGAATTTTTGATGTGGAATGCTACTTGGCATAATTTCAATGTAATTCTTCTTAATTGTGGTATGAATATTCAGATCCGAAAGATTCAAGATAAAAGTTCAATATTGACATAAAAATAATAATACTTCAAGCATACTAACTAAGCAATTATGTCCTCTCAAAATAACATGGCCAAAGAAAGTTCATCCCTACAAAATCATATAGTTTAGTCATGCTCCATTTATGTCACACAAGAATGCTCTAATCATGCACAACCCCGATGACAAGCCAAGCAATTGTTTCATACTTTAGTAATCTCAAGCTTTTTCAACCTTCACGCAATACATGTGTGAGCCATGGATATAGCACTATGGGTGGAATAGAATATAATGATGGAGGTTATGTGGAGAAGACAAAAAGGAAGAGAATCTCACATCAACGAGGCTAATCAATGGGCTATGGAGATGCCCATCAATTGATGTTAATGCAAGGAGTAGGGATTGCCATGCAACGGATGCACTAGAGCTATAAAGATATGAAAGCTCAACAAAAGAAACTAAGTGGGTGTGCATCAAACTTGCTTGCTCACGAAGACCTAGGGCATTTTAGGAAGCCCATTGTTGGAATATACAAGCCAAGTTCTATAATGAGAAGTTCCCACTAGTATATGAAAGTGAGAAAACAAAAGACTCTCTATAATGAAGATTATGGTGCTACTTTGAAGCACAAGTGTGGTACAAAGGATAGTAACATTGTACCTACTCTCTTTTTCTCTCTTTTTTTGGGCCTTCTCTTTTTTATGGCCTTTCTCCTTTTTTCCTCACTTGGGACAATGCTCTAGAAAATGATGATCATCACACTTCTATTTATTTACAACTCAATGATTACAACTCGATACTAGAACAAAGTATGAGTCTATATGAATGCCTCCAGCGGTGTACCGGGATATGCAATGAACCAAGAGTGACATGTATGAAAGGGTTATGAATGGGGGCTTTGCCACAAATACTATGTCAACTACACGATCATGCAAAGCAATATGACAGTGATGAACGTGTCATGATAAACGGAACGGTGGAAAGTTGCATGGCAATATATCTCGGAATGGTTATGGGAATGCCATAATAGGTAGGTATGGTGGCTGTTTTGAGGAATATATAGCGAGGTTTATGTGTGAAAGTGTGTATCATATCACGGGGTTTGGATGCACCGGCGAAGTTTGCACCAACTCTCAATGTGAGAAAGGGCAGTGCACGGTACCGAAGAGGCTAGCGATGATGGAAAGGTGAGAGTGCGTATAATCCATGGACTCAACATTAGTCATAAAGAACTCACATACTTATTGCAAAAATCTACAAGTCATCAAAAACCAAGCACGACGCGCATGCTCCTAGGGGGATAGATTGGTAGGAAAAGACCATCGCTCGTCCCTGACCGCCACTCGTAAGGAAGACAATCAAAGAACACCTCATGTTTCAAATTTGTTACATAATGTTTACCATACGTGCATGCTACGGGACTTGCAAACTTCAACACAAGTATTTTTCAAATTCACAACTACTCGACTAGCACAACTTTGATATCACTACCTCCATGTTTCAAAACAATCATCAAGCATCAAACTTCTCTTAGTATTCAACACACTCATAAGAAAGTTTTTACTAGTCTTGAAAACCTAGCATATTAGGATTATTTAAGTAAATTACCATGCTATTTAAGACTCTCAAAATAATCTAAGTGAAGCATGAGAGAATAATAGTTTCTATAAAACAAAACCACCACCGTGCTCTAAAAGATATAAGTTGAGTACTAGAGCAAAAACTATATAACTCAAAAGATATAAGTGAAGCACACATAGTATTCTAATAATTTCCGAATCATGTGTGTTTCTCTCAAAAGGTGTGTACAGCAAGGATTATTGTGGTAAACTAAAAAGCAAAGACTCAAATCATACAAGACGCTCCAAGCAAAATACATATCATGTGGTGAATAAAAATATAGCTCCAAGTAAAGTTACCGATGGAAGTAGACAAAAGAGGGGATGCCTTCCGGGGCATCCCCAAGCTTTGGCTTTTAGGTGTCCTTAGATTATCTTGGGGTGCCATGGGAATCTCCAAGCTTAGGCTCTTTCCACTCCTTGTTACATAATCCATCAAATCTTTACCCAAAACATGGAAACTTCACAACACAAAACTTAAAGTAGAAAATCCCGTGAGCTCCGTTAGCGAAAGAAAACAAAACACTACTTCAAGTTACTGTAATGAAATCATTATTTATTCATATTGGTGTTAAACCTACTGTATTCCAACTTCTTATGGTTTATAAACTATTTTACTAGCCATAGATTCATCAATAAGCAAACAACACACAAAAACAGAATCTGTCAAAAACAGAACAGTCTGTAGTAATCTGTAGCTAACGCAAGATCTGGAACCCCAAAAATTCTAAAATAAAATGCTGGACGTGAGGAATTTATCTCTTAATCATCTTAAAAAATAATTAACTAAATATCACTTTCCAAATAAAAATGGCAGCAATTATCGTGAGCGCTAATGTTTCTGTTTTTACAGCAAGATTGAAAAGACTTTCCCCAAGTCTTCCCAACGGTTCTACTTGGCACAAACACTAATTAAACACAAAAAACACAACCAAAACAGAGTCTAGATAAATTATTTATTACTAAATATGAGAAAAAAGCAAGGAATAAAAATAAAAATGGGTTGCGTCCCAACAAGCGCTATCGTTTAACGCCCCTAGCTAGGCATAAAAGCGAAGATAGATCTTGGTATTGCCATCTTTGGTAGGCAATCCATAAGTTGCTCTCATAATAGATTCATAAGGTAACTTAATTTTCTTTCTAGGGAAGTGTTTCATGCCTTTCCTTAACGGAAATTGGAATCTAATATTCCCTTCCTTCATATCAATAATTGCACCAATCGTTCTAAGGAAAGGTCTACCAAGAATAATAGGACATGAAGGATTGCAATATATGTCAAGAACAATAAAATTTATGGGCACATAAGTCCTATTTGCAACAATAAGAACATCATTAATTCTTCCCATAGATTTCTTAATAGTGGAATCTGCAAGGTGCAAGTTTAAATAGCAATCATCAAAATCACAGAAACCTAGCAAATCACACAAAGTCTTTGGAATCGTGGAAACACTAGCACCCAAATCACACAAAGCATAGCATTCATGATCTTTAATTTTAATTTTAATTGTAGGTTCCCACTCATCATAAAGTTTTTTAGGGATAGAAACTTCCAACTCAAATTTTTCTTCATAAGATTGCATCAAAGCATCAACGATATGTTTAGTGAAAGCTTTATTTTGACTATAAGCATGAGGAGAATTTAGCACGGATTGCAACAACGAAATACAATCTATCAAAGAGAAATTATCATAATTAAATTCCTTGAAATCCAAAATAGTTGGTTCATTAATATTTAAAGGTTTGACTTCTTCAACCCCACTTTTAACAATTTTAGCATCAAGATCTAAAGACTCCGAATTTTTGGAACGCCTTCTAGGTAAAGCTGGATCATATTTAGTCCCATCATTATCAAGATTCATATTGCAAAACAAAGATTTAATAGGGGACACATCAATAACTTTTAGATCTTCATCTTTATTATCATGGAAACTAGAAGAACACGCTTTTATAAAGCAATCTTTCTTAGCACGCATCCTAGCGGTTCTTTCTTTGCACTCATCAATGGAAATTATCATGGATTTGAGAGACTCATTGATATCATGCTTAGGTGGAATAGATCAAAGTTTCAAAGAATCAACATCAAGAGAAATTCTATCAACGTTCCTAGCCAACTCATCAATCTTAAGCAATTTTTCTTCAATCAAAGAATTGAAATTCTTTTGCGAAATAATAAATTCTTTAATATTAGATTCAAAATAAGAGAGCATATTATTATAATTTCCATAAGAATTGTTGTAGGAATTACCATAATTATTAGAGGAATTACTAGGATACGATCTAGGATTAAAGTTTCCTCTATACGCGTTGTTACTAAAATTATTTTACCAACAAAATTCACATCCATAGATTCATTATTATTCCCAATAAAAGTAGACAAAGGCATATCATTAGGATCAAAAGAAACACTTTTATTAGCAAATAATTTCATAAGTTCATCCATCTTCCCACTCAAAACATTAATTTCTTCTATCGCATGCACTATTGTATTAGTAGATCATTCAGTGTGCCATTGAGAATAATTAACCATAATATTATCTAGGAGTTTAGTAGCTTCTCCTAAAGTGATTTCCATAAAATTTAATGTAGCATAATTTTTTTGTATAATCATCCACAAATTCAAACCTTGCGTAGGGAAATTACGTATCATTAATTTCATCCTCTCCCAAGCTTGTGCAACATGTTCATGACCAAGTTGCTTAAAATTCATAATATCGTTTCTAAGAGAGATGATCTTAGCGGGAGGGAAATACTTAGAGATAAAAGCATCTTCACACTTATTCCAAGAATCAATACTATTTTTAGGCAAAGACGAAAACGAAGCTTTCGCACGATCTCTAAGCGAAAAAGGAAATAGATTCAATTTAACAATATCATTATCCACATCTTTCTTCTTTTGCATATCACACAAATCAATGAAGCTATTTATATGGGTAGAGGCATCTTCACTAGGAAGGCCGGCAAATTGATCTTTCATGACAAGATTCAACAAAGCAGCATTGATTTCAAAAGATTTAGTATCGGTAAGAGGAGCAATCGGAGTGCTAAGGAAATCATTGTTGTTGGTATTGGTAAAGTCACACAATTTAGTATTATCTTGAGCCATTGCGACAAGCAAGCAATCCAACACACGAGCAAATAAGAGATGGGCAAAAATAGGCAAATAGAGAAAGAGAGGGAGGATGGAGAGAGAGAGGGTGAATAAAATGGCAAGGGTGAAGTGGGGAGAGGAAAACGAGAGGCAAATGGCAAATAATGTAATGCGGGAAATAAGGGTTTGTGATGGGTACTTGGTGTGTTGACTTTTGCATAAACCTCCCCGGCAACGGCGCCAGAAATCCTTCTTGCTACCTCTTGAGCACTTGCGTTGGTTTTCCCTTGAAGAGGAAAGGGTGATGCAGCAAATTAGCGTAAGTATTTCCCTCAGTTTTTGAGAACCAAAGTATCAATCCAATAGGAGGCCACGCACGAGTCCCTCGCACCTACACAAACAAATAAATCGTCGCAACCAACGCGATAAGGGGTTGTCAATCCCTACTCGGTCACTTACGAGAGTGAGGTCTGATAGATATGACAAGATAATATTTTTGGTATTTTTATGATAAAGATGCAAAGTGAAATAAAAGGGAATGAAAATAACTAAGTATTGGAAGATTAATATGATGGAAAATAGACCCGGGGGCCATAGGTTTTACCAGTGCCTTCTCTCAAGAGCATAAGTATTTTCGGTGGGTGAACAAATTACTGTTGAGCAATTGACAGAATTGAGCATAGTTATGAAATATCTAGGTATGATCATGTATATAGGCATCACGTCCGAGACAAGTAGACCGACTCCTGCCCGCATCTACTACTATTACTCCACACATCGACCGCTATCCAGCATGCATCTAGAGTATTAAGTTCATAAGAACAGAGTAACGCTTTAAGCAAGATGACATGTTGTAGCTGTACAAACTCATGCAATATGATATAAACCCCATCTTGTTATCCTCGATGGCAAAAATACAATATGTGCCTTGCTGCCCCTACTGTCACTGGGAAAGGACACCGCAAGATTGAACCCAAAGCTAAGCACTTCTCCCATTGCAAGAAAGATCAATCTAGTAGGCCAAACCAAACTGATAATTCGAAGAGACTTGCAAAGATAACCAATCATACATAAAGAATTCAGAGAAGATTCAAATATTGTTCATAGATAAACTTGATCATAAACCCACAATTCATCGGTATCAACAAACACACCGCAAAAGAAGATTACATCAAATAGATTTCCACAAGAGAGGGGGAGAACTTTGTATTGAGATCCAAAAAGAGAGAAGAAGCCATCTAGCTAATAACTATGGACCCGTAGGTCTGAGGTAAACTACTCACACTTCATCGGAAGGGCTATGGTGTTGATGTAGAAGCCCTCCGTGATCGATGCCCCCTCCGACGGAGCTCCGGAACAGGCTCCAAGATGGGATCTCGTGGATACAGAAAGTTATGGCAGTGAAATTAGGGTTTTGGCTCCGTATCTAGTAGTTTGGGGGTACATAGGTATATATAGGAGGAAGGAGGACGTCGGTGGAGCAAGAGGGGGCCCACGAGGGTGGAGGGCGCGCCCAGGGGGGTAGGCGCGCCTCCCTACCTCGTGGCCTCCTAGTTGATGTCTTGACGTGGGGTCCAAGTCCTCTGGATCATGTTCGTTCCAAAAATCACGTTCTTGAAGGTTTCATTCCATTTGGACTCCGTTTGATATTCTTTTTCTGCGAAACCCTAAAATAGGAAAAAAAACAGCAATTCTGGGCTGGGCCTCCGGTTAATAGGTTAGTCCCAAAAATAATATAAAAGTGTCTAATAAAGCCCAATAATGTCTAAAACAGAATATAATATAGCATGGAACAATAGAAAATTATAGATACGTTGGAGACGTATCTGTGATGTTGAAGATGTTGATGGAGATTACCCTCCCAAAGATGGGAGAGTTCTTGGTGATGATGATGGCGATGTTTTCCCCCTCCAAGAGGGAAGTTCCCCCGGCATAATTGCTCCGCCGGAGGGCAAAAGTGCTCCTACCAAATTCCGCATTGAGACAGCGGTGCTTCGTCCTAAAAGTCCTCCTCTAATTTTTTTTCTAGGAATGACCTATATACAACAAGATGGGCACTGGAGGCGGGCCGAGGAGGGCACAACCCACTAGGGTGTGCGTGGGGGCCCAGGCGCGCCCTTGTGTCTTGTGCTCACCAGGGTGGCACTCTCCGATAGTTACTTGCTCCGGTATTTTTTATATATTCCAAAACAATTCTCCGTAAATTTTCAACTCATTTGGAGATGTGCAGAATAGGTAACTCTGACATAGCTTTTTCTAGTCCAGAATTCTAGCTGCCATCATTCTCCCTCTTTGTGTAAACCTTGCATATTATGAGAGAAAAGACATTAGAATTACTCCAAAAAGCATTATTATGCATAAAAACATTATAAATAACAGTTGGAAACATGATGCAAAACAGACGTATCAACTCCCCCAAGCTTAGATCTCGCCTATCCTCAAATGAAAAACCGAAATCAAGAAACATGCCCACATGCTTAGAGAGAGAGAGGTGTCGATAAAAACAAAATACAGACATAGAAGCATCATGCATATTATTATAACAGCAAAGAACTTTAACATAAAACTTTATCTCACAAGTTTTATCATATAACTTCTCATGAACAAGTAACAATTCATCACAACATTGAAGTATAAAGCACAAACCTTATTGAAAACCAACAAACTATGTTCTCAGTCAACTTTGCAACTACAATTCATCATATTTTTAGGAAGGGTCATGTATCGGAGCCTTAAGGCAAGTCCACATACTCAACCATCATTTAATCTTCAATGATTGCTAACACTCACAGCGTACCCATGAACACAAAGTTTCAATCGGACGCATAGAAAGATAGGGGCTTATAGTTTCACCTCCCAACATATTCACCTCAATGGTGATGTCAACAATAATAACTCAAGCCCACTCATATCCAACTGGATATATGTGTCTAGATCTTTACTCACCACATGATGCTTGCAAAAAGAGAAAATAAAAAGGAATAGGGAATAATACTTTAACTCTTATATAAAAGTACATGCATAAAAGTAAAGGATAGGACCTTCGCAGAGGGAAGCAGAGGTTGTCATGCGCTTATTTGTTTGTATGACAAATCCCTTAATGCAAAATAATGTCACGTTATATTCCCCTTATGATAGCTACCATTATTATGCAGTCTGTCGCTTTTATTACTTTCCCATCACAAGTTCGTACAATGCTCAATTTTCTCTTACTAAATGATCCAACACATTTATAAGCAATTTTTATTGCCTTATTACACCGTTGACAACTTACTTGAAGGATCTTACTTAATCCATAGGTAGGTATGGTGGACTCTCAAAACAAGATTATGGGTTTAAGAGTTTTTGGATGCACAAGTAGTATCTTCCTTATGTGATGTCATTACTTACCATATGATTTGCATATGATCTTTTTTATTTATCTTCCTTGCTTTTTATTGAAACATAAGAGTAAAGAAATAAAACTCATACTACTCTTTATTATATATCTTGCACTGATAACCCACAAGTATACGGGATCGCAACAGTTTTCGAGGTAGAGTATTCAACCCAAATTTATAGATTCTACACAAGGGGAGCCAAAGAATATTTGCCAGCATTAGCATCTGAGTTGTCAATTCAACCACACCTGGAGATTAATTATCTGCAGCAAAGTGATCAGTAGCAAAGTAATATGATAGTTTTGATAGTTGTAGCAACAACAATAGTAACGGTAAAAGTGATAGCGGTGATTTTGTAGCAAGTGCAACAGTAACGATAGCAGTAGTGACTTAGCAAGAACAATATAAGAGAAATTCATAGGCATTGCATCAGTAATTTGTTGGATGATATTCATCATGTGGCAGTCATAACCAAGGGCGATACGGCACTAGCTCTAGTTCATGAATATAATGTAGGCATGTATTCCGTAAATAGTCATACGTGCTTATGGAAAGAACTTGCATGACATCTTTTGTCCTACCCTCCTGTGGCAGCAGGTCCAATTGAAAACTAAGGGATATTAAGGCCTCCTTTTAATAGAGAACCGGAACAAAGCATTAACACACGGTGAATACATGAACTTCTCAAACTATGGTCATCACCGGGAGTGGTCCCGACTATTGTCACTCCGGGGTTGCCGGATCATAACACGTAGTAGGTGACTATAACTTGCAAGATTGGATCTAGAACATGGATATAATGGTGATAACATAAATGGTTCAGATATGAAATCATGGCACTCGAGCCCAAAGTGACAAGCATTAAGCATGGCAAAGTCATAGCAACATCAATCTCAGAACATAGTGGATACTAGGGATCAGGCCCTAATAAAACTAACTAGATTACATGATGAATCTCATCCAACTCCTCATAGACCAGCGAGCCTATGAAGGAATTACTCACTCCCGGCGGGGAGCATCATGGAATTGGCAATAGAGAAGGGTTGGTGATGACGAAGATCGAAGATCCCCCTCGCCGGAGCCCCAAACGGACTCTAGATCTGGCCTCCCGATGAAGAATAGGAGGTGACGGCAACTCCCTCTCGTGGAACGCAAAAATTCTTTCTCCCTCATTTTTTCTGGAAAAATGTGATTTTATAGCATCCGTTTCAGGGTCTGCGGGGCCACCAGGTGGGGACAACCCACCTGGGCACGCCTAGAGGGGGGCACCCCCTGGTGGGTTGTGCCCACCCAATTGCCCCCTTCGGTGGTTCTTGGCTCCAGAAATTCTCTTTAATTATGCAAAAATTCCTCGCAAAGTTTCGTTCCATTCCGAGAACTTTTATTTCTGCACAAAAAACAACACCATGGTAGTTCTGCTGAAAACAACGTCAGTCCGGGGTTAGTTTCATTCAAATCATGCAAATTAGAGTCCAAAACAAGAGGAAAGGCATTAAGAAAAGTAGATACGCCAGAGACGTATCAACTCCCCCAAGCTTAAACCTTTGTTTGTCCTCAAGCAATTCAGTTAATAAACTAAAAGTTAAAAAGAAAAACTTTTACGAACTCTTTTTCTCTAGTTTGCCTAAATAAGCTTAAACAGCACCCAGGTTTGCAGCCAATATTATAACTTACTGATACGTCTCCAACGTATCTATAATTTTTGATTGTTCCATGCTGTTATATTATCAATCTTGGATGTTTTATAATCATTTTATATCATTTTTGGTACTAACCTATTGACATAGTGCCAAGTGCCAGTTGTTGTTTTTTGGCATGTTTTTTACATCGCAGAAAATCAATACCAAACGGAGTCCAAATGCCAGAAGACACCTAATGGGCGAATGCAGTGCATGGGGGTGCTCCGAGGAGAGCACAACCCACCAGGGCGCGCCAGGAGGCCTAGGCACGCCTTTGTGGGTTGTGCCCATCTCGGGTGCCCCTCGGACCGCCTCTTTGCTCTATAAATACCCCAATATTCCAGAAACCCTAGGGGAGTCAGAGAAAATCAATTCCAGCCGCCGCAAAGTCCAGAACCACCAGATCTAATCTAGACACCATCACGGATGGGGTTCACCACCTCCATTGGTGCCTCTCCGATGATGCGTGTGTAGTTCTTTGTAGACCTTCGTGTTGGGGAACGTAGTATTTCAAAAAAATTCCTACGATCACGCAAGATCTATCTAGGAGAAGCATAGCAACAAGCGGGGAGAGTGTGTCCATGTACCCTCGTAGACCAAAAGCGGAAGCGTTTAGTAGAGTAGTTGATGTAGTTGAACATCTTTGTGATCCAACCAATCGAAGCACTAAACGTACGGCACCTCCGCCTTCAGCACACGTTCATCTCGATGATGTCCCTCAATCTCTTGATCCAGTTGAGGACGAGGGAGAGTTCCATCAGCACGACGGCGTGGCGACGGTGATGATGAAGTTACCGGCGCAGGGCTTCGCCTACGCACTACGACGATATGACCGAGGTGTGTAATTGTGGAGGGGGGCACCGCACACGGCTAAGAGAAGGCTTTGTGTGCCTTTGGGGTGCCCCCCACGTATATAAAGGGGGAGGACAGGTGGCCGGCCCAAGGGGGGGCGTGCCATGGGGGAGTCCTACCTGGACTCCCAGTCCAAGTAGGATTCGGCCCCCCTTTCCTATTCCCACTAGGAGAAGGAGGGAAGGAGGAGGAGGAGAGAAGGAAAGGGGGGCGGCCCCCAACCCTAGTCCAATTCGGTTTGGGCTTGGGGGGCGCCACTGCCTGGCCGCCGCCTCCTCTCTCCACTAGGGCCCATGAAGGCCCATTAACTCCCCAAGGGGTTCCGGTAACCCCCCGGTACTCCAGAAAATGCCCGAACCTTTCTGAAACCATTCCGGTGTCCAAACATAACCTTCCAATATATCAAAGTTTATGTCTCGACCATTTATAGACTCCTCGTTATGTCCATGATCTCATCCGGGACTCCGAACAAACTTCGGTTCATCAAATCACATAACTCATAATACAAATCGTCATCGAACGTTAAGCGTGCGGACCCTACGGGTTCGAGAACTATGTAGACATGACTGAGACACATCTCCGGCCAATAACCAATAGCGGAACCTGGATGCTCATATTGGCTCCTACATATTCTACGAAGATCTTTATCGGTCAAACCGCATAACAACATACGCTGTTCCCTTTGTCATCGGTATGTTACTTGCCCAAGATTCGATCGTCGGTATCATTATACGTAGTTCAATATTGTTACTGGCAAGTCCCTTTACTCATTCCATAATGCATCATCCCACAACTAACTCATTAGTCACATTGCTTGCAAGGCTTATAGTGATCTGCATTACCGAGAGGGCCCAGAGATACCTCTCCGATACACGGAGTGACAAATCCTAATCTCGATCTAAGCCAACTCAACAAACACCTTCGGAGACACCTATAGAACATCTTTATAATCACACAGTTATGTTGTGATGTTTGATAGCACACAAGGTGTTCCTCCGGTATTCAGGAGTTGCATAATCTCATAGTCAAAGGAACATGTATAAGTCATGAAGAAAGCAATAGCAATAAAACTCAACGATCATAATGCTAAGCTAACGGATGGGTCTTGTCCATCACATCATTCTCTAATGATGTGATCACGTTCATCAAATGACAACACATGTCTATGGTCAGGAAATTTAACCATCTTTGATTAACGAGCTAGTCTAGTAGAGGCATACTAGGGACACTTTGTTTTGTCTATGTATTCACACATGTATCAATTTTCCAGATAATACAATTCTAGCATGAATAATAAACATTTATCATGATATAAGGAAATAAAATAATAACTTTACTATTGCCTCCAGGGCATATTTCCTTTAGTCTCCCACTTGCACTAGAGTCAATAATCTAGTTCACATCGCCATGTGATTTAATAGTTCACATCGTCATGCGATTTAACACTCTATAGTTCACATCGCCATGTGACCAGCACCCAAAGGGTTTACTAGATGTGATCATGTTTTGCTTGTGAGATAAATTTAGTCAACGGGTCTACCACATTCATATTTGTATGTATTTTTTGCAAATTTCTATGTCTACAATGCTTTGCACAGAGCTACTCTAGCTAATTTCTCCCACTTTCAATATGTATCCAGATTGAGACTTAGAGTCATCCGAATCAGTGTCAAAACTTGCATCGATGTAACCCTTTACAATGAAGTTTTTGTCACCTCCATAACCGAGAAACATATCCTTATTTCAATATGGATAACTTTGACTGTTGTCCAGTGATTGACTCCTGGTTCACTATTGTACCCTCTTGCCAAACTCATGGTGAGGTACATAATAGGTTTGGTACATAGTATAGCATACTTTATAGAACCTATGACCGAGGCATAGGGAATGATTTTTCATTCTCTTTCTATTTTCTACCATGGTCGGGTTTTGAGTCTTTACTCAACTTCACACCTTGTAACACAGGCAAGAACTTCTTCTTTGACTGTTCCATTTTGAACTACTTCAAAATCTTGTCAAGGTATGTACTCATTGAAAAACCTTATCAAGCGTTTTGATCTATCTCTATAGATCTTAATGCTCAATATGTAAGTAGCTTCACCGAGGTCTTTCTTTGAAAAACAACTTTCAAACACTCCTTTACGCTTTCCAGAAAATTCTACATCATTTCCGATCAACAATATGTCATTCACATATACTTATTAGAAAGGCTATGGTGCTCCCACTCACTCTCTTGTAAATATAGGCTTCACAATAAGTCTTTATAAAACCATATGCTTTGATCACCTTATCAAAGTGTATATTCCAACTCCGAGATGCTTGCACCAGTTCATAGATGGATCGTTGGAGCTTACACACTTTGTTAGTACCTTTAGGATTGAGAAAACCTTCTGGTTGCATCATATACAACTCTTTTTTAATAAATCCATTAAGGAATACAGTTTTGACATCCATTTGCCAGATTTCATAAAATGCAGCAATTGGTAACATGATTCGGACAGACTCAAGCATCACTACGGGTGAGAAGGTCTCATCGTAGTCAACTCCTTGAACTTGTCGAAAACCTTTTGCAACAAGTCGAGCTTTATAGACAATAACATTACCATCAGCGTCAGTCTTCTTCTTGAAGATCCATTCATTCTCTATGGCTTGCCGATCATCGGGAAAGTCAACCAAATTCCATACTTTGTTCTCATACATGGATCCCATCTCAGATTTCATGGCCTCAAGCCATTTCGTGGAATCTGAGCTCATCGTCGCTTCCTCATAGTTCGTAGGTTCATCATGGTCTAGTAACATGACTTCTATAATAGGATTACCGTACCACTCTGGTGCCGACCGTGCTATGGTTTACCTATGAGGTTCGGTAGTAACTTAATCTGAAGCTTCATGATCATCATCATTAGCTTCCTCACTAATTGGTGTAGGAATCACTGGAACTGATTTCTGTGATGAACTACTTTCCAATTCGGGAGAAGGTATAATTACCTCATCAAGTTCTACATTCCTCTCACTCACTTCTTTCGAGAGAAACTTCTTCTCTAGAAAGGATCCATTCTTAGCAATGAATATCTTGCCTTCGGATTTGTGATGGAAGGTGTACCCAACAGTTTCCTTTGGGTATCCTATGAAGACGCATTTCTTCGATTTAGGTTCGAGCTTATCAGGTTGAAGCTTTTTCACATAAGCATCACATCCCCAAACTTTAAGAAACAACATCTTATGTTTCTTGCCAAACCACAGTTTAAACGGTGTCATCTCAGTGGATTAGATGGTGCCCTATTTAACATGAATGCAGCTGTGTCTAATGCATAACCCCAAAATGATAGTGGTAATCGGTGTAGCGACCAGACCTCAAATCGTCCAATCTCTATGCTCAGGTGTCATCCCTGGATGAGTAATGCTGACACCACACAGTACTCGAAGGATTTATAACAGAGTAGCAATCACACACTTATTACATCGAGTGTCTCAAAAGAGAACTTATTACAATAAATATGGCTTAAGGCCATCTAATAACAATAACAATGGAAGGCTTGGAAGATAAGTGAGTCCATCAACTCCAACAACATCATTGAGTATAGAACCACGACCTAAAAGCACCTTAATCGTCATCTGAAAAGTCTGCAACATTAACGTTGCAGCCCGAAACGGGTCAGCACATGGAATATGCTGGCAAAGTAACACATAGAGAGTAATGGAATGAAATAGGCTATTCTATATGCATATTTGGCTGGTGGAAAGCTCTATGGTTACAGTTTTGCGTAAAGCCAAGTTTTCCCTACTGCAAAGGAATAAATTATATTTAACTATCATGGTAGTTGTTAAACATTGAGAATGGTTGACAGCATTCTCAATCCCAATTAAACATCATCATCATTAAACAAAACCCAACAAAATTTATTTTAGAGTAACATGATGAGATTCACATGATAATCCAAGTACTAGATACTCAAGATGTCCATAACCGGGGACATGGCTAACCATGATTAGTTTATACACACTGCAGAGGTTTGCGCACTTTTCCCCACAAGACTCGATCGCCTCCGTTTGATTTCTTCCACTACATGGTGTTTGAGAAACGGATGACCGAGACATAGTCTTTCAGAAGCACTAGCACCTTACGATCGGGTAGACCGTTACACCTACTTTCCCCTACATCTGCTAGTCTACCACTGTAAGAGTTCGCACAACTTAATCAACTATGCTAGAGCCCATAGTAGCTTGTGGCTGCACACGGAAGTTTCTAGCATGAATAATCTCATGATCCCTTTGAGCCTGGGTGGCGGTCCAAAAGAAAACAGGCAATCACTGGAATACCCAGGTGCCTCAATCCACCCAGATGTGTATTTAAGTTGCCACCTTAGATAAACCATTAATTTAACAATCTCACATCTGTCATGGATACACTCACCCAATCCACGTCTACTAGCATAGCATGGCATAATAAGCAAACGTAGAAGTAACTCCCAAAGGTTTGATAATAACAGGTAATAGGTACTACCTCAACTACTTCCCAACCCACAATTTAATTAGATCCTAATCATGCAATGTGTGAGGATTGATCTAATGCAATAAAATTGGGTAATTGGAAGTATGATCAAAGTGTTACTTGCCTTGCTGATGATCCGCAAAACCTAGCGATTCGAAGTAGCAAGCGGCGCATTCCGGGTACTCTATCGCAAACAAACAAGCATACAATAAGTACTCAACTAATGCACAGGTAAAACTCGAATAAAAGATCTAACCAGAAAGTTCAACTTAAGAACTCCGGTTGGCAAAAAGAATCAAATTGAACGAAGCAATGAAAGACAAATGGCAAAAGAAACAGGCTTCGTTTACTATTCTGGATCTAGGGAAAATTTTACAGTGGAAAAACTTGTTTGAGTTGGTTAAATGGAAAGAGCGTTTCGAGACGAAACTCCAGGCGCTTGAATTGCCTGATTCCGATAAACGAGCGAAAAGTTAGACTAAAATGAAAATCGGATCAGGAATCGCGATCAGATAAATCGGGGATTTAATCCGAGAAAAAGAAAAACGATGAACATTTGTTAAAACAAAAAAACAGACGAACGCTCGCTAATTAAATAAATCGGAAAAACCAATCTTTTAAAAAAACCGAAACTGAAAATATAAACAAAACCGACGGAAAACCGATCGGTTTTAAAAAAAACTGGCGGCGAAAAAACTACCTCCGGCGCGGCGGATCCGGCGGCGCGGCGGCGCGGCGGCGGCGCGGCGGGGGCGGCGGGGGCGGGCGGGGCGCGCGCGCGCGGCGAGGCGGCGCGGGCGGCGGCGCGGCGGCTAGGGTTAGGGTTTCGGGGCGGGGCGCGGCTGGGCTGGCTCGGGCCTCGCGGCGCTATTTAAAGGCCCGGCCAGGCGGAGTCCTGGCCGGTTACGGCCCAAGGTCGGTTCGGACTTTTTTTTAAATAATTACGCTCAGAAAAAACAAAAGGAATACTAAACGGACTCCAAAAATCCTGAAATAAATTTTCCCCGGCTTCTAAAATCAAGCCGCACAGGATGAACATTTATTTGGGGCCTAAATGCAATTTTGAAAAACGCGCATTTTTCCTAATTCAAATAAAATAGCAAATAAAACCAAAATAAAATCTTATTTGATTTTTTATTAAATCCTCAATATTTCTTTATTTTGGGAAAGTCATTTTATTCCCTCTCTCATATTTTTGTAATAGAAATAATTGAAGATAAAATAAATAAAATCAAATGATCCTATTTTCAAAATTTGAGAAAACTCAAATATGGAAATAACGAAATCCCCAACTCTCTCCAAGGGTCCTTGAGTTGCGTAGAATTTTCTAGGATCAACCAAAATGCAATAAAATATGATATGCAATGATGATCTAATGTATAACATTCCAAGTTGAAAATTTGGGATGTTACAAACCTACCCCCCCTTAAGATGAATCTCACCCTCGAGATTCGGGTTGGCTAGAAAATAGGTGAGGGTGGTCCTTCAGCAATTCTTCCTCTCGCTCCCAGGTGGCTTCATCCTCCGTGTGGTGGCTCCACTGAACTTTGCAAAACTTGATAACCTTGCTGCGGGTGACTCGACTGGCATACTCTAGAATCTTGACTGGTTTCTCCTCATAGGTCAAATCACTGTCCAACTGAATCGCTTCCAGTGGCACTGTATCTCTCAGCGGTATATCAGCCATCTCTGCGTGGCACTTCTTCAACTGGGAAACGTGGAACACGTCGTGAACTCCTGACAATCCGGGCAATTCCAACTTATAGGCTACTTCTCCCATACGCTCCAAAACTTTGTATGGGCCTACAAAACGTGGCGCTAACTTTCCCTTAACTCCAAAGCGCTTAACTCCTCGAAGTGGAGATACTCGAAGATAAACTCGGTCTCCGACTTCGTAAACTGTCTCCTTGCGTTTAGAATCTGCATAGCTCTTCTGCCTGGATTGAGCTACCTTGAGCCTATCGCGAATCAATTTCATTTTCTGTTCAGACTCCTTTATCAGATCCGGTCCAAACCACTGGCGGTCTCCAACTTCATCCCAAGACAATGGGGTCATGCACCTCCTTCCGTACAAGGCTTCGAAAGGGGCCATCTTCAAACTGGATTGATAACTGTTGTTGTAAGAGAACTACATATGGCAAATTCTCGTCCCAACTAGATCCGTAATCTAGCGCACAAGCTCTCAGGATATCCTCCAAAATCTGATTGACTCTCTCAGTATGTCCATCTGTCTGCGGGTGGAAAGCTGTACCAAACTCTAGTCTGGTACCCAAAGTTTCATGCAACTGATTCCAGAACTTTGAGGTAAATTGGGTTCCTCTATCTGATACTATTCTCCTTGGAACTCCATGCAGACATACGATTCTGGTCATGTATATCTTTGCCAACTTCGCACTGGTATAGGTAGTCTTTACTGGAATGAAATGAGCTACCTTTGTCAAACGATCGACTACAACCCATATCGAGTCATAGCCTGAATGTGTTCTGGGCAATCCTGTAATAAAATCCATGCCTAACTTATCCCACTTCCATTCGGGTATCAGCAATGGATGTAGCAATCCTGCTGTCTTTTGATGCTTTGCCTTTACTCTGTGACATACATCACAAACTGCTACATACTCCGCAATATCCTTCTTCATTCTGGTCCACCAGAAGGTTTCCTTCAAATCCAAATACATTTTGGTATTTCCTGGGTGAATCGAATATGGTGAATCATGGGCCTCTTGCAGAATTAACTTCCTAATCTCCGAATCATTTGGCACATAAACATGGTCTTCAAACCATAAGGTATCGTGCTCATCCTCACGAAATCCCTTAGCTTTTCCTTTGCTCATTTTATCTTTTATAGAGGCAATCTCCTTGTCGGTCTTTTGAGCTTCTCTGATCTTATCCATCAAAGTAGACTCAATCTCCAATGCTACTACATAGCCTCTTGGAACTATTTCCAAACATAGCTCTCGAAGATTTTCGGCTAACTACCTTGGTAAATCTCCCGTCATTAGTGTGTTGACGTGGCTTTTACGGCTCAACGCGTCAGCTACTACATTAGCCTTTCCGGGGTGATAATGCAATTTCATATCGTAATCCTTAATGAGATCCAACCATCTCCTTTGCCTGAGGTTCAATTCCTTCTGTGTGAAAATATACTTCAAACTCTTGTGATCCGTGTACACCTCACAATGGTTTCCAATGAGAAAATGTCTCCAAGTTTTCAATGCATGCACTACGGCTGCTAACTCCAAATCATGCGTAGCATAATTCAACTCATGTGGTTTGAGCTGTCGTGAGGCATATGAAACAACTCTTCCTTCCTGCATAAGCACTGCTCCAAGTCCTCGACGTGAAGCATCGCAATACACCTCATAATCCTTGGTCTGATCTGGCAAAATCAACATAGGTGATGTAACCAAACATTTGTTCAACTCCTAGAAACTAGCCTCACATTCCTCAGTCCATATGAACTTGGTATCCTTTTTCAACAACTCCGTCATAGGCTTCGCAATCTTTGAGAAATTCTCAATGAATCTCTGGTAGTATCCTGCGAGTCCAAGAAAACTCCAGATCTCTCCAACTGTTGTTGGGGCTTCCCAATTGGTCACGGTATCAACCTTAGTGGGATCTACTGCTATACCTTCTCCGGATATAACGTGTCCGAGAAATCCAACTTCTTTCAACCAAAACTCACATTTCCTAAACTTGGCATATAACTGATGTTCTCTGAGCTTACCAAGTACCAAACGCAAATGCTCCTTATGCTCCTCCTCATTCTTCGAGTAAACAAGGATATCATCAATGAACACTACGACGAACTTATCCAAAAACTCCATAAACACTTTGTTCATCATGTTCATAAAATATGCAGGTGCGTTAGTTAGACCAAATGACATAACGGTATACTTGTACAGCCCATACCTGGTGGTATCCTGTTCTCGAATCTTCAACTGGTGGTATCCTGATCGCAGATCGATCTTGGAAAATACCTTAGCTCCTTGCAATCGATCAAACAGATCATTGATCATCGGTAGTGGGTATTTGTTCTTGATGGTTACTTCATTTAATCCTCGATAATCAACAACCATCCTTAACGATCCATCCTTCTTCTCCACTAGAAGTATTGGCGATCCCCAAGGTGAAGAACTTGGGCGAATATATCCTTTATCTAGTAACTCCTTAATCTGCTTCTTAATCTCCACCAAATCCTTGTGGGCATCCTATATGGTCTCTTTGATATTGGCCCTGTGCCTGGCAAAAGCTCAACCAAAAACTCAATATCTCTATCCGGTGGCATGCCTGGCAACTCTTCTGGAAATACATCAAGGAAATCCTTCACTACTGGTACTTCCTCCTGCACAACTCCTGTTAGACAATTTACTTGAGTCCTCTTCGGCACATTCCGGGATACATACTTGATCCTTCTCCCTTCTAGGGTGGTAAGCAATATCGACTTACTAGCGCAATCGATGTTTCCTCCATACATCGACAGCCAATCCATCCCTAGAATTACATCCAATCCTTGTGATTCCAAAATGATTAAATCTGAGGGAAACACATGCCTACCTATACTCAATGGCACTTGAAAACATCCTTGGCTAGCCATATACTCCGCTCCTGGTGAGCTTACTAACATAGGTGTTCTAAGAACTTTGGTGGGCAGATTATACTTATCCACAAATCCCCTTGATATGTATGAATGCGATGCACCAGTATCGAAAAGAACGAGTGCAGTAAATGACTTAACCAAAAACTTACCAATTACTGCATCCGGCTGCTCTTCAACCTCCTCCACGTTAACGTGGTTCACCTGTCCCCTGTTGAAAGGGTTCGGCTTCTTCGCAGAGCTTCCATTGCCATTTCCATTCTGGGATTCAGGACATTCATTGGCATAATGTTCGGTCTTCTGGCACTTAAAACAAGTGACTTGGCTCAGGTCTCTCTTGGCTGGGGTTGATGGGTTGGTGCGGTTCTGGCCGTTGCTTCCTCCATTCCCATTACCATTCTTGGTGCCATTGTAATTGTGCGAGCTAACTCCTCCATGGGTATGCTGAAAATGTCCTCCCGGTCTAGGGGTAAAACGTGGCTTCTGCTGAGCTCCTGAATTGTACTTCCCTTGTCCATACTTCCTCTTGCGATTCTCAATCTGCTGCTGCTTCCCTTCAATCATGAGAGCATGATCTACCAACTCCTGGTAGTTGTTGAAGGTTGCTACCATCAACTGGATGCTCAACTCATCATTCAGTCCTTCCAGAAACTTCTCCTGCTTAGCTGCATCCGTAGCAACGTCATCTAGGGCATAACGTGCTAGCTTACTAAAGTCCTCCACATACTGGCCAACTGTCCGTCCTCCTTGGCACAAGTTGCGAAACTCTCGCTTCTTCATGGCCATAGCTCCTGCTGAAACATGGGCAGTACGAAAAGCCTGCTGAAACTGGTCCCATGTGACAGTGTCGACAGGGAAAGTGGCTGTGAAATTCTCCCACCATGATGCTGCGGGTCCTTCAAGCTGATGTGCGGCAAACTTCACCTTTTCTGCATCTGTGCAACCTGCTGTGGTCAACTCCCTAGCTGTCTTACGGAGCCAATCATCTGCTACTATCGGCTCGGTGCTACTGGAAAACATCGACGGATTCAGCCTAAGAAAATGGGCTAAATGATCAACAGGTGGTGGTGGTGGTGGTGGGTTGTTGTTGTTGTTCCCCTGATTCTGGTTCTGGACTAGCAACTGCATCAATGTGTTCTGTTCCTGGATCAACTGAGTGAGCTCCGGTGGGAAGGTAAATCCGGGGTCACGTCTCGGAGGCATCTGAGGGTTTAGAAAAGATGAGATTTAAGAATAGAGGGGGTCTAAAGAGAAAACACTACCCATATGCACATGAGACAAAAGCAAACAATTCACTTCATTCAATCAATCAAACAAGGGCATACAATCAATCTAACTATCGCAAAAGTGCTCGGACTACTATATTTACATGGTGGAATACTACTACTGATTTTGTGGTCTACTAGAAATATGCTTTGGTTGCAGACTCCATGATATCTGCTCCAGCTTCATCAACATAGTCATCATCGCTATCATCTGGATCCGACTCAGTGTCGTCGATGATGATGTAGTCTTCCGGGCGAATCTCCTTGGGTTCCTCGTCTTCTTCTACCGGTGTAGGGCCTCCCATAAATATTCCAATCTTCTTGATCAGATCGTCATTTTTCTCCACTAGTACTTCAATTTCCTCTTCATAATCTTCACGTGTAGCCTTGAGTTCTTCCTCCAGTTCCTTGATTCTTGTCTTTGCCTTCTTCAGATCTATCATGTCAGCGCACATCTGGTTCTCCTGACGTCGAATGTGCTGGTTTAACTGCTGGATAAAAGCTGCAATTGATCTATCCTTCCTGGTGTTGATCATCTCCCAGTGCTCATCTCGGCGCCCACAAATCTGGTAGATCATATCCTTGAGATCATTGCGGTAGACTTCTCCAATGCGTCCCACGGCGATGTGAGCTGCCATGCTCTTTCCTAGATCCCAAGTTGGTGCATCAAAAGAAAACTCTATGGGCTTAGTAACTGGCATGAACGTCCTTCGTGGAACTTGAACTTGAATCATCCAGCGCTCTTCTTCCGGTAAAGTGGCGTTGTAGGTCCCGGTGAAGCTTGGTACTCCTATGTTCAGGTATCTATTGACTTCCTTCAAGTGACGTCCAAAGGGTGTATCTTCATACGGTTGCGTGAACTTGTTCCTTGCATCCGCCATCCTAAAAGAGTAGAAAAGATGAGAAGTCGGAAAGAGAAGAGAGTGAGTAGTAATCTAGGTCTTTTAGCTTAGTGGTCGTGTCCTACAGTCAGCGTGTGCTCTGATACCATCTTGTAGCGACCAGACCTCAAACGGTCCAATCTCTGTGCTCAGGTGTCATCCCTGGATCAGTAATGCTGACACCACAAAGTACTCGAAGGATTTATAACAGAGTAGCAATTACACACTTATTACATCGAGTGTCTCAAAAAAGAACTTATTACAATAAATATGGCTTAAGGCCATCTAATAACGATAACAACGGAAGGCTTGGAAGATAAGTGAGTCCATCAACTCCAACGGCATCACTGAGTATAGAACTACGACCTAAAAGCACCTTAATCGTTGTCTGAAAAGTCTGCAACATTAACGTTGCAGCCTGAAACGGGTCAGCACATGGAATATGCTGGCAAAGTAACACATAGAGAGTAATGGAATGAAAGAGGTTATTCTATATGCATATTTGGTTGGTGGAAAGCTCTACGGTTACAGTTTTGCGTAAAGCCAAGTTTTCCCTACTGCAAAGGAATAAATTTTATTTAACTATCATGGTAGTTGTTAAACATTGAGAATGCTTGACAACATTCTCAATCCCAATTAAGCATCATCATTAAACAAAACCCAACAAAATTAATTTTAGAGTAGCATCATGAGATTCACATGATAATCCAAGTACTAGATACTCAAGATGTCCATAACTGGGGACACGGCTAACCATGATTAGTTTATACACTCTGCAGAGGTTTGCGCACTTTTCCCCACAAGACTCGATCGCCTCCGTTTGATTTCTCGCACTACATGGTGTTTGAGAAACGGATGACCGAGACATAGTCTTTCAGATGCGCTAGCACCTTACAATCGGGTAGACCGTTACACCTACTTTCCCCTATATCTGCTAGTCTACCACTGTAAGAGTTCGCACAACTTAATCAACTATGCTAGAGCCCATAGTAGCTTGTGGCTGCACACGGAAGTTTCTAGCATGAATAATCTCATGATCCCTTTGAGCCTGGGTGGCGGTCCAAAAGAAAAACAGGCAATCACTGGAATACCCAGGTGCCTCAATCCACCCAGATGTGTATTTAAGTTGCCACCTTAGATAAACCATTAATTTAACAATCTCACATCTGTCATGGATACACTCACCCACTCCACGTCTACTAGCATAGCATGGCACAATAAGCAAACGTAGAAGTAACTCCCAAAGGTTTGATAATAACAGGTAATAGGTACTACCTCAAATACTTCCCAAGCCCACAATTTAATTAGATCCTAATCATGCAATGTGTGAGGATTGATCTAATGCAATAAAATTGGGTAATTGGAAGTATGATCAAAGTGTTACTTGCCTTGCTGATGATCCGCAAAACCTAGCGATTCGAAGTAGCAAGCGGCGCATTCCGGGTACTCTATCGCAAACAAACAAGCATACAATAAGTACTCAACTAATGCACAGGTAAAACTCGAATAAAAGATCTAACCACAAAGTTCAACTTAAGAACTCCGGTTGGCAAAAAGAATCAAATCGAACGAAGCAACGAAAGACAAACAGCAAAAGAAACAGGCTTCATTTACTATTGTAGATCTAGGGCAATTTTTATAGTGGCAAAAACTTGTTTGAGTTGGTTAAACGGAAAGAGGGTTTCAAGACGAAACTCCAGGCGCTTGAATCGCCTGATTCCGATAAACGAGCGAAAAGTTAAACTAAAACGAAAATCGGATCAGGAATCGCGATCACATAAATCGCGGATTTAATCCGAGAAAGAGAAAAATGACGAACGTTCGCTAAAACGAACGAACGAACGCTCGCTAATTAAATAAATCGGAAAACCCGATCTATTTAAAAAAAACCGAAACTAAAGAAACCGAACAAAACCGATAGAAAACCGATCGGTTTTCTAAAAAAATTGGCGGCGAAAAAACTACCTCCAGCGGCGGCAGATCCGGCGGTCCGGCGAGGCGTGGCGAGGCTGCGTGGGGCGGCAACGGCGGGGCAGCGGCGGCGCAGCGAGGCGGCGCGGGCGGCGGCGGCGGCGCGGGGCGGCGACGGCGGGGCAGCGGCGGCGGCGGGGCGGCGGCGGCCTAGGGTTAGGGTTTCAGGGGTGTGGCGCGGCTGGGCTGGCCTCGGGCCTCGGCGGCGCTATTTGAAGGCCCGGCCAGGTGGAGTCTTGGCCGGTTACGGCCCAAGGTCTGTTTGGACTTTCTTTAAAATAATTACGCTCGGAAAAAACAAAAGGAATAATAAACTGACTCCGAAAATTCCGAAATAAATTTTCCCAGGCTTCTAAAATCAAGCCGCACGGGATGAACATTTATTTGGGGCCTAAATGCAATTTTGAAAAACGCGCATTTTCCCTAATTCAAATAAAATAGCAAATAAAACCAAAATAAAATCTTATTTGATTTTTATATTAAATCCTCAATATTTCTTTATTTTGGGAAAGTCATTTTATTCCCTCTCTCATATTTTTGTAATAGAAATAATTGAAGATAAAATAAATAAAATAAAATGATCCTATTTTCAAAATTTGAGAAAATTCAAATATGAAAATAACGAAATCCCCAATTCTCTCCAAGGGTCCTTGAGTTGCGTAGAATTTTCTAGGATCAACCAAAATGCAAAATAAAATATGATATGCAATGATGATCTAGTGTATAACATTCCAAATTGAAAATTTGGGATGTTACAATCGGTAAGAGACATCATAGATCGCACCATATCTAATAAAGTATGGTCACGATGTTCAGACACACCATTACACTGTGGTGTCCAGGTGGCATGAGTTGTAAAACAATTCCAAATTGTTTTAAATGAAGGTCAAACTCGCAACTCAAATATTCGCCTCTACGATGAGATCGTAGAAACTTTATTTTCTTGTTACTATGATTTTCCACTTCACTCTGAAATTCTTTGAACTTTTCAAATGTTTCAGACCTATGTTTTATTAAGTAGATATACACATATCTGCTCAAATCATCTGTGAAGGTTAGAAAATAATGATACCTGCTGCGAAGCTCAACACTCATCGGACCGCATACATCAGTATGTATTATTTCCAATAAGTCAGTTGCTCGCTCCATTGTTCCAGAGAACAGAGTCTTAGCCATCTTGCCCATGAGGCATGGTTCGCAAGCATCAAGTGAATCAAGTGATTCCAAAAGCTCATCAGCATGGAGTTTCTTCATGCGCTTTACACCAATATGACCTAAATGGCAGTGCCACAAATAAGTTGCACTATCATTATTAACTTTGCATCTTTTGGCTTCAATATTATGAATATGTGTATCACTATGATCGAGATTCAATAAACCATTCACCCTGTGTGTATGACCACAGAAGGTTTTATTCATGTAAACAGAATAACAATTATTCTTTGACTTAAATGAATAACCGTATTGCAGTAAACATGATCCAATCATATTATGCTCAACGCAAACATCAAATAACATTTATTTTAGGTTCAATACTAATCCTGAAGGTAAAGAGAGTGTGCGATGGTGATCTTATTAACCTTGGAATCACTACCAACACACATCGTCACCTCGCCCTCAACTAGTCCCTGTTCATTTTGTAACTCTTGTTTCAAGTCACTAATCATACACAACAAAAAAATACACTTCCATGATGATACATGTTTGTCACAGTAGGTCACGTTTTCTGTCATGCATGTACATCCATGACAAATTTATGACAGAATCAAGATAGTCATACCTATGTTGTCGTAGAAGTGTTCCATGCCATTACCAAAATTATCATCACGGAAGTGTCCACTTCCATGACGATATATCGTGCGTCACAGAAGTGCTTTTGTCAAGGGTGACCGACACATGGCATCCACCGTAACGGAACGTTGTTAAGCTACCGGGTCCGGTTTTGGATCCGATAACCCGTTAACAGCCCCGACCAATGGGGATTTTCCACGTGTAAAATCATCATTGGCTGGAGGAAACACGTGTCGGCTCACCGTTGGGACAGATGTCATCCACTCATTGGACCCAAAGCGCCTATGATACGTCGACATGTGGCACGGCCCAACAGAGGCCCATATAGGTTAAAAAGGTCAGACCAGTCAAAGGCCCATACTACTTACTCAGGTACTAGTGGGCCAGCCCAATAACAGCCTGCTTAATAAAGGCCCATTTACGGCCCGAAGCCAGATTTGGCCCGTTAATTGTTTGCTGAATATTTAGGCCCATTTATGGCCCGAAGACAGATCTGGCCCGTTAATTGTTCGTCGAATATTTGGGCCCAATTACAGCCCAGTGACTTTTGGTCTGTTAGAGGCCCGATGTAGACGTGGGCCCATTTCAGCCCGGTGTGACTTTCGGCCTGGGAATGGCCCATGTTGCCCATGGGCCATATATGGTCCGACGGGACATCGGGCCCACTAACGGCCCGTGATAAAGGTGGCAACAGTTAAGCCCAACAAGACATTGGGCCTGTTAAAGGCCTGTCGCATAATTCGGCCCGTTGATGTCTGTACTAAGCTTTCGGCCTCTTAAAGGCCCATGATATCAGTGGTCCAACTAAGGCCCGAGATATGTTTCACCCTGGTAACTACCCGTGATATAACTGGGCCCACAAAGGCCGAGCCTACATTTCAGCCTGCTGAAGGCCCGTCAACGACTAGTGAAAATTGAAGCCCAATATGCATTTCGGCCTACTAAAGGCCCATGGTTTCATCTGGGCCGTAACATGCCAGTACAATATTCAGCCTATTAATGGCCCAACGCTACCTGGGCCAAACTAAGCGCTGGGTCCACAATAGGCCCAAGTAAAATATAGGCCGGTGTAAGTTGTGGGCCTCGCACAAAGTGTGAAGGCCCCAATCATTCGGGCCCAAGAAAGATGCAGGCCGGCCCAATTGTGGCCCGCTAAACACCAGGCCCGTTAGAGGCGAATGTTTCGGCCCAGTCGACTACATCTGATTTTTTCAAATAGCGAATGATGGCAGTAACTAGTAGGAATTAAGAACAAACCTACTCTATACAATAAAGAAATTACGGCATAGTAACTAAGAATAAACCTACACTATACAATAAATGATTTATGGTATATTACATCCACTGGGCATCGAAGTTCGCCACCAGTGATCATAAAGCACAACGAAGAAGCAGATTACAAAAACTGGGCACCATTGCAGCGTAACAAAATAATACTAAACTGAGACCACTTCCTAGACAGTTCAAGAAAGGTTAGCCTTGCGTGGGAACTGCTACACAAGCTGCTGAGCAAGGCTGTGAGACCGACCTAGCATGTCGGTCATAGCTTCCAAGTGTAGCTGTTTAGCGATGAGGTTCTCATTGGTGTTCTCCGCAATCTTTCTTAGAGATAGGACTTCAAGTCGAAGTTGAGTTGCAGAATGCCTTTCTGCTAGAACTTGGGACTGAATAAGTCGAACTGATACAAACAACAAATTTTGTGAGCTTGTCTGACTGCTAGTCTCAAGTAACTTGAACACTGCATCAAGACAAGACTTTGGGGTTGTTTCGCTATCATCAAGATGTTTTGCCTTCTTTGCTGCAATATATGTTGGGTTTGTCGCACAACCTTCAGCAGACTTGTGCATGCCATCAGGCATATCACCCTGAAACAAAGCAGAGAGATGATAGGTTTTGCACATGTATAAACAAAGATGATAACTGTGCTGTCAATTCCATCCAATTTCAAATTAGAAAAAAGAGTAAGTTCAAAATGTCAATAGCATAATTTGGCATTGTTCATAATGCGGGGAGCTTCACCACACTACTGGATTACCATGTCAACATAACAAGCATAGATGAAGGGCAAAGAAAATCATTGTATCTATTTTGGTTAGTGTGCATGGCATGTTGTTCATATCATCATCCACATCAGTAAGATAAAACAGGAGATGACAAGGTGCAAACATGGGCTGCTTAACCACACGCTGGATTACAGATCCACAAAAACAAGCATACATATAGGGAGTATTGAGTAATGTGCATGGTATGAATAAGGAATTTGGTTTTACAAGTAAAACTTAGAACTTACGGTTCTTGCGAACATGCATTTTGGTAGAAACAACAAACTAAATAGTAGTAAACAATAGGGAGTATGAGCAAATTAACAGCAGTTGAGGATAAAGGCTTTAGAAGGACTGGCTTACATTAACAGTTAGCACTGGCTTTATAATGCCCTTCTCCATGTCAAGGGAAGGATAACTCAATAATTTCAGCACATAATCTTCTTCATAAGCATTGCATGTACTCTACATTTTGTAGAGAGTAATTATAGATATGATAATACTGGAATGGATAGAGGATAATGAAGATAAGATGCAGATTGATGCTACATAATCAACTACCAATCCCTGGAATTACAAGCATTACAGGACAAAATGTACTGACAAGAGCAATGGGCTACACTTTTGCACTGGCATTGTCTGTGTATTCTACTTTTTGGTAAGATTAAATATATATCGTAAATGGTGGGCGAGGGAGATAAGATGCATAATGCTACACAACGAACCAATCCCTCTTCCCATAATACAAGAGTGTTTTGAACACTGGTGTACTGTACAAAACGTTCTTATATTATGGGACGGAGGGAGTAGTTGTTAATGTAAGTACAATGATAGACGATGTTCAGTCCTTACAAGAGGACTGCAAAGCTAAACCTCTTCAAAAGCATTGGGCTGACTCTAAATTTATGTAAGAGTCCATACAGATCTTATAATGTCCACCAAATGGACGATAACAAGGCTAACATGTGCAATGATGCTACATAATCAAACAACTATGAAAGTAAGTATGGTCATACAGGGCAAGACGTACTCACAAGAGCAATGCAGTGTGCAGTACAGTTGCAAGATTCCGTGGTCCCTTGAGAACAAATGTTCTTCTGCTAACAGTTTTCGTACAAGTGAGACGTTAAGGAAAATGCAGAAATGTAGTTCAAATTGTGATGTGATATCAAACATAGTACCTTACGTTGCAGCCGAGACCAATGTGTAACAAGATTATTCCAGTCACCATCAGATAAATGTAGCACCAGAGACTTTACAGAAATTTTGTTTAGAGGCTTGCCTTCGAAGTGCGCTAGCCTCAGGTAGGAACGATACTTCATCAAGGAGTGCTTGAAAAGCGCAACCAACCCTTGCTCATCTTCACAATCTAGTTTGGTCCTTGCCTATTTGAAAGAATGAAATCTTGTGTCTTCTATCAGCAGAAACATATGCAGTAATGACCATGAATAACATTAGTACATTACTTACGCGTAAGTTGCGGAGGAAGACTGGAAATTGTTCTGTGTCTGCAGTCTAATCTTTCCATGAAGGAAAGATGCGCACAATGTTCCTGACAAAAATATAAGCTTTGTCTTCTAAAGTGGGAAGAAATGGAACAGGGGTCCTATTTGCTGCAATTGGGGCTCTCTCTAGTTCGGAAAGGGATTTGGCAACTGGATTTGGTGTACTCTTTGCTAGAATGGGGGTTTTGCATCGTAGAGCTGGTGCTATGTCAACTGGCATAATCATAATGTTTGCTGCAGTTGGGGTCTGCTCAGTTGGGGCATCAGAAATGACTAGTGTAGTAGGGCTAGAGTCTGCTAGAGTTGGGGTGTTTTGTGGGTCAGGTGATATTGCGACTACACCTAATGGGATTTTTGATTTATCAGGTGCCACTACCTTTTCCAAATACTTTGCTTGTGCTCCTCCATGATCAGCAATCACCCTCTTCCTTTTGAACGTCTGATACACAAGAACAACATTTGAATGGATAAATATGGTATGATGGCAGATGGAAAATGTACTGAAAATGGATAGGCAGGCCGTATTCACATACACGATGTGTAAACTAAGCTAATAGCAGTTCAACAAAGTAGAAGCAATGCAAAGCATCAGTTGCAAGATATGTGCGACAAATATAACCTTGGAAAGTTAGAGCAAGCACCTTTATGGGTGAATAAGATAGGGCATCTTCCTCTGACTCCTCCACTAGGGAGCTACATTGACTTAGGTCTCCCTCTAGCTCAGAATCACGGTTAGGATCATATTCTGAGCATTAATCTATAGGTGGAGAGCATTTGCATTGCATTGCATCCAGACTTGATTTCAGTCCCTTAATGCCAAGTTTGACAGCCATGACATTGTTCTGCTTTATTCTTTTAATGCGCGCAAGCTCATAATCATTATGATGCTGTTCAGAATCTGAGATTCATGAAAACATAAAATGTAGTCAGATTATCTATGGAATGAATTGCGGATTCAACTCGAAGAGTGTCTCCCTATAAACCCCTGCATATGCAAAGTTTACCCCCCCCACCATGCTGACCAGACCACACACAGAAATACAAACCCCTTATGTCTCTATAACAGGCAGACACACATTTCAAAACTGAAGTAGGAACATTAGAATTATATGAAATTCGTATTTGAAAAAATAAATTAAGGAATTATGAGTGGCATAATGTTTAGCTTCAAGGGTGGATTGTTGGTAGTGTGACACAAAGCAAGTAGGCAGATTGTATTCCATGTAAAAGATCGAAGCCTATGTAAAAGCTGGAAATGACACTTTCTTTCTATACAATGCAGTGTTCATTGCCCACAAATGATGGAAGCGATCACATAGAGAAATACTATTCACTCATGTCTACGGTTGCAGTATTTAGAAACAGGGTGGTCCACCCTAAAAGAATATTGACAACAAATATGACAAGGCAAGCATAGATGTAGTGAATCAATCATTTACTTGTGAGCTCACTAGGACAAGTATGCAGAATTGTAACTACAGTAAGAGACCGTCCAAAATCTGAATCAAGAAGTATGCCTAGCACTTATTGTTTGCAACTAATCGACGTGAATAATTGGATATTATATCGAATGAGTAAGAAAGACAAGTAAAATTTTCAACAAACCTGGCTTGCAGTAGTAATTTGGGTCAATGTCACTACGACCAACAATCCAAAATGACTAGTGTCTGTTCCTAGGGTCGGAATTTTGAAAACCCTGTGAACTTTACAGGTACTAAAGATTATCGAAATACATCTGAACCGTTAAGTGTAGGTAGCACTGAGCACACAACAAACCCTAATGACAGTCCTACGTAATGAGTAATGAATCAATTAGAAAATGGGTGATGAGGAGTGGCTGCTGAGTGTTGAGGACTTATCTCAGGATAAATTGGGTTGGCTTAGTGGGTGTTGCATGCCTGAGCCCTGAACAGACTCGGAAGGTAGGCACGGCGGCGCGCCCGGGCAGCGGTGGCGTTGTTGGGCGAGCGGCTCCTGACCTCCTGCTAGTTCGGCGTCTCCTCCTAGAGGCATGCCGTCCGGGGACGGCAAGTCGCCGGTGAGGCAGGCGGCTAGGGGCGAGTAGAGATCGGAAGCGCGCATCAGAACAGAGGGGAATCATGACCTTGGACGACCCAAAATCCCAGGGTGGGCCGGCCCACCATGGGCACCCTGCAGAGATACACACCCGAGCGGCGAACATGCATTTTCGAAACTAATTTAGGAACATTTAGCTGACCAATTAAACAAATCTGTTTTAATAATATCAGATTTGTGTTTGAACAACCAAGCTTGTTTAGCCTGATGGGTCGAGCAATGCTATTATGACACAAAGCAGGTATTCTGATCGTATAGTGATCATAAAAGGGGGAAACCGGAGAAATGATATTTAGCAACCATTGTTTGCTTCGAACTAAGAACTAAATTCTAAGAGCTGAAAAGAAAGTAGAGTAACCAAGTTAAGATCTATTTTCTGGTTGAGATCAAAAAGTTGAGGAGATATGAAGTACCACCTCTCTCGCGGCGCGGTGTAGGCATCGGGGGTGCGATGGCTGTCGGTGGCGTTGAAGCAGATCTGTGATGGTAGATGGGTGCATCGGGGGATAAGTCCCGTTGTGGTGGAAGAGAAAGTCGTGTGAGAGGCCTCGACAAAGAGGACGACGACGCCGATGAAGCGAGAGGACGTGATGCAAGGCTCTTGGTCCATCGCCGTGGATGAGAAACTTCCATCTCTAGCAGTGGATGACGTGGTCTTGGTAGGCGCTCCGGCATAGTGGAGGACAATGGCGATGGATGTGGTGGAGGACGGCGGTAATGGATGTGGTGGAGGACAGCGGCGATGGATGGGGTGGGGGGTGGAGGCTGGTGTGGGGATGGTGTTCTAGCGCGGATGGTGTATGAATGGGAAAATGGAGGGAGAGCTACGGGGAACCATGTTTTTGGGACGCGCCTGTCTGAAATATGGGAAAGTTATGAACTTAGCCCCCATTTAAAATTTGGACGTCTCGTCGGTTGGGGATACGACGGTAATCTTGCATCTCGCCAATATTTGCCCAGAGTGATTTCGGGCGAGGAGAGGGTGGTTAGCGCCCACGGTGTATGAACGGGGCTGACAGGTAGGGCGGTTGTGTCACGTCTGAGTGAAGTTACAAACCTGCCCCTATTGAAAATATTTGCCTACATCGATTTCGACCGAGTCGAGTTTGTTTTGCCGCCCATCGTGTATGAATGAGGAAATGGAGGGAGAAACAGAGGTCTTTCGGACGAGCTTGAATCAAATGTGTTTTGCCACCCATGTTTGGCGCCCACCGTGTCGGAATGGGCTCAGAGGCGGTTGTGTCACGTCTTATTGAAGTTACTATCCTACCCCTATTTAGAGCAGTGGAAATCGGGCCGATGGATTGTCCGTGTAATGGATAGACAATAATTTCCATCTCCCAAACACTTGGCTTCGGGCTGCCGACATGGGAGTGGACATTTTGCCGCTTCTTTCGACTTTTGGGACAATAAGCATCCACGTTTACTCTGGCAACTAAATTCGAATCCATTTTATATTCCTATACGAATCTATATAAGTCATTCTATGTGTTTTTATATATCTTCAAAAGGACGACAAAGATGTATTACACTGTCATATATGAATATGGTTTACAAATGTCGATACTCAAATTCAGAAGATAGAATCCAGTTAAGGTGAATTCGAATATTTGGAACACTTCATGTCCAACTCAAATGTCACACGTAGCATAATGTGTACTACCATTTAGATATGTACACAAGCGATGTATCAAGATTCAAATACCGAGTGAATCAACCAAGAATGTACAGAACTAACAGACGTATAAACACTTACAGAGTATATGGATGAATAATCTCCTAATTTTTAATAATAAAGCACGGATTGAGTCTTCGGGTTCACCGTCGCGGCGTTTTTGTACAAAGGACCGTGCGGTTTTTATGAATTAAACCCGTAGTCCAAATCGAATCAAACCGGTACGAAAGAAAAAAGGAAAACATAGCCAAGCTATGCCTCGAGGCACTCCGCCCCGCGCACCTCTCCCCGCACGCCGCCGGCCTCCTCCTGTCTCCCATCTCCTGCCCCGCCCCGCCCCGCACCACGCGCCGCCGGCCGCCTCTTGCCTCTCAATCCCATCTCCTCCTCGCCTGCGGCTTTCTTCTCCGTACACGGCTCCCCTCCACCTACTGGTCATGACCTCACGGGAGAGGCAGAGGATGTGAGGGTGCGGCGCTGGCGTCCGGCTCCCGCTCGAGCGCCTATTGTGCTCGAGGGCGAGGAAGGGAGGGTGCAGGGTCCTGCAGCGTGCGGTGGCTGGGCGCGTGGATTAGGAGGGTCCAGATCCGGTTGAGGATGGGGCGACCAGCGGCAGCGCCTTGAACTCCGGGCTCGCGAGCTTGCTTCCTGAGAGAGCAAAGAGTGAGTTGAGAGAGATGGAGAGGGAGCACGGAAGGTAAGGAGAAAGGAAGAGGAAGATGTGTGGCGGTGGTTTGTTCTCCGACGGTGCTAGATTAGGGCACATGCATAAAGGTGCTGGTTGGGGACGCGAAGATCTAGAGAGGCCCTCGGGCGCGAGGCTGTGAGCATGGGGATCAACTGGGAAACCTCCCCTGGCCTCCTTCCTCTCCCGGTCGTTCAGGAAGCAGGATGACGATGTGTCGGTGCGGGCTGACACGGCGGCGCCCTTCCGTTGTGGCAGTACCGTACTAGGACAATGGTGGTCAAGGTCAACGCCCTGGTCGACGCCCCTATCTCTTGTTGTATGCCCCCATCCCCTTGCTTGTTGAGCTCAAGGACACCTTGCTTGGTCTCCGGCAGTCCAGCTCATCCAATATGGACGGTCCGCTCCCTAGCAAGGCAGCTCCTTGAGTTCGCAGCACACCATGCTCAAGCCTCCACCACCTAGACTCCTCAAGGTGTAAGCATTGTTTTTTTATTCAGAAGATGCAAGATTCTCCTACTGTCATATAAGTAGCACATATAGTTACAATAGACAAGGAGCTCGGCTTTTGGATTATAGACTAGCTAAAAAATATTTCAAACAAATTACTCACTCAGCAGCATCTCAAATAGTACATAGTATTTTGATTTTGTCTGTACACATATTGTCCTTGTATGATGCCCGTGTAAATGGATTATGCTTACAGTACATAACTCAGATTACTTTTAGTTTCTAAATTAAATTAATCAACTATATATATGCACATATAATTCAGTAAGATAGCTTATGTTTGTTTCTTTTTGCATAGTAGTAGGCTACTTACAAAATATATTCATCACAATCAGGGGTATGTACAACTATATTTATGTTGCAGATACACTCAGAGCAGAACTTGCCCAGTTCAGAAGAAGTTCAATGATCTCTTTTATGTGATGTTCAACAAGAGACTGGACTCGGAAGTATAATAGTTTATAATTTTTTGTTTGGCCAAAATTATGCCATGGTTTATATAGATGCATCAATTCTTCAAGTAGCTCACTACTTGATTCGGTTATGAGAATAACAACTGCAGATAGAGTAATTAATCTTACTTCTTTGCTAGATGAATAACTTCATTATGGGTTGTGTTGTCTGAGGTAAATTGATACTACCTACTATAGGAAATTCCAGATGCATTATGATGGGAGCGGTGAAGCCGGAGGGGCTAAGATATCCTCGACATGGGTGATCGACGGCATGCCGTAGACCAGGAGGAGGATCTCCTGGTGGAGTTTTGCAGAAGCGAGACACTTGGATGTAACTTCAGTACAGCACAACATTGTTTTATTATTATTATTGAGAATTTGTTTTGTGGTATAGGAGCTTCAAGACAACATCGGGCAGCAGGCTTCATGGTCAGGATTCGTGCAGTAGTGCACTGATATTTGTTTTGTGGTATAGTAGCTTCGAGACAATAGGGGTAGCAGACTTCAAGGCAACACATTTTTCTATGATTTTCTCACCAAATCTGAAATTGTTTGGCCCCTAATTTCTAATCCCTTTGTGGAAGAAGAGTAATTGTGGAATATGGTCTATGAATGTTGACAAATTTGATCACAGCAGGGACTGACAAAGTTAGTACAATCCTCACTGTTGGACATATATTTCAAGGTAAAATTAAACTTCAAGAACATGATCAAGCAGGAGCTTCATGCAACATTGGATGTGAGAAGCTATGGTGTAGAACCACTGCCGCCTCCACTCTGCCCTGCCCCTCTGCACTGTCCTCGACAACCATGCGGGCCACCTTGCCGCTCGCTTCGCAAGCAACCACTTCATCCCCAACCTTCCCTCCCCAGGTTCAGTCCTTCATCCCCAACCTTTTTCTAGATATATGGATTAGAGAAATTCATGCTAAGTATTGATCTAGAGCTTGGATGTTGAGCCACTAAACTTCATTGTAAAACTGGGATACCTATCTCCCGTTGCAATGCACGGGTATGTTTACTTATTCTAAAATGGCTTCAGATTCAATGAAAATCATTAACTGGACTGCCATGATTGCGGTGCTGTATTATTCGGCAAAAAGTAGTATTGTCGCCTTTTGATGTTTTCATTCACATCCATGGTCATATATGCTGCTTGGACGAAACAATCGGTCCTTATTTTTAATAAAAGTTAACGTCAAGTGATTTGTTTGGGCAAACCCAAGTAGTTAAAAAAAGAATAAACTCCTCCCAACCAAACAACCATCCGTAAAAAATACCTAACAAAAATGCTCTAAAAATATCTGTAAAAATACTTAACACAGTAAAAGTAGCTTTTAAATGTTCACTATTTTACATATGTTCACACCATTTTTTTAAAACAATTATGTTTGCATTTTTAAAAACCAAAAAAAGTTCCATGTTTACTAAAACAAAGTCCATTTAGAGGCGTACAACAAAAAACATTCTTTTCATAAAAAACATCTATTAAAAAATGTAGTTTTTCCGTAAAAGATATATTCTTTTTAGAGAAATGTTCCAATTTTCATAAAAATGTTAAATATTCTTAAAAAGTGTCCCAATTTTTGTGAAAACATCAATTTTATTAAAAATAAGGAATTTTCCATGTTTAACCTTACTTTGGAATTGGATATAAAAAATGGTGCACAATGGCACATGTGCCTTTTTTCGCCCGGCGCAACGCACGGGCATTTGTACTATATCAACGAACATATATAAGCCAGGCCGTTGTACTTTTCTTTGCTACAACAACATCCTTTCTTTAGCCAAGCTACTACAACATCTTGGCCCTTTCCGATGCGTGCCACTTATGGTCCATCTATACTACTATTATTGCTGAATGCACATTCAGCCTGATTAGCATGTTTGTAGGTCTGGCACATCAATCAAAATGAAATGTCTCCGAGTCTTATCAATTAATACAGACTTGTGCTCAAATAAATTTACAAAACAAAAAACAAAAAACAAAAAACAATTATTACATGATCTCTAAAACAAATGGTTTGATTGATTATATGAACAAACAACACAAAGGTTATTCAACGATGGAAAGAACATTTCACCTATAATTTACCAAGTGGGAATTTAATTTCCTTTTTTCCTTCAAGACCTTAACATTGTGGTCAGTCTCAGCTTGCTTCATTTTGAAATCCACCAAATATTTAATGGTTGTCTTGAGTACTGCTACTGATTGTGCTGTTTGCTTCCTCAACATGTCAACTTCATCTCTAAGTGCAGAAGCAGAATCTCTTTCTACCACTAGTTTAGGCTCTAGAACATCAGCAGTTGGCAATTCATAATGCACGTTTGGGCCGGTGCCACTGCTGTGGGATGATATAACGTCCATGGGGACCTCGCTCTTTGATCTTGGGCTAACCTGTTTTGCCATTAAAGTTCCGATTGGATTTAGAAAAGTTGAAGTTAGCAAAACATCTCAATTGGGAGTTATAATAGCACACTAGTTAAACAAACAAGGAATTAAAGAGTTCCAATTCGATGCTGAAAAGTAGTTATTAACAACATTATAATCCGTTGTTGCAGCAGCAAAGCAGTTAAACAAACAAGTAGCTATTTATGTTCAGGCAAACAGGTAATTCTTAACAGTAAGTATCAAACACATAGATAGGTGCAATCTATAATAGGATTAACAGGATGTGGCATTATGTAATCAGTAGCAAACTAAATTAAGCTAAGCAACATAATTGAACAATTTTGCAATAAGTGGCTAACTAAAATTCCGAGAAGCAGGTAACTGAACTTACACTAGTTCTTTGTACAGGCACACCGCAACTTCTTTTTGGCTTACAAGGTTGTACGAAGGAGTCCATGGCATCAATTGCTTGGATACGTAGTCCCAATACTTCTTTCTTCCCACACTGCATTCGTAAGTCGAATGGTTAATCTGGTAAGATGGTGCGTCCTTGATATGTTGTATGAGGACGTGTAGTAAGACTAGTTGTAGCCACACACATCACACTGGCTTTTACTGTATATTTCATGCGATTACTTTGGCATATTGAGATCTACGCAATCTACAATAGGATGAAAAGACTGGCATCCTTCACATTACTGGCGAACTCAGTTCATAAAAACAAGCAATTCAACCATTCTGTGGGTAAATCAAAAGCCCCACTGGAATATTTTTCACTACCCCTATCATACACGCAAAAAGGGGCGACACCACCATAGGGGCTGGTATGGGCGGCCGCCTCGGGTGGCTTGAAAGTGTGCACTTAGTTTGAGTCGTCCATGTTGGCCCAGGCTAGTTTTGTTCATCCCAATACACGAGCAGACAATGTAAAAATGAAGAAAAATGTTTCAACTTGGATAGGCCAATAACATAAGTGCAAGGAAGGCCCTATAGCAGGCTCGCGGCCCAAACGAGTGCCTCCCATATCGATCGACAGCAGGAAAAATCCCAATTCATCCGCTCCAGCCTCCAGTCTGGTTCGCTCCTTACCTAGCGGCCACTGGACAGACCGACATAGCACTTCCTCGCGCCCTTGTTGGAGGGCGGTCGCCAGGCTTGAAGCGAACGAAAGGACAAGACGATGAAGATCCAACCCTGGGTGTAGCCTGCGTGGGAGGCAGCGGCGACATCACGGGCATGGCATCGAGCTTGCGCAAATGGAGAGTCGCAGCTTGCAAGATTAGCATGCGCAACGAGCAGGTACATCACATCCCTGATTATATCTAATTCAACTCTTCAATTTCTAGCCAATAGTTAAACCTGACGGTGTTGTAAAACTGCTTGTATGTAGGGAATCTATGAGAAAATGAAACCAATTTCTACTTATTTTATAACTCCCCCAATCAATACTGAACTGACTGAATCTGATGTATCTAATCAAGTTTCCGGTGCAAACATCCAAGCTCATGTTGTTCTTGAGCCTGAAGTGTCTAATGAACAGACTGCTAATGAAGGATTTGATGCAAACATTTTACATGCTCCTGGTGATGAACATATAGTGTCTAATGAGGCATCTAATGCAAGTATTTTGCAAGCTCTCATTGAAGGATTTAGTGTCTAATGATGATCTGCTGTGTTGAGAGAGACATAGAGATTTGCAGGCATTGATGACAAGAAAATTATAGTGCATTTTCATGGCTTGAAGAAACATCGAGGCCATCTACCAGAAAGTCCCCGTATCATGACAACGTAGCATAAATACTTTTCTAATCTGTTGTTTGAAACTATTGGCATACTTGTGCAGGATAGATATATTGATATGCAACTTGCGCATTGGTTATAGGTGCAATTACACTTTGATATTTTCAGCCAGATAATGAATAATTCAAGCAGGTACAGACCATGGCTGTTTTCCTTGTACACCATGTTGCATTTTGTGTTTTTTGCTGCTTGCATCATTTAGTGTTTATAATCTGAACTACTTTGGATCATTAGCTGGTTTTCAAAGTGCATGTAGCTTCACATTTCTCAAGTTATGTTGATTTCCGGAGTGCAAGTGCCTTCGTATTTTTAAGTTAAATGTTCACCCCTAGTAACTTGAATTTGTGGATCCACCACTGCACACAAATCATACACGAATGCCAGTGCGAATTAAATGAAATGCAGGGACTTACGCTAGCTCGTTGTATTGGCTCACTTCAGCTCTGCTTGCGCTTGGGATGTTCCATGTACAAGTCCATGTTACTACTTGCTTGGATGTGCAGACCTTGTGCTCCTTGCATCCCCCTCTGCATTTTTGACACGGCGAATGGCTGATCAAATAAGAGGAATCGACCTTCCTGTTGTACCGGAGGACAGATACTTACAAGGTTATACGGGTGTGCAGGATGTGTACCAGATCCCAGAGCGCCGTCATGCTTCACTAAAAAATGGATTTGCTTGTTTCAGATGATATCTCCAGAAGAAATAAGAGTTAAAGTCAAAGTTAGATAGGCGTGTAAGCTAAGAGAGCGGTGAAAGGATATCCAAACATCGTCGGAACAGTGCACAAGGGAGTGATGTGTGGATACCTAGTTCGGGTCGGCGTTTGGGCATGCTCACTTAGCTAGAGTGCGGGTCACTTCAGAGCCGTTGAGGGTGATGCGCTGGCGTTGGCTGGCCGCACATGGATGCAGATCTTGAGTGGTAGCGAAGCGCTATGATGCGGTGGATGAGACCGTTGGCGAAGCCCCAGCGGCCTCGGGGGGGGGGGGGGGCGGAGGCGCGACGATGTGCTCGGTTAAGTAGCCCCGGTGAGCTGGGAGACAGCGTCAGTGAAGCTTACCTGATGCGGTGGAAGTCGGTGTCTGTGAGGCACGTCGGTTGCGGCGGCCGATGTTGTCGGTGGACCACCCAGTGCGGTGGATGAGGGCGTAGATGAGGTAGCTCCGGTACGGTGGTGAAGCGCGACCGTCGTCGTTGTCCGGCACAGAGGTAGGGAAAGGGACGAGAAGAGGGGCGATTCGAACTTTGCTTGGGTTGGCAGCGAATTAGGGATTTGAGCAATTTGGGCGCAGAAGGGAACGGTGGGGAAGGTACATTTTGCAGGGCTGGAATTGGGGCCCCAGATATTTCAATCCGAAACGTGGAAGCGCGAACTTATTTGGTCGTCGTCCTTTTCTTGGGGGGTGGGTGGCTGGGTGCTACGCGTTCGTCTGACACACGCGACCACCACGACACGACCCTGGTGCGCCTACATTTGAGAATGCAAACAAATCTTCTTTCATTTGCAAACGAATCTGTATGTATTACCATGCCCGTGTTTTCCTTGCAATAATTAGTCATTCGAAACGAGATACTATAAATTAATTAATGAGTTATTTGAAAAAAAATCGAAAAGGTATCCATGCTAACGTGGATTAGAGTGTGTGCCATATAATTAGTTATTTGAATTAGAGTGTGTGTCACATAGCGATCTCCAATTCTAATGTGGATTTTGCATTTCACTGTATCCACGCTACTTTTTAAATACAAATTCATATGCATATGATGAACACCCTGGTAGTGAGAAAACTTTTTGATGGATTCAAACATATGACCTACAAAATAGCACAACAAATTGAGTCAATGTCAACTTTTTGAAACCTAGTATGGCACGAATTCGAAATAATTACCCATATGCATGGTCCTCAGTTCAAATCTTACAATGTACACCGAACTGAAACATCGATATTAATTCTCGTACTATCTACATTCAAATGTTGTTTTTAGCCCCCCCCCCCCCCGCACACACGCTACATACTTCCTGTATCGGTCAATCTTCCTCTCCTAGCCACCTTAGGAAGCTATCGGTTTCCAACACACATCCATTCTTTCTCTTCATGTTTCGATCTCTAACTCTCTCAACTACACAACCCCCTTTTTCCACTCTGTTATGAAATGTATTTACCTCACACACCCGCCATTGCACCCCATGCCGAGCTCTCTCTCTCCCTCTCCCTCTCACCCTCTCACGCTAAATACATGCATTGCCTATCTAGCCCCCCAACCTCTCATGCGCACGCAAGCACGTTGTCTATCTAGGTCACACCCTCGAGACTGTCTCACTCTTTCTTCCACACGGCGGGCCACACTCGCTCAATCTAGCTCTCTTTATCTGAGTCTCGTTTAACCTCGTTTTCTTTCACACACAAATGATATATCTCCCTGTTCAGGCCTCGATCGACACACTCTATACTCTCTCACACAGATTGTCTATCTAGGTAGGTCCATCGAAGCCGCCCCCACTCTTTCGACCTCATGGCGGGCCACTCTCTCTCTCTCTCTCTGTATGTCTGGATTGACCTCGCTCTTTCTCGTACAAAAACGATATATCTCCATGTTTGAGCCCAATTTGACTTATTCACATTGTATACTCTCTCACGCACATTGTCTATCTAGGTCACTCTCTCCAACCCATCTCACTCTTCCGATCGCACGACGACCCTATGTGATCGATCGACCTTGCTTCCTCCCACGCAAAAAATATATCTACTCGTCTGTGACTGGATCATCTCTCAAGCTCTATCTTACAGCCCTCACCCTTGCCAAAATCTCAATCAGACAATATCTCTCCAGAGCATATATATTTGTTCCATGAATGTCGGACCACACTCACTTTGTCTCTCTATCTATATGTCTCTCGATTGACCTCACTTTCTCACGCCGTATCTTCCACACATTGAAGCTACCTCTCCATCCCTCGCAAAGCCGGAGCTATTTAGATTGCGAGGGGCACTCCAACCTTGGATTAATTTGTGTAGGCATTTATTCCGGTCGGTTTAGATTATATTTTCGTAGCATTCGGCCCACAACTACTCGAAACACTGTTGCAACCCCCGCAACTGCCCTAGTTGATTTCCCTCTGGCTCGGTCATCGCTCTCTCGCACGTCCTTTCTCGCTTTCAACGTCGCACCATGGTATTATTGCAAAAAAACTCTGTTGTTCTCTTTAATTATTATAAATAAGCTACAAAACTACACACCGATAGTCCACTTGGAATGGAACAAATTTGGACCCACAAATTAAAGTGCTACAAACTACACACCGAGGGGCCCACATGTCATGAAACAAATTTTGAACCATATACAAATTAAAAAATAAAGGACGAGGATCGAACATGCGACCAGGGCCTGGAAGCCGCACATCAATAGGCAACATATGTAGAACAACAATGTTTGTTTTACCTCCCTTTGTTCAAATAATGTTTTTATATTACCACAACCTATTTAATTGATAACATGTAATATTATTTTTTAGTACTATTCGCCTTCACTTACTGGTGGGTTCCACGTGTGCTTCCTCTCTCTCTCCTCCCCTTCTACGTTTAGACGCACGGGCAAACACAAAGAACTCGCGGGCGATGTTACCGTTGACCATATCTGGACGCATTCATAAGTTACGGCACCAGTTTCACGTGCTAGCAACACTAGTCAGTGTGTACGTGCAATGCACATTAATTTGGAAGTATATTAAGTGCATGCGGATATTAAGTTGGATATTATTTGCATGTTATTATGTGATTAGCACTATTTTTGGCATGAAATTAACTGCACGCTAAACATGTTGAGCACTCGACATTGAAGCAGTCTAGGTCATTGGATGACAAGGAATACATGTGGCTTGATGAGTTTTTATATTTAATTTGATACGGCAATAGCAGAACATTCAATTGATCAAACCATAGATTTCGTTCAGTCTGACTCCAACTTTAAATTATACGACGACCGATCTAAAATAAACGAAAATGATAAACGTTCGGATTTTAAGCATGGCAATCTGAACGTTTTTTACGGAAAATTTAGATTGCGCGGCGGCGACGACGTCTTGCGGTGGGAAGCGGCTCCTCTACCATGCTCTGTGTGTCGTCGGGCCACTGACCGACGGCGATAGTGGCGTCTTGCGCCATTGTTGGCATACTCCTGGACGTTGCCCCTAGCTTCAAGGAAGGCCACAATGTTCTAGACTTCGGTCTCCAGGAGCGAGTCAACTGGCGGGAGGAGGCGACTGGCATTGGTGCAAGGAAGCGGTCGACGGCGGCCATCCATGCCGCTGAGGGGGCACTTGCACCCGCGTGGGGACAGGCGCTGTCAACGGCGCGGCGGAGACATTCGTGTGCACGGGCACGCACGTCAGTGCACGCGCAGGCGCATGCGCTGGCAGGTGCACGGGCGCGTGAGAGTCGGCGGGGACCTCGTGGAACCCCATGGCATAAAGCTCGGCGACAATGTGCGGATCCCAGCCCATCAATGCCACGGGGATGGGCGCTGGCATAGTCAGGGTGACGGGAGCCGGAACGGGAGTGGGGACAGGCGCGGCGTCTTCCCGCAAGGCCAGTTCAAGCTCGTCCCAAAGAACCTTATGTTCTTGAGACTCCGGCTGGGTGTCTTCCTCAATAAACTGGAAGACTAAGGGCAAACCATCGTGATGCGGCATCGCGTACATTTAGGTCAGGCTGGTTGGAGGTAGACGACAGGAGAATCGGAGAGGAAGAGAGAAGATTGTGGCGATACCGGATACTGCGGGGTTGATTTTAAACTGCGGCACTGGTGACATTAAAAGTGGGAGCAGTTGGGACGGAGGTGGGCGGCGGAGCCTGGTCAAAGGGCTTGCCTCCCAGTGAGCCTACACAGCGGTTTGCTCGCACACCTCCCTATCACCCGGCGCAGCGGTCTGCTCGCACGCCTCCCGTCGACTCACACGCTTGCTCGGACGGCACCAGCCGATGAGAAGCGGGACTCGTGGCGGCACGTAAACACCCACGGTTTCAATAGTGAAAGCGTTCGCCTTAACGTGACAGATCTTTGTTCCAAAATACCTTGGCTCTTTATTTGTGCAACTTGTCATATGCAGCTTGTCTCAAATTGAAGAAAAAATTAAGAAGTAATATTTGTGCCATATCACGTGACCATGGTCAGTTTCAAGAATTTATGGTCACTTTTGGATTTTCTGAAATTTAAGATCCAGGATTCGAAACAATATCATAACCTGCATCATGCAATAAATTATCAAGCCATACATCTGTCCTGTTGTATTTCTTAAGAAAGGATTTGTTCAAACATTTTGCTTAGTTAGACTTCACACAAGTTATATATGCAGAGCAAAAGGATAATCCCTCTGTAGCAGTGCATTGCCTGATATATTAACTCAAGTACTAGGCGCAAACAAACGAAAAAAATAGGCTCAATTATGTGCTCATCTTGGTGTAGTAGTAGTAGTACTAGGCAATGCAGTTGACGGGTGACCTTGGCGAGCGGCGAGCGAGGGAATTGAACCGTGCTCGACATGGTAGGTAATGTTGTCTAGTTACTTTTTTTGAACACAATGTTGTCCAGTTACTAAAGCATCCTTCGTTGTTCATCGGTAGTCATTATGGACCGGGGACATGAGGGGAATTTCCTAGGGCTTGAATTCTGGCCGCCAGAAACGTGGAGGCTCAACTCGTTGGGGTTGCCTAATGTGCGTACCACGCACGCCACCACAAGGACACGAGCCCGGTTTTTTTATTTTTTATTTTTTTAGGTCAACACGAGCCAAGGTCTGGCTGGTACGCCATTGGGTCCTACCATTCGAGAATACGAAAGGAAACTTTTAAGTTGTCGAACAAATCTATGTGTATTACAATGACCGTATTTTCCTTGCAAATACTAATCACAACGTGGTAATTGATTTATGACTAGTTGTTGAATTAGAGTGAGTTTGTGATATAGTGATCTCAACGTGGATTTCACATTTCATGGTATCCCTGCTAAGTTTTTCAACACAAATTCAAATTTAAAAGATGAACAATATGGAGGTGAGAAAACTTTGTATGTATCAAGCATATGACCACACACACACACACACAGACACCCACACACAGACACAACAACAATCCAATAAGTATAGTGCATCTATTCTTCCAAACCATGCATGTATGACATGAATTCAAAAATACTCCTTCTGTTCCTAAATATTAGTCTTTTAGAGATTTCAACAAGCGACTACATACAGAGCAAAATGAGTGAATCTACACTCTAAAATATGTCTATATACATCCGCATGTGCCAGTCCACTTGAAATCTCTAAAAAGACTAATATTTAGGAACGAAGGGATTAAAATGTAAGACATGCATGGTCCTGAATTCAACATTTAAAATGAACATGAAACTGAAACATGAATATTAAGTGTAGTACTACAGTACATGCAAATGTTGCGTTTAATTAGGCGGAGCTATGATTGTTGGGGGTCACCCCCTTGACCTTAGATAAAATTGTGAGTCTCTGTTTATGGTTGTTTAGATTATATTTTCCCCCACCCTCCCGACCACCGATTGGTTGTGCACCCCCACCCCTCTTCCCTGGGAGAATATCATGTGCCCCATACCTTAGATGCTATATGTCAATACGAGTTGCTTGGAGCTTGTAGATCTGAGATATAGCAGCTCACATGATGTCTTAATATTTTACAGGAAACCTTGATGAGTTTGAGAATTGCACTCAATTTGTACAAAAACTACTCAGATGCCCTTGGATCCCATATCCAATGACCTCGAAGCTCGTATCACCGTAGCATCTAAGATGAAGGAGGACATCATATTCTCCTGTATGTAAGAATATCATGTGCTACCACACCTTAGATGCTTTGGTGATACAAGCTCTTCGGAGCCGTTGGATTTGTGACCCAACGCTTCCTCGGTGGATCGAATGGTTTTTTGCAGAAAAGCCCCCAAAGAGTTTGACCACTGCTTACAAGCACAAAGACTGCTTAGATGCCATTGGATCTCAGATCAAACGACCTCGAAGCTCGTATCACCGTCGCATCCAAGCTGCGAGAGCACCTTATGTTTTCTCGCATGGGAGAATATGAGGTGCTCCCGCACCGTAGATTCTATGGTGATACGAGTTCACGGAGATCTAACAGCCCACAGTAGGAGGTTTGAATGTTTGTGCAATATACGGCTGAGAGAGTTTGGGAATTGTGCAGAAAGTACAAGTACTACGCATGTGCCATCTGATCACTGATCATACGACCTAGATGCTCATATCATCGTAGCGGGTAATTAAGCTACAGGGATCACCTAATATGAGCAACGGGGAGCCGTTGGATCCAAGATGCAGCGGCACACATGAGGCCTGAATGTTTTATTTGCAAAAAAACCTTTGGAGAGTTTGGAAATTGCACATAATTACAAAGACTACTCCCAAGCCATTGGATCTCACTTCCAACGGTGTAAAAACTCATATCACCATAGCATCTAAGCTGCAGGGTGGATGTGATATTCTATGCCGCTATCATTTTTGTTCATAAACTTGCAAAATACGTCTAACATGTGCCATTACTTGTCTAACCGCACAAAGTGTTTGTTCAAAAAAACCATCCTACATTGAAATATCGGAACAACACACGGGGGTCCCACTTGTCATTAATCAAATTTGGACCTAAAACTAACAAACCTGAAAGACGAGATTCGAACTGGCAACCTGGACTACAAAGCGTAAGTCGATAGCCTGAAACAACAACGGTTGTTGGCTTTGTCCCATAACTTGATTTTATACAGTATTACGTTGAGTAGAGTAGAGGGAGTGCCTCGTCTACACGTGCATGACCGTTGACTCACTCACTGGAGGGTCCCAGATCTGTGATCTCTCTCTTCTCTCCATCATCTAACCTTTGCACGGGCACACACGAAGAGCGGTGCTAGCTTTCCGTGGTGTTATTACAACTAAAAAAATCTTCGAAAATAGAAGAATCACCTAGAACAAGAGACGTTCTGGCTGGTCGAGACGGAGCTAACCACACCTATCCTCCGTGCCATGTTAGCATGATGAAGCTGTGTGTCTAGTGGGGTGTTTTCGACCGATAGGATGGGTCTCGAGGTCGAACCATAGGTACTACGTTTGATACAGTACATTTTTACACGCACATTTTTCCTCTGTGCCGAGACATGGCACACCCTACCGCGCTGTTTCGGGGTCCTCCCGGGTGGTGCATGCATATATTCTTCCTGACGTGGGACGCCCTACCACGTGTTTTCACGGAAGAAAGTAAATAAATGAGTCGTCAAATCATGAAAGTCCACTTTTCCTACCGAGTACATTAGTGAAGCACGGTGGCTAGCTAGTTGCTCTGGTGTTTAAACATCCACCGCGGCGTTGCTCTGGTGTTTGAGTGTGGCAGGATTTTTAATTTTTTGATTGACGGGAGCAGGCGCGGAAGGATTTTTAATTTTTTTATCGACGGGAGCAGGCGTGGCAGCAATTAGTCACGATGACTCCGCCTGTAAAACCCACTGCTCCCTGATGTGAGAAGTCGTCGACTGGTGTTTTACCATGGTGAAAACCAAAAGATTCCCCGCTCCTCGGCTGGCTCCCTGTCACATCCCTAGCTTCTGGTTTGCTCTGAGCTAGCTAGTCATGTGTTGCATCATGTTTAAATTTTGCCTAAAATTGAAATGGGGATGTTCAAACCCTAGCATTAAATCAACTCAACTAGGGTGAATTAAAATCTTTTCAATAAACCCAAAAGGTTCCTAAGAAAAGTTCATGATTTCTGGTTAAGGTGGAAACCTCTGCCAAAAATGATGATATATTCTTAGGTCATTTTTGGATTTTTGAATTAAATCATATTGTATTTGACTTTGGGCATTTAAATACTATAAATAATTTAAATGTTCAAATAAATGTTGGAAATTGTTAAGGGTCACTGAAATAATTCAGAAAGCACCCATAATTGTTTCCAGGATTTTATTAAATGATTTGGTATTTTAAATCAAATCAAAAACAAAATAACAGAAATAGAAAAGAAATAAAAGAGAGAGAGAGAAGGAAGTTACCTGGCGCCCACTTACCTGGCCCAGCACGGCCCAGCCCATCTCCACTCCCCCCCCTGTCGTCTTCCTCTGCCAGTAGGCAGAGGCGAGGCGTGGCGCGCGCCCGAGAGGCCTCGGCCACCTCCTGCTTCCCCCTGGCCACCTCCTGCTTCCTCCTCGACGCCCCGGAGACGCCACGCACCTCCCTGCCTCTCTCCCTCACTCTCCCGCGTCCTCATCCTCTCCCCTGGACCTCTCTCTCACTCGCCCGAACGGAGCCGCCGCCACCGACGAGCTCCCTCGCGGCCACCGCCACCCCCTAGCCTCGCCGATGCGCTCAAAGGCTCCGCCTCGACCCCCTCTTTCTCCCCACCGAGCCACAAGGTCCCGGACACGCTGCAACGCCGCCACCATCGCCGTTTCCATCGCCGGCCGCCGAGGATCTTCACCGTCGATTCGCCGCCGTCTCCGCTTCCCCGAGCTCGTCATCTACCCCATCCGAACCACCGTGAGCTCCTGCACGTTTTGCCCCTAACCCCGTGGCTTGCCGCTCGCCGTAGCCGCCATTTCATAGCTGGCCGTAGCACGCCGCCGCCTGAGCTCGTCGCCGGCGTAGCTCCGGTGACCATTTGGTCACCCTGGCATGCCTAACTCGCTCCCCGCACCGCGTAGCGCCCCGCTAGCCGCTCACCTCGCTCGTTTGCGCACCGTAGCACTAACTCGCCCCAACCCCGAGCTCCGGCCGCCGCCTCGGGCTCCACTCCGGCGAACCCCGGCCACCCCCGCACCTCCCGTTGGTCCCCCTAGATGCGCACGGGCACGGGCTACCTCCTGGTGCCCTTGGCGCGTCGATCCGATGCCCCTAGCGCAAGTCCGGCGTCCCCCGCCGTGCTCTGTGGTCGTCGCCGGCTAAACTCCGGCGAGAGCTGACGTGGCCGGTCATTAGGGCCTAACCACCCCGCTAACCCAGGCCTAGAGCCACTGACATGTGGGCCCTAGTGCCCCTAATCTTTAATTAAACTAAACTAACCCACCTGTCTAACCTGTGTCACTGACGTGTGGACCCCACACGTCAGGTTTGACCTGGACCTGGCCGTTGACTCGCTGACGTCATGCTGGCTTCAGGCTGACGCAGTTAAATCATTTTCTGGATTTTATTAATATTCAGGAAATTCCAGAAAATGCCTAAAACTTCTAAAAATCATAGAAATTCAACCGTAACTCCAAATTAAATAATTTATATATGAAAAATTATCAGAAAAATTCAAGGAATCCATCTGTACCATTTTCATGCATGTTAGAACAACTTATAGCTGCTGTTTAGCACAAATCAATTAAATGGCATTTGAATAATCACATATGGAGTTTGAATTTGAATCTTGTATTCAAACCAACTTCATTTAATCTGTTGCTAGTTGCATTAGCTCAAAACACATTCATTTTGCCATGTCATGATCATGCATCATATTGTGCATTGCATTGATTGTGTTCCCTTCTGTGTTGCCGGTATTTGTCCCCTCTCGATAGACGTGATACCGATGATGTGATCGTTGACACTGATGAAGACTCAATGTTATCTTCAGAAGTGCCAGGCAAGCAAAACCCCCTTGTTCATTCCGATACAATCCCACTCTCTCGCTCCTGCTCTCTTTTACTGCATTAGGACAACAACGATTCATCTGTTACTTGCTGCGGTAGCTGAACCCCTTTATCCTTTGCATGACCTGTCATTGCCACAGTAAATAGATGAAACCCACTAGCATGAGTAGGAGTTGTTTGAGCCCTGTTGTGCCTACTCATTCATGCTTGTTTGTCATGCCTGCTACTGCTTAGAGTTGAGTCAGGTCTGATTCATCGGGGATGAATCAGAGGTGTGTGAACATGTCCTACTGTGTGTGAGCTAAGTGTGTGAACACGATTTGGTAAAGGTAGCGGTGAGAGGCCATGTAGGAGTACATGGTGGGTTGTCTCATTGAAGCCGTCCTCAGGAACTGAGTTCTGTGTTTGTGATCCATGATTCAGCTACTACCATGCATTGGGCCCTGAAATATGACCCGCTCGACTTCTTATTCACCCTTGTCCTCTGTCCAGGAGTTGCAAGTAGTTTCTGGTGTTTGTAGTATGCTGGAGGCCGTGGACAGCGCTGACCGTAGGGGTGGGCTGTGATGCGGTAGGCACGTGGCCGGGTATACCGGGCGCCCGTTTGGTGTCACGGAACCCTGTTCACATCGTTTGGGGCTGTGAGCGAAACTCCGGCCGGATCTCCTCATGGATGGAACCCGAATAGGCGATAAACCTGGACTAGAGACTTGAGTGTTTAGGTAGGTCGTGGCCGACACCCACGTTGGGCTTTCGCTTGAAGGTCTGCCGAGTACATGTCGTGTAAACGGCGGTAAGTGGTGAAAGCGTGTGTGAAGAAGTACACCCCTGCAGGGTTAACATCATCTATTCGAATAGCCGTGTCCGCGGAAAAGGACTTCTGGGTTGCTTATATCAGTTCATAGACAAGTGAAAGTGGATACTCTAAAATACGCAAGATAAGCGTGAGTGCTATGGATGGCGTTCTCGTAGGGAGACGGGAGCGGATCCATAGTGGTGTATTGATATGGTGAATATGTGGACTCGTGTGCGCCACCTCAAAAGAGTTACTTGCAGTCGTAGTTTAGGATAGCCACCGAGTCAAAGCTGGCTTGCTGCAGTTAAACCCCACCATCCCCTTTGTTGATAATGATGCATATGTAGTTAGTTCTGATGTAAGTCTTGCTGGGTACATTTGTACTCACGTTTGCCTATTTTATGTTTTTGCAGAGAGACTTCGGTCTCACTAGTAGTTCCGCGTGGACTTCGACGTTTAGCTTGTTACCTCAGCTACGATCTTGTGCCCTCGGCAGGATCTGGTAGATAGTCAGGCTTCTCAGCCTTTTTCATTTATAGATGTCTGTACTCAGACATGATAGCTTCCGCTTGTGCTTTGATTTGTATGCTCTGATTGTTGGGTCATGAGACCCATGTTTGTAATATCTCGCTCCTCGGAGCCTATTGAATAAATTACTTGAGTCGTAGAGTCATGTTGTGATGCCATGTTGTATTTGCACATATCGAGCATATTGTGTGTATGTTATTGAAATGCTTGGTATGTGTGGGATCTGACCATCTAGTTGTTTATCTTTAGTAGCCTCTCTTACCGGGAAATGTCTCCTAGTGTTTCCACCGAGCCATGGTAGCTTGCTACTGCTCCGGAACACTTAGGCTGGCCGGCATGTGTCCTTCTTCGTTCCTGTGTCTGTCCCTTCGGGGAAATGTCACGCGATGAATACCGGAGTCCTGTTAGCCCGCTACAGCCCGGTTCACCGGAGTCCTGCTAGCCCAGTGCTACAGCCTGGATTCACTCGCTGATGACCGACACGTTCGATGCTGGGTCATGGATGCCTGTCCCTGTAAGTCTGTGCCACTTTGGGTTTACGACTAGCCATGTCAGCCCGGGCTCCTTATCATATGGATGCTAGCGACACTGTCATATACGTGTGCCAAAAGGCGCAAACGGTCCCGGGCAAAGGTAAGGCGACACCCGTGGGAATACCGTGCGTGAGGCCGCAAAGTGATATGAGGTGTTACATGCTAGATCGATGTGGCATTGAGTCGGGGTCCTGACAGCGTTGGTATCAGAGCTTGACTGCCTGTAGGATTACCAAGCCAAACTGGTCGAAGTTGAGTCTAGAAATTCTTTAGTTATATAAGGGAATTGATTGTGGGATGGAACGTAAGGCTCTTTTTACTCCTTATACCTCATGCCTTCTGATCTGAGTCATCATCTTCTCTTCTACGGGGATTAAGAACTAGGCTATCTCTTCTTTCTATCAGGATCACGTGTTACTAATCCGTAGACTTATAAGATTGTTGGATTAAGCCTCAGTTCAGTTTCTACTACTTCTGTATGTTAATTGTTGATCTCGAGACCTTGATATTGTGCTTCTGAGTGGTTATGCCACCATTTTTGTGAATGTCTCAAATCTTTTCTGAGCATTTACAGCCGTTATGCTGTCCGAGTCATCCCAGGTTTCTAAATAGTCTGATGCATTTGCAAAATCCTTTCCCTCTGGTTTCGATGTTCCTTTATGCCAGCTCAATCACACTAATTGTTGAGTTGAGGTATTCTATTGCCTTGACATTATGTTGGAGTTATTATTATGACCCTAGGTGTCTTAGGGGATCATCTAGTAGTCTAGCCATGATTTGTGTTCCCAGTGTGATGATTCTGGCCTTTATTCTCGAAAGCATCCCGTGATGCTACTTAGTAGTAGGTATTCTATTTCTGGGTTTTGAACCCGAGATTCACTCTACTTACTTCATGTTGATAGTGTTTGCTAGTTCCTTCAGGATATTAGTAACTTTGCGATAGTCCTCGAGGTCCGTGGTATTTCCTTCTTCCAAATACTATGGACCGCTTATGGCAGATGTTTATTGGATCAAAAGATCACAATTAGAGTACTCTTGAGGAGATCTCCATTCATAAATCGTGACTCTGCCAGTCCTACCTCTCTGCATGGGTTATCTGGAAGAAATGTTGATCTCGCTCGACATACTAATCTATGCATCCACAACTCAGAAAATTATATGTTCCTTTGAGTTGTCCCTCTTTAGTTGTCTACTGACCTTCGTCTATCAATTGATAGTCAAGAGTATGCGTGCATTCGTTCATCGATGCCTATTACTCTTGTGGTCCGTCAAGCCATTCTATTCCAGAATGACTAGGAGAAACAAACTCCAGTACCTCATCCATATCTAGGATTGGGTCAAAGTAGTTGTATTCCGCAGATCAAATGCCAATCCAGCTTTTGGTTCTGTTCTACCTTGGAGTATTACCCCTTTTATGTCGGAATTGTCATGAGAATTGCACACCATCTCATGAATCTTGACTAGTGATACTTCTCGCCATCATTAGTCATTCCTCGGCCCTCGTGTTGATGCAACCGGAATACCGACAAATGAATTGTGATGTGTGAAATCAATACGCTAGCAACCTCGTTGCTGGGTAGTTAAAGGACAATAATTTCATTCTTAGTATGTTGGTTATTGAATCATCATTCTAAGATTGATCGTGCTACCTAGTCCATTCTCCTGGTTCACTCCTCGATCGATGAGTTAGGATTATTTCAAATCCTTGCTCTATTGATCATATCGTCTTGCCCTGAAAAGCAGGATTGTCTCGAGCTTAGTAACATACCGGTGGTTCGTGATTTTCCGAATATCTTCTCGGAAGTATTACCAGGTTGTCACCTGACCGCTATGTTGAGCTCGTGATCAAGTTGGTTTCTTGTGAACCACCTTCTCTCCAAGAATCGGTGTTAGATATCCCTGAGCTAGTTGGTTAAGCTAGACAACAACTTGGAGAGTTGGAAGATAAAAGCTTGCCTGACTTAGTTCGTTCCAAAGGGATATTCTTGTGTAGTGTGTGTTGAAGAAAGATGATATCTTCATCGATTGGTCCCTGTGATCAGTTGCTGGACCTATTGTCTTATCAATCCTTTGATTTGAGTGTGGGCTATCGTCAAATCAAATCAGTACCAACGATGCTCGTAATGTTGTCTTATTCGTGGTTGATCCCTCGAGCATACACCATTACATCTTTGGTCTGACCAATGCTATCACCGTGTTCACTTAACTATGGAATTCCTTTAAAAGGAAACCTAGATGAATTGTTGTTGAGCCCATTGACAACATCCTTATCTCCTCCATGATGTTGTTGAACATTAAGCTAGTGTTGGAAACTTTTGAAAGCATTTCTTCATGCTAGCTCATGAAGTACTTGTTTGATGAAAGGAGTGACTTCCTTTGATTCACGTGCATTTTGATGTAAGTTGCCGTCGTGAACTCGAGAAGGTTTGTTTTTGCTCCTTTGGAATCATCCCAAGTCGGTCATGCACGTGCGAAGAATTCTGTGGTCTGTTAGACTGATCATCTTCATTCCATATGTATATCCTACCACACCAAGCCACTGATTGACTTGTTCAAGGAAAAGAAGTCTATGCTTGGGATCTAATCCATGGACTTGCGTAAAGACTTCGATATCCTCGATGATGGCTCCCAACCAGAACTCGGTAGTGTTTTATTGTAAGACTACCATGTGGGCATGCTTGTCTGGCAACGTGTTCACATGTTGTAGCAGAACCAGCTCATGTTTGGAGCTTGCTATCGTAGTTCATTTCCCGAGAATCTCGCAACGTCATCTCGTCGATTTGTGTTGCAAACTTTCATTTTTCTTCCGGGACTCGATGAGTCTGGAATAACCTGACACCAACCAGATCTGAATCTCAGGCAGATATGATGGTTGGAACATTTCCCAAGAACTATAATATTGGTCCCTCGATAACCGGTAAGGTGGATGTCGTGGCCAACACACCCAGCCGGAAGACCTATTATTATAGTATCTTGTTTGAGGAAGTTGGCCACCTCCCCATAGGGATTTCGTAGGATTTACTCCCTAGTTGCCCTATGGATTCTGTTGATCCCGAAGTCCGACCTTTTACTTGATGTTCTAGATATCAAACCATATCTATGAATGGGTTACACTAGCACATCAAGGAGAACATTAGAAGCGGAGTGCTAAATGTCTCTCGGTCGATCATCCAGATTTTATTTCCTTGGCCCCGCCAAGGGTGAAATCTGAGAAGGTGTTATCTTCCTTTGCATCTGCATCTCCATCACATTCATCATGGTAGCAAGTTGTGTTGCCAGGATCCTTGACACGGATGTTGGTAAAACCTTGATGATTGTGGAAATGCTCAAGTTCTTGAGAGCACGCACAAGCGCTACGTGTTATCATCGGCGCTAACTGGGATTCCTCTCAGTTTCCTCGGCAATGCTATGACCTTTTCAAACAGTGAATTCACTCTCTATTGTTGGGTTCTTCCCCAGTTACCAGAATCATTCCCAGCATTTGCATTTTGTTCCCAGCTTGCACCGCCAATGTGCCATTCTACCATGGGTCTCTTCCATTTCCGGTGATAAGCAAAATTCATCCATTACGTTGTCTTCAACAAGGTAGTCCACATCATCCAAGTCCGAGTATGCCATTCTACCGACCCCCTCCAAACGATCGCTCGAGAATTGTCTTAGGCTGGTTTAAAGAGTTTCAATGATCTTTGAATCAAAGGTAATTCTTTTTGCCACTTAAGGGGATATTTCTACGAGTCACCTTCCCTAAGGTGCATCATTATGGTATCATGGCAACTCAACTCCTCGCTACGTGACAATCGTTTACCACATTCTTGAGTCTGGAATTGTTGTCTACCTAGTGAACCTTTGTCATCTGCTTCACTCCATTCCTATGGATGTGTACTTCGTCTCTCAGCTCGAGAGATGTTGTTATGTCTCATTCCGTGGGTTAATCCTGAGTTGTTCGACCTTCGAGAGAACAATTCTTTTAGGGTCTTTCCTTTCCTCTCGTTGTCATGATAGTTGGAGTTCTCAAGGCAAGACTTCAAGACAATGATGGTGAATGAATCAACGTTCAATTGAAGTGCACCCTGGATCGTGAAGATTATACTAGTCTGCGTTACCCCTTCACCTTACCCTACGCTTGAATCTCGAGACGAGATTCTTGTTTAGTGGGGGTGAGTTGTCACATCCCTAGCTTCTGGTTTGCTCTGAGCTAGCTAGTCATGTGTTGCATCATGTTTAAATTTTGCCTAAAATTGAAATGGGGATGTTCAAACCCTAGCATTAAATCAACTCAACTAGGGTGAATTAAAATCTTTTCAATAAACCCAAAAGGTTCCTAAGAAAAGTTCATGATTTCTGGTTAAGGTGGAAACCTCTGCCAAAAATGATGAATATATTCTTAGGTCATTTTTGGATTTTTGAATTAAATCATATTGTATTTGACTTTGGGCATTTAAATACTATAAATAATTTAAATGTTCAAATAAATGTTGGAAATTGTTAAGGGTCACTGAAATAATTCAGAAAGCACCCATAATTGTTTCCAGGATTTTATTAAATGATTTGGTATTTTAAATCAAATCAAAAACAAAATAACAGAAATAGAAAAGAAATAAAAGAGAGAGAGAGAAGGAAGTTACCTGGCGCCCACTTACCTGGCCCAGCACGGACCAGCCCATCTCCACTCCCCCCCCCTGTCGTCTTCCTCTGCCAGTAGGCAGAGGCGAGGCGTGGCGCGCGCCCGAGAGGCCTCGGCCACCTCCTGCTTCCCCCTGGCCACCTCGTGCTTCCTCCTCGACGCCCAGAGACGCCACGCACCTCCCTGCCTCTCTCCCTCACTCTCCCGCGTCCTCATCCTCTCCCCTGGACCTCTCTCTCACTCGCCCGAACGGAGCCGCCGCCACCGACGAGCTCCCTCGCGGCCACCGCCACCCCCTAGCCTCGCCGATGCGCTCAAAGGCTCCGCCTCGACCCCCTCTTTCTCCCCACCGAGCCACAAGGTCCCGGACACGCTGCAACGCCGCCACCATCGCCGTTTCCATGGCCGGCCGCCGAGGATCTTCACCGTCGATTCGCCGCCGTCTCCGCTTCCCCGAGCTCGTCATCTACCCCATCCGAACCACCGTGAGCTCCTGCACGTTTTGCCCCTAACCCCGTGGCTTGCCGCTCGCCGTAGCTGCCATTTCATAGCTGGCCGTAGCACGCCGCCGCCTGAGCTCGTCGCCGGCGTAGCTCCGGTGACCATTTGGTCACCCTGGCATGCCTAACTCGCTCCCTGCACAGCGTAGCGCCCCGCTAGCCGCTTACCTCGCTCGTTTGCGCACCGTAGCACTAACTCGCCCCAACCCCGAGCTCCGGCCGCCGCCTCGGGCTCCACTCTGGCGAACCCCGGCCACCCCCGCACCTCCCGTTGGTCCCCCTAGATGCGCACGGGCACGGGCTACCTCCTGGTGCCCTTGGCGCGTCGATCCGATGCCCCTAGCGCAAGTCCGGCGTCCCCCGCCGTGCTCTGTGGTCGTCGCCGGCTAAACTCCGGCGAGAGCTGACGTGGCCGGTCATTAGGGCCTAACCACCCCGCTAACCCAGGCCTAGAGCCACTAACATGTGGGCCCTAGTGCCCCTAATCTGTAATTAAACTAAACTAACGCCCCCTGTCTAACCTGTGTCACTGACGTGTGGACCCCACACGTCAGGTTTGACCGGACCAGCCCAGTTGACTCTCCTGACGTCACAGTGACGTGGTGCTGAAGCCATAAATCATTTTCTGGAATTATTTTAATTCTAAATATTCAGGAAATTCCAGAAAATGCCTAAAACTTCTAAAAATCATAGAAATTCAACCGTAACTCCAAATTAAATAATTTATATATGAAAAATTATCAGAAAAATTCAAGGAATCCATCTGTACCATTTTCATGCATGTTAGAACAACTTATAGCTGCTGTTTAGCACAAATCAATTAAATGGCATTTGAATAATCACATATGGAGTTTAAATTTGAATCTTGTATTCAAACCAACTTCATTTAATCTGTTGCTAGTTGCATTAGCTCAAAACACATTCATTTTGCCATGTCATGATCATGCATCATATTGTGCATTGCATTGATTGTGTTCCCTTCTGTGTTGCCGGTATTTGTCCCCTCTCGATAGACGTGATACCGATGATGTGATCGTTGACACTGATGAAGACTCAATGTTATCTTCAGAAGTGCCAGGCAAGCAAAACCCCCTTGTTCATTCCGATACAATCCCACTCTCTCGCTCCTGCTCTCTTTTACTGCATTAGGACAACAACGATTCATCTGTTACCTGCTGCGGTAGCTGAACCCCTTTATCCTTTGCATGACCTGTCATTGCCACAGTAAATAGATGAAACCCACTAGTATGAGTAGGAGTTGTTTGAGCCATGTTGTGCCTACTCATTCATGTTTGTTTGTCATGCCTGCTATTGCTTAGAGTTGAGTCAGGTCTGATTCATCGGGGATGAATCAGAAGTGTGTGAACATGTCCTACTGTGTGTGAGCTAAGTATGTGAACACGATTTGGTAAAGGTAGCGGTGAGAGGCCATGTAGGAGTACATGGTGGGTTGTCTCATTGAAGCCGTCCTCAGGAACTGAGTTCTGTGTTTGTGATCCATGATTCAGCTACTACCATGCATTGGGCCCGAAACCAATGGACCCTCTCGGCTTCTTGATCACCCTTGTCCTCTGTCCAGGAGTTGCAAGTAGTTTCTGGTGTTTGTAGTATGCTGGAGGCCGTGCGCAGCGCTGACCGTAGGGGTGGGCTGTGATGCGGTAGGCACGTGGCCGGGTATACCGGGCGCCCGTTTGGTGTCACGGAACCCTGTTGACATCGTTTGGGGCTGTGAGCGAAACTCCGGCCGGATCTCCTCATGGATGGAACCCGAATAGGCGATAAACCTGGACTAGAGACTCGAGTGTTTAGGTAGGCCGTGGCCGACACCCACGTTGGGCTTCCGCTTGAAGGTTGCCGAGTACATGTCGTGTAAACGGCGGTAAGTGGTGAGAGCGTGTGTGAAGAAGTACACCCCTGCAGGGTTAACATCATCTATTCGAATAGCCGTGTCCGCGGAAAAGGACTTCTGGGTTGCTTATATCAGTTCATAGACAAGTGAAAGTGGATACTCTAAAATACGCAAGATAAGCGTGAGTGCTATGGACGGCGTTCTCGCAGGGAGACGGGAGCGGATCCATAGTGGTGTATTGATATGGTGAATATGTGGACTCGTGTGCGCCACCTGAAGAGTTACTTGCAATCATAGTTTAGGTTAGCCACTGAGTCAAAGCTGGCTTGCTGCAGTTAAACTCCACCATCCCCTTTGTTGATAATGATGCATACGTAGTTAGCTCTGATGTAAGTCTTGCTGGGTACATTTGTACTCACGTTTGCCTATTTTATGTTTTTGCAGAGAGACTTCGGTCTCGCTAGTAGTTCCACGTGGACTTCGACGTTTAGCTTGTTACCTCAGCTACGATCTTGTGCCCTCGGCAGGATCTGATAGATAGTCAGGCTTCTCAGCCTTTTTCATTTATAGATGTCTGTACTCAGACATGATAGCTTCCGCTTGTGCTTTGATTTGTATGCTCTGATTGTTGGGTCATGAGACCCATGTTTGTAATATCTCGCTCCTTGGAGCCTATTGAATAAATTACTTGAGTCGTAGAGTCATGTTGTGATGCCATGTTGTATTTGCACATATCGAGCATATTGTGTGTATGTTATTGAAATGCTTGGTATGTGTGGGATCTGACCATCTAGTTGTTTATCTTTAGTAGCCTCTCTTACCGGGAAATGTCTCCTAGTGTTTCCACTGAGCCATGGTAGCTTGCTACTGCTCCGGAACACTTAGGCTGGCCGGCATGTGTCCTTCTTCGTTCCTGTGTCTGTCCCTTCGGGGAAATGTCACGCGATGAATACCGGAGTCCTGTTAGCCTGCTACAGCCCGGTTCACCGGAGTCCTGCTAGCCTAGTGCTACAGCCTGGATTCACTCGCTGATGACCGACACGTTCGATGCTGGGTCATGGATGCCTGTCCCTGTAAGTTTGTGCCACTTTGGGTTTACGACTAGCCATGTCAGCCCGGGCTCCTTATCATATGGATGCTAGCGACACTGTCATATACGTGTGCCAAAAGGCGCAAACGGTCCCGGGCAAAGGTAAGGCGACACCCGTGGGAATACCGTGCGTGAGGCCGCAAAGTGATATGAGGTGTTACATGCTAGATCGATGTGGCATTGAGTCGGGGTCCTGACACTCCCTCCGCCTTCCCGTAGATTGCATTGCCTTTCAGTCGTGCGCCTTGAGAAGCAGAGGGACTTCTGTGGTGTTTAGGCGCCCTCTGCATGGGCATGTCCATGTCTTGGCGCAACATGACCGTTGGATTAAACTCAGACGGTGAAGATCAGTCACTGTAGCACAAAGCGTGTGGGTGGGTTTGGTTGCATTCTCATCACAATATAGTGTGTAAGTCACCTTACAAAAACCAAATATTCCCAAAACACTTAGGCACGATACATTAACTCCCTCCCCGTTTCTTGTTTTGTGACATATCAACCAATAAGAGACGTGGGCCATGCATGCTTTCAATGACCCGAGACTAATAAACCTGACATGTAGTGGTTAGTTCATTGCATGAATGCTATTAATTAGCAAAAATACATTAAGTTTTCTCGTTTTCCTCTCCGCATTGGTCGTAGTGCACAACGTAAGATGACTTACACACCAAGACAGAGTAGTTGTTTCCTCTTCGTGCATTTGTGTTAACCTACTAGTGTGGATGTAACACCCTCGATGCGACTATAGCTCCCACGTGTCGAGGCATGACTTAGAGACATAATCGCATTGAAGGCATATGTCGCAAGTTAGGCAATCATCACAACATCCCATGTAATATAGATAATAAAAGGGGAGATAACATAGTTGGCTTACACTCGCCACATCAATCAAACTACATAAATAGCATTACAACATTCAAACACTCATGGCCCGACTACGGCGCCAACATAAAAGATAACCCAACATGCGACACGGTCCCGATCACCCCAACTGGGCACCACTACTGATCATCAGGAAAGGAAACATAGTATCATTGAGAGTCCTCGTCGAACTCCCACTTGAGCTCAAGCGCGTCACCTGGAGCGGAAACATCAGGCCCTACATCTGGTTTGGAAGTAATCTGTGAGCCACAGGGACTCAGCAATCTCGCACCCTCGCGATCAAGACTATTTAAGCTTATAGGTAAGGCAAGGTAATTAAGTGGAGCGGCAGCAAGCGACTAGCATATATGGTGGCTATCCTGTTCGCAAAAGAGAGCGAGAAGAGGAGGCAAAGCGCGAACGAGTAACTAAAGGACAACCTGCACAAGCATTACTCCAACATCATGTTCACTTCCCGGACTCCGCCGAGAAGAGACCATCATGGTAACTCACACTGTTGATTCATTTTAATTAAATTAAGGTTCAAGTTATCTACAACCGGACATTAACAAATTCCCATCTGCCCATAACCGCGGGCACGGCTTTCGAAAGTTCAAATCCCTGCAGGGGAGTCCCAACTTAGCCCATGACAAGCTCTCACTGTCAATGAAGGAATAGACCTCCACCCGAGATGTTTCGATCAGACTCGGTATCTCGGATCTTCAAGACACTTCGACAGGTTAAAACAAATCTAGCAACACCGCCCGAATGTGCCGACATATCCCGATAGGAGCTACACATATCTCGTTCTCAGGGCACAATCGGATAAGCAATCCGTACAACTAAAACCAGCCCTCAAGTTTCCCCGAGGTGGCGCTGCAAGGGGCTCTAGGTTGGACCAACACTCAGAGGAGCACTGGCCCGGGGGGGGGGGGTTTAAATAAGATGACCCTCAGGCTCCGGATTCCCATGGGAAAGGAGGCTAGGTGGCAAATGGTAAAACCAAGGTTGGGCATTGCTGGAAAATCTTTAATCAAGGCGAACTATCAAGGGGTTCCCATTATAACCCAATCGCGTAAGGAACGCAAAAATCCGGGAACATAACACCGATATGACGGAAACTAGGGCGGCAAGAGTGGAACAAAACACTAGGCGAGAGGCCGAGCCTTCCACCCTTTACCAAGTATATAGATGCATTAAGATAACATGGCAATATAATGATATCCCAACAAGTAAATAGTGTTCCAACAAGGAACAGTCTCCAATCTTCACCTGCAACTAGCAATGCTATAAGAGGGGCTGAGCAAATCGGTCACATAGCCAATCAACGGTTTGCTAGGACATGGTGGGTTAGAGGTTTGACATGGCAATTTGGGAGGCATGAAAGCAAGTGGTAGGCATCGTAGCATTGGCATAGCAAAAGAGCGAGCATCTAGCATAGCAAAGATAGTAGTGATTTCGAGGGTATGATCATCTTGCCTGCAAAGTTGTCAGAGTTGACTGGATCCTCGAAAGCAAACTCAACAGGCTCCTCGTTAGCGAACTCGTCTCCCGGCTCTTCCCAAACAAGACAAACAAGCAAACGGAACACAATCAACCACGTGCAAAGCTCAAACAATATGATGCAATGATGGTATGCTATGCGGGATGCGATGCGGGATGCATATGCAAGATTTGATGAGGGATGCATGAACCTGGCCTCAACATGGAAAACCAAGTGTGCCACTGGAAAGATGAGATGAAATCGCTTGAAAACGATATAAAGAACGCCGGAATCGGAGTTACGGTTTGGAAATGGCAAGCAATTCAAATATGACCACGCTCTGCGATTTACAGCAAGTAGCCATGTAAATGCAACAAGATGAACATGCTACAGCACCCAAACATAGCATCAAAATACATGGCAGGGATCCATTCATGATGCTTAACAAAAGTCTAGTACTAAGCTACGGCCAATTCATGCATTAACAGGTTCAAACAAGCATGGAAAAAATGCATTTGACAAACAGATTTCAGACTTAGTGAAATTGACACTTGTCTGGAATTTCAGATCAGATAGCACTCTTCGGAGCATGAAAACTATATGCTACAGGACCTGAACATGGCAAAGTAAAGCATGGCATGGATCTACTCAAAGAGATTAACAAAAGTCCCTTAGTGACCTTGAGCCAAAAGGGATCAGAAAATACATTTGCAAGCATGTGAACATGGCAAAAACATAATCAGTTCTCAGACTTAGTGAAAACTGGAGCATGCTGAAACAGATATCAAGTAGGCATGTTTACGAGCTCGATGCACTCACTACAGAGCATGTCATGATAATCTAAGCATACACCATCAAGAATACAGAAAATGCAAGCTAGACATAGCAAGAACAATAACATAGCATGCACGGATCGACTACAACACCAGCGGCAAAATCGCTAACAAGTAGACAATCTGCCCAGATTCACGAAATGACAAAAGTAGAGCTCGATTGACTCAAGCTAGGGTCCTCCATAATTGCAAACAAAGACATGAATGGATAGAGCACTACAGGGTTAACAAAACATCCTTGCTGATCATCCTCAAAAGAGGCACGGATCACTAGGAAACAACATGAACATATGGCCATATGAGATAAACAGGTCAAGGACTTAGTGGAAATGCTAAGTCCCTGAAATCAGCATTAACAAATGCCTCACTTTCCAAGCTTGTGCTAGTAACCACACACATCACAAAAATACATGGTTTGCACCTCTGAAAAGATGGCAAAACCCTTAACAAAACATATGTAGAGCTCATGGGCATATCATGCAGACAATAATCATGGCAAAAATGTTAAATATCTAATTGGAGCAGCAGATCTGATAATAAACTCAAATATCACTCTTCTAACAGCATTTCGGGCATCAAGATGAACTCAAATGAAAATTATGCAATGTAATGAAATGATCTACTCTCTGAGACGAACATTTTGATATGCTATATGCCCAAAACGGAGCTACCGATGCAAAGTTACGACACGATGAACATGGCAATATGAACTAGGGTTTCGGGAGAAAGTCAACCGAGATTTCTGATCTCAGATCTGCACGCTTCCCGAGGTCGCCGGAGCTGTTCTCCGGAGAAGAAGCCGAGGTGGCCGGAAGGAGCTAGCAAAGGACGGAGAGGGACTTGGGCGCCGGATCCGCCGGCGGAGGAGGCCCGGGGCCGCGGTTGGAGATGGCCGGAGCGGTGCGGCGGCCCGGCGATGATGCGGCGGTCGGCCGCCGGAGAAGCGGTGAGGGCGGCACCCTGGCGTGGCGGCACGGAGTCACGGAGGGAGGCGGGCGCCGGCGAAGAGGCAGGCAGGCGGCGGAGAACGGGCCGTGCGGGGCCCCGAGCGGGCCGGACGGGCCGCGCGCGCGGGTGGCGGTGCGATGATGTGGGCGCGGCGGCTCGACCACTCAGGAGCTGACACGTGGCAGCGACGCGGGGAGGACAGACATGTCCGGTCTGCGAGTTTTTGTCCGGCGGCGGCGGGGGAGATAGATCTAGGGTTTGGGTAAGAAGGACCCATGGATTTCGGAGGGGGGCTATAAATAGGCATGGAGGGAGCTAGGAGAGTCCAAATGAGGTGTGGTTTTCGGCCACGCGATCGTGATCGAACGCTCTAGATGATGGAGAAGGTTTTGGTGGGTTTTGGGCCAAATTGGATGGGTGTTGGGCTGCAACACACACGAGGCCTTTTCGGTCCCTCGATTAACCGTTGGAGTATCAAACAAACTCCAAATGGTACGAAACTTGACAGGCGGTCTACCAGTAGTAAACCAAGGCCGCTTGGCAAGTCTCGGTCCAATCCAGAAATGTTTAATCCCCACACACGAAAGAAAGGTAAAAATGACCACCGGAGGAGAACGAAGCGCCGGAATGCAAAACGGACAACGGGGAAAAAGCTCAAATGCATGAGATGAACACGTATGCAAATGCAATGCACATGATGACATGATATGAGATGCATGACAACGATAACAACACACGGAGACAAAGACCTGAACCCGAGAAAAAAAATAACTTAAGGCCGGGGTGTTACAACACTCCACTACTATGAAAGGATCTCGTCCCGAGATCTAGGACTGAAAGAACGCCGAGTACTCAGAACGGAGGTGATCCTCGTGTTCCCAGGTAGCTTCACGGTCGGAATGGTGTGACCACTTGACTTTGAGGAATTTGATTGACTTGTTGCGAGTCTTGCGTTCAGTCTCTTCAAGAATAGCAACTGGGTGCTCACGATAAGAGAGATCTTCTTGGAGCTCAATGTCCTCGAAGTTGATGGTGCGTTCAGGAGTCTTGAAGCACTTTCGAAGCTGAGAGACATGGAACACGTCATGAACATTTGCAAAGTTTGAAGGAAGCTCGAGTTGATAGGCGAGATCGCCTCTCTTGCTGACAATCTTGAAAGGTCCCACGTATCTAGGGGCAAGCTTCCCTTTGATACGGAAGCGACGAGTACCTTTCATTGGAGAGACACGGAGGTAAACATGATCTCCGATCTCGAAAGCCAAATCACGGTGCTTACTGTCATAGTAGCTCTTCTGGCGGGATTGGGCTGCTTTGAGGTTATCTCGAATGACTTTGCACATTTCCTCTGCCTCTGTGATTAAGTCATTTCCGAGAAGCTGACGTTCACCGGTTTCGGACCAGTTGAGAGGGGTACGGCACTTCCTGCCATACAGAATTTCAAATGGGGCCTTGCCCGAACTTTCTTGAAAAGTGTTGTTGTAGGAGAATTCAGCATATGGAAGACAATCCTCCCACTTCATGCCGAAGGAGATCACACAAGCCCTGAGCATATCTTGAAGAATCTGGTTGACACGCTCGACTTGACCGCTAGTTTGAGGATGGAAAGCTGTGCTGAAGCGGATGTTGGTGCCCATGGCCTTCTGAAAAAAATCCCAAAACTTGGAGGTAAAGATGCTGCCATGGTCTGAAGAGATCACTCGTGGAATACCGTGCAGAGAGACAATCCGAGAGGTATAGAGTTCTGCCAATTGAGCTGCAGTGATTGACTCTTTGATAGGCAGAAAGTGAGCCACTTTAGTGAGTTTGTCGATGACAACGAATATAGCATCATTGCCACGCTTGGACTTTGGAAACCCAGTCACGAAGTCCATTTCAATGTGGTCAAACTTCCATTCTGGAATGGCAAGAGGTTGGAGGAGACCAGCTGGCCTTTGGTGTTCTGCCTTCACTCTTCTGCAGACATCACATTCATTCACGAATTGAGCAATCTCGCGCTTCATTCGAGTCCACCAATAAGCCTGCTTGAGGTCCTGATACATCTTCGTGCTCCCAGGGTGGATGGAGAGGAGAGAATTGTGAGCCTCGTTCATGATCACTTTACGAAGGTCACCTTTGGGTACAACAATACGATCCTCGAAGAAGAGAGTATCCTTGTCATCAAGGCGGTAGCACTTGTACTTGGGTTGACTCTTGGCAATCCCAATCTTCACCTTTTTCACCATAGCATCAAGAAGCTGGGCTTGGCGAATCTGGTCTTCCAAGGTAGGAGAGACTTGAAGGTTGGCGAGGAAACCTTGAGGAACAACTTGCAGATTAAGTTTGCGGAAAGCTTCACAAAGCTCGGGTTGATAAGGCTTGAGAATCAGACTGTTGCAATAAGCCTTCCTGCTCAATGCGTCAGCAATCACATTGGCCTTGCCTGGAGTATACTCGATACTCGGATTATACTCTTGAATCATTTCGACCCATCGAGTCTGCCTGAGGTTGAGATTAGGCTGAGTGAAGATGTACTTGAGACTCTTGTGATCAGTGAAAATGTCCACTTTTCTTCCCAATAAGAGATGTCTCCAAGTCAAAAGAGCATGCACAACTGCCGCCAACTCGAGATCATGAGTGGGGTAGTTCTTCTCATTGGGCTTCAACTGGCGAGAGGTATAAGCAACAACTTTCTTCTCTTGCATCAACACTGCGCCAAGACCTTGGAGAGAGGCATCACAAAAGACCTCGTACGGCTTGGATTCATCAGGCGGAGTCAGAACTGGAGCAGTGATCAATTTCTCTTTCAAAGTGTTGAAAGCAATGTCACACTCCGGAGACCAAACGTACTTGACGTGCTTCTGGAGAAGATTTGAGAGAGGCTTCGCGATCTTGGAAAAGTTTTCAACGAATCTTCGGCAATAGCTTGCGAGACCGAGGAAGCTACGGAGTTGCTTCACTTTCTGAGGAGGTTCCCAATTCACAATTGCAGACACCTTCTCAGGATTCACCGCAATGCCCTTGGCAGAGATGATATGACCAAGATAAAGAACCTCATCGAGCCAAAATTCGCACTTGGAGAACTTGGCGTAGAACTGGTGTTCCCTCAGCTTATCGAGTACCAAACGCAATTGCTTGGCATGATCTTCCTTGTTCTTCGAGAAAACCAGAATGTCGTCGAGATAAACCAAAACGAAGTCATTGGTGTAGGCGTTGAAAATGAATTTCATCATGTGAGAGAAAGTCGGAGGAGCGTTGACGAGGCCAAAAGACATGACAGTGTATTCATATGAACCATAGCTTGTCTTGAAAGCCGTCTTGGGAATATCTTGTTCACGGATTCGAATCTGATGATAACCCATACGGAGATCAAGCTTGGAGAATACTTGGGCACCTTTGAGTTGTTCGAACAGCTCATTGATGTTGGGAAGTGGGTACTTGTTCTTAATGGTCTTCTTGTTCAATGGACGGTAATCAACACAAAGTCGGTCTGTTCCATATTTCTTCTTCACAAAAAGAACACCACAACCCCACGGATAAGAACTAGGCCGGATGAGACCCATTCTTTCTTGAATATCGAGTTGCTTCTTCAGCTCCTTCAACTCTTTAGGTCCGAGCTTGTAAGGACGCTTGCACACTGGTTCCGTGCCAAGCTCAAGATCAATGACGAATTCAACTGGCCAGTGCGGGGGCATTCCTGGAAGCTCTTCTGGAAAGACGTCTTGGTATTCGCAAACGACTGGAATTTGCGAGATAGCATCTAGTTCACCCTTCTCATTGAGAGAAAACAGACGGATGGTATCCTCATGAGCGGAAAAGACAATTACATCCTCAAACGAATGAGTCAATTGAATCTGCCTGGCTACACAATCAAGCTGAGCCTTGTGCGTAGAAAGCCAATCCATTCCGAGAATAAGATCAATATCCGAGTCACCAAGAACATTTGGAGAGGACAAGAACTTATAGTCACCCAAAGTGATTGTAACATTTGGAACGCATACACGATATGTCATTTGACGGGTCGGAGAGACAATAGCCAACGGTTTCGACAACACTTGAGTAACAAAATCATGCTTAGATGCAAAAGGTCTCGAAATGAAACAATGTGATGCACCAGTGTCAAAAAGAACTCTTGCAGGAATATCGTTAGCAGGAAGGTTACCCATGATGACATCTGATGAATCCTCTGCCTGAGTTGTGTTCATCAAGTTGACCTTGGCGTGCTTGGGGTTATGCTTGACCACAGCTGTACTTGCTGATCTCACAGGAGGAGGAGGAAGACGCCTCTGGTTGAAACACTTGTTGGCATAGTGACCCTTCTATTGGCACTTGTTGCACGTGACCTCTGAAAGCGGACGGTGATACGGAGCACTCGATCTTGGAGTTTGAGACGAAGTCTTGTTCTGAAAGCCAGGGTTGGGTGGGTGGGAAGATCCACTACCACCTTTGCTCTTCTGATACGGCTGACGAAACGGAGGAGGAGGAAGCCAATACTTCTGCTGCTTGGCCACTTGAGTAGAGGAAGGAGTAACATCTCTGACTCGCTTCTTGGAAGCATCACACCTCAGTTGAGCGGACTCTTGCTTCAATGCCATGTTGTAGAACTCATCGTACCTCAAGGGCTCAAAGAGAACAAGAGCTAGCTGGATTTCTTCTCTGAGACCACCCCTGAACTGGTATATCATGCTCTTCTCATCAGGGACGTCCTGCTTGGCAAAGTGGGCGAGCTTCTGAAACAACTTGTTGTAGTCATAGACAGACAAAGAGCCTTGCTTCAGGTTGCGGAATTCCTCACGCTTGCTTTCAACCACGCTCTGAGGGATATGATGAGCTTTGAAGTCCTGATGGAATTCATCCCAGGTAATTACACGTCCACCTCTGGAATCCTTGTACTGCTGGAACCATTCTGCAACTTGATCTTTGAGTTGGAAGGAAGCAAACTTGACAAAGTCCTCAGGCCTGACGTTACTGCACTCGAAATGCTTGCACAGATCCACGAGCCAATCATCAGCATCAGTTGCCTCAACACAATTGCTGAAAGTCTTTGGCCCGTTATCAAGGAACTGGTTGAGTGTAGCAAAGTGATTCTGATTGTTGCCTTGGTTCCCTTGGTTGCCTTGATTGCGCTCTTGAAGAATTTGCATGATCAACTGTGTGTTTGCATTGGTTGCGGCCATCACAGCTTGCCATGCCTCCGGAGGAGGTGGAGGTGGTGGCGGATCCTGATTCTGATTCTGATTGGTGCTCTTAGCGGGAGCCATCCTGAAGAGGTTGACCACCGTTAGCACATTCACAGATAAAATGAAGCTGAATCCAACGGAATGAAAATTGCAACATATAGTCTTCACATTCGAACAAAATGAACGAATGCATTCCTCTTGAAATGGTCACATATCCATAAATTGAGAAGCTACGTAGAATTTAGGTAGAGAAATAAATCAACAAGGTACGGATCAAGAACGAATAATCAGTAAGAAATCCCAATCTCAAACCAAATATCCGTGGAAGAAGAACTAGAGCTACAAGAATTCCCACCTATGAAACTCCCGAACCTTTCCGGTTATGCAATCAGGTGTTGGGGATACAGGGGAAGCATAATATCTCACCCAAATCTAGCAAATCCTACATCCAGCTGTATCCATCCTTCAACACATAACCGATAAAAACTTCGGAAACCATCTACCTCAACCTTCGAAAAGCATCCGTTATACAAGTTATGGCGATACTCCCGAACTCCCACCCCAGTACTGGGTGGCGTCTAGGTTATCTCACCAATGAACTGCATAAAAGAGATTTTCGATGTCGGCGTACTAAACTCACGTATTCCAGAACTACAACAATAAAATTATGACGACAACACCTCAGAGCTCAACTCCCCGGGACACTTCCACAAAACCCCTGACAGGAGGCACCAAAACAATGTTCTCGTCACAAAACCATCGGAATGATTCCAAGATACCCGCGTGATCCTAAATTTTTTTTAGTGAAATTTGAGAAGAGAAGAGTCAAAACTCTACGTCAGGATGCCTTACCAGAGCGATGAGGAGTCTGGGAAGTAAAAAGAATTCCCAAACTCTCCGATATATAATTCCAAAATGACTCAAAACATTTTTCTAGACACAACTCGGCCGCTAATAACGATCAAGCAATGGGGCTCCTAAGGTCGGGGAAGGCTCTGATACCAACTTGTAACACCCTCGATGCGACTATAGCTCCCACGTGTCGAGGCACGACTTAGAGACATAATCGCATTGAAGGCATATGTCGCAAGTTAGGCAATCATTACAACATCCCATGTAATATAGATAATAAAAGGGGAGATAACATAGTTGGCTTACACTCGCCACGTCAATCAAAGTACATAAATAGCATTACAACATTCAAACACTCATGGCCCGACTACGGCGCCAACATAAAAGATAACCCAACATGCGACACGGTCCCGATCACCCCAACTGGGCACCACTACTGATCATCAGGAAAGGAAACATAGTATCATTGAGAGTCCTCGTCGAACTCCCACTTGAGCTCAAGCGCGTCACCTGGAGCGGAAACATCAGGCCCTGCATCTGGTTTGGAAGTAATCTATGAGCCATAGGGACTCAGCAATCTTGCACCCTTGCGATCAAGACTATTTAAGCTTATAGGAAAGGCAAGGTAATTAAGTGGAGCTGCAGCAAGCGACTAGCATATATGGTGGCTATCCTGTTCGCAAAAGAGAGCGAGAAGAGGAGGCAAAGCGCGAACGAGTAACTGAAGGACAACCTGCGCAAGCATTACTCCAACACCGTGTTCACTTCCCGGACTCTGCCGAGAAGAGACCATCATGGTAACTCACACTGTTGATTCATTTTAATTAAATTAAGGTTCAAGTTATGTACAACCGGACATTAACAAATTCCCATCTGCCCATAACTGCGGGCACGGCTTTCGAAAGTTCAAATCCCTGCAGGGGAGTCCCAACTTAGCCCATGACAAGCTCTCACGGTCAACGAAGGAATAGACCTCCTCCCGAGACGTTCCGATCAGACTCGGTATCTCGGATCTTCAAGACACTTCGACGGGTTAAAACAAATCCAGCAACACCGCCCGAATGTGCCGAAAAATCCCGATAGGAGCTGCACATATCTTGTTCTCAGGGCACAATCGTATAAGCAATCCGTACAACCAAAACCAGCCCTCGAGTTTCCCCGAGGTGGCGCTGCAAGGGGCTCTAGGTTGGACCAACACTCAGAGGAGCACTGGCCAGGGGGGGGGTTTAAATAAGATGACCCTCGGGCTCCGGAAACCCAAGGGAAAAGAGGCTAGGTGGCAAATGGTAAAACCAAGGTTGGGCATTGCTGGAAAAGATTTAATCAAGGCAAACTATCAAGGGGTTCCCATTATAACCCAACCGCGTAAGGAACGCAAAAATCCGGGAACATAACACCGATATGACGGAAACTAGGGCGGCAAGAGTGGAACAAAACACTAGGCGAGAGGCCGAGCCATCCCCCCTTTACCAAGTATATAGATGCATTAAGATAACATGGCAATATAATGATATCCCAACAAGTAAATAGTGTTCCAACAAGGAACAGTCTCCAATCTTCCCCTGCAACTAGCAACACTATAAGAGGGGCTGAGCAAAGCGGTCACATAGCCAATCAACGGTTTGCTAGGACATGGTGGGTTAGAGGTTTGACATGGCAATTTGGGAGGCATGAAGGAAAGTGGTAGGCATCGTAGCATTGGCATAGCAAAAGAGCGAGCATCTAGCATAGCAAAGATAGTAGTGATTTCGAGGGTATGATCATCTTGCCTGCAAAGTTGTCAGAGTTGACTGGATCCTTGAAAGCAAACTCAACGGGCTCCTTGTTAGTGGCCTCGTCTCCCGGCTCTACCCAAACAAGACAAACAAGCAAACGGAACACAATCAACCACGTGCAAATCTCAAACAATATGATGCAATGATGGTATGCTATGCGGGATGCGATGCGGGATGCATATGCAAGATTTGACGAGGGATGCATGAACCTGGCCTCAACTTGGAAAACCAAGTGTGCCACTGGAAAGATGAGATGAAATCGCTTGGAAACGATATAAAGAACGCCGGAATCGGAGTTACGGTTTGGAAATGGCAAGCAATTCAAATATGACCATGTTCTGCGATTTACAGCAAGTAGCCATCTAAATGCAATAAGATGAACATGCTACAGCACCCAAACATGGCATCAAAATACATGGCATGGATCCATTCATGATGCTTAACAAAAGTCTAGCACTGAGCTACGGCCAATTCATCCATTAACAGGTTCAAACAAGCATGGCAAAAATACATTTGACAAACAGATTTCAGACTTAGTGAAATTGACACTTGTCTGGAATTTCAGATCAGATAGCACTCTTTGGAGCATGAAAACAATATGCTACAGGACCTAAACATGGCAAAGTAAAGCATGTCATGGAGCTACTCAAAGAGATTAACAAAAGTCCCTTAGTGACCTTGAGCCAAAAGGGATCAGAAAATACATTTGCAAGCATGTGAACATGGCAAAAACATAATCAGTTCTCAGACTTAGTGAAAACTGGAGCATGCTGAAACAGATATCAAGTAGGCATGTTTACAAGCTCGATGCACTCACTATAGAGCATGTCATGATAATCTAAGCATACACCATCAAGAATACACAAAATGCAAGCTAGACATGGCAAGAACAATAACATAGCATGCACGGATCAACTACAACACCAGCGGCAAAATCGCTAACAAGTAGACAATCTGCCCAAATTCACGAAATGACAAAAGTAGAGCTTGATTGACTCAAGCTAGGGTGCTCCACAATTGCAAACAAAGACATGGATGGATAGAGCACTACAAGGTTAACAAAACAGCCTTACTGATCATCCTCAAAACAGGCACGGATCACTAGGAAACAACATGAACATATGGCCATATGAGATAAACAAGTCAAGGACTTAGTGGAAATGCAAGTCCCTGAAATCAGCATTAACAAATGCCTCACTTTGCAAGCTTGTGCTAGTCACCACACAGATCACAAAAATACATGGGTTGCACCTCTGGAAAGATGGAAAAACCCTTAACAAAACATATGTAGAGCTCATGAGCATATCATGCACACAATAATCATGGCAAAAATGACAAATATCTAATTGGAGCAGCAGATCTGACAATAAACTCAAATAGCACTCTTCTAACAGCATTTCGGGCATCAAGATGAACTCAAATGAAAATGATGCAATGTAATGAAATGATGTACTCTCTGAGGCAAACATTTTGATATGCTATATGCCCAAAACGGAACTACGGATGCAAAGTTACGACACGATGAACATGGCAATATGAACTAGGGTTTCGGGAGAAAGTCAACCGAGATTTCGGATCTCAGATCTACAGGCTTCCCGAGGTCGCCGGAGCTATTCGCCGGAGAAGAAGCCGAGGTGGCCGGACTTGCCGAGGTTTGCCGGAAGGAGCTTGCAAAGGACGGAGAGGGACTTGGGCGCCGGATCCGCCGGTGGAGGAGGCCCGGGGCCGCGGTTGGAGATGGCCGGAGCGGTGCGGCGGCCCAGCGATGATGCGGCGGTGGGCCGCCGGAGAAGCGGTGAGGGCGGCGCCCTGGCGTGGCAGCGTGAAGTCATGGAGGGAGGCGGGCGTCGGCGAAGAGGCAGGCAGGCGGCGGGGAACGGGCCGCGCGGGGGCCCCGAGCGGGCCGGACGGGCCGCACGTGCGGGTGGCGGCACGGCGATGTGGGCGCGGTGGCTCGGCCACTCAGGAGCCGACACGTGGCGGCGGCGCGGGGAGGACGGACATGTCCGGTCTGCGAGTTTTTGTCTGGCGGCGGCGGGTGGAGATAGATCTAGGGTTTGGGGAAGAAGGACCCATGGATTTCGGAGGGGGGCTATAAATAGGCATAGAGGGAGCTAGGAGAGTTCAAATGAGGTGTGGTTTTCGGCCACACGATCGTGATCGAACGCTCTAGATGATGGTGAAGGTTTTGGTGGGTTTTGGGCCAAATTGGAGGGGTGTTGGGCTGCAACACACACGAGGCCTTTTCGGTCCCTCGATTAACCGTTGGAGTATCAAACAAACTCCAAATGGTAGGAAACTTGACAGGCGGTCTACCGGTAGTAAACCAAGGCCGCTTGGCAAGTCTCGGTCCAATCCGGAAATATTTAATCCCCACACACGAAAGAAAGTTAGAAATGACCACCGGAGGAGAACGAAGCGTCGGAATGCAAAACAGACAACGGGGAAAAAGCTCGAATGCATGAGATGAATACGTATGCAAATGCAATGCACATGATGACATGATATGAGATGCATGACAATGATAACAACACACGGAGACAAAGACCCGAACCCGAGAAAATAAAATAACTTAAGGCCGGAAACGGCAAGAGTTGGATTACATATTAGGAAAATCATATCCGGGGTGTTACAGTGGACTCATGCACCCTTCATGCACTTTGCCAAACACCCAAAAGTGGGTCGAGAAGGGAACTTTTGCTCCCATCCCATGCACCCTTCATACACCCTGCCTAACACTATTCGTGCTTCATATGGTTCATATTTCATGGAGTACTATAGCACCGTACTCTCCATGCGTTGTAGACCTAGTTCTGTTAGCATTGATATCACCATTCATTCTCGACCGGACAGTCAAGAAACCGGTACTATGTTACTTCATTACTGTTCATATAGTTGACATGCGCACAACATCATTTGTTGTCGGCATATCTTACTACACTAGCAACAAGATTATGTAGTACTGACGTATGAACCACTGCACATGCCTGGTAGTAGGAGCATTGTGTATGTTCAAGTGGCTGCCGTGTTTCGCACTCCTCCATCGTAAGAGTGGAAACACTTGTTGTAATCATTTTTTTCTTCAGAAAAACAGTGCACTCCTCCTCCATCCATGCACTAAATTACTCACTTTCGCCGACGTGTGGGACATCCAGCATTGGGGTCCACCAGCCATGCACTAAATTACTCCGTAGTAGATTGACGATAGACTACCCCGATCGAAGCGCCGCAGTAATGCCAAATGAGCCGTCAAATCACAAAACCCCCTCCTTTCCAGCAGTAAGTCGGACGGACGAAGCAACCATCATTTCAGTCTTCTCTCTTAGCTTCCTCTCTACCCAAACCTCGCTTCTCCCTCATCTTGTTCCTCATTTCTTCAAGAAAACCCCGACCTGCTTCTGCCATTGTTCTTCTTCCCAAAGATGGAAAGGTGAGCTCATCAATGGTGTTGATTCTGGCCAAGGCCTGGTCTTGCAACCCCGAGACTGATCCTATAACTCCCTCTCTTTTCTTCTTTTGGGTTTGTGATTATGGTTTCTTTTCTTTTATTTCTATTTGACAGTTTAATTTCTTGATGGACGTTGGAGCACCGGCCGAAGTGATGTCTATGGCCCTGGCCAAAACCGTCGAGGCTCATAGTACGAAGAAGCGCAAGCACCCCGCCGAGACTACCGCAGACAAGCTCAAAGCCATCGCCTTGTCCAAGCCCCCCTCTCCGGGATCCCTCATTAAGAAAGGCCAGGTAATATATCTTCTTGATGATCTTTTCTCGATCTTGATCATGTTTTTTCATCTAACACGCAGTACTAGTACTAGTAGTACAACTTTCTGGGTGATCTTGCATGTGATTTTTGTGTGCCAAATGATAGTTCTAAATTCCTATTTTGACCAAAACATGCGAGAGGTTGACACTGATTTCTTATAGATTACTTTCAACTACTCCCTCTGTCCCAAATTTCTTGTCTTAGATTTCTCTAGATACGGATGTATCTAATACTAAAATGTGACTTGATACATCCGTATCTAGACAAATCTAAGACAAGAATTTTGGGACGGAGGGAGTACTTTATGAACATCAATGCTACCTTTGAAGAGGGTATATTTGCCTCAGTAACTTGTGTTATGGATATTGCAAGTAATCCCTCTACTCTCATGCCTTTGAAGACATGTTCTAGTGTCTTTGTTCACTCATTTCTGTGTGTATATGTAGTCATATGTGGAGTATAATATCGAAAATCATCTTATATTTCTGAATGGAGGTACTAATAAAGTATGGTTTCTGTTTGAATTAGAAACAGGTCTGCGGTGGAGATGAAGTTCTCAAAGTCATGTCGTGTGAACTGGAAGACCTGAGGATGAGTTCTACTGCTAAACTATCCAGCTGTCGTGTCCTTGTCGCCACGTGTCTTGAACTAGTGTTTTCCTGTAGCATTGTTGTCAGGCGTGTTCTCGAGGCTGTAGTTGACCACAACAATTTCCTGGTTGTGCCTTCGATTACGAAGGGTGTGGTTCTTGTAAAGCTTCCCAACAAATCTGATGCGGCATGTCTACATGATCATGTTTATGAGTGGAAAGACCACTCTGTTAGGTTCTCCAAGGTTGACAAGATGGTGATGGTGCATGTAGACATCTCTCACGAAGTCCATGGCCTAGTTAGTTATGCGGGGTTCATCCCATAGGTCGGTGGCAATAAATTGTCTGCAGAGTTTAATTAGTGCAACTTTGCTTGTCTATAGTAAGTACTATTATTCAGTACTTGATTTGTGTTTGTGAACCCTGTATTGTTTATTAGTAATGCCGCTTTTGGTTTGTGGCCAGTCCTGAGAACGGTCTATGTTAATGTCTGTCCACTTAGTTCAGTATGTATATTTTGAAGTCTCTAGATCATCTTTTTTGTGAGGACGGTTTATCAATTATGGTTACACTCCAATATCTATATGCATTACAGGGTTTATCGCACCCACTAGGATTTCCTATCCCATGGATGTTCGGTCCATAAGATTTGTCATGACCTTTGGAATGTCCTGCTTGTGGGAGTAGGCAGGGCCCCTACATGCCACCCGTAGTTGGACGATCAATCTTCTGTTTAGTACTTCAACATAGTGATTTCCTGGTAAGGATTCACTCGTGTCACATTAAGTAAATCTTATTGATTTGCTGTCTAAATCTTATTGATTTAATGTCATGTTTTCTTTCTTTTCCTGCAATTTTACGATGCAGGTTTTGCCATGTGACATTCATCACAAAATAAACCGTTTGGTTTGCTCTACGATGGCTATTTTTGCAGGTTTCACTTCTTATGTCGTGTTAGTAATGAAGGCACTGTCCATCACTTATATTACTGGAAAAAATTGGATCAATCTGTTGTCTGAGTATAAGCTGAATCCCTATGATGAACTATAGTTTGGTTTAACAAAAATGCCACAATTAGTCCTTCTCGCGTTTAAAAGAAATGAAGAAAAAAACTGGATCATGGTCACGAAGCCTGGTCAAGTTAGAAAGCTGATTATAGCAGACCAGACACGATCGCCACTGTCTTGCACATCGTTACCCCCTTCAGCAATGGATCAAGCACCGGCAGTTGCTCTAGCACTGATAGTGGCAGCAGCTTAGTCTGATCCAGCTGAGAATTGGGCACCGACCGCGTTAGCGGATCAGGCTGATCTACCAGAGGATCGGACATCGACACCGGCACCTACTCCGACACCGGCACCAGCTCTACAAGGAGCACCATCTCCGGCAGCAGCAACGGCTTCAGCACCTGAACCAATACTTGCACTTGCATCTGCTCCGGCCCATGCAGTGGCAACCAAATGAGCATTTGCACCGGCAATAGACTGGGCTGCAGTTCGCACTTCATATACCAAAGTCCTTACAAAAACCGACATGTCCACCTTCTTGGTAAGCATTGGCCGCCCAAGTGTTTCATTCTTTTTTATTTCCATGTTGTTTCGCATGATTCACAGTGTTGATCTAACTGTTTGGGTATGTCTTCTTGTTTGCAAATAGAGAATTCCTAGAGCAATGAGGGATTCGTTCAACAATCCGGGCGACAACGGCCAAGTTTCTCTTACCATGCACAGCCTTGGTGTGAATGAACCTGCTCAATATACCGTAAGTACAAAGGATGGTCGCATCATGATTGATGCTAAAGGATGGTCAAGGTTCAAATCTAAATCATATCTTGCGGTAGGCGATGATGTCAAAATCGAACTTTCTCGGCAAGGAGAGCTGGTCCGAATCAACTTCGAAATTCTTCAGTACTGCCGAACTGATCTATCCGCCAAGAGATTTTGATGTAATACTCTGGCATGGTGAAACAAGTGTCCTTTGTGTATAAGTAGTATGACAATATCATTGATAGAATTGCAACTCTGATTGCTGGTTAGGAACTGTCGTTTGATTTCATTCCAACAGTTGTTGTGCTTTATTCAATTTTGTGTATTCTCCTTGCGACAGCATCTAAAACCAGCGAGCGCTGAGGTAGAACACATGGGCCCCCAAACATGCAGGCCCACTGGCCTGTGGCCCAAAGTCCAGAACCGTGAGCATGTCTGAGTATTTCTCAGCTGAACCCCCATAATGCCCGTGCGTTGCACGTAACATCAAGATGCATTTGTACAAGTATTTTATCTTGTGAGAGAAAAGGATGAACGAGGGAAGGCCTCATTTGAAAATGCGGAGAGGTGTGTGGGTACCTTTTTGCAAAATTGCCATAGTTTCCTTCCTATCCGTTAGATATAAATCAGACGGCCTATATTGCAGGATGACAGGCACACCATCATCACCAACTCGTCTATTCCGTGTTAAAAAAAATTCTGTTTTTCATAATTATATATGTTATATATATTCCCCTTGATTTTTCTTATGTATAAAGTTGCGATATAAAAGATCTTTATATTTCTTTACAGAGGGAATATCTCTCTGTCAAAAATATATTTATGTGTAATAACTAGTTACTCCTGTCTTTCTACTTCCTTGCACTGATATGTGGGGCATCCGACAACGGGGTCCACATGCCATATGCACCAAATTAGAGTGCACAACTGCACGGTAGACACACCCCGGTCGTAGTGCCGCATTAATGCCCAATGGGCCGTCAAATCACAAAAAACCCACCTTTCCAGCTTTAGCAGTAAGCTGGACGAACGAAGCGGCAATACTTCACTCGGCCTGAATCCCTTTTCCCTTGTCTGCTTGTTCAGAGAAAACCCCCGCTCGGTGATTGCATAGGGTTTTCTCATGGAGAACCTGGTACGAATTCTTCATCCATCCCCGATAAATCCAAGTCCCTTGGTCGCGGGTACTCCTAGGATGACAACCGCCACCGTTGATGCATTTTTCTTCGTACTGAATCTAGTGTGTTTCATTTGTAGTGCCCAAAATTTGAGGACCCTACAGGTTTCTGCACCCTCGGCGAGACGCCACACTTGTTCCTACTCATCCTAACACGGGATTTTAAAACGCGCATAGTATGTTCCTTGAATTCTCTTTTCTACCTAGGAGGGTGGGTTTTTTTGAACATGATGTCGACTAATTTGGAAATTAGGATTGCTATATTTGGATAAAAGGTACTAGTACCATGGTCAACACTGACGTGAAGGAGGAAAGTATTTCTAGATTTGGATATAGGGAATAAATTGTGTTCTCATATTATTTTTCCTGCAGTGCATTCCTTGCTCTGCCAGAACACATGTACTCAAGATGCTCGGCCTTGCCATAACTGAATACACCAGTTTAATGGTAACAGTGAAGACAAGCCATGGATATAAGTTTCGAGTTGGGTTCATGAACCAAGAAGATCGCTGCTTTTTTTATGGCCGAACTTGGATAAACTTTGTCAAGTGTTACAGACTGAAAGTTGGCTCATGAATGTTGATGGAAATAGCAGAACCTGGTCTCATCTTCACTGCGATCTTCCACCCCGACGCCATTCCAATTGTTCATCCATGTTAGTTTTGTATCTGCTTGTTGCTTGTTTCCTTGATTACTTCTTAATCCACCTATTCTGTCTAACTGATCACAATTTAACTTTAGAAGTAGCAACAAATCTCTGACGAAGATGCTACTTCTAACTAATATTTTCTTATAATTGGTGGCACGTGTAGGTTTTTTCAGAGTTAAGCAGGCTGCTCGTTTGTTATTCTGTAACAACTCGACTGTTATTGATGGCACTCAAGTTGACTGGGACGACATCCACAAGTTCCTCAACTTTATTGATCGTCTTGAGGTCTGAGGGAGTCCTGGATTAGTGGGTCCCCGGATAGCCGAACTATAACCTTTGGCAAGACTGTTGGACTATGAAGATACAAGATTGAAGACTTCGTCCTGTGTCCGGGTGGGACTCTAGTTTGCCTGGATGGCAAGCTTGGCAATTCAGATATGTAGATCTCCTCCCTTGTAACCGACTCTGTGTAACCCTAGCCCTCTCCGGTGTCTATATAAACCGGAGGGATTAGTCCGTAAGACAACAACAATCATAATCATAGGCTAGCTTCTAGGGTTTAGCCTCTATGATCTCGTGGTAGATCAACTCTTGTAATACTCATATCATCAAGATCAATCAAGCAGGAAGTAGGGTCTTACCTCCATCGGGAGGGCCTGAACCTGGGTAAACATTGTGTCCCCCGCCTCCTGCTACCATCCGCCTTAGACGCACAGTTCGGGATCCCCTACCCGAGATCCTCCGGTTTTGACACCGACATTGGTGCTTTCATTGAGAGTTCCATTGTGTTGTCACCGTAAGGCTTGATGGCTCCTTCGATCATCGGCAATGATGCGATCCGGGGTGAGGTTTTTCTCCCCAGACAGATCTTCGTATTCGGCGGCTTCGTACTGCGGGCCAACTCGCTTGGCCATATTGAGCAGATCGAGAGGTACGCCCCTGGCCATCAGGTCAGGTTTGGAAGCTTGAACAATACTATCGACATCCGCAGAGACTTGATCTTCGACGGATTCGAGCCCATGTCAGGTGTGCCGCACAGTTGCGACAAGCATGACTTAGCTCTGCCGCCGGACGGTGTTCGGGAGATCACACCTATGGCTACTCTGGCCTTCAATCCGGAGCAGATCATGCCGTCCGAGGACGGGTGGATGGACCCCGCCACAGAGGCCGCACACTCAGCAGCGATAGAGCCGAATACTGACTTCACCTCCTACGAGACCTGTGTTGCCGGATTGTTGGATTTGTCCCTGGCCACAGGCTCCGAACCGCCTGTGTCCATGCCTATCGAATCTGATTGGGCACCGATCATGGAGTTCACCTCTACGGATATCTTTCAGCACTCGCCCTTGGGTGACTTGCTAAATTCATTGAGGTCTCTCTCCTTGTCAGGAGACCCTTGGTCGAACTATGTCCGGCTTGAGTGGGAAGCGGACGACGAAGAAATTCATTCCCCACCCACCACCCACTTAACAGCCACTGTCGATGACTTAACTGACATGCTTGATTTCGGCTCCGAAGACATCGACGGTATGGACGACGATGCAGGAGAAGAACAGGAACCACCGCCCATAGGGCACTGGACAGCCACCTCATCATATGATATATACATGGTGGACACCCCAAACAAAGAGATGGCAATAAGGCAACGGAGGATAATTCCCTCGAGAAGCAATCTAAGAACCGGCATCATCGGCGCCACTCTAAGCCCCGCCATAGCAAAAGCAGCGATACCGGCACAAGAGACAATAACGCTATGGATAGTGCCGAAGACAAAGACAATCCCCTCCAGCCAGGCTTCGAGCGGGAGGATGGACAAGCTAGCCCTAAGGAACAGGCAGCAGACGGAGAATCGGAGGATGACAATTACATGCCTCTCTCCAAAGGCGAGGTGAGCCTCGACAATGAGGAATTTATCGTGCCTGAGGATCCCGCCGAACATGACCGATTCAAGCGCCGGCTTATAGCCATAGCAAAAAGCCTGAAGAAAAAGCAATAGTAGCTTCAAGCTGACCAAGATCTGCTAGCGGATAGATGGACTGAGGTCCTGACGGCCGAGGAATACGAACTCGAGCGCCCAACCAAAAGTTACCCAAACGCAGGTTGCTACCCCAACTCGAGGAGGAAGCATCAAAGCCTATGCTCCCAGCGTACGATGCGGCTGACCGACCACCTCGTGGCCGAGGCAAAGCGGCATATCAGGCCGAAGTCCAGCCCGCACCCCGTCGCCAGTTGAACAAAAATACCAAGGCCCGGGGTAACATGAAGGACCTACGAGACATATTGGAAAACAAGGCAGGACATGCAAGATCGATCTACGGATCACAGGGGCATGCCCCAACGCATGACGATGATCGTCATGCCGGATATACTAAAAGCAAATCCGGCCGGGCCGAATACAGCAAACAAGACTCGTATGAACTGCGTCGTGATATAGCCCGGCATAGAGGCGCCGCACACCCCCTATTCTTCACTGATGAAGTAATGGATCACGAATTCCCAGAAGGTTTTAAACCCGTGAACATTGAATCATACGATGGTACAACAGACCCCGCGGTATGGATCGAAGATTTCCTCCTCGATATCCATATGGCCCGTGGTGACGATCTACATGCCATCAAGTACCTCCCATTAAAACTCAAAGGGCCTGCTCGGCATTGGCTCAATATCCACGATGAGTGGCTCGCCCGACACCTCGGCTAAGAAAAGTCGAAATCCATGGCATCCCTCACGACACTGATGACCCTCTTTTGTGCGGGCGAAGATAGCTGGCTGGCTCGCAGCAACAACACATCAAGAAACCCTGGCAATTCAGATGCCAAAGATAGCAACGGCAAGCCACATCACAATAGACACAAGCGCCGCAACAACGGCGACAACGCCGAAGACGCGACAGTTAATGCCGGATTCAGTGGCTCTAAATCTGGTCAGCGGGAAAAGCCATTCAAAAGAAGCAATCTGGGACTGTCCAGCTTGGACCGTATACTCAATTGTTCGTGTCAAATTCACGGCACCCCCGATAGACCAGCCAACCACACCGACAGAGAATGCTGGGTGTTCAAATAGGCCGGCAAGTTGAATGCCGAAAACAAGGAAAAGGGGCTGCATAGAGACGGCGAGGAGGATCCCCGACCGCCGAACACAGGAGGACAGAAGAAATTTCCTCCCCAAGTGAAAACGGTAAACATGATATACGCAACCCATATTCCCAAGCGAGAATGGAAGCGTGCACTGAGGGACGTCTATGCGATGGAGCCAGTCGCCCCAAAGTTCAACCCATGGTCTTCTTGTTCGATCACCTTCGATCGCAGGGACCACCCCACCAGTATCCGTCATGGCACTTCTGCCGCATTGGTCCTTGACCCCATCATTGAGGGATTTCACCCCACTCGAGTCCTTATGGACGGTGGCAGCAGCCTGAACCTGCTCTATCAGGATATAGTGTGTAAAATGGGTTAGACCCCTCGAGGATCAAACCCACCAAAACCACCTTTAAAGGTGTCATCCCAGGTGTAGAGGCCTGTTGCACGGGCTCAATCACACTGGAAGTGGTCTTCGGATCTCCGGACAACTTCCGAAGCGAGGAGTTAATCTTCGATATCGTCTCCTTCTGCAGTGGCTATCACGCACTGCTCGGACGAACCGCATTTGCCAGATTCAATGCGGTACCGCATTATGCATACCTCAAGATCAAAATGCTAGGACCTTGCGGGGTTATAATAGTTAATGGAAACACAGAACGCTCGCTCCGCACGGAGGAGCACACTGCGGCCCTCGCAGCAGAAGCGCAAAGCAGCCTCATGAGGCAAACTGCCAATTCGGTGAAAAAGACCCCGAACACCTTTAACAGAGTCCGGAGTACCCTGCAAGAGGATCGCCAGGCACGTTTATAGCTCGCCTAGCCAGTCAACCTCCGTCCTAGTCCCAGTCAAGCGGCGAAATTTGCGCCGCACGTACATAATTACGCACTCAAGATACCACGGGCATAGGCAGAGGCACGGCCATGGCACGGCCCACAATACGGCTCAACCGCTTCAAGATGTGTATACCTTTAACATTTTCTTCCTTTCAGGCCCCTATTCTCTGAAGGCCCTCTCCAATCGTCTGATTTTTAGACCCGTCACGAGAAGGAAACACCAAGGAAGAAAGAAGCTTTGACATACAAGGGAATCCCCAGGTGGTCTCTGATAACGATCGGTATACCAGTTTTACATACCCACACGCAGCTTGCCCTTGGATAGGACATGTCAAGTAGTCATATTTTTGCTTATTGCACTGCTTGTATACATACGCTTTGATGTATCATTTAAATAACAATGTACATCGTTAGCTTATTATTGCATTTCTTCATCTTTTCCCCGTCTGCTTATTTACGACAAATTGCACCCATACATTCTGGTACGTCCAGTGCGCCAGGGGCTTTAGTGTACCCCATAACACGGCAAGAAAAGTCCGAACACTTTCGATAGTGCGGCACCCCGAACTTATAGCATTATATGAATCAACTCCGAATCATGTCTTGGGTCAATAGTTGGGTTTGCCCAGCTCCCATGTTTTGGTACCTTATGTTCCGCTATATTGGCTAAGGTAGCACTGGGAGAACTACTGCGATTCTATCCCAGTTCTTCTGGATGAGCACCTCAGTAGAGAAAGCCGAAAACTGACTGTGATGATGCGGCGAGAGCTGGTCGCTGTTCGAGAGGTCTCAAATCCTTAAAGATTTTTTCCGCTTCGGGCGAGGAGTCGGCCTTGTCCGACTTAGGCATACATAGCGCCCCAAGTTCAGCCTTCCGAATACTAGGGGCTTTGCCGAAATTTAAAATTGTAGACTTCTATGGCTAGTGAGAGTGATAAAGCTTTATAGTCCGATTGCCTGGTTCGTTGTGCTGAACACCTCCTTCGAAGGACCCAAAACTGGGATAAAGAGTGATCAGGTCTATCCCAAACACCTCAGTACTAGTTATATGGGGGCGGAAGCCGACGACTGGCCAACTCTCAAATTTTATAAACGTCCGCATAGAAGGTAATATTTTAAATTAACAAGCGTTACATAGCACACATGAACTCGTTTCACATTACAGGATCACATGAGTACATTCATTCAAATATTACATCCTTAGCACATTCCTCTGCCACAAGGCGAGCACCCTTCAGGACACTGTCATAATACTTTTCGGGGTGGCGATGCTCCTTGCCCTCCGGCGGCCCCTCCTTCACCAGATTTTCGGCATCCATCTTCGCCCAGTGCACTTTCGCCCGGGCAAAATCCCTACGCACCCTCAATGCAGACATGCCGCTTTATGACTTCAAACCAGGGGCAAGCGTTCACAAGCCGCCTTACCAGGCCAAAATAGCTGCCAGGCAAGGGCTCGCCAGGCCACATCCGGACTATGAGGCCCTTCATGGCCAGTTCGGCCACCTTGTGAAGCTCGACCAGTTGCTTCAACTGGTCGCTCAAGGGCATCGGATGTTCGGTCCCAGTATACTAAGACCAGAACAACTTCTCCGTCGAGCTCCCTTCCTCGGCCTGGTAGAACTCCGTGGCATCCGACACACTACCGGGTAGATCTGCGAACGCTCCTGGAGAACTCCGAATTCAGGTAAGTAAAAGGAAAGTTTCCTTCACATGCTTGCTTTGCATAATGAATGCCTTACCCGCCGCTATCTTCCTGACCGCTTCAATTTCCTGGAGGGCCTTTTGGGCTTCGTCCTTGGCATGTTGTGCATTCTCAAGGGCCTTCGCAAGCTTGGACCCTTGCATCTTAGAGTCACGCTCCAAGGACTCGTACTTCTTGACAAACTCCTGGAGCTCTTGCTGAACCTCACCGACTCGGACCTCTTACTTCTCGTGCTCAACGCTCCTTGGCCGCTTTGCCTTCAACCTTGGACAACGCCTTCTTCAGGGCCGCCACTTCGTTCGTGGCCCCTAGCAAAATTCATGACGATCCTATGATCTAACAACCAGTTTCCTTTTTCTTTATCAATAAACAGACAAGGTATTACTTACCTTTGTTCTCTTCGAGCTGCCTCTTGGTAAGGCCGAGCTCTTCCTTGGACCGCTCAAGGTCCCGCTTCAGTGCGGAGACCTCCGCCGTGTGAGCGGCATCGGCCAACAGTGAAGCCTGCCTATTCACATAGACATATTCTGATTAGACTCCTTTGATTATTATTTGATCCTCTGTTCAGCCTTTCTTTGCGAACACCAAACAGAGCATTAGGGGCTACTGTCTATGCTGTAACATTTTCTCAAAATTTGATTACTTACCTCAAAGCCTGTTAGGAGGCTGGCACAGGCTTCAGTCAGTCTGCTTTTGGCGGACCAAACCTTCTTGACCACCGCACTCATGATAGTGTGGTGCTCTTCGTCAATGGAAGCGCCGCGAAGCGCTTCCAGCAAATTGTGTGATGCCTCTGGATGGACAGAGGCCATTGGCACAGACGGCTTGTCCTCCTTGGCGAGGGGTCACCTGACAGAATCCGGAACCACTCGAGGTTCTGATGCAGTATTCGGCTGGGGGCTAGACTTGCTGCCCCCGGCATTAGAGCCCATGGGAGTCTTGCCCCTCGTGCGCCCAGCGTCCGGAATGTCGCCTTGGGGTGCCTCCGGAACTATCTCCCCTTGGTTTAGTACCCTTTGAGATAACACCTCGACGTCGTCCGTAGGGCGGGGGGAGGAGTCGGGAGTGAATCACTATTCATCTCCGACAGGCCCAAAGACTCATCCGAAGAGGATACGTCGATATGGGCTTTGGATGGGCTGCATGATCATGTTCGGCATGATAAGAAGCAATAAAATAAAACATACCAAGAATTATTATGGTATCTGGATACTTACAACTTCGCCAGGGGCTTGTCCCTGGGTAACCGCTCCTCGTCGCTAAAAGCGGCCGCCGTGGAGCAGTCCGGAAGGAGAGTCCTTCCCTTCTTGGACCCTTCGGCCTCCCCTGATGGGGTGGCCTTCCTTTTCTTGTCTCCCCCCGCTGGGGGGGAGAACTTTCCTCTTCCTCCTCCTCGTTTTCGTGGGAGGAGGGCACCTCGGTGTTATCGGACGATGAGTCCGATACGACCTTGCGTCGGAGACCTTTCCTGGTCCCCGTGGCCTTCTTCTTTGCCTTCTTCTCCGGCACCTCATAGGGCGCCAGAACCAGCATCTCCGTCAAGAGAGCCCTTGCTGGATCTTCGTGCAGTGGGGCCGGACAATCGATCTACTCCACTATCGCGACCCATTCCTATTAAATGGCGTGGAGGCTCAGATCCCTCACATGATTATACTGGGGAAAGGAACATCTTATGAGATATAAAGAGCTTACCGGATTGGCAGGGCGCTTTGTGCTGAGTCCGTAATCCTCGGTAAGGGGAGGAGGTACCTCGGCGGCCTTGAATAGCACCCTCCAGACGTCTCGGTGCATCGTGTCGAAAAGCTCTCGCAGCGTCTGGTGCTTGGCCGGGTCGAACTCCCACATATTGAATGCCCGTATTTGACACGGAAGGATTCAACGGAAGAGCATGACCTGGACCACGTTGACGAGCTTGATTTTCTTGCTTATCATATTTCTTACATAGTTCTGGAGTCCCGTCAGCTCTACCAATGAACCCTAGGATATGCCCTTCTCTTTCTAGGAGGTGAGCCGTGTGGGGATGCGGATCAAAATTTGGGGGCTGCCGCCCAGTTGGTGTCGCGCGGCTCGGTGATGTAGAATCACCCCGATTTCCATCCCTTCACGGTCTCCACATAGGAGCCTTTGAGCCACGTGACATTGGGCATTTTGCCCACCATGGCGCCTCCGCACTCCGCTTGCTGGCCGACCCCCACCTCCGGTTTCACGTTGAAGGTCTTCAGCCATAGGCTGAAGTGGGGCTTGATGCGGAGGAAGGCCTTGCACACGATGATAAACACCGAGATGTTGAGGATGAAATTGGGGGCCAAATCATGGAAGTCCAACACATAGTAGAACATGAGCCCGCGGAAAAATGGGTGGAGGGGAAATCCCAGCCTGCGGACGAAGTGGGGGAGGAATACAATCCTCTCATGGGGTTCTGGAGTAGGGACGATCTGCCCCGCATCTGGGAGCCGGTGCGCGATATCTGTGGCCAGGTATCCGGCTTCCCGGTGCTTCATAATGTTCTCCTCCGTAACATAGGAGACCATCCACTTGCCTCCCGCTCCGGACATGTTTGGAGTGGTTTTGCGGAGAAAATGCGAACTTGGGCGTTGGAGCTTGAGTGCGCAAGAATGGATGGGCAGGGAAGAAGAAGGCATTGGTGAAAAGGAGGAGTCCTTGTCCCTTTATAAGGGCGGAAGAAACTATGCGCCTCCCCACCTGCCTGGTAAACTCGCTTGTTCCCCAAGCGCCGTGATTGATGGCGCGGGTGGGTTACCCACAACCGTATTGATGAGAATCCCATGATAAGGGGACACGATCTCTACTTCGACAAGACGTGCCAAGAAAGCCGCCTCGCAATATGTGCAGTAGCTGGTTGAGAAAAATGGTTCGAATAATGACCGGGCCATGGCATGATGTCACGTTATGAAAATTTGTCAGCAGAATTAGATTTGTGGAAATATTATACTCTCTATGGTGGTATGTGGAATTTGTTTTCCAGAGCCGGACACTATTCTTGTGATCCAAATCTTCTATGGAGCATTCGGTGGAGGAACCCGCCTGGCAATGCCGAAAACAATCTGCGCGCAGGACTCACCGTCATTGAAGCCTGGTTCATGGGACCCCCTACACGAGATCCGCCGGTTTTGACACCGATGTAACGCCCTGAGACCGATGTGTCAGGTGTCCTCCAGTTATTCGTTGTTGTTTCCTTGTCATTGCTTGCGTGTCATGCATGTCATATCATGTCATAATGTGCATTTCATTTGCATACGTGTTCGTCTCATGCATCCGAACATTTTCCCCGTTGTCCGTTTTGCAATCCGGCGCTCCTATGTCCTCCAGTGGTCCTTTCTACCTCTTTTCGTGTGCGGGTGTTAAACATTCTCGGATTGGACCGAGACTTGTCATGCGGCCTTGGTTTACTACCAGTAGACCGCCTGTCAAGTTTCGTACCATTTGGACTTCGTTTGATACTCCAACGGTTAACCGAGGGACCGAAAAGGCCTCGTGTGTGTTGCAGCCCAACACCCCTCCAAATTGGCCCAAAACCCACCTAAACCCCCTCCATCATCTCGGTCATTCAATCACGATCGTGTGGCCGAAAACCGCACCTCATTTGGACTCTCCTAGCTCCCTCTACCTATAAATATGTGGCTCTCCCCGAATTTTCGCGCAGTCCAAACCCTAGCCATCTTCCTTCTCCCGCAGCCGGACATGTCCGTCCCACCGCCGGACGTGTCCACCGCCTCCAGCCACCTCACTCTAGCCAATAGTAGGTTGCCACGTGAGCGCCGTCGCACCCTCCTCCAATCCCACCTCGCCATGTCGCCAGCACCGTGCCTCCTCCCTCTACCCGCGCCGCCGCGGCCCTGCGGGCCCACGGTCGGCCCGCCCGGCCCGACCGCACGACCCGCGCCTGAGCCGTCCTCCTGAGCCGCCTGTGCGCTGTCGCTCGCCGGTGCCGACCGTTTCTCCGCCGACCTGCGCACCCGGCACGCCTCGCCGCGCCTCCACCGACGTCCGGCCGCCGCCTCGCCGGCGCGACCTCGTCGGCGTCCGCCGCCTCGCCTGCTTCCTCGAGCGCCGCGTGCCGCCCCTCATCGCTCCGGCCGCCGCGCGCCCCACCTTCCTCCTACACGCCGGTGAACTCCTCAAGTCCGGTCATCGCGGCAAGTCCCTGACGTTTCTCCGGCGAATACGATGACGATCCTCGAGAAGCGCGCCGATTTCGATCCAGATCTACAATGAGCCCGAACCTCGGTTAACCTTTTGCCCTTGTTTTCAGTAATTTTATGCACTTTTCATTGCATCATAACTTCATCACCGTTGCTCCGATTCGTGTGTGTAGCATATCAAAATGTTCGCCTCGACGAGTACATCATTTCATCTGATTGCATCATTTTCATTTGAGCTCATCTTGATGCCCGAAATGCTGTTGGAAGAGGGCTATGTGATGATTGTTTCAGATCTAATTCAGCAATTGCCCTTTTGTCATTTTTGCCATGATTAATGTGTGCATGCTATGATCTTGAGCTCTACATGTGTTTTGCTATATGCCATGCCATCTTTACAGGGGTGTATGCCATGTATTTTTGTGATCTTTGTGGTGACTAGCACAAGTATGCAAAGTAGCTTACTCAATGATGCTGATTTCAGGGACTTAGGATTTCACCAAGTCCTTGCCCTGTCTTTATTTTTATGCCATATGTACATGTTGTTTTCTAGTGATCCGTGCCTCTTTTGAGCATGATCAGTAATGATGTTTTGTAGATATTGTGGCGCTCTATCCATCCATGTCTTTGTTTGCAATTATGGAATACCCTAGCTTGAGTCAATCGAGCTCTACTTTTGCTATAAAATGTTCCTAGCAGATTGTTAACATGTTTAGCAATTTTGCCGAACTTGTTGTAGTTGATCCGTGCATGCTATGTTGTTGTTCTTGCCATGTCTAGCTTCTATGCCATGTCTATTTGCTGGGTGTATGCTTAGTTTGTCACGCAATGCCTTGTAGTGAGTGCATCGAGCTTATAAACTTACCTACTCATTATCTATTTTGCCATGTTCCAGTTTTTCACTAAGTCTGAATCTGTTTATGTTTTTGCTATGTTCACATGCTGGAAATTGTATTTTCTGATCCCTTTTGGCCCGGGGTCACTAAGGGACTTTTGTTATATGCTTAGAGTAGCTTCTTGCCATGCCTTGCTTTGCCATGATATGTTCCTGTAGCATGTAGTTGTCATGCTCTAAACACTGCTTCCTGATGTTAAATTCCTGACATGCTGTTATTTCCACCAAGTCTGAAACTAGTAAATCATTTGCAGTTTTGCCATGCTTCTTTGAACCTGTTAATGGAGGAATTAGACGTAGCTCAGTGTTCATCTTTTGTCAAGCATCATTAGTGGATCCCTGCCATGTATTTTGTTGCCATGTTTGAGTGTAGTAGCTTATTTATCTTGATGCATTTAGATGGCCACTTGTTTATCGCACACCGGTGCCATATTTGTTTTGCTTGCCATTTCCAAACCGTGCATCTGATTCCGGTGATCTTTATATCGACTTCGACCGAAATCACCTCACCTTTCCAGTGGCACTCTTGGATTTCCAAGTTGAGACCAGGTTCAACCATTCCTTTCCAAATCATGCATATGCACCGCATCCCGCATATCATGCCATTTTCATGTGTTGGTTGTTTACTATGTTGTGTGCTTCTTTCCGGTGTTGCTTCTTCGGGTTGGTTCCAATTACGTCGCGTTTCTAAGGACCCGTTCGACTATTCTGTTTGTCTTCTTCATGGACTCGTTCTTCTTCCTTGCGGGATTTCAAGCAAGATGACCGTACCCTCGAAATCACTTCTATCTTTGCTTGCTAGTTGCTCGCTCTTTTGCTATTCCTATGCTGCGATACCTACCACTTTCTTATCATGCCTCCCATATTGTTAAGCCAAGCCTCTAACCCACCTTGTCCTAGCAAACCGTTGTTTGGCTATGTTACCGCTTTGCTCAGCCCCTCTTATAGCGTTGTTAGTTGCAGGTGAAGATTGGAGCTTGTTCCATGTTTGGAACATGGATATTTTGTTGGGATATCACAATATCTCTTATTTAATTAATGCATCTATATACTTGGTAAAGGGTGGAAGGCTCGGCCTTATGCCTGGTGTTTTGTTCCATGCTTGCTGCCCTAGTTTCCGTCATATCGGTGTTATTTTAAACCCCCGGGCCAGTGCTTGTCTAAGTGTTGGTCCAACCCAGAGCACCGTGCGGGGCCGTCCCTTGGCAACTTGGGTTACATTGGCTCCCGTACGCTTAGCTTATCCAGTGTGCCCTGAGAACGAGATATGTGCAGCTCCTATCGGGATTTGTCGGCACAGCGGGTGGTCTTGCTGGACTTGTTTTACCATTGTCGAGGATGTCTTGTAACCGGGATGCCGAGCCTGATCGGATTGTCTTGGGAGAAGGAATATCCTTCGTTAACCGTGAGAGCTTGTGATGGGCTAAGTTGGGACACCCCTGCAGGGTTTTGAACTTTCAAAAGCCGTGCCCACGGTTATGGGCAGATGGGAATTTGTTAATGTCCGGTTGTAGAAAACCTGAAGTTGATCTTAATTAAAATACATCAACCGCGTGTGTAACCATGATGGTCTCTTCTCGGCGGGTTCCGGGAAGTGAACACGGTGTTGGAGTAATGCTTGACGTAGGTTGCTCTAGGATCACTTCTTGATCATAGATTCTCGACCGTGCTTTTGCCTTCTCTTCTTGCTCTCATTTGCGTATGTTTAGCCACCAAATATGCTAGTCGCTTGCTGCAGCTCCACCTCATACTTTTACCCTTCCTATAAGCTTAAATAGTCTTGATCGCGAGGGTGTGAGATTGCTGAGTCCCCATGACTCACAGATACTTCCAAAACCAGTTTGCAGGTGTCGATGATGTCGTGCAGGTGACGCAACCGAGCTCAAGGAGGAGCTCGATGAAGATCTTGTCCATTGTGTTGTTTCGTTTTAGTCGATCAGTAGTGGAGCCCAGTCAGGACGATCGGGGATCTTTGTAGCATTTGGGGTAGTCTTCTTTTATTTTGGTTCCATAGTCGGACCTTGAGTGTATTTGGATGAATGTAATGCTTTATTCATGTATTGTGTGAAGTGGCGATTGTAAGCCAACTATGTAACTTTTTCCCTTATGTATTACATGGGTTGTGTGAAGATTACCTCACTTGTGACATTGCTTTCAATGCGGTTATGCCTCTAAGTCGTGCTTCGACATGTGGGAGATATAGCCTCATCGAGGGTGTTACAAGTTGGTAATCAGAGCCTTCCCCGACCTTAGGAGCCCCCTGCTTGATCGAATCGCTGTCGTTGTTGAGTCTAGAAAAATGTTTTTGAGTCTTTAGGATTATATATATCGGAGAGTAGGACTTCTTTTTACTCCTCAGTCCCTTCGTCGCTCTGGTGAGGCCTCCTGACGTAGAGTTTTGACTCTTCTCTTCTCAAATTTCACTAAAAAAATTAGGATCACGCGGGTATCTTGGAATCGTTTTGATGGTTTTGTGACGAGAACATTGTTCTTGGTGCCTCCTGGCATTTAGGGGTTGTGGCAGTGTCCTGGGGAGTTGAGCTCCGAGGTGTTGTTGTCACAATTTTATCATTGCAGTTCTGGAATACCTGAGCTCGCCGACATCGAAAATCTCTTTTATGCAGTTGTTCGTGAGATAACCTCGACGCCACCCAGTACTGGGAAGGGAGTTCGGGAGTATTGCCATAACTCGTATAACGGATGCTTTTCGAAGGTTGAGGTAAATGATTTCCGAATGTTTCTTGGTTATGTGTTGAAGGATGGATACAGCTGGATGTAGGATTTGCTAGTTTTGGGTGAGATATTATGCTTCCCCTGTATCCCCAACACCTAATTGCATAACTGGAAAATTTCGGGAGTTTATAAGTGGGAATTCAAGTAGCTCGTAGGATATCTTTCCGACAAATGTATGATATGAAATTGGGGTTTGACGTCTAGTGGTCCGCCTATCCACGATTGGTTTTATAGTGGTCTCGTTGTGTCTTAAAGAGTCCTTGGCTATGCCGAATCGGGGACACTTCGTATATCATGTGCACTGCCTTGTACATCATGGTGCTGTACGATCGAGCCCGTGTAGGCCCCACCACGAAAACTTCGGACGAAATTTCTATCATATGTTTGTTTTGGCTTATTCTGCAAGCCAATCTTTTGTTTTGTTTTGAGCTATCGTATTCGAGTTGTTTCGAAGTCAAATGCTGATTCCATACCTTCCCCAAATGGTGTTCTCATACTCCGAGATGAATACCAATCCTTCATAATAATCGAGATTGTCATGTTAATCCTTTTTAACCGATGTGTTTCTCTTAAAGTGGATCCAATCTTTTTAAACATCCGCAAGATTCAATCTCAGTCCTCTCAACGTTGTTTGTTTCATCCGTCTCCAAGTTGTCTTTGTTTTCCCGCCCCCCACCCTTGTTTTCTTCAAGGACTCATTTATCTTAATCAAGTATCCATCTTATTGATGCGAAGTCTCTTCTTTCTTTTCTTTCAATATTCTTATCTGGTGATTATCAGGAAGATTCTAACGGAGCTTCAAATTCGTCACTCGTTGCTCATTTTCTTCTTTGGTGGATTCAAGTCAAGCTTTGTTGATCTTACCCCTTTTTCCTCGTTTCAAATACCTTCTCATGCCGGTGCACCTCATATTCATTCATTTCTCACTATTCTATTGTTCTGGAGTGCTCAAGATATATCGAAGATTCGTGTTTCCACTCTACATTCATTCAAGCTCTTTCGAGAATGTTATCTTATTCAAACCATTCAATTCAATCGGTGAATTCTCCTTTTCAAGTAATCATTTCAACGGTGTATCTTTTAAGTGAGCCCTAACCCATAGGTCTTTTTCCAGGATCTTACCTGACTCTTCTAATTCTCCTGGAGCTATCCTCAAAAATTCTTTTCGAAGTTTGACGTAAGAATGAATTGTCATCAGTCAAATGTCTTTCTCCAAGATCTTTCATTTCTTTTCATCGTTGGTGCAACCTTTCTATTCGTCATTCCGGAGTGCCTCAACAATTCATGGTGGTGTTTCTCATCGTTATTCTCGGATTTTGAAGACCGAAGAAGAGTTTTTCCCTTGAATCTCATTTCGATCTATCAAAGATTCGTGGTTCTAGCTTCATGATATACTCTCATAATTGTTTTCAATTGTGACAATTCTTTTCACCTATCCAGAGCAATTCAAGAGTCTTCTCAGTTTGATTATCCGGAGTCCATCAATTCAGGTTTATTCATTCTCAGATTTCAGTTATCATTCTCCGATCTTACCGGTGCATCGTTCAAGTGATCTCTAATCGGTCCATGATCTATTCATTTCACTTGTATCTAAATTCTCTCAAGCATCTTCGTTCATTTGCAAATTCTTCCCGGTGTTTCTTTATCTTTTCTTCGTTCATTTTCAATGCTTACCGGTGGTCCGTTCAAGATTTCTCTTCCTTTGTTATCGTATCAATTTATTCGTTGTTTCATCCTACCAGTGGTTCGTGGAAGACCTTCTAAAGTTTGTGCTATATCTATCTTAATCCTTTCTCCGAGCATAAGTAATATGTCAAATCCATTGCTTGTCATCAATTTGAATTGGTGAAGGATACGCATAATGTAATTCTTATTCTTATTTCATCCATATGTTAATCCTTTCTTCCGGAGTTTGTTCACATTGACTAATTCTCGTTGTCATTTGTTCATCTTCTCTTTTTCCCGGAGTTCCAACCTCTTTCAATTATATCATCACGGAGATCCATCTAAATCGTTACAAGGTTTCACCTTGTGTTTTTAACTTCCTTTTCTTCTCGTTATCCTTTTGTTACCGGAGTTCTTCATGGGTGTTCTACATGACGGTTCATCAAGGATTTAATTCCTTTTTCGAAGTATTCATCGAGATTCTTTTCAGAGGAGCTCAAGTTTTCTTCATTTTACAACCCAGAGTGCAATTCTTTCTACCATATCATCGGAGGTGGTATTATGTCATTCTGGATAATTTGAGTGCATGCTCCGTGATTCACAAGTTATCAAGAATGAGATATTTTAAATCCATCAATCTCATTATTTGAGTTATCTTGGGTAATAATTTTCACCTAAAGCCTTCCCTAAGGATTGTTGCTATTAATGGTGATAATATATGATCCAAGTTCTTCATCTATCCTCCCGGTGAAATAGTTTCTCGTTTCCTTGTTCTTATCAACCCAATCTTGTTTTGTTAGTGGCAGGTTGTCACCTCATAATGTTGAAGATGTATTCCATAAGACCATATCAAGCTTATTCTTTTCGTTGTTTATTTTTTCCAACAACTACGTTCGACCCTTCTCCTAAGGATGCCTTTTCAAACTCTTTTGTGACAGAAGTTGGCCTTTTCTTCTCAATTCTTTTATTCCAATGTTCTATCTTCTATTATTTTCTTCCGGAGGCTTTGTGATGTTGCTGTCTTCGTCCCATCAACTCATTTTGCCAAGTTCATATTCTTTTCCTTGCTTATCCCTTTTAACCGGAGTGTTGTGACCTTTCTGCTCAAGTTCTTTTCGCCTTATCAACCCTTGCATCTCTTTCCAACCGGAGTGCTGTCTGAGATATTTCTTACCCCTTGTTCCATTCATTCAATAGTTCCGGAGGCAGTATGTTGTTGATCTCATCAAGTATCCTCTCATCTTGTCAAGTTCATGTTCATTCCTTCCATTTTCGGTCGGAGTGCTTTCAACTTCGTGCATCTTCGTTGTTTACCTTTGCTCAAAATGGCTTAACCTTTTCAAGATTCTTTGGTTTCACTCGTTTGTCAAAGAAGCAACTTAGTTTTACCTCTTCTCTTTCTCCTCCGTTTTTCCCTCCGGTGCCATTCTAGATCTCGGGACGAGATCCTCTCATAGTGGTGAAGTGTTGTAACGCCCCGAGACCGATGTGCCAGGTGTCCTCCAGTTATTCGCTATTGTTGCCTTGTCATTGCTTGCGTGTCATGCATGTCATATCATGTCATCATGTGCATTTCATTTGCATACGTGTTCGTCTCATGCATCCGAGCATTTTCTCCGTTGTCCGTTTTGCAATCCAGCGCTCCTATGTCCTCCGGTGGTCCTTTCTACCTCTTTTCATGTGCGGGTGTTAAACATTCTCGGATTGGACCGAGACTTGTCATGCGGCCTTGGTTTACTACCGGTAGACCGACTGTCAAGTTTCGTACCATTTGGACTTCATTTGATACTGCAACGGTTAACCGAGGGACCGAAAAGGCCTTGTGTGTGTTGCAGCCCAACACCCATCCAAAGTGGCCCCAAACCCACATAAACCCCCTCCATCATCTCGGTCGTTCGATCACGATCGCGTGGCCGAAAACCGCACCTCATTTGGAGTCTCCTAGCTCCCTCTACCTATAAATATATGGCTCTCCCCGAATTTTCGCGCTGTCCAAACCCTAGCCATCTTCCTCCTTCCACAGCCGGACATGTCCGGCCCACCGCCGGACGTGTCCACCGCATCCAGCCACCTAACTCCGGCCAATAGCAGGTCGCCATGTCGGCGCCGTCGCGCCCTCCTCCAATCCCACCTCGCCACGTCGCCAGCGCCGCGCCTCCTCTCTCTCCCCGTGCAACCGCGGCCCTGCGGGCCCACGGCCGACCCGCCCGGCCCGACCGCGCGACCCGTGCCTGAGCCGTCCTCTCGCTTCGCCCGTCCGCTGCCGCTCGCCGGCGCCGACCGTTTCTCCGCTGACCTGCATGCCCGGCACGCCTCGCCGCACCTCTGCCGACGTCCGGCCGCCGCCTCGCCGGCGCGACCTCGCCGGCGTCCGCCGCCTCGCCTGCTTCCTCGAGCACCGCGCGCCGCCCCTCGTCGCTCCGACCGCCGCGCACCCCGCCTCCTTCCTCCACGCCAGCGAACTCCTCCAATACGGTCACCGCGGCAATTCCCCGGTGTTTCTCCGGCGAGTACGACGACGATCCTCGAGAAGCACGCCGATCCCGATCCAGATCTACAATGAACCCTAACCTCGGTTGACCTTTTGCCCTCGTTTTCAGTAATTTTATGCACTTTTCATCGCATCATAACTTCATCACCGTTGCTCCGATTTGTGCGTGTAGCATATCAAAATGTTCGTCTCGACGAGTACATCATTTCATCTCATTGCACCATTTTCATTTGAGCTCATCCTGCTGCCCGAAATGCTGTTGGAAGGGGGCTATGTGATGATTGTTCCAGATCTGTTTCAGCAATTGCCCTTTTGTCATTTTTGCCATGATTAATGTGTGCATGCTATGATCCTGAGCTCTACATGTGTTTTGCTATATGCCATGCCATCTTTGCAGGGGTGTATGCCATGTATTTTTGTGATCTTTGTGGTGACTAGCACAAGCATGCAAAGTAGCTTACTCAATGATGCTGATTTCAGGGACTTAGGATTTCACCAAGTCCTTGACCTGTCTTTATTTTTATACTATATGTTCATGTTGTTTCCTAGTGATCCATGCCTCTTTTGAGCATGATCAGTAAGGATGTTTTGTAGATATTGTGGCGCTCTATCCATCCATGTCTTTGTTTGCAATTATGGAGCACCCTAGCTTGAGTCAATCAAGCTCTACTTTTGCTATAAAATGTTCCTAGCAGATTGTTAACATGTTTAGCAATTTTGCCGAACTTGTTGTAGTTGATCCGTGCATGCTATGTTGTTGTTCTTGCCATGTCTAGCTTTTATGCCATGTCTATTTGCTGGGTGTATGCTTAGTTTGTCATGAAATGCCCGTAGTGAGTGCATCGAGCTCGTAAACTTGCCTACTCGTTATCTGTTTTGCCATGTTCCGGTTTTTCACTAAGTCTGAATATGTTTATGTTTTTGCTATGTTCACATGCTTGAAATTGTATTTTCTGATCCCTTTTGGCCCAGGGTCACTAAGGGACTTTTATTATATGCTTAGAGTACCTTCTTTCCATGCCTTGCTTTGCCAAGATATGTTCGTGTAGCATGTAGTTATCATGCTCTAAACATTGCTTCCTAATGTTAAATACCTGACATGCTGTTATTTCCACCAAGTTTGAAACCAGTAAATCATTTGCAATTTTGCCATGCTTGTTTGAACCTGTTAATGGATGAATTAGCCATAGCTCAGTGTTCATCTTTTGTCAAGCATCATGAGTGGATCCCTTCCATGTATTTTGTTGCCATGTTTGAGTGCAGTAGCTTATTTATCTTGATGCATTTAGATGGCCACTTGTTTATCGCAGACCGGTGCCATATTTGTTTTGCTTGCCATTTCCAAACCATGCATCCGATTCCGGTGATCTTTATATCGACTTCGACCGAAATCACCTCACCTTTCCAGTGGCACTCTTGGATTTCCAAGTTGAGACCAGGTTCAACCATTCCTTTCCAAATCATGCATTTGCACCGCATCCCGCATATCATGCCATTTTCATGTGTTGGTTGTTTACTATGTTGTGTGCTTCTTTCCGGTGTTGCTTCTTCGGGTTGGTTCCAATTACGTCGCGTTTCTAAGGACCCGTTCGACTATTCTGTTTGTCTTCTTCATGGACTCGTTCTTCTTCCTTGCGGGATTTCAAGCAAGATGACCGTACCCTCGAAATCACTTCTATCTTTGCTTGCTAGTTGCTCGCTCTTTTGCTATTCCTATGCTGCGATACCTACCACTTGCTTATCATGCCTCCCATATTGTTAAGCCAAGCCTCTAACCCACCTTGTCCTAGCAAACCGTTGTTTGGCTATGTTACCGCTTTGCTCAGCCCCTCTTATAGCGTTGTTAGTTGCAGGTGAAGATTGGAGCTTGTTCCATGTTTGGAACATGGATATTTTGTTGGGATATCACAATATCTCTTATTTAATTAATGCATCTATATACTTGGTAAAGGGTGGAAGGCTCGGCCTTATGCCTGGTGTTTTGTTCCATGCTTGCTGCCCTAGTTTCCGTCATATCGGTGTTATGTTCCCGGATTTTGCGTTCCTTACATGGTTGGGTTATAATGGGAACCCCTTGACAGTTCGCTTTGAATAAAACTCCTCCAGCAAGGCCCAACATTAGTTTTACCATTCGCCACCTAGCCTCTTTTTCCCTTGGGTTAGGCCAGCCCAAGGGTCATCTTTATTTTAAACCCCCGGGCCAGTGCTTGTCTAAGTGTTGGTCCAACCCAGAGCACCGTGCGGGGCCGTCCCTTGGCAACTTGGGTTACATTGGCTCCCGTACGCTTAGCTTATCCGGTGTGCCCTGAGAACGAGATATGTGCAGCTCCTATCGGGATTTGTTGGCACAGCGGGTGGTCTTGCTGGACTTGTTTTACCATTGTCGAGGATGTCTTGTAACCGGGATGCCGAGCCTGATCGGATTGTCTTGGGAGAAGGAATATCCTTTGTTAACCGTGAGAGCTTGTGATGGGCTAAGTTGGGACACCCCTGCAGGGTTTTGAACTTTCAAAAGCCGTGCCCACGGTTATGGGCAGATGGGAATTTGTTAATGTCCGGTTGTAGAAAACCTGAAGTTGATCTTAATTAAAATACATCAACCGCGTGTGTAACCGTGATGGTCTCTTCTCGGCGGGTTCCGGGAAGTGAACACAGTGTTGGAGTGATGCTTGATGTAGGTTGCTCTAGGATCACTTCTTGATCATAGATTCTCGACCATGCTTTTGCCTTCTCTTCTCGCTCTCATCTGCGTATGTTTAGCCACCAAATATGCTAGTCGCTTGCTGCAGCTCCACCTCATACTTTTACCCTTCCTATAATCTTAAATAGTCTTGATCGCGAGGGTGTGAGATTGCTGAGTCCCCGTGACTCACAGATACTTCCAAAACCAGCTTGCAGGTGCCGATGATGTCGTGTAGGTGACGCAACCGAGCTCAAGGAGGAGCTCGATGAAGATCTTGTCCATTGTGTTGTTTCGTTTCAGTTGATCAGTAGTGGAGCCCGGTCGAGATGATCGGGGATCTGTGTAGCATTTGGGGTAGTCTTCTTTTATTTTGGTTTTGTAGTCGGACCTTGTGTGTATTTGGATGAATGTAATGCTTTATTCATGTATTGTGTGAAGTGGTGATTGTAAGCCAACTATGTATCTTTTTCCCTTATGTATCTTTTTCCCTTATGTATTACATGGGTTGTGTGAAGATTACCTCACTTGCGACATTGCTTTCAATGCGGTTATGCCTCTAAGTCGTGCTTCGACACGTGGGAGATATAGCCGCATCGAGGGCGTTACAACCGACAAGGTCCTTGTGGGGCGTTTCATTGGTGGAAGGCCACATGGGATATGTGTGCCACTGCTGCACTCGTTGAACAGGTCCAACTGTGTTGAGAAACTTATGGTACGAGCTATTTTCTGTTATATATGTTGTTCATAAACTATTGCTTATACATAGTTTTACAGCTGTCATCTTCTTGAAACAAAAACTGCCCGGTTCTATTGTTCCTATATAGATGCCTGATCATGGTCGGGTTAGACTTGCGCTTGGTCACGACATGATGTTTATGTCGACCTAATCCATTCCCCTTGGAGGTGAAAAGATACTTATTCATGGGTGGTCTCAAATAATGAAGGCCCGTCCATCTTGGAGTATAGGACAGAAGATTATGTTCCTGCTTTTCCATGGATCTAAAGAGAATATCCTGTTTATTGACCGCATTGCGAGATGAAGCCGCTTTCAGAAGGTTGTGGATGCGCGGGGTGGCGCCTGGGCCTTGTCTTGGGGCTTGGCGGCCTCACCCTTGGTTAACTGTAGGCAAAGTAGCACTGTTTGAGGCGTGCTTTGTACGGTTGAACCTGTATAAGTACTCATACTGCTTTCAGCTATGGTTGTTAAGTGCCGCTGCTGGTTTTAGTTAAGGTTGTTAGGTACTCCTGCTGCTTTAACAGTCTGTCGTGCTTGTTCAGTCCTGTCTTCCTCCAGCCGCCAAAACCAAACCAACACCGGCGGGGCCGCCTGCTTCCGCCTCCCACGGCTGGCTGCGCCTCAGCGCACGCATCGCCGCCCCACCGTCTACTAAATCGTTAACGCCGACGTCCGAGGCCTCGCCGTCGTCCTCCGCGCGCTTTGGTGCACTCGCCGTGGCGCCGCTCTATCGTGTTGTCAACATGGTCAACAAACAACAGGAATCGACAGAAGTACGTGGAGAGGATGACATTAGGGCCCACCATGTCAGCGTATGGAAAAGTAAAATGCTTCCTCCTAGTGTTTTCCTGATATCTAGGACCCATGACATTGTGAGCTTATATAGTCAATAGACAAGAGAACAACACAAGATCGGCTGACACCTGGGATGTAGCAGCTCGAGCAATATTTTTTTATTGTTGAGATGGAGCAGGGTTTGAACTGGGTTGTGGCCCGTCTAGCACATGTTTATATTTTATGTTCGCCATGTGACCAGCCCAACAATTTTTTCTTTGTGAAAATGAGCCCAGTTTATTTTTTCTGAAGCATACCGAATCCAGGCCTACTTATTTTTCTATGCCCTGAAGGGCTGCAACTCTTTCAAGACGCCTTCGAATCTTGAAAGTAATATGAAATGGGTTGTAAATATAAAAACAGATGACAAATTGGCAATTACTTTATAATTTCTGAATTTTTTCAGATTTTCAGATTCCTATTTCACTGGGAATTAATCTAATTTAAATATATCTTCAAAGTACTTTAAATCTGACTCGACATTTCGGTATTAAAAATAGTTTGGAACCCACAGAAATATGCAAAATTGGCCATGGACAACCAAATAAATGGACTGCAATAAATTGCATAAGAAGTCGCAATGAGCTATATATAAATTATTAAAAAAAGAGGGAATGGTCTGACTTATGGGCCTATTAAGTTGACGCGTATTTAAGATTTTTTAGTTATTATATACGTCAACAAACGATTCTAGTACACATAACCGTTGGATGTCAATTCACTTGGCCATCTGGAGCAGATCGAAAGCTATGCCCCTGGTCGTCAGGTCAGATTTGGAAGTTTAAACTACACGGCTGACATCCGCGGGGACTTGATCTTCGACGGATTCGAGCCACTGCCGAGCACGCCACACTGTCACGACGAGCATGACCTAGCTCTGCCGCCGAACAGTGCCCTGGAGGCCGCACCCGCATCAGCTTCGACCCTTAATTCGGAGCCAACTGCGCCGATCGAGGATGGGTGGTTGGACGCCGCCTCGGGGGCTGCGATCCCAACGGCGATCGAGCCGAACACTAGCCCCGCACTCCGCGAGACTCGTGACTCCAAGGAGCCGGACTCCTCTCCGGACTCCGAACCCTCCGTGCCCCCGCCGATCGAATCCGATTGGGCGCCGATCATGGAGTTTACTGCCGCAGACATCTTTCAGCACTCGCCTTTCGGTGATATTTTGAAGACACTAAAGTCTCTCTCTTTATCAGGAGAGCCCTGGCCGAACTACGGTCGGCAAGGTTGGGATACGGACGATGAAGAAATTCAAAGCCCACCCACCACCCACTTTGTAGCCACTGTCGACGATTTAACCGACATGCTCAACTTCGACTCCGAAGACATCAACGGTATGGACGCCGATGCAGGAGACGATGAAGAACCAGCGCCTATTGAGCCTGGAAAAGCCACCTCGTCATATGATGTATACATGGTGGACGCACCAAAAGATTACGACAAGGAGCGGAAGGACGCACCGAAGGCTTGTTCCCTCGAGAAGCAGTCAAAGCGGCGACACAAGTGCCGCCCCAAATCCCGCCTCGACAGAAATAACGATCACACAGACCCAGCGCTGGAGCAGGGCGAACCACTGCTAGACAACGGCAATCCGGATAATCAAACCGAACAAACAAATTCTATCAAGGATAATGGTCCGGACGACATCATGCCGGACAGGCACCCGGAGCAACAGAATGGCCGTAAAAGGCTTGTTGCCACGGCGAGGAGTCTTAAAAGGCAGAAGCAAAGGCTCAAGGCTGCGCAAGACACACTCCAAATCAGATGGAGTAAAATACTCAACACAGCAGTGAGGTACGGCGACAATCGCCCCTCCAAGAGCTACCCAAAGCGGAAGCTGCTACCTGAATTCGATGAGGAGGCCTCAGACCCCCCACAACCAAATATCAAAGCAGCCACCTGGCCGGATAGACGACCCCTCTACCAACACAGAGCAGCATACAACGCCACTCACAATACAACACGCGACCCATGCGAGGGTTCGCACCCAAAGGACGGCGCAACAAGATCCATCTATGGACCACGCAAGCGCGCCCCAGCATACAATGCAACACAACAAACATCCGAACAACGCGGTACACCCAGCTACAAGGGTGCTGCACACCCCCTATGTTTCACTGATGAGGTGCTGGACCATGAATTTCCAGAGGGATTCAAACCCGTAAACATAGAGACATACGACAAAACAACAGACCCTGGGGTCTGGATTGAGGACTACATCCTTCATATCCATATGGCTCGAGGAGATGATCTCCACGCCATCAAGTACTTACCCCTCAAGCTCAAAGGGCCAGCTCGTCACTGGCTTAAAGGCCTCCCCGAAAGCTCCATTGGAAGTTGGCAAGAGCTCGAAGACGCCTTTCGGGCAAATTCTCAAGGGACTTATGTCCGACCTCTGGATGCGGATGATTTGAGTCATATAACTCAACAGCCCGGAGAGTCAGCCCGAAAGCTTTGGAACAGGTTTCTTACTAAAAAGAACTAGATTGTCGACTGTCCGGACGCCGAAGCCTTGGCAGCTTTCAAGCATAGCGTCCGTGACGAATGGCTCGCCAGACACCTCGGCCAAAATAAGCCGAGAATAATGGCCGCATTAACAAACCTCATGACCCACTTTTGCGTGGGCGAGGACAGCTGGCTAGCCAGATGCAGCACCAGTGACCCCAGTACATCTGAAGTTAGAGATGGAAATAGGAAATCATGGCGCAACAGCAATAACAAACGCCGGAATAAAGAAGACAACACGAAGGGCACGGCAGTAAACGCCGGATTCAAAAGCTCTCGGCCAGGTCAAAAGCCGCCCTCTAAAGGCACCAGGGATGAACTGTCCAGCCTCAACAAAATTCTAGACCAAGCATGTCAGATCCATAGTACCCCTGGTAAACCTGCTAATCATACCCACAGAGAATGTTGGGTCTTCAAGCTGTCCGGCAAGCTCAACGCCGTACACAAGGGGGAGGATACACCAAGTGAAGACGAGGATGAGCCTCCCAAGCAAGACACTGAGGAACAAAAGAAATTTCCACCAGAAGTCAAAATAGTAAACGTGTTACACGTGATCAAGGGAAAAAATAACGCGGCACTCCCACGAAAATATACCCAAGTGCCTGTCACCGCGATGTCCTGCCACTGGTCGTCTCAACCGATCACTTTCGACCATCACGATTACTCAGCAAGTATCCGATGCGCAGGATGGGATACCCTGGTATTAGACCCAGTAATTGGCGGATATCACTTCACACGAGTCTTGATGGACGGTGGCAGCAATATAAACCTAATATATCAGGATACAATCCGCGGGATGGGGTTAGACCCAACAAAAATTCGCCATAGCAATACTACCTTTAAAGGAGTAACGCTAGGCCCAGGGGCTCGTTGTACGGTCTCCCTCCTACTACAAGTTATATTCGGCTCCCCCGATAACTTCCGTCGCGAGCATTTAACCTTCCACATCGCTCCGTTCCAAAGTGGCTACCAAGCACTACTCGGACGCGAAGCTTTTGCTCGCTTTAATGCAATACCACACTACGCCTCCCTCACACTCAGGATGCCCAGTCCACGTGGCATCATTTCAGTGAACGGAAATATCAAGCGATCTCTACGCGCCGAAGAGTGTGGCTGCCTTGGCAGCCGCACACTAAAGGCGCACGGACCGGCAAAAGCATACAATAGGTCGTCAAGACCTCAGACACAACTAATCAAGTCCGGCGCCGCTATTTATACCGAATAAATGGTCACACCCCCATTTGTCAATACAAGGGGCTCAACGCGCGCAGACAAGTGGCAATTTCTTCTCATCTTGAATTATACATGGTTTCTTTGAAAACTATCTTTTTGCACGACAACTTTTTCACCTAAATTCCTCTCTTTTACAGACGATCATCATGCTACACCCGTCCAGGATACGGCACAACGGAGACACAGGCGCAGACGTGCAGCAGGGACCCGATCCAAGGATTCTTTTTAGATTAAGACCCTGCGTAAACCTTTTTTACTGTCTCTTGTTGATACATATCCACCGTTGAGAAGGATGTTGACGTCTTGGCATGTGGCCATGCCAGAACAATGCACGTACCTGGACACAAGGGGCTTCTTACAAAGGCCATTATTTAGGCCCGGTTTATACCACAAAAACCAAATACCTTAGGGAGTGTTCGGCGGCGCGAGTTTGGCCCTATATGCATCAGCTCTAAATCATTGTCTTTGGTCAAATGTTGGGTTTGCCCGGCTCCTGTGTTTTGGTGCCTTACGTTCCGCTTTACCGGCTAAGGTAGCACCAGGAGAACTACTGTGATTGTGCCCTGGTTCATCCGGACGAGCACCTCAGTAGAGAAAGCCGAAAACTGACTGTCATGATATAGCGTGAGACTGGTCAACCACTCGATGACCTGTTGGAATGTTAGAATTCCTCCGCCTTAACGAAGGGTCATTTCCCGGCCAGGCATGTACGCACCCCGGGATCGGGAGAGTGCGGAGCCCCCAGGGGCTATCTAGTAGCCCCACTGTCAAACTCCTATGGCTAAGTGAAAGTGCTAAAGCATTATAGTCCGGTTGCCTCACTCGCTCTGCTATCACCTCCTTAATAGGACCAAGACATTGGGTTAAGTGTGAACGCGTGTTTTTTGTGAGCACCTCCGCATTATATGCGTGGGGGTTGAAGCCGACGGCTGCAATCTTTCAGGTTATACACATGTATAAATAAACAGCCGCCCAGGAGGCATCATATTAATTTCAGGCAAAAGTATAAAAATAGCCTTATAAAAATTTATAAAAGCATTTCGCTTACAATGATATTACATATCACTCAAACATAATATATTTTGAGCACTGGGTCTCTATCAAACGAGCACCCTCAAGAACTTCTTCAAAATAGTGCTCAGCAGCCATTTGACCTATGGCCAAATCCCGCGCTGCAACAGTGGTAGCATCCATCTCCGCCCAGTATGCCTTAACACGGGCAAAGGCCATCCGTGAGCCCTCTATGCACGCCGACCTCTTCATCGCATTAATGCGCGGCACCACGTCAAACAACTGCCGCACCAAGCTGAAATAGTTGCTCGGCTTTGGCCTTTCCGGCCATAGCTGGTCCACAACAGACCTCATGGCGAGTCCGGACAACCTATTCAGTTCAGCCCATTCGGCTAATTGGTCAGTCAATGAAAGCGGACGCTCGGGAGAATGGAATTGTGTCCAAAATAGCTAGTCCACTTCACGGTCCGTTTGACCCTGGAAGTACTTGGCCGCCTCGGCAGCGCTCGCCGCCAAATCCATATATACATCCTCCGAACTCCATAGCCGATCCAGAGAGGCATACCGTGGATCTTCGAACTTCCTCCACAACATAAAGGATTTCCCAGCTACAATATCCCCGGCTTCCCACAGCTCCTCCTTCTTCGCCCTCATAGCAGAGCGGATGTCTTTTCCCATCGCAGCAGCCTTCTCAAGGTCCGATGCCTTCGCTAGGTTTTCCTTTTCAAGAACCCGGCAACGATCGGCGGTGGGTTTTAATTCTATGGCCATCTTGGCCATCTTATCTCGGCTCTCGCCATGCGCGGCCTTCTCGGCTCTCAACTCTTCGGCCGCCTTCAAAGCAGCCGCATTACCAAACCTTGCTTGTTCCTTGGCTCGGGCAAGTTCTGCCCGCAAGGCTTCAACAGTGGCAGCTCCATCTGCAGTCACAACATATTAAAGATACTAGCATCATGCTGCTCTTACTATGTGGCGTTTACCAGATAATGACACTTACCTTGTGCCTCGTCAAGCCTTTTGTTAACAAGCTCGATGTCGGCATCTGCCGCATCCAACTGCCGTTTTAAATGGGCAAACTCGCTAGTCCGGCTAGCCACTGGAGCTTCCATCACCTGCACATAGAGGCAGTATGGTTATTACCTGGGAATATGATCCTCTGTTCATCATTGTTTTTGACGACAACCAGAGTCTCAGGGGCTACTATCTACATAGGCCTGTCAGTAGACTCATAAAAGATTCATGCAATCCACTTTCGGCGGACGAGATTCTCTCCATCACCGTATTCATCAGCACACGGTGTTCATCTAAGATGGCCGCTCGCCCCACCAACTCCCTCAGAACATTCGGTCGCACACCAGACGGTGCCAGACTCTTTTGTCCGCTCTCTTTGGGAGCTGGACATTGGGAGCTTCGGGGGCCAATGGGAGTATCTTCTGGCCTCACCGGACTCGGAGAGGCCCTCCGCGACGACACTTCGGTGTCGCCCGCTTCCGGAGCGGAGGAGTCCGGAGGAGGCGTTTCGCTCTCCATCATCTCTGGAAGAAGATCCCCCGAAGATGAGCTCATTTGAGAGGGGCTAAGGCCCGAACTGCAAAGATATATGCGGTGGTTATTTTCTCAGAAGAAAAAGATGGCATACCTGTACTATTAAAGTATTTCGGTTCACTTACGACTCGCTGGAGAATTGATCCCCCGGCGGACTTTGTGCGGCAAAAGCACCCCCAAAGGTAGGACCCTCAATGGGAGACTTCTTCTCCCATTTGGAAGCTTCGACTTCCGAATCCCCAGGCGCAGTCCTTTTCCTCCTCCGGTCGTCTTCCTTCATGGAGACGCTCGCTCCCTCAGTTAGAATGGGCAGCGTTGGGGGCCCGCGTCCGCCCATATTATCCTGCCCAGTATCTTCCTTCAAGGGCTTCGGGCAAGGTGCGACCTGGAGCATCTTTTCCAATACCGGATTGTCCAAACCCTCAGGGAGGGGGGCCGAACACCGAATCAACTTCGCCTTTGTTAGCCAGTCCTGGTCAAAAAGCGAACTCTCAGAAATAACGTCGTAACAAATGAGAGATAGTATGTTCGGCCGGAAGATTCCTTACCTGTTCGGCGGCACGGTTACTGCTCAGGCCCACGTCCTCGGTGATTTCCGGACACTCTACCTGAGGTCCGAAGAATGGCTTATACATCTCCTCGTGCGTCAGGCCGAGGAAATTTTGAATGACACGCGGTCCCTTGGGATTGAACTCCCACAAGCGAAGGGGCTGACGTTTGCAAGGCTGGACTTGACGAACCAACATAACTTGTATTACCGCAACCAAACTAAAATCTCCATTGAAGAGATCTTGAATGCAGCTTTGCAGTATAGGCACGTCCTTGGCTGGACCCCAGCTCAGACCTCTGCTGATCCATGACATCAGTTGTGGTGGGGGGCCCGAGCGGAAAACAGGGGCGGCCGCTCACTTGGCACTTCTAGGAGCCATGATGTAGAACCACTCCTGTTGCCACAATTCAGACACCTTTGGAATGGAACCTTTGGGCCATGAAGCTCCCGTCATCTTGCATATTGAGGCACCTCCACACGCTGCATGTTGCCCCTCGATCATCTTCGGCTTTACTTCAAAGGTCTTGAGCCACAGGCCAAAGTGAGAGGTAACCCAGAGAAAGGCCTCGCACACGACAATAAATGTCGTGATATGAAGAAAGGAGTCTAGAGCTAGATTATGGAAATCTAGCCCGTAATAAAACATCAAACTCCTGACGAAAGGATCCAGAGCAAGGCCTAGACCTCGGAGGAAGTGGGATACGAACACGACGTTCTCGTTGGGTTCGGGGGAGGGGACAGCCTGCCCTCGGGCAGGCAGCCGATGCAAAACCTCGGCGGTTAAATATCTGGCCTCCCTCAACTTTTTGATGTCTTCTTCCGTGACGGAGGAAGGCACCCATCGGCCTTGAAGGCTAGATCCACACATGACTGAAGGTTCGAAGCACCTGACCTAAACTTTGGGCGTTTGAGCTTGAGGTGGGGGAAGGATTTGATTGAGCACGGGAGGGAAAAAATAAAAGCCTTGTCCCTTTATAAAGAGGGTGAATATCAAGCGTCCTCTCCGTGGCCGTTTGGACTTGCCTATAGTCTAGGAGTCCTAGAAGTGGTTGGGTTACCCATGCCCGTTTTGATGAGAATCCCGGAACAAGGGGACACGACCGCTGCTTCGATGAGACGTGCCAAGGAAACCGCCTCGCATGACACGTTGAGGTGGAACAATAAAACGATTCGAATAAAGGCTTGGCCGTGGTGCGATGTCATGCTACGGAATACGTCAGCAGATTAGATTTGTGCAAATATTAGTCTCTCTATGGCCATATGTGGAAACATATTTTGGAGAGCCGGACACTATCTTTGTGTTCAAAATCTTCTATGAAGTACTTGGAGGAGGAACCCGCCTTGCAATGCCGAAGACAATCTGCGCGTCGGACTCATTGTCATTGAAGCCTGGTTCAGGGGCTACTGAGGGAGTCCGAGATTAGGGGGTGTCCGGATGGCCGAACTATACCTTCAGTCGGACTCCTAGACTATGAAGATACAAGATTGAAGACTTCGTCCCATGTCCGGAAGGGACTTTCCTTGGCGTGGAAGGCAAGCTTGGCGATACGGATTTGTAGATCTCCTACCATCGTAACCGACTTTGTGTAACCCTAACCCTCTCCGGTGTCTATATAAACCGGAGGGTTTTAGTCCGTAGGACAACATACAGAACTATCATACCATAGGCTGGCTTCTAGGGTTTAGCCTCTCCGATCTCGTGGTAGATCTACTCTTGTACTATCCATATCATCAATATTAATCAAATAGGACGTAGGGTTTTACCTCCATCAAGAGGGTCCGAACCTGGGTAAAACTTCGTGTCCCTTGCCTCCTGTTACCATTCGGCCTAGACACACAGTTCGGGACCCCCTACCCGAGATGCGCCGGTTTTGACACCAACAATAGCCTCACACCGCAGCCGAACCAGTGAACCCTCGTACTCCTCTCTACGTGGGCATCCACTGCCGCGTCTTCCCTGGCTCCGTGCAGTCCCCTTCCTAGGCCTCACCATCGTCCACCGCCCTGGTGCTCTCGATGCGGCGTGGTCAACGTGGTCAAGGAACGACTTCCATCAAAAGAGTACTGTCGTGGAGAGGCTGACATCTAGGTCCACGACAGCCACAAGGAAGTGCCTCCTTATTACGCGGAAAATAATTATTCCTCCACCTCATAGCAAGGACCCACCGGACAGGCCACCGTATTTGGCGAAAAAAATGTTTCCCCCCTGACTGCTGGGACCCACCGGACGGGCCACCGTATTTCCCGAAAAAAAATGTCCCCCCCATGTCAGCTCGGACCCACCGGAAGTGCCTCCTTATTACGCACAAAAAAATGATTACTCCCCCTACAAGTTGGGACCCACCTTGGTGGGAGGCTGACTTGTGGGCCTACTAAGTTGACGGGGACGGAGTGCTTTGTCAACTTTGTCAATATGAACGATTCTAGCTCCAGTGACTATACGATGTCAATCCAACGACCGTAGTGAATCTTCAACCTCTGGTCTTCTTGCTCCAGCCGTCCAAACCAGCGCCGGTCGTGCCTCGTGCTCCTGTCTCCCGTGGCCGGCTGTGATACGGCGAAGGCCTCACTGCCACCTACTACTCCCACCGCTGGCCAGGGCATCCCTCTACTCAACCACACCCCCTGTTATTCTGCGGCGACGGCAGCCTCACACCGCAGCGAACAAGTGAACCCTCGTACTCCTCTATGCGTGGGCATCCACTGCCGCGTCTTCCCCGGCTCCACGCCGTCCCCTTCCTAGGCCTCGTCGTCGTCCACCTCCCTGGTGCTCTCGGCGCAGCGTGGTCAACGTGCTCAAGGAACGGCTTCCATCGGACGTGGACTGTTCATGGAGAGGCTGACAGCTGGGTCCATGGCAGCAGCAAGGAAGTGCCTCCTTATTACGCACAAAATAATTATTCCTCCACCTGACAGCAGGGACCCACCGGACGGGCCACCGTATTTCATGAAAAAACTTTTCCCCCTGACTGCTGGGACCCACCAGCTACATCTTCGCACACAAGGAAGTGCGTCTAGGCAAAAGAAAAATGATTCGCCCCCCTGACTGCTGGGACCCACCAGCTACATCTTCGCACGCAAGGAAGTGCCTAGCAGTCGTGACCCACCTGGTCAAAGCGTATGTAGCGTTGTTATTCTGGTCGCGAACGTGTACGTACATATTGGTCGCGCACGTGTCATAGCAGAGGCGCGCACGTAGCATGTGCAGTGTACTTACAGTGGCAAGGGTGCAAGAAAGCAAATACGACCACATATGTACATACAGGCGGGGTCTCGAACGCCTACTCGCACGTACGTACGGCCAGGGCTCATGTATATGGCTGGGTCGGAACGGAGAAACAGCGTCGTCGACGTGTTCATGGGGAGCCAACCGGCTGGGTCGGAATGGAATGTGTCATCGTGTTCATCGGGAGGGCTTGGACGGAACAACCGATGGAAACGAGGCCTGGCGTACCGCAGAAAGGAGGAAACACCCTTGTGTTCGACTGGCCACGTTCGAAACAGGATCCTGTTCATCAGGAGGGGTCTAGCGTACCGCAAAAAGGAGGAAACTGACCTCCTACGGTCGAAATGGGGGTCCTGTTGATCGGGAGGGGTGTGGCATACCACAAAACGGAGGAAACGGACTTGTGTTGGAGTGCTACGGTCGAAACGGGGGTCCTGTTCATTGGGAGGGGTGTGGCGTACCACAAAACGGGACTCCACGAGATACTGTTCATCTCCACCATCGACCCCGTCCAGCCTCCACGGGCTACTGTTCATCCACCATCGACGTCTTCCAGCCTCCACCTGTGACTGTTCATCCACGGGCTCCTGTTCATCCAGCCTCCACCGCGCGCTACTCCACCGGCTACTATTCAACCAGCCCTCTCCACGGGCTCCTGTTCAACCACCCCTCCATGAGCTACTGTTCGTCCTGCCCTCCACCATCTACTGTTCATCTTGCCCCCCACGGGGTGGTCCTGTTTATCCTGCCCTCCACAGGGTCCTATTCATCAAGCCCCAACCGGCTCGATCGATCAGGGTACTGTTCATCCAGAGGCAACACCAAGGGGTCCTGTTCAACCACCCCCACTGCGAACTGTTCATCCAAGCCACCCCCCCCCCCCCCCCGCAACGCTCACTATTCATCCAGAGGCAGCATCGATCGGTTTCAGTTAGCAGTAGTAGCGAAGGAATCGCTCGATCAGGTTCAGTTAACAGCCATCGATCGATCGCTTGGGTTCAGTAACGCGTAGCCTGCAGTGCAATCGCTCGGGTTCAGTTAGAGCCCAATGCCTTGCTCGGTTTCAGTTAGAGCCCAACGCCTCGCACACACGCGCATACGTATGAGGGAAACGCGCATCGCTCAGCCCCCGACCACCCACCGTATCCGGGGACTCCCCGATATTTTCCGCGCCCTCTCTTCTACCACGGTTTTTTCCATCATGGATGGCCCAAAGAATGTCATGCAGCTGCGTCTCCGACCCGCCCAGGAGGAGAAGCCCATTTTCTGTCATGATTTTTTGTCATATAAGTAGGACCCCACCACATCTATGATGATACCGTGTTTTGTCATAATTATTGTCATAGAAGTGTCATAAGTATGATAGAAAAAAAAGTCGTTCAGCCCAAAATGTCATGGATGTGTCTTGTTTTTGTAGTGATAGCAACTGAACCAGTATCAAATACCCAGGGGCTACTATGAACACTAGTAAAGTACACGTCAATAACATGCATATCATATATACTTTTGTTCACTTTGACATCCTTCTTATCCGCCAAGTATTTGGGGCAGTTCTGCTTCCACTGACCATTTCCTTTGCAGTAGAAGCACTCAAATTCAGGCTTGGGCCTAGCTTTGGGCTTCTTCATGTGAGTGGCAACTTTCTTGCCATTCTTCTTTAAGTTCCCTTTCTTTCCCTTTTCCCTTTTACTTGAAACTAGTGGTCTTGTCAACTCTCCCGCAACCCGTTGTACCCTCTACTTGAACATGGTGCTTTATGCTTCATATTATTATCCAATGATGTGTTGCCATCCTATGATGTCTAAGTAGATTTTCGGTGTCCTATCAGTAATTGGTGAATTGCTATGATTGGTTTAATTTGCTTGTGGTTAAGTTGCTATCCTTTGGTGCCCATCATATGAGCGCGCGCGTGGATCACACTATAGGGTTAGTTGTCTGTTGATAGGACTATGTATTGGAGGGCAAGAGTGACAGAAGCTTCAACCTAGCATAGAAATTGATGCATACAGAATTGAAGGGGGACCAATATATATTAATGCTATGGTTGGGTTTTACCTTAATGAACGTTAGTATTTGTGGATGCTTGCTAATAGTTCCAATCATAAGTGCATAGAATTCCAAGTCAGGGATGACATGCTAGCAGTGGCCTCTCCCACATAAAACTTGCTATCGGTCTTGTAAACTAGTCAATTGCTTAGGGACAATTTCACAACTCCTACCACCACTTTTCCACACTCGCTATACTAACTTTATTGTTTCTTTATCTAAACAGCCCCTACTTTTTATTTACGCTCTCTTTATTATCTTGCAAACCTATCCAAAAACACCTACAAAGTACTTCTAGTTTTATACTTGTTCTAGGTAAAGCGAACGTCAAGGGTGCGTAGAGTTGTATCGGTGGTTGGTAAAATTTGAGGGAATATTTGTTCTACCTTTAGCTCCTCGTTGGGTTTGACACTCTTACTTCTCGAAAGAGGCTACAATTGATCCCCTATACTAGTGGGTTATCAAGACATTTTTCTGGCGCCGTTGCCGGGGAGCAATAGCGTGGGGTGAATATTCTCGTGTGTGCTTGTTTGCTTTATCACTAAGTAATTTTTATTTGATGTTCTAAGTTGTTTTCTATCTTTAGTTATGGGTAGGAAAAGCAAAATACCAAAAAAATAGTGGTACCTATTGTACCAATGGTTGAAGAACCACTCAAAATCTATCACACTCCTGAAGCTTTTTACTTGGATCATCTTCGATCCCTATGTGCTCGGGCTGAAACCCCAACTAGCTTAGTTGAGGGAAAATCTTTAGATGACCATGCTTGTTATGTGCGACACCGCATATCTGAAAAAGGGAAACTTTTACTGGATCAAATTCATCGTTTGCAATGCTATGCTTGGAATTTATGTGAAATATATGATGTTACTTGTTGTTCTGAAAACCCTAAGAAACACCTTCCCTACCAATGTGACTTTAGTGATAATGGAATCGTATCTTCATATTCTAAGGGTTTTTATAATTACTATGATGTTCAACAAATTGAAGAATTTGTTGCTTTTAAGGGTGTTTACGAAATTACTTCTTTGATTGAAAAGTATGATGCTACTCTTTACAAATCTGAAATTTTTGTCATACTTAAATATTGTTATGATAATTATGCTTCTAATGCCTATGTTAAATCATATATTGAGGACTCCTCCATTGTCCAAGAAGAGAGTAATATTTTGCAGGAGTCTATGGAAGAAGAAATTGATGAAACTATGAGCTCATTGGATGAAAAAGATGATGAGGAGAGCGAAGAACAAAAGGAGGAATATTGGATTAGCTACCCGTGCCCACCTTCTAATGAAAGTAACTCTCCAACTCATACATTATTTAATGTCACTTTGTTCTTACCGAAGGATGATTGCTATGATGATTGTTATGATCTCGTTGATTCTTTTGAAATACCCCTTTTTGATGAACTTGATGCTTGCTATGCTTGTGGCCATGATGCCAATATGAATGATGCTTATTGTGATGAACTTGCTATAGTTCCTTATGTTAAACATGAAATTGTTGCTATTGCACCCGCGCATGATAGTCCTATTATCTATTTCAGTTCTCCCAACTACACTATATCGGAGAAGTTTGCCCTTATTAAGGATTATGTTGATAGGTTGCATTTTACCGTTGCACATAAAGATTTTGATGAATGTAATATGCATGTGCTTGCTGCTCCTACTTGCAATTATTATGAGATAGGAACTACATCTCCACCTCTCTATGTTTCCAACATGATAAAATTGCAAGAAACTATTTATACTATGCATTGGCCTTTACTATGTGAGCATGAATTGTTCTTTTATGACATGCTAATGCATAGGAAGAGAGTTAGACTTCGCCACTGCTTGATATATGTTGCTTTGTGCTCACTACTAAATGCCAAATCACTGCTAATTCAAATTGGCTTTGATATACCTTGGGATCCGGGTGGATCCATTACTTGAGCACTATATGCCTAGCTTAATGGCTTTAAAGAAAGCGCTTCCAGGGAGACAACCCGGAAGTTTTAGAGAGTCATTTATTTTTGTTGAGTGCTTTTATAAAGTTTAAAAACAAAAAAATTAAGAGGAGAACCAAAAACTTTTTCAAAAAAGAAAAGCGAAAGTGAGAAAGATGAGCATTCTTAAAATGGGAGCTAGCCTTGAACTTTGTTCATGCCCATGGAAACTTTGTGACCCTTGATTACAGAAACTTTTCAACAAAAATAATTATCCCCTTGTACATTTCCTTTGTATTATAAAAGTAATGTGCCAAGGTTTGCCTTTAGGATGTTTACATTGCTTGTTGGTTTGTGCGGTGCAGAACAGAAACTTTGGCTGTAGTGCATGATTTTACATTTTTTTACTAGAACATCAAACGGTTCTGAAAATTTTTGCACTGTCTTTATTTACAATTTGTTTATTTTTTCAAATTTTGGCAGAATTGTTTGAGTACCAGAGGTATGGTGAATGTTCAGATTACTACAGACTGTCCTGTTTAAGACAGATTCTGTTTTTGATGCATTGTTTGCTTGTTTTGATGAAACTATCGATTTCTATTAGTGGATTAAGCCATGGAAAAGTTATATTACAGTAGCTACAGTGATTTGCTTTATTATACTAACGGATCTTACCGAGTTTTCTGTTGAGTTTTGTGTGGATGAAGTGTTCGAAGATTGAGGAAGTCTCGATGTGAGAAGGAGGATAGGCAAGAGCTCAAGCTTGGGGATGCCCAAGGCACCCCAAGTAAATATTCAAGGAGACTCAAGCATCTAAGCTTGGGGATGCCCTGGAAGGCATCCCATCTTTCTTCAACAAGTATCGGTAGGTTTTTGGATTCGTTTTGTTCATGCGATATGTGCAAATCTTGGAGCATCTTTTGCATTTAGTTTTCACTTTTCTTTTTTGCACCATGCTGGTATGAGATAGTCCTTGGTTGATTTATAGAATGCTTCATGTGCTTCACTTATATCATTCGAAGTTTGGATTGCATGTTTCTCTTCACATAGAAAACCGCCATTTGTAGAATGCTCTTTTGCTTCACTTATATTTGTTAGAGCATGGGCATATATTTTTTAGAAAGTATTAAACTCTCTTGCTTCACTTATATCTATTTAGAGAGATGACATGAATTGGTCATTCACATGGTTAGTCATAAAGTCCTACATAAAACTTGTAGGTCACTGAATATGATATATTTGATTCCTTGCAATTGTTTTGCAATATAAAGGTGGTGATATTAGAGTCATGCTAGTTGAGTAGTTGTGAAATTGAGAAGTACTTGTGTTGAGGTTTGCAAGTCATGTAGCATGCACATATGGTAAAATTTGTGTGACAAATTTGAAGCATGGGGTGTTCTTTGATTGCTTTCCTTATGAGTGGCGGTCGGGGACGAGCGATGGTCTTTTCCTACGAATCTATCCCCCTAGGGGCATGCATAGTAGTACTTTGCTTCGAGGGCTAATAAACTGTTGCAATAAGTATATGAGTTATTTATTACTAATGTGAGTCCATGGATTATACGCACTCTCACCCTTCCATCATTGCTAGCCTCTTCGGTACCGTGCATTGCCCATTCTCACCTCGAGAGTTGGTGCAAACTTCACCGGTGCATCCAAACCCCGTGATACGATACGCTCTATCACACATAAACCTCCTTATATCTTCCTCAAAACAGCCACCATACCTACTGTCGGTGTCAAAACCGACGGATCTCGGGTAGGGGGTCCCGAACTATGCGTCTAGGCCGGATGGTAACATGAGGCAAAAGACACGAAGTTTTACCCAGGTTCGGGCCCTCTCGATGGAGGTAAAACCCTACATCCTGCTTGATTAATATTGATGATATGGGTAGTACAAGAGTAGATCTACCACGAGATCGGAGAGGCTAAACCCTAGAAGCTAGCCTATGGTATGATTGTTCTGTATGTTGTCCTATGGACTAAAACCCTCCGGTTTATATAGACACCGGAGAGGGTTAGGGTTACACAAAGTCGGTTACAATGGTAGGAGATCTACATATCCGTATCGCCAAGTTTGCCTTCCACGCCAAGGAAAGTCCCTTCCGGACACGGGACGAAGTCTTCAATCTTGTATCTTCATAGTCCAGGAGTCCGGCTGAAGGTATAGTCCGGCCATCCGGACACCCCCTAATCCAGGACTCCCTCAGTAGCCCCTGAACCAGGCTTCAATGACGACGAGTCCGGCGCACAGATTGTCTTCGACATTGCAAGGCGGGTTCCTCCTCCAAGTACTTCATAGAAGATTTTGAACACAAAGATAGTGTCTGGCTCTGCAAAATAAGCTTCCACGTATTGCCATAGAGAGAATAATATTTACACAATCTAATTTGCTGACGTATTCCGTAGTGTGTCATCGCACCATGGCCAAGCCCTTATTCGAATCGCTTTATTGTCCCACCTCAGCGTGTCATGCGAGGTGGTTTTCTTGGCACGTCTCGTCGAAGCAGAGATCGTGTCCCCTTATTCCGGGATTCTCATCAATACGGGCGTGGGTAACCCAACTGTGCCATTGATTATGATGCTTCGAGATAAGCGAGTTTTACTAGGCTGGTGGGGACACGTAGTTCCGTCCACCCATATAAGGGGATAAGGATCCACCGTTTCACCTACGCCTTCTTCCTCCTTTGCCTATCCATTTTCGCGCACCCGAGCTCCAGCGCCCAAGTCCGCACTTCCCACCTCAACCTTCTCCAGCCATGTCCGGAGCGGGAGGCAAGTGGATGGTCTCATCTGTCATGGAGGGACACATCAAAGAACTGAGGAAGGCCAGATACTTGTCTAACAACATCGCTTACCGGCTTCCCGAAGAGGGGCAGCTCCTCCCCACCCCAAGGCCCCATGAGAGGGTAGTGTTCCTACCCCACTTCCTCCGCGGACTGAGCTTTCCTATCCAGCAATTCGTACGGGGACTCATGTTCTACTACGGCCTGGATTTCCATGATCTGGCCCTGAACTTCATCCTCAACATCTCGGCGTTTATCGTCGTGTGCGAGGCTTTCCTCTGCATCCGCCCCCATTTTGGCCTATGGCTCAAGACTTTCAATGTCAAGCCGAAGGTGGTGCGCGGCAACCAGGCGGAGTGCGGAGGTGCCATGGTGGGCAAGATGCCCAACGTCTTATGGCTCGAGGGCTCCTTTGTGGAGACCCTGAAGGGGTGGAAATCGGGGTGGTTTTACATCTCCGAGCCGCGTGACCCTGAGTGGGTCGCAGCCCTCGAGTTCCGGTCCGGACCCCCAACGCGGCTCACGTCCTGGAGAGAGACGGGCCTATCATGGGGCAGTAAAGGAGAGGTGACTAGACTGCAAACATGCATCCAAACCCTGGTGGACAAGCAGCTCAGGCTCGTCAACGTAGTCCAGGTTATGCTCATCCGCCGGATCCTCCCATGTCAACGACAGGCCTTCAATCTGTGGGAGTTCAACCTGGCGCAGCACCGAACTCTGAGCAGGCTCTTCGACACGACGTACGAAGATGTCTGGAAGGTGCTTTTCAAGGGCGCCGAGGCTCCTACATCCGCTACCGAGGATCGCGGGTTCAGCGCGCAGCGTCACGCCAGCGCGGTAAGTTGTTTGTGCCTTTTACAGGGTATTTAGTTTTTCATAGTTTAACTCTATGCAGGATCTAAGGTCCCTTACCTTTGATAGGCTTGGCAGGCGAAGTCCGGATAGATCGACTGTCCGGCTCCCTTGCCCAAAGAACCAGCTGATGCCCGCTTGGCGAAGTTGCTGGTTCCGGCACCTTATGTGGTGCCGGAGAAGAAGGCCGCGAAGAAGGCCACGGGGACCCGAAAAAGTGCCCGGCGCCGGGAGGTGTCGGGTTCATCATCCGACGGCTCCAAGGTGCATTCCTCCCGTGAAGATGAGGAGGAGGAAGAAGAGACCTCTCCCCCTCCAGCGGGGGGAGAGAAGAAAAGGAAGGCCGCCCTCACTGGGGAGGCGGAAGGGTCCAAGAAGGGGAAAACCCTTCCTCCAGACTACTCCACTGACGCCGACGACGGCGGAGAGGAGTGGACGCTCAGGGCCAAGCCCCTGGCGAAATCGTAAGTATCCGGATACCAGAGAAATTCATAGTATTCCTTTATTGCACAACTTTCCCTTATGTCGAATATGTTTATGCAGCCCACCCAAAGACCGGCTCGACGCATCGTCGAGCGGTTCACTGGACTCGTCGGATGTGAATTCACTTCTGACGGCTTCCTCCCCCCGCCCTATGGACCACGCCGAAGTGTTGTACCAACAGGTTCCAAGCCAGGAGGAGGTGGTCCTGGAGGCGCTGCAAGGCGACCTCCCGGACTCCAGGAGTAAAGGGGATAAAACCCCCCAGGGCTCCAAGTCTGGCTCTAGGCCGGACACTGCTCCGGAACCTTCAAAGGTTCCAGAGTCCGGTGGGCGACCTCCTTCCAAGAGGAGCAAGCCCACCGTGCCGGTGACCCCCGTCCAACCGGAGGCACCGGACAATCTATTGGAGGTGCTCAGAGGCGCCTCCATCGACGAGGAGCACCGCACCATTATGAGTGTGGTGGTCCAGAAGGTTCAGTCCGCCAAGAGCGGACTGACTGAAGCTTGTACTAGCCTTTTAACAGGCTTTGAGGTAAGTAAAGAATGTGTAAATAATATTACCGCATAGACAGTAGCCCCTGATGCTCTGTTTGGCGTTCGGGAAGAAAAGCCGAATAGAGGATCAAATAAAATTCGCAGGAGTCTAACAAAAAGGAGTCGATATGCGTGTGCAGGCTTCTCTGCTGGCGTCCGCCGCACTGACTGCGGAAGTGGACACGCTAAAGCAGAACCTCGAGCAGTCCGAGTAAGAGCTCGGGCATGTCAAGAAGCAGCTCGAGGACAAGGAAGGTAAGAAATACCTTGTTTAAATATATAAAAAAAGGTGCAATTGCAAAAAATGACAGGATTATTGTGGCTATTGTAGGGGCCACGTCTGAGGTGGCGACCCTTAAGCAAGCGCTGGTCGAGGCCGAGAAGAGGGCGGCCACGGAGCGCACCGAGTGGGAGAAGTATGAGGCCCAGGTTGGCAAGGTGCGGCAAGAGCTCCAGGTTCTCAAGAAAAAACATGAGAGTTTGGAGCTTGACTCAAAGACGCGAGCGTCCGAGCTCGCGGCGGCTATTGAAAATGCCAAGTCTGCCAAGGTCGAATCCCAGAAGACCCTCCAGGAGTTGGATGCGGTGAAAAAGATAGCGGCGGGTAAGGCATTATTTATGCAAAGCAAACACATAAACGTGAGTTACTTGTTACTTACCCGAATCCGGAGCTCTCCAGGAGCGTTCGAAGATCTTCCCCATAGCGTGTCTAATGCCGCCGCATTCTACTGAGCCGAGGAGGGCAGCTCGACAGAGAAGGTGTTCTGGTCTCAGTATGCTGAGGCCGGACACCCCATGCCCCTGAGCGACCAGCTGAAGCAACTGGCCGAGCTCCACAAGGCGGCCGAACAGGCCATGAAGGGCCTCATAGTTCGGTTGTGGCCTGGATAGGCTCTGCCTGGGAGCTATTTCGGGCTGGTGCGGCGGCTGGTGGGGGCCTGTCCAAGGCTCGAAGTCATCAAGCGCTCCGTCTGCATTGAAGGTGCCCGTAGGGCCCTTGCCCGTGCTAAGGTGCACTGGGGCAAGTTGGATGCTGAGAAGCTTGTGAAGGATGGGCCACCGCCGGGGAAAGAGCATCGCAAGCCCGAAAATTATTATACGGATGTTCTGAAGGGTGCCCGCCTTGTGGCGGATGAATGTTCCAGGGATGTAATTTTTGAGTAAAACTCGCTCGCTTTGTCCTGTGTGCTGAAAACTTGTTCATACGCGCTAAGCAATGCTGTTGGAATTTAAAATATTACCTTCTGTGCGGCTGTTTATTAATTCTGAGAGATGGCGAGTCGTTAGCTTCTGCCCTCGTGCCGCTAGAGCTGGGGTGTTCGGGGATAAACCTGAGCGCTCTTTTTACCATGCTTGGGTCCTTCGAGGGAGGCGCTCAGCACAACAAACAAGGCAATCAGACTATAATGCGTGAACACTCTCACTTAGCCATAGAATTCTATAATTTTAAATTTTGGAGAAGCCCCTAGTATTCGGAAGACCAAGTTCGGGGCGCTATCCACGCCTTGGCCGGACAGAGCCGACTCCTCGCTCTAAGCGGCATAAGTCTTTAGGGACTCGAAAAACCTCTCGAACAGCGACCAGCTCTCACTACATCATGACAGTCAGTTTTAACTTTCTCTACTGAGGTGCTCGACCCAGCTCAACTGGGGCACAATCGCAGTAGTTCTCCTAGTGCTACCTTAGCCGACACAGCGGAACGTAAGGCACCAAAACATAGGAGCCGGGCAAACCCAACTATTGACCCAAGACATGATTCGGAGCCGATGCATATAATGCTATAAGTTCGCGGTGCCGCACTTGTTAAAGTGTTCAGACTTCTCACACCATATTGAGGGGTACTAAAGCCCCTGGCGTATTTTGGCCGTACCAAAGTGTACGGGTGCAACATGTCGTCAAGGAACATATATTTGTAAAAAAAGGGTAATGCAAAAATAGACAAAAGCTATGCATTGTTTATTAAAAAGGGATGTGATCAAAGCAGAACGATACAAATAATGCGATAAGCAAAAGGTTGGACTATTTAACATGTCCGTTCCAGGAGCAGGCTACGGAATGGTATGCGAAACAGGTATACTGCTCGTGATAGAGACCACCTGGGAGTTCCGTAATGCGGCATGGCTTGTCTGCTTCCCTGCTTCTTGCATCGTTTGTGCGGCAATTGAACTGCCAAACAGGCCTTCCGAAGAGTGGAGTCCTAAAAGTAAGAGAAAATTAAAAAATCGGCAGCCCTTGGTGCGGTGTAAGCCGTGTTTCGGGCGTGCCGTGATGGTGCCCCTCCCCCTGTGCCCATGGTATTTCGAGAGCGTAGTTATGTACGCGAAGCACTGGCGTCGCATTTTTGTGAGGGCTGGGGTTGGGGCCGCATTGCTACGCCTGCTCGGAACGTGCCAGGCGATCTTGTTGTCGTTTACTCCAGGCGCGCTTGACGGTGTCCGGACGTTTAATGGCCGGACTGGAGAACTGCCTAGAGAGGCTACTTTGTACTTCCGCTGCAAGGGCCGATGTGTGCTCCTCCGTTTGGAGGGAGCGTTCAGTGTTTCCATTGAACGTAATTACTCCTCGAGGGCATGGCATCTTGAGCTTAAGGTATGCGTAGTGCGGTACCACGTTGAACTTGGCGAATGCGGTTCGCCCGAGCAGTGCGTGATAGCCACTACGGAATGGGACTATGTCGAAGATTAACTCCTTGCTTCGGAAATTATCCAGAGATCCGAAGACCACTTCAAGTGTGACTGAGCCTGTATAGTTGGCCTCTACACCTGGTATTACGCCTTTAAAGGTCGTTTTGGTGGGCTTAATCCTCGAGGGATCCGTGCCCATTTTTCGCACTGTATCCTGGTAAAGCAGGTTCAGGCTGCTGCCGCCATCCATAAGGACTCTGGTGAGATGAAATCCATCAATAATTGGGTCCAGAACCAATGCGGTGAATCCGCCATGATGGGTGCTAGTGGGATGGTCCCTTCGATCAAAGGTGATCGGGAAGGAGGACCATGGGTTGAACTTTGGGGCGACTGGCTCTACCGTGTATACGTCCCTTAACGCGCGCTTCCGCTCCCTCTTAGGGATGTGGGTTGCGTATATCATGTTCACCGTCCGCACTTGTGGGGGAAAACCCTTCTGTCCACTGTTGTTCGGCGGCCGGGGCTCTTCGTCGTCGTCGCTATGCAGCCCCTTGTCTTTATTTTCGGCATTTAACTTGCCTGCTTGCTTGAACACCCAACAATCCCTGTTGGTGTGATTGGCCGGCTTTTCGGGGGTGCCATGTATCTGGCACAAGCGGTCGAGTATTCGGTCCAAACTGGATGGGCCCCTAGGATTTCTTTTGAATGGCTGTTTCCGCTGACCGGATTATAGCCTCTGAATCCGGCAACTGCCGTATCCTCAGCATTGTCGCCGTTAATGCGGCGCTTCTGCTTGTTGCGACGCGACCTGCCACTACTGTCCCTGGTATCCGAATTACCAGGGTTCTTGGTCATATTGTTGCTACGAGCAAGCCAGCTGTCTTCTCCAGCGCAAAAGCGGGTCATGAGTGTTGTGAGTGTTGCCATAGATTTTGGCTTTTCCTGTCCAAGGTGCCGGGCAAGCCACTCGTCACGGATATTGTGCTTGAAGGCTGCTAGGGCCTCTGCATCCGGACAGTCGACTATTTGATTTTTCTCTGTTAGGAACCGTGTCCAAAATTGCCTGGCTGATTCCTCTGGCTGCTGAATTACATGGCTTAGGTCATCGGCGTCTGGTGGTCGCACATAAGTGCCCTGGAAATTGTCGAGGAATGCGGCTTCCAGGTCCTCCCAACAACTGATTGATGCTGCCGGCAAGCTGTTAAGCCAATGCCGAGCTGGTCCTTTGAGCTTGAGTGGTAGGTATTTGATGGCGTGGAGATCATCGCCGCAGGCCATGTGGATATGAAGGAGATAATCCTCGATCCATACCGCAGGATATGTTGTGCCATCATATGATTCGATGTTTACTGGTTTGAAACCCTCGGGGATTTGATGATCCATTACTTCGTCTGTGAAGCATAGTGGGTGTGCGGCACCTCTATACTGGGCTATGTCATGACGTAGCTCCAATGAGCTTTGTCTACTGTGTTCGGCCCTACCGGATTTGTATCTAGCGCGACGGTTATCGTCTCAAGTCGTGGGGCACCCACGCGATTCGTAGATCGATCTTGTTTGCCTTGCCTTGTCCTCCAACATATCTCGCAGGTCTGGCGCATTTTCCCGTGCCTTGGTACGGGGTGCGGCTTGAGTGGAGGGACGAGAGGCCTCTTTGTCGCGGCCACGAGGTGGCCGGTCGGCCGTATCAAGTGCTTCCTCCTCTAATCGGGGTAGCAACCTACACTTTGAGTAGCTCTTGGAGGGGCGTTCGAGTTTATGCTCTTCGGCCGCAAGGACTTCAGTCCATCTGTCGACTAGCAAATCTTGATCAGCTCGAAGCTGTTGTTCTTTTTTCTTGAGGCTTCTTGCCATGCCCATAAGCCTGCGTTGAAAACACTCTTGCTCGATGGGATCCTCTGGCACGATGAATTCATCGTCGTCGAGGCTTGCCTCGTCTTCGGAGGGAGGCATATAATTATCGTCCTCGACCTCTCTGTCTGCCGCTCTCTCATGAGGGCTGGCTTCTCCATCCTCCTGTGCTGAATCTTGCTAGAGGGGGTTTTCTTGAGCACTCTCCAGAGTATTATTATCTCCCGTGCTGGAATCACCATATTTGTTTTGGCGGGATTTTGAGCGGCGCCGCTGACGCGGGCGCTTAGGGTGTTTCTTGGAGGGGTCATCCTCCGTTGTTTCATCGCCATCTCCTTCTTTTGGGGTGTTCACCATGTATATGTCATATGACGAGGTGGCTTTCCAGGGCCCAATAGGCGCTGCTTCTTCATCGTCTCCTGCATCGGCGTCCATACCGTCGATGTCTTCGGAGTCGAAGTTGAGCATGTCGGTTAAATCGTTGACAGTGGCTACAAAGTGGGTGGTGGGTGGGCTTTGAATTTCTTCATCGTCCATATCCCAACCTTGCTGACCGTAGTCCGGCCAGGGCTCTCCTGATAAAGAGAGAGACTTTAGTGTCATCAGAATATCGCCGAAAGGCGAGTGCTGAAAGATGTCTGCGGTAGTAAACTCCATGATCGGTGCCCAATCAGATTCGATCGGCAGGGGTGCGGAGGGTCCGGATTCCGGAGAGGAGTCCGTCTCCTTGGAGTCACGAGTCTCGCGGAGTGCGGGGCTGGTGTTCGGCTCGATCGCCGTTGGGATTGCAGCCCCCGAGGCGGCGTCCAACCACCCATCCTCGATCGGCGCAGTTGGCTCCGACTTAAGGGTTGAAACCGATGCGAGTGCGGCCTCCAGGGCACTGTTCAGTGACAGAGCTAGATCATGCTCGTCGTGACAGTGCGGTGCACTCGGCAGTGGCTCGAATCCGTCGAAGATCAAGTCCCCGCGGATGTCAGCCGTGTAGTTTAAACTTCCAAATCCGACCTCACGGCCAGGGGCATAGCTTTTGATCTACTCCAGATGGCCAAGTGAATTGGCCCGCAGTGCGAAGCCGCCGAAGACGAAGATCTGACCGGGGAGGAAGGTCTCACCCTGGACTGCATTTCTATTGATGATCGTAGGAGCCATCAAGCCTAACGGCGACGACACAGAGGAACTCTCAATGAAAGCACCAATGTCAGTGTCAAAACCGGCGGATCTCGGGTAGGGGGTCCCAAACTGTGCGTCTAGGCCGGATGGTAACAGGAGGCAAGGGACACGAAGTTTTACCCAGGTTCGGGCCCTCTCGATGGAGGTAAAACCGTACGTCCTGCTTGATTAATATTGATGATATGGGTAGTACAAGAGTAGATCTACCACGAGATCTGAGAGGCTAAACCCTAGAAGCTAGCCTATGGTATGATTGTTGTTCTGTATGTTGTCCTACGGACTAAAACCCTCCGGTTTATATAGACACCGGAGAGGGTTAGGGTTACACAAAGTCGGTTACAATGGTAGGAGATCTACATATCCGTATCACCAAGCTTGCCTTCCACGCCAAGGAAAGTCCCTTCCGGACACGGGACGAAGTCTTCAATCTTGTATCTTCATAGTCCAGGAGTGCGGCTGAAGGTATAGTCCGGCCATCCGGACACCCCCTAATCCAGGACTCCCTCACCTACCTATCATTGCATTTCCATAGCCATTCCGAGATATATTGCCATGCAACTTCCATCATCATCATATACATGACTTGAGCATTTATTGTCATATTGCTTTGCATGATCGTAAGATAGCTAGCATGATGGTTTGTCCGTTTTTTGATGTCATTGCTACGCTAGATCATTGCACATCCTGGTACACCGCCGGAGGCATTCATATAGAGTCATACTTTGTTCTAGACATCGAGTTGTAATATTGAGTTGTAAGTAAATAAAAGTGTGATGATCATCATTATTAGAGCACTGCCCTAGTGAGGAAAGGATGATGGAGACTATGATTCCCCCACAAGTCGGGATGAGACTCCAGACTTAAAAATAAATAAAAGAGGCCAAAGAAGCTCAAATAAAAAAAGAGGCCAAAGAAGCCCACCAAAAAAAATTAGAGAAAAAGAGAGAAGGGGCAATGTTACTATCCTTTTACCACACTTGTGCTTCAGAGTAGCACCATGTTCTTCATATAGAGAGTCTCTTGAGTTATCACTTTCATATACTAGTGGGAATTTTCATTATAGAAGTTGGCTTGTATATTCCGATGATGGGCTTCCTCAAATGCCTAAGGTCTTCATGAGCAAGCAAGTTGGATGCACACCCACCTAGTTTCCAGTTTGAGCACTCATACACTTATAGCTCTTAGTGCATCTGTTGCATGGCAATCCCTACTCCTCACATTGACATCAATTGATGGGCATCTCCATAGCCCGTTGATTAGTCGCGTCAATGTGAGACTTTCTCCTTTTTATTTTCTCCACACAACCTCCACCATCATATTCTATTCCACCTATAGCGTTAAAAAGTATGAACCAATTGCTCGGCTTGTCATCGGGGTTGTGCATGACGGGAGCATTTTGTGCGACAAAAATGAAGCATGGCCAAACTATATGATTTTGTAGGGATGATCTTTCTTTGGCTATGTTATTTTGAGAGGACATAATTGCTTGGTTAGTATGCTTGAAGTATTATTGTCTTATTGTCAAATGATAGACTATTGCTTTGAATCACTCGTGTCTTAATATTCATGCCATGATTAGATACACGATCAAGATTATTATAGGTAGCATTCCACATCAAAAATTATCTTTTTTATCAGTTACTTGGGGATGCTGATATGTCTCCGTCGTATCAATAATTTTTGATTGTTCCATGCCAATATTATACAACTTTCATATACTTTTGGCAACTTTTTATACTATTTTTGGGATTAACATATTGATCCAGTGCCCAGTGCCAGTTCCTGTTTATTGCATGTTTTTTGTTTCGCAGAAAATCCATATCAAAAGGAGTCCAAATGGGATAAAAACTGATGGAGATTTTTTTGAAATATATGTGATTTTTGGGAAGAAGAATCAACGCGAGACGATGCCCGAGGGGGCCATGAGGCAGGGGGGCGCGCCCTGGGCCCCCGTGGCCACCCCGTAAGGAGGTTGGTGCCCTTATTTCGCCGCAAGAAAGATAATATCCGGATAGAGATCATGTCAAAAATTCAGCCCAATCGGAGTTATGGATCTCCGACAATTTAAGAAATGGTGAAAGGGCAGAATCAGGGAACGCAGAAACAGAGAGAGATAGAGAGACAGATCCAATCTCGGAGGGGCTCTCGCCCCTCCGCCGCCATGGAGGCCATGGACCAGAGGGAAAACCCTTCTCCCATCTAGGGAGAAGGTCAAGGAAGAAGAATAAGAAGAAGGGGGGCTCTCTCCCCCTCTCTCCCGGTGGTGCCGGAACGCCACCAGGGCCATCATCATGTGACGGCGATCTACACCAACACCTCCGTCATCTTCACCAATATCTTCATCATCTTCCCCCATCTATCTACAGCGGTCCACTCTCCCGCAACCCGTTGTACCCTCTACTTGAACATGGTGCTTTATGCTTCATATTATTATCCAATGATGTGTTGCCATCCTATGATGTCTAAGTAGAATTTCGTTGTCCTATCGGTAATTGGTGAATTTCTATGATTGGTTTAATTTGCTTGTGGTTATGTTGCTGTCCTTTGGTGCCTATCATATGAGTGCTCGTGTGGATCACACCATAGGGTTAGTTGTATGTTGATAGGACTATGTATTGGAGGGCAAGAGTGACAGAAGCTTCAACCTAGCATAGAAATTGATGCATACGGGATTGAAGAGGGACTAATATATATTAATGCTATGGTTGCGTTTTACCTTAATGAACATTAGTAGTTGCGGATGCTTCCTAATAGTTCCAATCATAAGTGCATAGAATTCCAAGTCAGGGATGACATGCTAGCAGTGGCCTCTCTCACATAAAACTTGCTATCGGTCTAGTAAAGTAGTCAATTGCTTAAGGACAATTTCGCAACTCCTACCACCACTTTTCCACACTCGCTATACTAACTTTGTTGTTTCTTTATCTAAACAGCCCCTATTTTTTATTTACGCGCTCTTTATTATCTTGCAAACCTATCTGTCGGTGTCAAAACCAGCGGATGTCGGTGTTCTGGGAACGGGGGTCCCCAGACTTGCCTGCCTGCTGCCTGCGGCGTGGCTCAAGTGGGGGCCCAGCGCAGCCCATCTTCATCAGCGCAAGCTCAAGACCCTCGCGAGGGGCCAAGCCTCGCAGGGCGGACGACGGGAAGCTTCCTCAGAGGCAGCCTCATCAGGCAGGCTCGCGAGGAGGTGGAGAGATCAAGGCAGGGGTACCTCGCAAGGAACCCGTGACGCAAGCCATGATGATCGAGACCAGGCGGGTGCCAGGCGGGCGCCGGCCTGCGCAGTGTCCTTGTTTCCCCTTTGGTGCAAAGGGGGCAAGCACAGTCCAAGGTATCAGGCAAAGTTTACCATTCTAGTGCAACAAGACCAAGACCAGCCGGACGGCCGGACGGAGGTCACCGTGGAGCACAAGACGGCGTCATCACCAGTGCTTTTGGCAGCCGAAGACCACCTTTGGTCAGGGTAACTTGTACTAGATGTTCTCCTTCAAAATGGCCAATTGTTGGCGCCCTTCCCGCTCGTTATTTGGGGAGAGGCCCAGGGCCTCTATAAATAGAGCTAGCCACCACAGGGTAGAGAGACGGCCAGAGATCTGGTAGAACCCTAGCAGAGAGGGAAGAAGAACCCAGCAGAGACTAAGTACAACAAACCGCACTAGCTCAAGAACACCCCTCGCGAGGCTGTTCTTCCCTTGTACTGTCCATCATCATCCCCAGAGGCAATCCATCACACCACACACTGGAGTAGGGCATTACACCACAACGGTGGCCCGAACCAGTATAAACCTCGTGTCTCTTGTGTTGTTCACCATTTTCATCTTAGTTCGCACGAGAGGATCGGACGTAGATCAGTAGGGGAGAGATCTCCGCGCGCACCCCAGTGTTCGAACCTCCAGGTTCTGCCGGAACCCGAAATCCGACATTTGGCGTGCCAGGTAGGGGTGCACCGGAGTCCTCCCTCCTGATGACCCGCTCTTCCCCAACATCGCATCCTGCCCTCATGGAGGACAACGCGTCGCCCGCTCCAGCAACGGATGTCGACACCAGGGCCAGGGGGCTCCGGACCTTGGCCCCCACCTTGCGACAGGTGCAGTGGCCGTGCAAGTTCAGGCCTGAGACGCCGCCGCGCTACGACGGCGCGACGGACCCGATGATTTTCCTCCTGACATACGAGGAGGCCATCCTCAGGGATGGGGGCGATGACCGGGTGATGGCCAACTGGTTACCCATGGCCCTCACCAGTGTCCCGCGCGCGTGGCTCCTCCACCTACCGACGACCTCTGTCACCTCCTGGGAAGAGCTGCGTGACCTCTTCTTCGCCCGTTTCGCCGCACCAGCGCCGCCTGTCGTTGCAGCTCTCCTGGGTGGCTCCCAGGCACCACCCTTGAGCCATCACATCAAGCCGTTCACCCGCCGGATCAGCACCGCCTCCAAGCGCCGAGAAGCCCCCCCCCCGGGGCTGGGTGGCGCCCGAGGCCGATCTAACCTTCGACTCGGAGGACCACCCCTTTCAACCCCCTTGGTTCGGGCGCACTCCTGATGCCGCACACCCCAACCATCTGCCAGGTGGCCGTCACCAGGACCCTCATCGACGGTGGTGCCGGCCTCAGCGTGCTCTCGGTGGAGGCCTTCAGCCTCGTCCACGTGCCGCTGGAGCGGCTCCGACCCAGCAGGCCTTTCTCGGGCGTCGGAGCCGGTTCCACCGCCTCCTTGGGACAGATCCACCTCCCAGTGACCTTCGGCACCTACGACAACTTCCGCACGGAGCTGATCGACTTCGACATCGCCCCCATCGACCTCCCCTACAACGCCATCCTTGGCTATCTGGCCCTGGCTCGGTTCATGGCAGCAACTCACCTGGTGTACAACCTCATGAAGATGCCTAGGAGCAGCAGCGTCCTCACCGTGTCAGGAGACACAAGGGATGCGCTGCAGGTGCTCCAGCTTGTTTTCATGGCGGCCACGGTGGCATAGCCCACTAGCACCGACGCCCTTGAGCCCAAGGGGGCTGCGCCGGCTAAAAAGAAGCAGCTATTCACCCAAGACAAGGCAGAAACCAAGCAGGTACCAGTCGACGAGGACGGGTCCGCTAGCGCCACCTTCACCATAGGGGCCAACCTCGAGCCCGAGTAGGAGAAAGCCCTGATCGGGTTCCTGCGTGCGAACAAGAAGGTGTTTGCGTGGGAACCTGATCACTTAGCAGGGGTCCCAAGGGAAGTGATTGAGCATTACCTCAACGTGTGCCCCAATGTGCACCCCGTGAAGCCGAAGGCAAGGCGTCAGTCTACTGAGAAGCAGGCTTTCATCGTTCAAGAGACCCGGAAACTGGAAGCATCAGGGGTTATCCGCGAGGTCCGATTCCCCGATTGGCTGGCTAATCCTATTGTCGTGCCAAAGAAGGGGGGAAGGAGCGCATGTGTGTCGACTTCACCAACCTCAACAAAGCCTGGCCGCAGGACCCAGTTCCGCTCCCCCGCATTGACCAGATAGTCGACTCCACCCCAGAGTGTGACCTATTGTGCTTCCTGGATGCCTTCTTGGGCTATCACCAGATCAAGATGGCGGTGGAAGACGTGGAGAAGACTGCTTTCCTAACCCCGTGTGGGGTGTACTGCTATACGTGCATGCCATTTGGGTTGCGCAATGCAGGCGCAACCTTTCAGCGGCTGATGCACATCGCTTTCAACGCAGGCGCAACCTTTCCTAATCTCGGGAGGAACGCTAAGGCTTACGTCGACGACATCATGGTGAAGTCTCGGGAGGTAAAAACCCTGATACAGGACCTGGAGGAAACCTTCACGAGCCTTAATGAAGTGGATCCCAGAGAAATGCGTGTTTGGAGTCCCCTCGGGCAAGTTCCTGGGCTTCCTAGTATCCCACAGAGGCATAGAGGCCAACCCGGAGAAGGTCAAGGCGGTCGAGGACATGAGCCCGCCGAAGACCCTCAGGGAGATGCAGAAGCTCACCGGGCGTGTAACCGCGCTAGGGCCTTTCATATCCAAGATAGGGGAGTGAGCACTGCCCTTCTTCAAGCTTATGAAGAAGAAAGGCCCCTTCAAACGATCAAGAGCTGGGGGCTCCGTTGCCTCAGGAAACGCCTCGACCCCAGGAGGACGCAAGCTGCGTCAGCACCCTCAACCTCGTCGAGCACCTCGTGTATTTCGTCAACACAGTGCTACGGGACACGAGGGCACGGTACCCCATGCCTCAAAAGCTCCTCCTCGTGCTATTGGTGGCCTCGTGCAAGCTGCGGCACTACTTCCAAGGCCACCCCATCAAGGTCGTCTCGGCATACCCCTTGGAGAGGGTACTCAGGAGCCCCAACTCAGCTGGAAGGGTCGCTGAACGGAACATCGAACTACAAGCATTTCAGCTGGAATTTAGTATGACCAGGATCATCAAGGGAGCCGCACTTGCGGATTTCGTGGCAGAATGGGCAGAAGCACCGGGTATCGAGGCAGGCGAAGACCGGTCACTTTCCACAGGAAGCGAAGCGCCGGACGACTGGGTCATGTACTTCAATCGGGCGTTCTCCCGACATGGCGCGGGAGCTGGTGTGGTGCTCGTATCCCCCACTCAAGACAAACTCTATTACGCCATGCAACTTTGCTTCCAACACGGAGAGAAGATCTCCAACAATATAGCAGAGTACGAAGGCCTGATAGCAGGCTTAAAAGCCGTGATCGTCATAGGGGTAAAGCACCTCACCATCAAGGGCGATTCAGAGCTCCACGTCAACTTCTCCAACAAGATATATGAGCCAAAGTACGAGCACATGGAAGCTTACCTCGCTGAAGTCCGCGGGATGGAGAAACAGTTCTGGGGGCTGGAGCTGTAGCATGTGCCTCACGGCACCAATCAGGAGGCCGACAACATTGCCAAGAGGGCGTCTAGGCGGCTGCCCCAGGAGCCTGGCATCTTCGAGGAGCGGCTCTTCAAGCCCTCAGCGGTGCCGTCGCTATCGGGCACGGCGCAACCAAGGGAGGAACCTCCTCAGCCGCCTGCCTCGGGAGCTCCGGTCTACGGCCCAGCCTCAGGGGCACGCCTGCTCCTGGCGTTAGAGCCTCAGGAAGGGTGTTGGATCCCGGAGCTCAAGAACTACCTGATGCAAGGGACTCTGCCGGAGAATAAGGAGACGCGGAGCGTGTGGCGCGGTAGGCCACGACGTATTGCATCAGGGATGGATCTCTACAGGAAGCGACCGAATGACGTGTCCTTACGTTGCATCTCCCGAGAGCAAGGGAAGGAGCTACTGGCGAACATACACGGCAGAGACTGTGGGCACCACTCGTCATCATGGACCCTCGTCGGCAAGGCATTCCGTAGTGGATTCTATTGGCCCACAGCACTCAACAACGCTGTTGAGCTTGTGAAGGCTTGCGAGGCCTGCCAGTTTCACGCTAAGCAGATCCATCAGCCTGCGGGGGGTCTACAGACTATACCCCTCTCATGGTCGTTCGCAGTTTGGGGGCTCGACATTCTAGGCCCGTTTTCTCGGGCGCCAGGGGGCTATCGCTGCCTCTACGTCGCCGTGGACAAATTCACCAAGTGGGCTGAGGTGGAAGCCGCCCGCACAGTCCTGGCAGGCTCAGCGTCAAATTCATCAAGGGCCTTGTGAGCCGATTTGGGGTGCCCAACCGCATCATCACCGACAACGGTTCGCAATTCACCAGTAATCTCTTCAAAACATATTGTGCTAACCTTGGAACGCAGATATGCTATGCTTCGGTAGCACACCCCCAGAGCAACGGCCTGGCCGAGCGGGCCAACGCGGAGGTCCTGAGGGGCCTCAAAGCCAGGACCTTCAAGAAGAAGCTGGAAGCCTGCGGCAAGGGCTGGTACAACGAGCTCCAGTCCATGATGTGGTCAATCCGCACGACAGCGACCAAGCCGACTGGCGAGACCCCGTTCTTCCTCGTCTACGGAGCAGAGGCCGTTCTCCCTCATGAGGTTAGGTGTCGCTCCGCATAGGTCCTGGCATTCGACGAGGCTCAACAGGACGCCATGCGGGGGACGGATCTCGTGCTGGGGGAGGAACGCCACGGGAAGCCGCACTATGAGCGGCAAGGTATCAACAGGCGCTACGACGATACCACTGCCGCAACATCTGCCCCAGGACCCTTGAGGTAGGGGATCTCGTGCTCAGACGGGTTCTCTCCAGGGAAGGGCTGCACAAGCTCTCACCCATGTGGGAGGGCCCGTTCAAGGTTGTTCATGTTTCCAGGCCTGGCTCCGCGCGCTTGGAGACTCCGGAGGGAGTACCCATCCAGAACGCATGGAACATTCAACATCTCCGGAGGTTCTACCCCTGAGCGAGGCCTAGCGCCTAGGAAAGGCTCGGTGCCTATGAAGAAGGCTAATGCCTGTGAAGCTATCACGTTTTGGGAAAGGCCCGGTGCTTGTGAAGAAGGCCAATGCATGTGAAGCTATCGCGTTTTGGGAAAGGCCCGGTGCCTGTGAAGAAGGCCAATGCCTGTGAAGCTATCGCGTTTTGGGAAAGGCCCGGTGCCTGTGAAGAAGGTGAATGCCTGTGAAGCTATCAAGTTTTGGGGAAGGCCCAGTGCCTGTGAAGAAGGCGAATGCCTATGAAGCTATCGCATTTTGGGAAAGGCCCGGTGCCTGTGAAGAAGGCGAATGCCTGTGAAGCTCGCCGCCCGTGACACTCTCACGTAATAATGAGTGGGGCTGTACACGCCCCGGAGTCTCCGGATTGCTGCCCTCGGGCCTCGGGGGCTCCCGCCCATGCCCAGTGGCAGCACTTAGCTCCACACTGGTGAGAAGACGTCGAAGACTAGAATAGGTGCCGGACGTGGCTTTCCCATTTGCTTTCTGCAGTTGGCTTGTTTATTCCCGTTTGAAGTTTTATTGGAGTTGCTGACATTCCTAGCTTGTGACTCTTTGTCTTTCTCGCTCGCTCACCTCGTTTTCTCTCTCACAAGCCTCGCGAGGGGTGTTCGCGGGCGCCCTCGCGAGCGTCTTCTGCCCCGACCGTCTGGAGCTTTCCTGTCCGAGTCCTCTTCCGGAGCACCCCTCCCAGTCTGTGCCCCACGGGCATCGCGACACGAGTGCAGGACCTAGGCTGATCGCCCCCACAACCAAGACCGTAAGCTACCCCTCTAACTAATCCTTGCAAGGCATGAAGCGCACGGCGAGGCCTCAGCCTTCGGAGGCGAGGGCCGCGTCAAGCTCCACCAAGCTCAAATGACTCCCGCACATGGACACGCAACACGGAAACATAGCGCAGAAATGTTAAAAGCAACGCGACACTTGACAGCAACAGTTCTAACACGCCCCCACGGGGCCCTGTACTATCTTCTTCTTACGTAGGAAAGGTAGGAAACAAAATGGACACGACCTGTCCAACACCAACCTACAGCACAAGCTCAAGCTGCTCCTGGGGATCATGCGGACGCCTCCTCTCGCTTCGCCAGGGCGCAGCGGCGGGTGGATCCACGGCCTTCACCTAGGCGGGCGCGACGGGGCGGGGGCTGGTCGCGGCCACTGCTGGAGGAGCTGCTGCCTGAGGGAGAGTCACCGAAACTTGGCGAACCCCGAGCACCGCCGTCTATACGCTAGTCGCCATCTTCATCCTGGTCAGTGCCGGGGCTGGGCAGGCGGCCGCAGTCGTCGTCTTCGGTGCAGCACCCGGCACGGCGACCATCTTCCCCAAACACCCTCACGTAGAGGGTGGCGTCGCCATCGAACTTGAAGTACAGGGTACAACACCGGCCCAGGCCGCCCGCGCGGGCAAAGGTTTGCTAGCCGTGCGTCACCGCCCCGTTCCCAGAGACGGAGACCTCCAGCGAAGCCCAGGAGGCCCTGCTGCAGCAGCCGTCTGCCTGGAGCCGGAAGCCGCACCGAGTGCTGGTCGGCAGTTCATCTACGAAGAAACGTGGGAGCTGGAGTTGGGTGCTGGATGGGTCCGCCGACCGCACGACGAACTCCGGCACCACCTCCGCAGGGCGGAAGCGTGGTCTAGGGGGCGCACACCCACGGTGTGCCCCCCGTCGGCAACCGGGCGCTCACCACCACGCAGGGAACCACCTCCATGACCGCGGGAGGCTACCACGGGGACCGTGGTGTACTTGCGAGGGCGGCCTCGGCCGCGCTTGGTCGGGGGAGGGTCGGGCCCTGCCCGGGGGGCCTTTCCTTTCTCCGCGACCGAGAATCTCTTTGGGGCCATGGGGACGGCGATTGGCCAAGAATAAGAAAAGGAGCAGCAAGAAGGGATGGACTGAAGGGGCTTGCCCAGCCCCGTACTTATAGCCGGAGGAGGCCAACCGCCGAGCACCATGATCGCAGGTAATCATGACCGGTTTCTCTGCATGCAGGGACTTGTCAAGTCGTGCGGTCGCCGAGGCGTCGTGGGAAGCGCATACGCCCATGTCTAGTCAACCGCCACGCGGCACCCAAGGTCACAGGCTGTTGGGGCCCACGGCGCTTCGCGCTCACCCCTTCGCTTCCCTGCCAGGCCAAGCCCAGGCGCGCCTTGGTCCCGGGGGCTACTGTCGGCCTTCTGGGAATGGGGGTCCCCAGACTTGCCTGCATGCGGCCGGCGACGTGGCTCAAGTGGGGGCCCAGCGCGGCCCATCTTCATCAGCGCAAGCTCAAGACCCTCGCGAGGGGCCAAGCCTCGTGGGGCGGATGACAAGAAGCTTCGTCAGAGGCAGCCTCATCAGGCAGGCTCGCGAGGAGGCGGAGAGATCAAGGCAGGGGTATCTCGCGAGGAACCCGTGAAGCAAGCCATGATGATCGAGACCAGGCGGGCGCCGGCCTGCGCAGTGTCCTTGTTTCCCCTTTGGTGCAAAGGGGGAAAGCACAGGCCAACGTATTGGGCAAAGGTTACCATTACGGTGCAACGAGACCAAGACCAGCCGGACGGAGGTCACCGTGGAGCCCAAGACGGCGTCATCACCAGTGCTTTTGGCAGCTGAAGACCACCTTTGGTCAGGATAACTTGTACTAGATGTTCCCCTTCAAAATGGACAATTGTTGGCGCCCTTCCCACTCATTATTTGGGGAGAGGCCTAGGGCCTCTATAAATAGAGCTAGCCACCACAGAGTAGAGAGACGACCAGAGATCTGGTAGAACCCTAGCAGAGAGGGAAGAAGAACCCAGCAGAGACTAAGTAGAACACACTGCACCAGCTCAAGAACACCCCTCGCGAGGCTGTTCTTCCCTTGTACTGTCCATCATCAGCCCCAGAGGCAATCCATCACACCACACACTGGAGTAGGGTATTACACCACAACGGTGGCCCGAACCAGTATAAACCTCGTGTCTCTTGTGTTGTTCATCATTTTCATCTTAGTTCGCACGACAGGATCGGACATAGATCAGTAGGGGAGAGATCTCCGCGTGCACCCCAGTGTTCGAACCTCAAGGGTCTGCCGGAACCCAAAATCCAACAGCAGATCTCGGGTAGGGGGTCCCAAACTGTGCGTCTAAGGCGGATGGTAACAGGAGGCTGGGGACATGATGTTTTACCCAGGTTCGGGCCCTCTTGATGGAGGTAAAACCCTATGTCCTGCTTGATTTATTCTTGATAATATGAGTAGTACAAGAGTTGATCTACCACGAGATCGGAGAGGCTAAACCCTAGAAGCTAGCCTATGGTACGATTGTATGTTGTCCTACGGACTAAAACCCTCCGGTTTATATAGACACCCGAGGGGGCTAGGGTTACACAAGGTCTGTTACAAAGGAGGAGATATACATATCCGTATTGCCTAGCTTGCCTTCCACACCAAGTAGAGTCCCATCCGGACACGGGACAAAGTCTTCAATCTTGTATCTTCATAGTCCAACAGTCTGGCCAAAGGATATAGTCCGGCTGTGCGGAGACCCCCTAATCCAGGACTCCCTTAGTAGCCCCTGAACCAGGCTTCAATGACGATGAGTCCGGCGCGCAGTGTTGTCTTCGGCATTGCAAAGCGGGTTCCTCCTCCGAATACACCACAAAAGAGTTTGAATACAAGGATAGTGTCCGACCCTGCAAAATAAGTTCCACATACCACTGTAGAGAGAATAATATTACCACAAATCTAATCTACTGACACGTTTTGGCAGCATGACATCACGCCACGGCCCGGTAATTATTTGAACCGTTTTTCTTTAACCCGCCCCCGCACATAACGCGAGGCGGTTTCTTGACATGTCTTGTCAAAGCAGAGATCGTGTTCCCCTTATTACGGGATTCTCATCAATACGGACATGGGTAACCCAACCGTGCCATCAATTACGGCGCTTGGGGGATAAGCGAGTTTTACCAGGAAAGTGGGGGCACATAGTTTAGTCCGCCCTTATAAAGGGATAAGATCTCACATTTTTCTACCCACGCCTTCTTCCTCCTTGCTCATCCATTCTCGCGCACTCGAGCTCCAGCGCCCAAGTCCGCATCCTCCTCCTCAACTCTCTCCAAACATGTCCGAAGCGGGACGCAAGTGGATGGCCTCCTCCGTCATGGAGGGGCACATCAAAAAGTTATGTGGAGCCGGATACTTAGCCGCGGATATCGCACACCAGCTGCCAGCCGCGGCGTAGGTCGTCCGTACCCTGGAACCTCACGAAAGGGTGGTTTTCCTCCCCCACTTCATTCGCGGACTGGGGTTTCCCCTCCATCCATTCGTCTGCGGCCTCATGTTCTATTATGGCCTGAACTTTCATGATCTAGCCCTGAATTTCATCCTCAACATCTCGGCATTCATCGTCATGTGCGAGGATTTCCTCCGCATCCGGCCCCACTTAGGCCCGTGGCTGAAGACCTTCAATATCAAGCCGAAGGTGGTGGGCGGCCAACAAGCAGAATGCGGCGGAGCCATGGGGGGCAAAATGCCCAATGTTATATGGCTCGAGGGCTCCTTCATGGAGACGATAAAGGGGTGGCGATCGGGGTGGTTCTACATCACCGAGCCGGGCGAAACCAACTGGGTGGCGGCCCCCGAGTTTCGATCCGGAATCCCCACGTGGCTCGCTTCCTGGAAGGAGAAGGGCCTGTCCTGGGGTTCATCGGTGGAGTTGGACGGACTCCAGAAGTGTATCCGGAACATCACAAGCAAGAAACTTAAGCTTGTCAACATAGTCCAGGTCATGCTCTTCCGCCGGATCCTCCCATGTCAACAACGGGATTTCAACTTATGGGAGTTTGACCCGGCCCGGCACCAGACTCTAAGCGACCTCTTCGACACGACGCACAAAGACATCTGGAGGGTGCTGTTCAAGGGCACCGAGGTCCCTCCCTCTCTCACCGAGGACCGCGGGCTAAGCGCGAAGCGCCCTGCGAAACCGGTAAGTTATGTACATCCGGTAGGATATTTATTTCCCATAGCTTAACCATGTGCGTGGTCTAAGCTCCCATGCCTTTGACAGGACTGGGTGGAGGCATCGGAGCAGATTGATTGTCCGGTCCCTCTGCCCGTAGACACTGCGGACGCTCTCCTGACGTAGATGCGGACTCCGTCTCCTTATGAGGTGCCGGAGAAGACCAAGAAGAAGGCCAAGGGAACCCGAAAGAGTTCCCGGCACCAGGTGGTATCGGACTCATCGTACGATAACACCGAGACACCCTCCTCCCGTGAAAACGAGGAGAAGGAAGATGAAGATTCTCCCCCTCCAGTCGGAGGAGACAATAAAAGGAAGGCCGCCCCAACCGGGGAGGCTGAAGGGTCCAAGAAGGGAAGAACTCTCCTTCTGGACTGTTCCACCACCGCCGCAAACGGTGAAGACGAGTGGCTACTCAGGGCCAAGCACCTGGCAAAGTCGTAAGTATTCAGATACTAGAGTAACTCATAGCATACCTTTGCCGCACTGTTTTTCCTAACATCGAATATGATTATGCAGTCCGCCCCAAGCCCGTATCGATGTATCATCGTCGGACAGTTCCTTGGACTTGTCGGACATGAATAGTGATACACTTCCAACCACCACCTCTCCTTGCCCTACGGACAATGCCGAGGTACTGTCTTAGGGGGCACCGAGCCGGGGGGAGACAGTCCCGGAGGCGCCTCAAGGCGACCTTCCGGACTCCAGGAGGAAAGGGAGCAAGGCTCCCGGGGGCTCCAAGTTCGGGTGTGAGCCGAACACCGCGCCGGAACCTCCAGTGGTTCCGGACTCGGGCAGGCGGCCCCCTTCCAAAATGGGCAAGACACCTATGCCGGTGACCTCTGTCCATCTAGAGGCACCGGACAACCTGCTGGGAGCGCTTCGCGACGCTTCCATCGACGAAGAGCACCGCACTATTATGAGTGCGGTGATCAAGAAGGTTCAGTCCATCAAGAGCGGACTGACTGAAGCCTGTGCCAGCCTTCTAACAGGCTTTGAGGCAAGTATTTAAAATATAGGAAAAATATTACTGCATAGATAGTATCCCCTGATGCTCTGTTTGGTGTTTACAAAGAAAATCCGAATAGAGGATCAAATAATATATGCAGGAGTCTAATATAAGTATGTCTATATGTGTATGCACGCTTTGTTGCTGACCTCTGCCGCACTGACTGCGGAGGTCACCGCACTGAAGCAGGACCTCGAGGTGTCCGAGAAAGAGCTCGGCCTTGCCAAGAGGTAGCTCGAGGAGAACAAAGGTAAGTAATACCTTGTCTATATATATAAAAGAAAATGTGGTTGCAAAATGACAGGATCATCGTGAATGTGCCAGGGGCCATGACCGAAGTGGCGACCCTGAAGCAAGTGCTGTCCGAGGTCGAAGACAAAACGACCAAGGAGCGCAGCGAGCGGGAGAAACAAGAGGCACGGGTGGGAGAGGTGCAGCAAGAGCTCCAGGCTCTCGTGAAGAAGCATGAGGCTTTGGAGCTTGACTCGAAGATGCGAGAGTCCGAGCTTGCCGGGGCCCTCGAGAGCACAAAGCATGCCAAGGACGAAACCCAAAAGGCCTTCCAGGAGATTGAGGTGATGAGGAGGATAGCGGCGGGTAAGGCATTCAATATACAAAGCAAGCATGTGAAAGTAAATTACTTGTTACTTACCCGAGTCTGGAGCTCTCCAGGAGCATTCGCAGATTTGCCCCGCAGCGTGTCGGATGTCGCGAAATTTTACCAGGCTGAGGAGGGAAGCTCGACGGAGAAGTTGTTCTGGTCTCAGTATACTGGGACCGAACACCCGATGCCTTTGAGCGACCAGCTAAAGCAACTGGTCGAGCTGCACAAGGCGGCCGAACAGGCCATGAAGGGCTTTATAGTCCGGATGTGGCCTAGAGAATCCCTTCCCAACAGCTACTTCGGCCTGGTGAGGCGGCTTGTGGATGCCTTCCCGCGGCTGGAAGTCATCAAGCGGTCCGTCTGTATAGAAGGTGCCCGCCGGGCTTTTGCCCGTGCAAAGGTGCACTGGGCCAAGATGGACGCTGAGAAGCTGGTGAAGGAGGGGTCGCCGTAGGGCAAGGAGCATCGGCACCCCGAAATGTATTATGAGGGTGTCCTGAAGGGTGCCCATCTTGTGGCGGACGAGTGTGCAAAAGATGTAATTTTTGAATGAACTTGCTCGTGTGATCCTGTATTATGAGAACTTGTTCATGTGCGCTATGCAACGCTTGTTTGAATTTAAAATATTACCTTCTGTGCGACTGTTTATCAAATCTGAGTGATGGCCAGTCGTCGGCTTCTGCCCCCATGCCACAAGTGCTGGGGTGTTCGGGATAAATCTGAGCACTCTTTTTTCCATTGTTGGGTCCTTCGAGGGAGGTGCTCAGCACAATGAACAAGGCAACCGGACTATAATGCTTTATCACTGTCACTTAGCCATAGAATTCTACAATTTTAAATTTTGGCGAAGCCCCTAGTATTTGGAAGGCTGAATTCGGGGCGCTATACACGCCTGAAGCCGGACAAAGCCGACTCCTCGCTCTAAGCGGCATAAGTCTTTAGAGACTCGAAACCTCTCGAACAGCAACCAGCTCTCGCCTTATCATGACAGTCAGTTTTAGCTTTCTCTACTGAGGTGCTTAGCCCAGCTGAACCGGGGCACAATCGCAGTAGTTCTCCCAGTGCTACCTTAGGCGATATAGCGGAACGTAAGGTACCAAAACATGGGAGCCGGGCAAACCCAACTATTGACCCAAGACATGATTCATAGTTGATGCATATAATGCTATAAGTTCGGGGTGCCGCACTGTCGAAAGTGTTCGAACTTCTCACACCGTATTATGGGGTATGCTTAAGCCCCTAGCGTATTGGCCGTACTAGAGTGTACGGGTGCTGAATGTCATGAATGAACATATATATATATATATATATATATATATATATATATATATAAAGAAGAATATAGAATGCGATAATAGTCTAGTGCTATGCATTGTTTAAAAAAAGGTGCGTTAAAGCAGAATGATACAAGTAGTCTGATAAGCAAAAAGTAGGTCTATTTGACATGTCCCCTCCAAGGGAAGGCTGAGGAATGGTATTTAAAGCAAGTATTTCAGTCGTTATCAGAGACCACCTGGGAGTTCCATGGTGCGATGTAGCTTTCTGCCTCCTTGGTTGTTGCATCATGTGTCCGACAATCATACTGCCGGACAGGGTTTCCAGAGATTAAAGTCCTGAAAGAGAGAAAAATAACAAAGCGGGAAACCCCTAGTGCGGTTGAGCCGCGTCTTGGGCGTGCCGTAGTCGTGCCTCCCTCCCCACCTGTGCCCATGGTATTTTCAATGCATAATTATGTATGCGGGGCATGGATTTCGCCGTTTGGCTGGTGCTGGGGTGGGGGCCGCATTGCTATGCAAGCTCGGAACGTGCCAGGCGGTCTTGTTGCTGATTACTCCGGGCGCGCTTGAAGGTGTTCGGGTCTTGAATCGCCGAATTGGTGGATTGCCTTAAGAGGATGCTTTGCGCTTCTTCTGCAAGGGCCGCAGTGTGCTCCTCCGTACGGAGAGAGCGCTATGTGTTTCCATTGACTGTGATGACCCCCCGAGGTCCTGGCATCTTGAGCTTGAGGTATGCATAGTGCGGTACGGCATTGAATCTCGCAAATGAGGTTCGCCCGAGCAGTGCATGATAGCCGCTGCGGAACGGGACTATATCGAAGATTAACTCCTCGCTTCGAAAGTTATCCGGGGATCCGAAGACCACTTCCAGTGTGACTGAGCCTGCACAATGGGCCTCTACACCTGGTATGACGCCTTTGAAGGTCGTTTTTGTGGGTTTGATCCTTGAGGGGTCTATACCCATTTTGTGCACCGTGTCCCGATAAAGCAGGTTCAGGCTGCTGTCGCCATCCATAAGCACTTGAGTGAGGTGAAATCCGTCAATGATTGGGTCTAGGACCATTGCGGCGAATCCGCCATGACGGATGCTAGTGGGGTGGTCCCTGCGATCGAAGGTGCTCGGACAAGAGGACCATGGGTTGAACTTTGGGGCGACTGGCTCCAACGCATATACGTCCCTTAGCGCATGCTTCTGCTCCCTCTTAGGGATGTGGGTTGCGTATATCATGTTCACCGTCCGCACTTGTGGGGGGAACCTCTTCTGTCCTCCGGTGTTCGGCTGCCGGGGCTCCTCCTCGTCGTTGCTATGTGACCCCTTATCTTTGTTTTCGGCATTTAACTTGCCGGCCTGCTTGAACACCCAACAATCCCTGTTGGTGTGGTTGGCTGGCTTGTCGGGGGTGCCGTGTATTTGACACAAGCAGTCGAGTATACGGTCCAAACTGGATGGGCCCGGAGTGTTTCTTTTGAATGGCCTTTTCCACTGACCGGGTTTAGAGCCTTTGAATCCGGCATTGACTGTCGTATCCTCGGTATTGTCGCTGTTAATGCGGCGCTTGTGTTTGTTGCGACGTGACCTGCCATTGCCATCCTTGGTATCCGAAGTACCATGGTTTTTTGATATGTTATTGCTGCGAGCCAGCCAGCTGTCTTCTCCAACGCAAAAGCGGGTCTTGAGTGTCATGAGGGCTGCCATAGATTTCGGCTTTTCCTGGCCAAGGTGCCGGGTGAGCCACTCGTCGCGGATGTTGTGCTTAAAAGCTGCTAGGGCCTCTGCATCCAGACAATCGACGATTTGATTTTTCTTTGTTAGGAACCGTGTCCAGAATTGCCTAGCCGATTCTTCTGGCTGCTGAATTATGTGGCTCAAGTCATCGGCATCTGGTGGTCACACATAAGTGCCCTGGAAGTTGTCACGGAATGTGGCTTCCAGATCTTCCCAACAGCCAATGGATTCTGCTGGCAGGCTATTGAGCCAATGCCGAGCTAGTCCTTTGAGTTTAAGTGGGAGGTATTTGATGGCGTGTAGATCGTCACCGCGGGCCATGTGGATGTGCAGGAGGAAGTCCTCGATCCATACCGCAGGATCTGTTGTGCCGTCGTATAATTCTATATTTATGGGTTTGAAACCCTCTGGGATTTGATGATCCATTACTTCGTCTATGAAGCATAGGGGGTGTGCGGCGCCTCTGTACTGGGCTATATCGCAACGCAGCTCAAATGAGTCTTGCCCGCTATGTTCGGCCCGGTCGGACTTACTTTTACTGTATCCGGTGTGACGGTTATCGTCTCGCATAGTGGCGCACCCTCGCGATCCGTAGGTCTATCTTGCGTGTTTTGCTTTGTCCTCCAATACGTCTCGCAGGTCTGGCGTATTTCCCCATGTCTTGGCATTTTTGTTTGAGTGGCGTCGGGGTGTGGGCTGAACTTTTGGCTGGAATGCCTCTTTGTCGCGGCCACGAGATGGCCGATGAGCCGCGTCATACGCCGGAGATGTAGGTTTTGGTGCTTCCTCCTCCAGTCGGTGTAGCAACCTGTGCTTTGGGTAACTCTTGGAGGGGCGTTCGATTTTATATTCCTCGGCCGCAAGGACTTCAGTCCATCTGTCAGCTAGCAAATCTTGATCAGCTTGAAGCTGCTGTTGCTTTTTCATAAGGCTATTTGCCGTGGCTATAAGACGGCGCTTGAAGCGCTCTTGTTCGACGGGATCCTCAGGCACGACGAATTTGTCATTGTCGAGGCTTGCCTCGTCTTCGGAGGGAGGCATGTAATTATCACCCTCCGCCTCTCCATCTGCCGCTCTCTCGGGAGGGCTGGCTTCTCCATCCTCCTGCCCTAAATCTTGCTGGAGGGTATTGTTGTCGTCTTCGGCACTGTCCGGAGTGCTATTATCTCATGTGCCGGTCTCACCGCTTTTGCTTTGGCGAGACTTAGAGCAGCGCCGCTGATGTCGGTGCTTGGGTTGCGTCTTGGAGGGGTCATCCTCCGCTATCCCGTCGCCATTGTCTTCTTTGGGTGTGTCCACCATATATATGTCATATGATGAGGTGGCTGTCCAGTGCCCTGTGGGAAGTGGTTCTTGTTCGCCTCCTGCATCGTCGTCCATGCCGTCGATGTCTTCGGAGTGGAAGTCGAGCATGTCGGTCAAATCGTCGACAGTGGCTACTAAGTGGGTGGTGGGTGGGCGGCGAATTTCTTCGTCATCCGCATCCCAATCCCGACGGACATAGTTCGGCCAGGACTCTCCTGACAAGGAGAGAGCCCTTAATGAGTTCATTATGTCACCAAAGGGCGAGTGGTAAAAAATATCCGCGGAGGTAAACTCCATGATCGGCGCCCAGTCGGATTCGATAGGCATGGGCGCAGGCGGTTTGGAGTGCATGGCCGGGGAAGAATCCGGTAGTTCGGCGTCACGGCTCCCGTGAAGGGTAAGGTCGATACTCGGCTCGATCGCCGATGAGAGTGCGGCCTTCGTGGCGGGGTCTATCCACCTGTCCATGGATGGCGCAACTGGCTCCGAATTGAGGGTCGGAGCGGTGGCCGGTGCGATCTCCTAAACACTGTCCGATGGCATAGCTAAATCATGCTCATTGTGACCATGTGGCGCACTAGGCAGGGGCTCGAATCCGTCGAAGATCAAGTCTCCGCGGATATCGGCCGTATAGTTTAAGCTTCCAAACCTGACCTGGTGGCCAGGGGCGTAACTCTCGATCTGCTCTAGATGGCCAAGCGAGTTAGCCCGTAGTGCGAAGCCGCCGAATACAAACATCTGTCCAGGGAGAAAAATCTCACCCTGGACTGCATCGCTATCGATGATCGAAGGAGCCATCAAGCCTAATGATGACGACATAGAGGAACTCTCAATGAAAGCACCAATGTCGGTGTCAAAACCGGCGGATCTCGGGTAGGGGATCCCGAACTGTGTGTCTAAGGCGGATGGTAACATGAGGCTGGGGACACGATGTTTTACCCAGGTTTGGGCCCTCTTGATGGAGGTAAAACCCTACGTCCTGCTTGATTTATTCTTGATAATATGGGTAGTAGAAGAGTTGATCTACCATGAGATCGGAGAGGCTAAACCCTAGAAGCTAGCCGATGGTATGATTGTATATTGTCCTACGGACTAAAACCCTCCGATTTATATAGACACTGAAGGGGGCTAGGGTTACATAAGGTCGGTTACAAAGGAGGAGATATACATATCCGTATTGCCTAGCTTGCCTTTCACGCCAAGTAGAGTCCCATCCGGACACGGGACGAAGTCTTTAGTCTTGTATCTTCATAGTCCAACAGTCCAGCCAAACGATATAGTCTGGCTGTCCGGAGACCCCCTTATCCAGGACTCCCTCACTATCCAAAAACACCTACAAAGTACTTCTTGTTTTATACTTGTTCTAGGTAAAGAGAACGTCAAGCGTGCGTAGAGTTGTACCAGTGGTCGACAAAACTTGAGGGAATATTTGTTCTACCTATAGCTCCTCGTTGGGTTTGACACTCTTACTTATGGAAAGAGGCTACAATTGATCCCCTATACTTGTGGGTTATCAATGTTCATCCCTCCGCTATCATCAGTGCATTCCATCAGAACGTACGCAACTGTAAGATGCGTGAAGAGCTGGCAATGAGCAAGGTCAAGGATCTAGCAAAACTTTATGTTCCGGAAGATAGATGTGCTCGTGCTGAAGAAAGAAGGAAGTACCCTGGCGAGGACGCTGGTGCGGAAACTGACTCCACGGATGAAGATGCCGCCGCCCCAATGAAGAAGGGCCTGCGCCGCAACAGGAAGCATAAGGGCAAGACTGTGCTTGCCGTTGAGTGTTCCGGTGACCCCGGCGCCGCCAAGAAGGCCAAGGCTGACGACCCCGGCAATGAGGTTCCCGGGTGCGCCGCCTGGTGGGCCTTGGCTGCCGCCGACAAGCCAGGAGGTTCTGACAAGCAGTACTGCAAGATCCACCGCACCAAGGGCCATGACCTCCAGAACTGCCGACAGGTTGAGCTGCTTGCAGAAAAATAGAAGGCTGTATATGAAAGGCGGGACAAGTAGAAGGGTTAGGATGGTGCTGCGGGGTCGGACAAGAAGCGTGGCGGCCAAGGAGGTCGCTGTGGCAAAGATAATCAACCAGAGAGGCCCGCTCGGGGCCGCAATAAGAAGGGGGAAGATGATGATCACGACGAGGACGACGAGTCCGGCTAGCACGAGTTCCAGAAAGCTACAGAGGCCATGTGCGTCGACGGTGGCGCCTCGTTCCACACCTCTCATTGCCAACTAAAACAGTGGGCACGAGAGGTCACTGTGACGGAGCCGTCGTTCGATGCCCAGAAGCCACTGAAGTGGTCCCGCACGCCCATCGTTTTTGACATCTAGGATCACCCTGATCGCACAACTGCGGTCAGGTGTTTGCTGTTGTTGGTTTCACCAACAATACGCAACCTCAAGGTGACAAAAGTGCTGGTTGACGGTGGGGCCGGTTTGAACTTGATCTCGCCCGTTGTGATCAAGAGGCTGCAGATTCCTGATGGAGATCTCGAGGAGATGGGCACGTTTCAAGGGGTCAACCCGAGAAGGAGCCAACCAAAAGGCAAAATCACGTTGCCTGTTATGTTTGGGGGCGAGCTAAACTATAGAACGGAGAAGATCGTTTTCGATGTCGCTGAGATCCCCTTGCCATACAGTGGGATCCTTGGCTGCTCAGCCATGGCCAAGTTCATGGCGGCGTCACACTACGCCTACAACACATTGAAGATGCCGAGGCCGTTGACCATCATCACCGTCCCCTTTGACAAGAAAGATGCGCTCATCTGCACCGACCAACTCTACCGAGAGGTAGTTGCAATAACTGCTGCCAAGGCACTTGCTCCTGCCGCTCACGCCCCGGGAAGGAAGAAGGCCGGCAAGACCCCTTCCAGCAAGACCTATTGCACCCACTCCGGAAAGTGCGCCTCTTTGAAGTGCTGCGCTCCCGTTGAGGACGTGCCAGAGAGCTCCATCGGCAAGATCAAGAAGTCCAAGGCTGCACCACCAGAAACCAAGAAGGTGTCCGTCAAGGAGGACGGCACGGGCGGGGCTTTCACTATAAGCTCCACCCTCGACAGAAATAGGAAAGCGCGCTCGTCGCCTTCCTGTGGGTGAGTGTCGATGTGTTTGAGTGGAAAGCATCCGACATCCCCGGCATTCCCAGGGTGGTGATTGGGCACCATCTTGCTGTTTGTCCTCATGCGCGGCCCGTCAAGCAGAAGGTCAGGAATCAAGCTTTGGAGAGACAAGAGTTCATCATCGAGGAGATCAGGAAGTTGGAGGTGGCCGGCCTGGTTAGAGGAGTGATCCACCCTACGTGGTTGGCCAATCCGGTGGTGGTGCATAAGGCAAATGGGAAATGGAGGCAGTGTATTGACTACACAGATGTCAATAAAGCCAGTCCAAAGGATCCTTTCCCAATGCCACACACCGACCAGATTGTGGACTCCACTGCTGGGTGTGACCTGCTGTCATTCCTCGATGCTTCTTCAGGATACCACCAGGTCTTCATGATGAAGGAAGACGAAGAAAAAACCGCGTTCATCACCCCATGTGGTACATAATGTTTTGTACGAATGCCTTTCGGGTTGAAGAGCGCTGGTTCAACGTTTGCCCGAGCAGTCCAGATTGGTTTTGAGCCCCAGCTACATAGAAATATGGAAGCTTATATGGATGACATTGTGGTCAAAACCAAGGACAGGGCCACACTCATGCAAGATTTAGAAGAAACATTTGTATAACTGCGCAAGATCAACCTCAATCTCAACCCAGAGAAGTGCGTGTTCGATGTCCCCTCTGGCAAACTTCTTGGGTTCTTTGTGTCTCAATGCGGAATTGAAGCAAATCCCGACAAGATCAAGGCAATCGAGCAGATTGAGGCGCCAAAACGGGTCAAAGACGTCCTTAGGCTCGCCGGCTGCGTTGCTGCCCTGAGTAGGTTCATCTCCAAATCTGTTGAGCATGCACTCCCCTTTTTCAAAGTTTTGAAAAAGGTGGGTCCAGTAAAATGGACACCAAAGGCAGAGGCAGTATTGCAAGATTTGAAGAGGTACCTCTCTTCCACGCCAATACTAGTCGCGCCTAAACCACAAGAGCCGTTGCTGCTATACTTAGCGGCAACGAATCAAGTGATCAATGTTGCGCTGGTGGCACAGAGGGAACTTGAGGAAGAAGTAGCAGTACCAGCACAGCCGTCGGATGGCGGGCCGGGGCCCTCCCTGGCAGAGCCTGATGCCGGCAAGGCGGAACCCCCGGCAAGGCCCGATCCCGGCAAGGCAGAGTCTGAGCAGATGGGCGAAGTGGGATACAAGAAGAAGGTGGTGCAGCACCCCGTTTATTTTATCAGTTCCCTCTTGCAGGGGGCTAGATCAAGATATTCTGGTATGCAAAAGCTACTTTTCGGCGTCCTCATGGCCTTGAGAAAGCTACGCCACTATTTCCAAGCACATGAGATTACCATTGTCACCCACCTCCCTTTGCAACAGATTTAGCACAACCCAGATACGTCTGGGAGGATTGTGGAGTGGGCATTGGAGCTATGAAGCTTTGGCCTCAAGTTTGAAAGTACGTCAACGACTAAGAGCTGAGCATTGGCAGAGTTCATAGCAGAATGGACTCCGACACCCAACGAAGAGGTTCAAGAAACCACCCTTCCCAGCAAGAAGACTTGTCGTGATTGGGTTATGTACTTTGATGGTGCTTTCTCACTTCAAGGTGTTAGTGCCAGCGTGCTACTCGTCGCGCCCACCGGAGAGGACCTCAAGTACATAGTCCAGATGCACATTCCCTGGGAAAAATCAACGAACAACATGGCAGAGTAAAAGGGATTGCTTGCCGGTCTCAGGATCGTGGCAGACCACGGAATCAAGAAGCTCATCATCAGAGGTGATTCGCAGCTCGTCGTTAAGCAAGTCAACAAGGATTACCAGATCCCGTTAATGGAGCCTACGTGAAGGAAGTGAGGAAGTTGGAAGAACGTTTTGACGGCCTACAGGTGGAGCATTTTCCCCGAGCAGAGAACAGCATTGCTGTCGACCAGTCGAAACGTGCTGCCCTCAAGTTGCATGTGGAACCAGGTACCTTTGTACTTTAGTTAATTCAGCCATCCGTTGAGGCATCAGCAGGGCAGAACAAGCGAAGGAAGATAAGCCCCGGCAAGTACCTTCCCACCGAGCTCCTAGGAGCTGCCGGCAAGGAGGTTGCCGGGTACCCCAAGCTTGCCGAGGGGCAACCACCTCTGGCAGGGCCTCAGGCCCTAACCTTAGAGACAGCTGCCGGCCAAAGATGAGCCTTTAGTCCTGGCCGTCGAGACCCAGGCTCCGGCATGGGCGCAGCACACCGTCTGTTTCCTCCAAATAGGGGAACTCCCTGAGGAACATGAAGAAGCAGAAAGAGTAGCCTGTCGGTCCAACATGTACCAGTTTGTGCATAATACCATGTACAGAAGGAGGCCAAATAGCGTGAAGCTGAAGTGCATTCCTCAAGAGGACGGACTGGAGCTGTTGGTAGAGATACATGGAGGCATATGTGGCTCCCACATAGGGTCGAGAGCGCTTGTTGGCAAGGCATTCCGGCAAGGTTTCTTCTGGCCCACAGCCCTCCAGGATGCATCTGCACTAGTAACCAAGTGTGAAGCGTGCCAGTTCCATTCAAAGAAGCTTCATCAGCCAGCTCAAGCCCTTCCAACAATCCCTCTCTCCTGGCCATTTTCGGTCTAGGAGCTCGACATACTGGGCCCCTTCCCCTATGCTGTCGGGGGCTTTGAGTACTTGTACGTTGCAATCGACAAGTTCACAAAGTGGCCCGAAGTGAAGCGATGAGGAAGGTGACAGCACAATCAGCCGTCAAGTTCTTCAAGGGGCTAGTTTGCTATTTTGGTGTGCCGAACAGGGTCATCACCAACAAAGGCATGCAGTTCACAAGCCGCACCTTCATGTAGTACATCTAGGACCTCGGCAGCAAGGTCTGTTTCGCTTCGGTGGCACACCTACGGAGAAATGGCCAGGCGGAGAGGGCAAATGCTGAAGTACTATGATGCCTGAGGACAAAGACTTTTGACAGGCTGCACAAATGTGGAAGGCACTGGATTGATGAGTTGTCGGCGGTTCTTTGGTCGATCAGAACAATGCCAAATCGAGCCACCGACCAGACACCCTTTGCCCTGGTATACGGGGCAGAAGCAGTTCTCCCCACGGAACTCACATACGAGTCACCTCGAGTGCTTTCTTATGATGAGCTCAAGCAAGAGCAGTTGCGGCAAGATGACGCGACGCTCCTTGAGGAAGATCGTCTCCGGGCGGCTGTGCGAGCTGCGCGCTACCAGCAAGCCTTGCACCGCTACCATAGCCGCAAGGTTCATGCCTGAAGTTTTGAGGAAGGCGATCTTGTTCTTCGGCGCGTTCAGTCGGCCAAGAATTCCAACAAGTTGACGCCGAAGTGGGAAGAACCTTATTGGGTAACGCGAGTCACCAGGCCTGGCGCAGTCCGCCTGGAGATCGAAGATGGTATTCCGGTGAGCAACTCCTGGAACATCAAACATCTTCGTAAGTTTTACCCATGAGGCGCGGTTGCCGGGCCTCCCAGAAAACTACCTTTTGTACAAGCCTTGCCGGGAAGGCATGTAACCCTTTGCACAGAGCCAGGCGCAGACCCTGAGCATAAATGAATGAAGCGCTGGTGCCCTAAGTTTTAGCATGCATGCTATGTTGAGTCTCTCTCTTTGTTAGGGTTGATAGTGCTCAGCGGCAAATGACCCCTAGTCCTTTCTTTGGTTCGTAGGCTACACATGCGTTTCGGCCAAACCATTTAAGAGCAGGGAGTCGGACCGACATCCTCGACCCCGGCAAGCCATTGCCGGGGGCTATAGATTCAAGTATCCGACCACGGCAAGCCAAGGTTGCTGGGGGGCTGCAGATTCAGATAAGTCTTTCATCTCCTGTTATGCATTTCCGTATGGGACTTGCATGTATGAGACTTCGTTTGTTCCCGGTCCACTGTGCTTCCCCTTTCCTATGCCCAAGAACTCTTCTTTGGGCCGGAACTTGGTTGTAGTTGCAGTGACAAGGAAACAAATGAAGGGCCTAATCCTACTTCGCCCGTGCCTCCGCCAAGAGCGTGAGTATGGTAAAGCTATGAAGTGGGAGGACGGCAAGGTCTGCTGCCGGGCAACAGTACTTATCTTAAGATAACAAGGACTCGTTCCTTGGTATGAGCCTTGCTCACGCAGAAAAGAACCCGACAAGCCCCCCTTTTTCATTAATACATTGCAAACAAGTACAACTCATACATAATGTAAACATGAGCAAGGGGATTACGAGGTTTAAATCTGACAAATGCCCGCAGGCTTAAAAACTAAAAAAAGGGATAAGATGCCCGTAATCCGTTTTTCTTGTCCCTCTCCCCAAGAAGCGGACCGAGATAGTAGGAGGGAAAAAGGAGTGCCTAGGCAAGGTACGAGCAGCAGAAGACACCAAGAGAACCTCCCGGCAGTCATCTAGAAGAAGGCCAGTGATGCGACATCGGATGAAGAGCCGAAAGACGATGCAGCAGGCCTGCAATACGTAACGAAGGCGTCGATGCCATTGTACTCTGACTTGACGTCCCACCACCCGCCTTCTTCATCTTCCCCGTCCCTCCAATGCGAGAAGCCCAAGGCGATGACCCCGAGAAGTTCAAGGAACTGGCGATGATGGTGTTGCCGGCGTCGCCCAGGAACGGTGTGTCTGACACCTAGTCGGGCCCGTCATCCTCCCGCCCGCTACCCTCGTCATCACTGTCGCTGTCCTCCTTGCCACTGCCGCCCGAGGAGGAGCTTTCATCGTCGGTCGAGCTCTCTGCACATCACCCTAGCCTATGTCCCGAGCGCCCGAAGACCTTGACGGAGAGCAGTGTCGGTGTCAAAACCAGCGGATCTCGGGTAGGGGGTCCCAAACTATGCGTCTAGGATCGATGGTAACAGGAGACGGGGGACACAATGTTTACCCAGGTTCGGGCCCTCTCTATGGAGGTAATACCCTATTTCCTGCTTGATTGATCTTGATGAATATGAGTATTACAAGAGTTGATATACTACGAGATCATAGAAGCTAAACCCTAGAAGCTAGCCTATGGTTATGATTGTTGTTGTCCTACGGACTAAACCCTCCGGTTTATATAGACACTGGAGGGGATAGGGTTACACAAAGTCGGTTACAAGGGAGGAGATCTATTTGTGAGGTGAATTTTGAACGCCTCCCCACTCACCCTAAAACATAGCTGGACGTAGCCTTCAATTCTGTTTGTGAGGTCTGGAGTTAGATTTTTTTAGGTGATGGAGATAGATTCATGCTGCTAGCGATTATGTTTTTGTTTGATGGGCTGCCTTCGTTGCCTCTTATCTTGGGCCTGGGCCGGGCGGAATTTATTGCAATAAAAAACGGATAGACGACAAAATTAAATCCCAGCATAAACTCGTCTTTGTACCAATAAATGGTGACTCCTTCTCTTTTACAAAGAATTTGGTGGTAGGTGGACATGTTAGTGCTTGTGGCCTTGCTCCAAGCGGCCAGGGTTCGAGTCCTTTGGGACGCAATTTTTTTATCAACACGAATTTCTTTTATGTGCAACGGAAAACGAAAAGAAAAACAAGGACAACGTACCAAAAAAGCGGAGGGATGTATGAAAAATAAAAAATCAATCATGTGGACCAAAAAAGTGGAGAAACAATCCTCCCTTTAATATTAGGTAAAGAATTAGCAAGCATGGTGGAGATTTCAGGTTCCGATATTTTTCTCTTATTAGTGATGATGTCTTTCGTGTATTTTGCATAAGGAGACATTTTTAAGATATCAGTCAAGTCAGTACGCAAAAAGACTGGCCTCAGCATTGCAGCAAAGTGTTCAAATTATTCATCATCTTTCTTTTTAATTGACTTAGGTGGAAAGGGCATAGGTTTTTTAACCCACGGTTCTCTTTCTTTACCGTGTTTTCTAGCAATAAAGTCTCTTTTATCATATCATGTATTCTTGGATTGTGGGTTATCAAGATCAACTGTAGGTTCTATCTCAACATCATTGTTTGGTTCTTTATTATTTGTTTGGGTATTTTCACAAACCTCATCATTATCTTTTTCATTATCAGAAGGTGAATGTTCATTACCAGAATGAGTTTCAGCATCGGAGATAGAAATTTCATTATCATTATTAGGAGGTTTTTCTACTTCAGGTTCACTAGAGGCATGCAAAGTCCTATCATTTTTATTCTTCTTATTTTTAGAAGGACAACGTGCATTAGTGTTAACTCTTTGAGAGTCTTGTTCAATTCTTTTTGGGTGTCCCTCGGGATAAAGTGGTTCCTGAGTCATTTTACCTCCTCTAGTTGCCACTCTAACAGCAAAGTCACTTATATTATTATTCATTTCATCAAGAAACTCTCTTTGGGATTTAGCAACTTGTTCTAATTGAGTTTGAACCATAGAAGCATGCTTTCCCAAACCTTTAACATTATTTGAGATTCTAAATAATAAGTCACTCAAGCGAGCAATCATATCAGAATTGTATTTCAATTGTTTCATTGCATTGAAGTGATCTTGTTTCCTAATGTAATTTTCAAACCCATAAAGGCATTGGCTAGGGTGCATATTGTAAGGATTGTAATTATCATTGAATTTCATTAGATAATTTACATCTACCACCTTAGGCAGTGGTGGTGTATCAAGCCCATGTATCTCTTCAATAGGAGGTAAAATTTTGAGATCCTCACCTTTAATACCTTCTTTCCTTCATAGATTTCTTTGCCTCTTGCATATCTTCAGGACTACGATATAATATACCCCTCTTCTTTGGAGTGGGTTTAGGCGGTGGTTCAGGAAGAGTCCAATCATCATAATTTTTCAATATGTTATTCAATAATTCTTCAGCTTGCCTAATAGTTTGTTCCCTGAAAACACAACCAGCACAACTATCTAGGAAATCCCTAGAAGCATCGGTTAGTCCATTATAGAAGATATCAAGTATTTTATTTTTCTTAAGAGGATGATCAGGCAAAGCATTAAGCAATTGGCAAAGCCTCCCCCAAGCTTGTGGGAGACTCTCTTCTTTAGTTTGCACAAAGTTAAATATTTCCTATATGGCAGCTTGTTTCTTATGAGCAAGGAAATATTTTTCAGAGAAGTAATAAAGCATATCATGGGGACTAGGCACACAACCAGGAGCATTGTACCAAGCTTTAGCATCACCCTTTAATGAGAACGGAAATAATTTCAGAATATAGTAATAGCGAGTTTTCTCATCATGAGTAAAAAGGGTGGCTATGTCATTCAACTTAGTAAGATGTGCCACAACAGTTCCAGTTTCATAACCATGGAAAGGATCAGATTCAACCAAAGTAATTAACTCTGGGTCGACAGAGAATTCATAATCCTTATCATCAATAAAGATAAGTGAAGTAGCAAACTTAGGATCATATTGCATTCTAGCATTCAAGGATTTTTCCTTATACTTGCATAATAATTTCTCTAGATCATCTCTATCCTTACAAGCAAGAATATCTCTAGTTGTCTCCTCATTCATAACATAACCTTCCGGTACTTTTGGCAATTCATATCTAGGAGGGCTAGTTCTAGTAGGTGTTTCAAGCTCATCATTAGTTTCAACAACATCATGTTGTCTTACTCTAGCAATTTGTTCATCAAGAAATTCACCTAGTGGCACATCATCATCATCAAGCAAGGTACTAGCATCATCATAAGTATCATTCATAGCAGAAGTAGCATCATCAACAACTTGTATCATGATTGATAGCATGTGGTGGTGTTGCAAGTTTACTTATAACAGAAGGTGAATCTAAGGCAGAGCTAGATGGCAGTTCCTTACCTCCCCTCGTCTTAGAGGGATAAATCTTAGTCTTAGCATCCTTCAGATTCTTCATAGTGATAAATTGATAATAATCCCAAGTGACTCAACAATATAGCTATGCTCCCTGGCAACGGCACCAGAAAAGGGTCTTGATAACCCACAAGTATAGGGGATTGCAACAATTTTCGAGGGTAGAGTATTCAACCCAAATTTATAGATTCGACACAAGGGTGCCAAAGAATATTTGCAAGTATTAGCAGCTGAGTTGTCAATTCAACCACACCTCGAGATTAATTATCTGCAGCAAAGTGATCAGTAGCAAAGTAATATGATAGTTTTGATAGTAGTAGCAATAGCAATAGTAACGGTAACAGTGATAGCAGTGATTTTGTAGCAAGTGCAACAATAATGATAGCAGTATTAACTTAGCAAGAACAATATAGGAGAAATTCATAGGCATTGGATCAGTAATCTGTTGGATGATATTCATCATCTGACAGCCATAACCTAGGGCGATACGGCACTAGCTCCAGTTCATAAATATAATGTAGGCATGTATTCCGTAAATAGTCATACGTGCTTATGGAAAGAACTTGCATGACATCTTTTGTCCTACCCTCCCGTGGCAGAGGGGTCCAAATGGAAACTAAGGGATATTAAGGCCTCCTTTTAATACAGAACCGGAACAAAGAATTAACACACGATGAATACATGAACTCCCAAACTACGGTCATCACCGGGAGTGGTCCCGACTATTGTCACTCCGGGGTTGCCGGATTATAACACGTAGTAGGTGATTATAACTGGCAAGACCAGATCTAGAACATGGATATAATGGTGATAACATAAACGGTTTAGATCTGAAATCATGGCACCCGGGCCCAAAGTGACAAGCATTAAGCATGGCAAAGTCATAGCAACATCAATCTCAAAACATAGTGGATGCTAATGATCAGGCCCTAACAAAACTAATTAGATTACATGATGAATCTCATCCAACTCCTCATTGACCTGCGAGCCCATAAAGGAATTACTCACTCACAGTGGGGAGCATCATGGAATTGGTGATGGAGAATGGTTGGTTATGACAAAGATCGAAGATCCCCCTCTCTGGAGCCCCCAAACAGACTCTAGATCTGGCCTCCCGATGAAGAATAGGAGGTGACGGTGGCTCCGTCTCGTGGAACACGATAATTCTATCTCCCTCATTTTTTCTGGAAAAATGTGATTTTATAGCGTTGGTTTCAGGGTCCGCAGGGGCACCAGGTGGGGACAACCCACCTGGGCGCGCCCTGGTGGGTTGTGCCCACCCCGGTGCCCCCTCCGGTGGTTCTTGGCTCCAGAAATTCTCTTTTATTATGCAAAAATTTCTCGCAAAGTTTCATTCCATTCCGAGAACTTTTATTTCTGCACAAAAAAACACCATGGTTGTTATGCTGAAAACAGCGTCGGTCCGGGGTTAGTTTCATTCAAATCATGTAAATTAGAGTCCAAAACAAGAGGAAAAGCATTAGGAAAAGTAGATATGTTGGAGATGTATCACACACATGATTACATAGATAGATAGATCACTAAGCAAGCACTCGAAAAGAAAGTATCGAATTAAACTTTTTTCAACTAAACCATAGGATAACTAAAGATCGAACTAAAATAGATAAAGGCAAAGATAGTGGTGGTGATATGTTACCGGGGCACCTCCCCCAAGCTTGGCACAAGCCAAGGGGAGTGCCCAAACCATGAACTCAAGTCTCCTTTGGTGGGGAAGATGATGATGGTGGTGGTGAAGTAGTAAGTTTGTCAAGCTTGCGTTGAAGGCCGAAGTTGTTTTCCCTCAGATCCTCATTCTCTAGCTCAAGCTTTAGTATCTTCTTGCATAAAGCTTCCTTGCTTTCCTTCAGGAAACGGGGAGGGATAGATTCGTTTTCATCCTCCTCATCTGTGAACCGCACATAGGGAAAAATATCCTTGAAGATATTTGGGTCTAGGGGCTGGTAAGAAACAAGGCACTCTTCCATCAAATCTTGAGATGACATATTTTTAGATCTGCGCAGAAAACATCACGAAAGAAGAATGGAAGATTTCTCCATGATACTGTGGTCAATACGTTCGGGGGGTACATAAAGATTTTTTTTATCTTGGGAAACAAGCAAACGGGAGGAAAACAGAGTCAGGAAGGTTCTCGAGGTGGGCACAACCCACCTAGGCACACCAGGCAAGCCAGGCGCGCCCTGGTGTCTTTTGCCCTCCTCGGTTGCCTTCCTGGTTGTTTCTTATTTCCCTAATTTTTGTAATATTGCAAAACTGACAGAAAATATTTTTGTGGATTTTTTGGAGTCCGTTTACTTACAATATCACGTACCTCCTCTTTTTAGTATTCTGGAGTGTTTCAGAAGGTCTTTTTATGTGTTCCTCTAGTGTCATGGTTTGAATAATATTGCTTTCAACATTAATAGGCGTACCTGAGATATAGTGTTTAATTCTTTGCCCATTAACCACCTTCTGTTTAGTACCTTCCGCATTATTACTCTTGGTGGCTCCAGAGCAATAAACCTCCTCGATAATATATGGTCCTTCCCATTTAGAGAGAGGTTTTCCTGCAAAGAATCTAAAATGAGAGTTGTACAAAAGAACATATTCTCCAACTTTGTATTCCCGCTTTTGGATTCTTGTCATGCCATCTTTTAACTTTTTCTTTAAATAATTTGACATTTTCATAAGCTTGGGTTCTCCATTCGTCTAACGAGCTAATATCAAATAACCTATTTTCGCCGACAAGTTTGAAATCATAGTTGAGTTCTTTAATTGCCCAATAAGCTTTATGTTCTAACTCTAGAGGCAAATGACAAGCTTTTCCATAAACCATTTCGTAGGGAGACATACCCATAGGATTTTTATATGTTGTTCTGTAGGCCCAAAGCACATCATCCAATCTCTTAGGCCAATTCTTTCAAGACCTATTAATAGTTTTTGTAATATTAGTTTTATTTCTCTATTGCTAAGTTCAACTTGATCACTCGATCGAGGATGATAGGGTGATGCAATTCTATGGTTAACATCATATTTAGCAAGCATTTTAAGGAAAGCACCTTGAATAAAGTGTGAACCACCATCAGTCATTAAATATCCAGGGACTCCAAACCTCGGGAAAATAACTTCTTTAAGCATTTTAATGGAAGTGTTATGATCAGCACTACTAGTTGGAATAGCTTCTACCCACTTAGTTACAAAATAAACAGCAACCAAAATATGTGTGTAGCAACCCGACCAGAATGGATCAAGTCTCTCTGCTTAAGTGTCATCCTTGGATCGGTATGCTGACACACACAATACTTGAGGATTTATAACAGAGGTAACATAAATACTATTACCTCAATCGATATAGCAGAAGTAACAACAAGGTTGTGGATTCCCATCAACACCAACGGCAAAGTTGAGTGCATACATCGTAACCATAACGTATCACTTACTCGTCGTATGATTCCTGCAACATGAGACGTTGCAGCCATATAGGTCAGTACATTGGATGTACTGGCAAATTCACACAATAGAGCAATGATGAATAATGGCTATCACTACATGCATATTTGGCTGGTGGAGGCTCTAAGTTTAAATTTGCATAGAGCTAATTTTTTTCCTACAACAAAGGAATATATTTTATTTTAACTACAACGTTTGTTGAAATTATTGAGAAGGTAACCCCAACTCAATCCCAAAATTAAAGATTAATAACCTGACAAATTAATTAAGTAAAGTGATGAGATCAACATAGTAATTCAAGCACCAGATCAAGATGTCCATAACCAGGGACATGGCTAATCATGATTAGTTTGTACGCTCTGCAGAGGTTGCACACTTTTCCCCATAAGACTCGATCTCCTCCGTTGAATTTCTTGCACTACATGATGTTTGAGAAACGGATGACCGAGACACGGTCTTTCAGAAGCATTAACTCTTTACGACGGGTAGACCGTACCACCTACATCCCCTACATCTGCTAGTCTACCACTGTAAGAGGTCACACAACATACTAAACTATGCCAGAGCCCATAATGGCTTGTGGCTGCACATGGAAGTTTCCAGCGTGAATAAAATTATGATCCCTTTGAGCCTGGGTGGCGAACCATAGGATGATAATAGGGGTACCCTGGGATCTCCTTGGACAACACTGGATTCCCCAGGTGTCTGGGCAAGCCACTGGTATCCCCAGGGTGCCCCAACCAATCCACTCAGATGTGTATTAAAGTAGCCACCTTAAGTTAACCCTTAGATATAAGTAACTCTCACATCTTTCATGAATCTCACAAACCAATCCACATCTACGAGCATAGCATAGCAGTATAAGCATACGTAGTAACACCCAGGGGTTTGAATATAAGACAGTAGGTTCCTACCTCATCAACTACTTCCCAAATACCCACATGTTATGACATCCTACTCATGCAATGTTTGAGGGTGAAACTAATGCATAAAAACTGGGTATGAAAAATATGATCAAAGTGTGAGCTTGCCTTGTACTATTTATGAAGATGATTCACACTCATAACTCCAGATAGTTCTACTCGTCATACTCCGGTCAATCTATCGTGAGCAAGCAATTGCATACATAAGCATTCATGCCAAATAATCGAAGAAAAGATCTCAGAAAACTTCAAAAACAAACAATTAACTCCTGCAACATAAAACAATTTCTAACAGTACCAAAATTATGTGCATTTGGTCTTATCAGAAAGTTTAGGTCAAGAGCTTCGATTTGCAAAAAGAATCAATTAAATCGGAGTTGAAAAACTCGAGTTATGACAAAAACAAGTTTGAATTCAAATCTGTCTGACACCGAATTTTAAACTTTCAAAAATATGTTTAAGTTGTTTTACCGGATAGAGGGGGTCCTAACGAAGAAGTGGGCATTGGTTTCGTTGGATTTGGATAAACGAGTAAAAACTTGTGATCTTTTGAAATCCAGGGGCTAAATTATAAGAAAAGTATTCATGGATAGGTCCCTGGCCGAAAATAAAAAGAAGAAGAAAAATTATACCAAACGAATGTTCGCTACAGACCACTAACTAACGAAAACTGTTCGCTAAAGAAGCTAAACTAATGAACATTCGCTAAATAAAACAAAATGTTACGAAAATAAAAAACACTCGATCTAAACTGGGCCCTAGGATCTAGATCGGACGGCTGAGGAGCGAGGCGGCTTACCGCGGCGGTTGACGGCGCGGTGGTGGGGAAGACGGCGGCAACGGCTTCGGCCTCGGTCGGAGACGGCTGCTCCGGGGTTAGTGGCAACGGCAGAGAGCTCGGAGAGGGGCAGCGCGTCGAGACGAGGCGAAGGCGATGGCGGCATCGGTGGAGGTCGAGGGCACCGGGACGGTGTAGGGCGACGGCGACGGAGCTCGGCAGCGGCGCGATGCGAAGAGGAGAGAGGGTCCAGGGGGTATTTAAGGAGGAGAGGGTGAGTCCGGCGGCTTGGGGAAGGGGCAAGAGAGGCGGCGGCGGGAGGCGTGCCCGGTCGGATGGCGGCGCGGCGACGGACTCCCGAGCGGAGCTCGGGGACCAGCGGGCGAGGGCATGGGCCAGCGGGGCCGTGGCCTGGCGAGCTGGGCCGGCCCGGTCTGGTTGGTCCAAAATTTGTTTTTTTAACTCATACGAAAATAAAATTAAATACCAAAATAATAAAAAATATAGCATATTATATATCAAAATTTTCAGAAGAAGATTCTCTATCACATGAACATTTTCTAGCGTCAAATAAAATCCAAAAAATTCAAATAAAGCAAAGAGTGCTACTAATTTATTTATGAACCAAATAAAATTATTTTAAAATACCAAAATAAGTTCAAATTTATTTCTCTCCATTTCTCTATTGTAGGGAATCATGTTACCCTATTTTCCACATATTTTATTTTTGGAGAAAAATAATTTGAATAAAAATCAAATAACTCCAAATTGAAAATAATTTCAAAGGGTCTTTAAAATTTGATTCTTTTAAACTTCCAACTCATATTTCATACGATTTGAAGAAGTCATTTTATCTTCTCTCATGAAAATCATTGAGTTGCATAAAGTTTCTGAATTGGAAATATTTCCAAATGAAATTCAAATCTTTTCAAAACCCTTTTCCTTTAATTAAAATGGAAGAAGTCATATTATCTTCACTCTAGGGTTTTGTGATGAAAAGAATTTGAATTCATGGAGATCATAAATGCAAGGTAAAAGTTTGGGAATTTCATTTCATGCCCTCATTCAACTTTAAAAAAGTTTCAAATTTCACTCAATTTCACACAAGCAACCACACCACAATCAAACAATCAATCAAAAATATTTATTTAATATAACATTCCAAAATTTAGAATTTTGGGATGTTACAATGTCTATACCCATTAGAGGAAGGAAAATGTCCCAACCCCAAACATCAAATGGTTCAACAGCAAGTGAATAATTCATAGGCATTTCCTGATGCTTACCAATATTACCAATTTGTTGACATTCATCACAAGATAAAACAAACTTACGGGCATCCTTGAAGAGAGTAGGCTAATAAAAACTAGATTGCGATACCTTATGAGCAGTTCTAACTCACACATGATGCCCTCCATAAGCTTCGAAGTGGCATTTCCATAAGATTTGTTCCCGTTCATGCTCAGGTACACAATGTCTAATAATATCATCTACTACTTATTTATAAAGATGTGGGTCATCAAAAAGTAATGTCTTAAATCATCCAAGATTTTTTTTCTTTTGTTGATACATGAAGCTAGGTGGTATGTAATTAGCAACAATATAATTAGCATAGTCACCATACCAAGGAGTGTTATGAGAACCATTTATTGCAGCTAGTTGTTCATTACGAAAGCTTTCATCGATAGGTAGTGGGTCATCAAGAATATTCTCTAACCTAGACAAGTTATTAGCTACGGGGTTCTCAGCTCCTTTCTATTAGTAATATGGAAATTAAATTTTTGTAGCAAGAGAACCCACCTAATGAGCCTAGGTTTAGCATCTTTCTTTTCCATAAGATATTTAATAGCAGCATGATCAGTGTGAATAATTACTTTGGAATCAACAATGTAAGACCTGAATTTGTCACAAGCAAACACAACTGCTAAAAATTCTTTTTCAGTACTAGCATAATTTCTTTGGGCACTGTCTAGAGTATTACTAGAATAATGGATAACATTCAATTTCTTATCAACTCTTTGTCCTAGAACAACACCAACAACATAATCACTAGCATCACACATAATTTCAAAAGGCAAGTTCCAATCAGGTGGTTGAGCAATAGGTGCAGAAGTTAAGGCTTTCTTAAGTGTTTCAAAGGCTTCTACACAATCATCATAAAAAAATGGAACATCCTTTTGTAAAAGATTTGTAAGTGGCCTAGAAATTTTAGAGAAGTCTTTAATAAACCTCCTATAGAAACTAGCATGACCAAGGAAACTACGAATACCTTTAATATCTTTAGGACATGCCATTTTCTCAGTTGCAACAACTTTAGCTTTATCCACCTCAATACCTCGTTCAAAAATTTTATGCCCCACGACAATACCTTCATTAACCATAAAGTGGCACTTCTCCCAATTCAAGACAAGATTAGTTTGCTCGCATCTCTACAAAACTCGATCAAGGTTGCTTAAGAAATCATCAAAAGAAGTTCCATAAACAAAAAAATCATCCATGAAAACCTCAACAATCTTTTCACAAAAATCAGAGAATATAGCAGTCATACATCTTCGAAAGGAAGCAGGTGCATTACATAAACCAAAAGGCATACGTCTATAAGCATAATTTCTAAAAGGGAAAGTAAAGGTGGTTTTCTCTTGATCAGGTTGTGAAACAGGTATTTGAGAAAAACCAGAATATCCATCAAGAAAACAAAAGTGTGTGTTCTCAGATAATCTTTCCAACATTTGATCAATAAAAGGCAAAGGGTAATGATCTTTTCTAGTCGCTTTATTTAATTTTCTAAAATAAATTACCAGTCTATAGCCAATAACAATTCTTTTAGAAGCTTTAGTATTTCAGTTCTTACCACTTCTATCATTTTAGGATTCAAACGTCATTGATGATCAACAATGGGGTTAGCATCAGGTTCCATATTAATCTTGTGTGCTGACAGAGAGTGGGACTAATGCCCTTAAGGTCATCAAGAGTATATTCAATACCAGCATGGTGCTTCTTCATAGTTTTTAATAATATTTCTTCCTCATGTTCTGAAAGGTTAGCACTAATAATAACAGGATATATATTTTTCTCATCGGGCTAAGCATAGTTCAAAGTGTCAGGAATTTTTTTAATTCAAACACGGGATCACCTTTAGGTGGAGGAGGACCTCCTAGAGTTTCAATAGGGAAATTGTGCTTGAGCAGAGGTCATTGTTCAAAGAAATTTTTATCTATCTCATTTCTTTCATGCATATGCATATCATTTTCATGGTCTAGCAAATATTGTTCTAGTGGATCAGTAGAGGCACAACAATATAAGAAAGGCCAATTATTTCATCCTCACTAGTAATTCTTTCTTATGTGGTTGTCTATTAAACTTGGAAAAATTAAATTCATGAGACTCATCACCAAAGCAAACACTGACAGTTTGTTTATGGCAATCTATAGTAGCATTGACAGTGTTCAGGAAAGGTCTACCAAAGATAACGGGACAAAAATCATCTTGTGGGGAACCAAGAACTAGAAAATCCGTTGCGTATTTTATTTTCCCATAGAAGACTTTGAGATCTCTAACAATCCCAAGTGGTATGATGGTGTCTCTATTAGCCACTTTAATAGTAACATCTATGTCTTCTATTTCAGCGGGTGCTATGTACTCCCTCTGTAAACTAATATAAGAGCATTTAGATAACTACTTTAGTGATCTAAACGCTCTTATATGTAACACCCCGGTGTAATGATGCTACAGTAACCCCTGGGGTTAAGTTAATTGTTTTGCTAAACATGTGCCTGATCATTTTTGTCTCATACTCTTTCACATTCCACTTGAATTCAATTTAAAGTTATGAGTGAAATTCAAAATGCTCAGACATGAACACAAAAATGTTCATCATGTGCGAAATAATCCACAACTAATATTGGTGGTAGCCAACATTTTTGCAAAGGGTTTAAGTGGCCTAAACTACTTAAAACAGTGACCTAAGCAATAAATTAAATGCCCTTTTTAATTTATAAAATTGGCAACTATTCCAAAAGCCTCCCACCCTTTTTGAGGCAGTGCACTTTAATCCTTTGAGATTGTTTTGGCCAGTGGCATAATTTTGCAAAGTCAATTGTGGCAAATAGAAAATGCAAAAGCTGCTGGAAAAGAAAAACAAAAAAACAAAGAAAAGGAAAAGCCCCCCTCAACTGGGCCGACTGGCCAGCTGGCCACCGTGCCCCCCATGGGCCTCGGCCCACCTCAACCAGCCGGCCCAGCTCCCCGCATCGCTCTCCCCTCCCTCTTGTTCCCCCGGTGCGCACCGCTACAGGGGCGCGTCGCCGCCCGACCACCTCGCCGGCAACGCCGCAGGTGGATAAGGGCCCCTCCCCTCGACGCCTCGACCTCCTCCCCACCTACCTCCACCCACGCCTCGCACCCCCCTCGCCCTCTCCGCCTCTCCCTCTCCCACTCCTTCGTTCTAGAGAGGAGGCCGACACGGTCGCCGCCGTGCCTCGCCCGTCCTCGCGGCCATCGAGCGCCGTTCGCCTCGCCATCGTGCCCTTCGTCTCTGCCGTCGTCGTCTACCCCGTCCCCGTCTGTGAGCGCGAGCCGGGAGCCACTATGGGGTGCGGATCGAGCCGCCCCCTTTCGCCTCTGTCGCCGGCGAACTCCGTCGTCTCCGGCAACTGCTGCTGCTACTAATCTTACACCGGGCCACCTTGTGCCTCCCCGGTGAGCTCTCCTACCTTCTCCCTCTCCTTGCCTACTTGGCGCGCCCCCTAGCTGCTTCCCCACATGCGCCCGAATGCAGCGCCGCGGAGCTCGTCGCCGGCGAGACTCCGGTGACCAAGTGGTCACGGGCCAGTGCCCAGCGCACTCACCGCACCGCGTAGGCCTCGTCTAGCCGCGTGGTTTGCCCGCAAACGCCCCCCAGCCCCGATCCCGACGATGCCCGATCTCCAGCGTCCACTCCGCCGCTTGCCACCGTCGTCTCCGGCCGCCCCCGGCCCGGCTACCACCCTAGTTCGACGCGGCATCTTCTCCCCGTTCGAACGCACCCGCCCGCGGCCATTTTGGCCGCCGGACAGCGAATTCCGGCGAGGTCCGGCGCCCCTCCGCCGCGGGAACGCTCACCGGAGCTCCCCAACGCCGGCGCCGACGTGGACGTCCGGGTCCACCTCGCCAGGTCACTGCCCCGTGGCCCTAGTGGCCTGGCTAGCCCTGTTGACCTAGTCAATGGCTGACTGGGCATCGCCCAGTCACTGCCAGTGGGTCCCCCTGGGCCCTGTTGACTAGTCAACTAGTCTGTTGACCGCTGATGCAACAATGACGCCATGATGACGTCATATTTCCTTTTCTGTTATTTCTTAAATAATTCCAGAATATTGTTTAAACTTTAAAAATTCATAGAAAATAAACCGTAACTCGGATGAAAATGTTTTCTATATGAAAGTTGCTCAGAAAAATCCAACGAATCCGAATATGCGGTCCGTTCATCTGTCACATGCCCCTAGCTTGCTGAACATGGAACTTTCCCCCTCCGGTCATCTGTCTGACACAGGTCCGGAACCGGGAACACCTTCCCGGTTGAATTCCCCCTTCACCTATAACGTCTAGGACCGCGTTAGAGCACGCTTAGCGCTACGTATCGTCATGTCATGCTTAGTGTTACCTCTGTTTGCTATGTATTTACTGTTTCTTCCCCCTCTTCTCTCCGGTAGACCCCGAGGCCGCTGATGCCCCAGTGATCGACTACATCGTCGACAAAGACCCTTCCTTGCCAGAGCAACCAGGCAAGCCCCCCCTTTGATCATCCCGATATCGCCCATTCCATTCTCTCATGCTTGCATTAGATTTTACTACTGTTATTGTTTGCTCCTATTCTGATGCATAGCCTGCTTTTGTATCTACTGTTGTACCTTACCTACTTATCCTAAACTGCTTAGTATAGGTTGGTTAGTGATCCATCAGTGACCCCCACCTTGTCCTTGTTGCCCCTGCTTCATCATTGAAGACCCGATCAACGGGATTGAAGACTAGGCCCCGGCACCGCACATCACTTTCCCCTTAGTTGTTCGACACTGCTGGGTTACTATCGAGTGCCGAGGGTGAGACCTCTACAGCACTTCTGATGTTAACCCTGTAGTGTAGCTATTCGGTCATGGTCATCGAGGGTGATTCCACCTTAACCACTTCCGATATGACTCTGTCGTGCAACCCCTCAAGTGTGAACCTCGGGGGTGATTCCTCTTACGTTCACCTTGATGATTACATTGAGTGGAATTCACCGGGGGTGATTCCTCGAGTTTTCCCCTTGATGTTTAAACACACAGTTACTATGGTTACTATGACTTTACACTGAACCATGTTACTAAAGACGGGTCGACCCTGAGGGGTGCCCGCGCGAGCATAATTGCGAGTGATGAGGAGTCGGGTTGACCTGGAAGGTGCCCGTGAGATAATTACGAGGCGTGGTCGGGCATTCTTAGTCCTTGCCGCAAGTCCTCGAGACGGGGCAACGGGGTCACATCTTTCATGAGTCTCTGCTTGTTACCGCGTGTTCCTAATCCACTACGATTTGGATATTTGATCCGAGGGGGCCTCTGGCCTGATAGCACTAACCATCACGTGGGCATAGTATGGGCGTTCTGCGTCGTGTACATCAGCCGAAGCTTAATAGACGTCAGCGACGGAGCGGCGCGCGCCGGGTTGGACTGGTAAGCTCCTGCCTTTTTAGGGAGGTAGCTAGGTCTGCTCACCGGCTGCCCACGCAACGTGCAGGAGTTCCTGGGGCGATGGCCCATGACCCCTAGGGGCATAGGTTTAGTCCGGCGTGCTTGACCTCTCTATTAAGCCTAGGTCGGGTTGCGGCGTATTGTTTGGCCGAGGCCGGGCATGACCCAGGAAAGTGTGTCCGGCCGGAGTTAATCGAGCGTGGTGGGTAAGTTGGTGCACCCCTGCAGGGAAGAAAACATCTATCGATAGCCTGTCCTACGGTAACGGACACTTGGAGTTGTATCCCGATCAATACAACTAGAACTGGATACTTGTGATGAGAATTGGATGGTGATGAGTAATGGATTGTGATGAGGTGATAACTGGATAGTATGGCTCTGGGATTGCTTTCTCGCAGGGAGTCGAGAAAGGATCTCTGGCCGAGGTTGATAACACTACTACTACTTTACTTTATGCTACTCTACTCCCTCCTGTTTGCTGCAAGATGGTGGTTTCCAGAAGATGCTAGTCTTCGATAGGACTAGGCCTTCTCTCTATTCTGGCATTTCTGCAGCCCAGTCCACATATATAGCCTTCCTTTGATAATGTTGCATATGTAGTGTAGATCCTTGCTTGCGAGTACTTTGGATGAGTACTCACGGTTGCTTTGCTCCCCCTTTTTCCCCCTTTCTTCTTCTTTCCGGCTGATGCAACCAGATGACGGAGCCCAGGAGCCAGATGCCACCGCCGATGCTTACTACTACGTGGAGGCCGCCGATGACCAGGAGTAGTTAGGAGGCTCCCAGGCAGGAGGCCTTGCCTTTTCAATCGATGTTGCTTTTGTGCTAGCCTTCTTAAGGCAAACTTGTCTAACTCATGTCTGTACTCAGATATTGTTGCTTCCGCTGACTCGTTTGTATTCGAGCTTATGTATTCAAGCCCTCGAGGCCCCTGGCTTGTAATATAAAGCTTGTATTATTTTAATTTGTGTCTAGAGTTGTGTTGTGATATCTTCCCGTGAGTCCTTGATCTTGATCGTACACATTTGCGTGTATGATTAGTGTACGATTGAATCGAGGGCATCACATTATATTAGTTTACGAAGGGAGTAATTCATAATTTCTTGGTATAAGGTAAAAGGAATAGCACTCACGCTAGCACCTAAGTCACATAAACCATGATAACAATGATCTCCTATTTTAACTGAGACAACATGCATGCCAACAACAGGTCTATGTTTATATTTTTCATCGGGTTTGGCAATTCTAGCAGCTTCATCACAGAAGTAAATAACATGTTCATCAATATTTTCTACCAGGAGATCTTTAACCATAGCAACACTAGGTTCTACTTTGATTTGTTCAGCTGGTTTAGGTGCTCTAATATTACTTCTGCGAACCACAGTTGAAACCTTAGCATGTTCCTTTTATCCTAACAGGGAAAGGTGTTCGATATAGGCAGTAGGCACAACTGAATCAACATTGTAAATAATAGTTTCATCTTTAATTATGACTGGTTCTTTAGTTTCTTCTTTAATAGGGGATGATATTTAAACCACTTCTCCTTAGGGAGATCAACATGAGTAGAAAATGATTCACAAAAGAGGCTACTATCTCAGAGTCAAGTCCATATTTAGTGATAAACTTGTGAAAAGCATTGGTATTCATAAAAGATTTAACACAATCAAACTCAAACTTAATAACTGACTCTTTACCTTCATCGAGTTCGCAATCTTCAGAGTTGCGCTTAATTATTTCTAAAAGATCCCACCTGGATTCAATTGTCCTCTTCATAAAAGAACCAGTGCAAGAAGTATCGAGCATGGATTGATCATCACAAGAAAGTTGAGCATAAAAATTCTGAATGATAATTTCTCTAGAGAGCTCATGATTGGGGCATGAATATAACATTGACTTAAGCCTCCCCAAGCTAGAGCGATACTTTCTCCTTCACGAGGCCAAAAATTATATATATAATTCCGATCACGATGAACTAGATGCATAGGATAATTTTTTTTGGTGAAATTCCAATTTCAATCGATTCCAGTTCCAAGATTCAATATCATTGCATAGCCTATACAATGGTTTTCCATTCAAAGATAAAGGGAAAACCTTCTTCTTAGCTTCATCTCCGGATAAACCTGCAAGCTTAAATAATCCACAAAGTTCATCCACATATATCAAGTGCATATCAGGATGTTCATTTCTATCTCCCGCATAAGGATTGGCTAGCAGTTGTTCTATCATACGCGAAGGAAATTCATAACCAATATTTTCAGTAGGTGTAGTAGGTTGAGGGGTGTAGGATTGAAACTAGGTCTAGAGGGGGCGTGTGATTAGACTACTTGACAAAATAAAAATCTAGCCTTTTCGCAATTTTAAGTCTTGGCAAGTTTTAGCAACTTAGCACAAGTCAAGCAATCAACCTACACATGCAATTCTAAGAGTGTTGCAGCGAAAAGTAAAACATTGCATATGAAGGTAAAGGGGAGGGTTTGGAGAAGGCAAACGCAATGTAGACATGGAGATTTTTGGCGTGATTTCTACAGGTAGTGCTATCGTACATCCACGTTGATGGAGACTTCAACCCACGAAGGGTAATGGTTGCGCGAGTCCATGGAGGGCTCCACCCATGAAGGGTCCACGAAGAAGCAATCTGACTATCCCACCATGGCCATCACCCACGAAGGACTTGCCTCACTTGGGTAGATCTTCATGAAGTAGGCGATCTCCTTGCCCTTACAAACTCCTTGGTTCAACTCCACAATCTTGATAGAGGATCCCAAGTGATACCTAACCAATCTAGGAGACTGCACTCTCCAAAAGGTAATAGATGGTGTGATGATGATGAACTCCTTGCTCTTGTGCTTCAAATGATAGTCTCCCCAACACTCAACTCTCTCTCACATATTTGGCTATGGTGGAAAGATGATTTGAGTGGAAAGCAACTTGGGGAAGGCTAGAGAACAAGATTCTTGTGGTTGGATTGGAATGTCTTGGTCTCAACACATGAGTAGGTGGCTCTCTCTCATAAAATGAGTAGTGGAAGTGTAGGCACGTTCTGATGGCTCTCTCTTGAATAGAGAAGGGGGTGGAGGGGGTATATATAGCCTCCACACAAAATCTAACCATTACACACATTTGACCCAACGCGTCAGACCGAATAGGTGAACTCTGTGAGACCGATTCAGTTCAAAATGTGAACGTTAGGATTCTCGGTGGGACCGATTTCAGCAATGAGCAAACAGAGAGTTGGTCAGGCAAACTCGGTGGAACCGATCGCTCATTCCGGTAAGACCGAAACATTACGAAAAGTAAATATAGAGTTTGCATTGCGAACTCGGTGGGACCGATCGCTCATTTCAGTAAGACCGAAATGTTACGAAGGGAAACAGAGAGTTTGCAGTCCCATCTCGGTGAGATCGAAATCCCTATTGGTGAGACCGAACTAATTAGAGTTTCTGGCTATGACTATGTCAAAGGAACTCGGTGGTGCCGGATAGATCAAATCGGTAGGGCCGAGTTTGAATTTAGGTTTAGGACATATTTGGATATGAGAAAGTGGTTGAGGGATTTGGATCATATCACTAAGCATTTTGAGCAAGTAGGCCATTAAGCAGCACATCATCCTCTTTTAATAGTATCGGCTTTTTCCTATGGACTCAATGTGATCTTGGATCCCTAAAATAGAAATGAAAAGTCTTGCGCTTTTGCCAATATTGTCCTTAGCATTTTGAGGGGTCCACATCTCTGGTCCATGCCATTGCCAATCATTGAACCTTCTGAAATATTCAACTTGAATGGATATTAGTTCAATGAGATATATGATGTTATGAATTACCAAAACCACCTGGGAATTAGTTGCACTTTCAAGGGGCAAATAATTGTTCTTCTGGTTGAGGTGAAGTTACCCCGAACAAACCCCTCAAAGGATGGTTCTCCATAGTAACAAGTGATAGTAAATTTCAGCACATAATAATAATTTTTCCTTACCAAGAGCACTTCACTCCCCAACAACGGCACCAGAAAAGATCCTTGATGACCCTCAAGTATAGGGGATCAATCATAGTCCTTTCAATAAGTAAGAGTGTTGAACCCAACGAGGAGCAGAAGGAAATGATAAGTGGTTTTCAGCAAGGTAATTTCTCCAAGCACTAAAATAATAGGTAATAGGTAGTTTGGTAGCAAGATAATTTGTATCGAGCAAGTAACGGTAACGGTAAACGAAGTGCATCAAAGTAGCCCAATCCTTATGTGAAAAAGGACATGCCAAAATGGTCTCTTATGATAAGCAAAACGTTCTTGAGGGTACACTAGAATTTCACCATATCACTTTCACCATGTTGGTTTGATTCATGTTCGCTACTTTGATAATTTGATATGTGGGTAGACTGGTGCTTAGGTGTTGTTCTTACTTGAACAAGCCTCCTACTTATTATTAACCCCCTCGCAATCATCCGCAACTACGAGAAATGTATTAAGATAAAATCTAACCATAGCATTAAACTTTTGGATCCAAACTGGTCCCTTACGAAGTAGCGCATAAACTAGGGTTTAAGCTTCGGTCACTCTAGAAACCCATCATCTAATAACTACTCCATAATGCACTCCCTTAGGCCCAAATATGGTGAAGTGCCATTTAGTCGACATTCACATGACATCACTAAGGGAACCACAACATACATATCATCAATATATCGAACACATATCAAGTTCACATGATTACTTGCAACATGACTTCTCCCGTGACCTCAAGAACAAAAGTAACTACTCAAAAATGATAATCATGCTCATGATCAGAGCGGTATTAAATAGTATAATGGATCGAAACATATAATCTTCCACCAAATAAACCATATAGTAATCAACTACAAGATGTAATCAACACTACTAGTCACCCACGAGAACCAATCTAAGGTTCTTGTACAAAGATTGAACACAAGAGATGAACTAGGGTTTGAGAGGAGATGATGATGTTGAATATGTTGTTGGAGATTTCCCAAGTTCTGCCTCGAGACGGCGGCGCTTCGTCCCGAAAGTCCCACTATGATTTTTTCTAGGTCAAAATGACCTATATACCAGAAGATGGGCACCGGAGGTGGGCCGAGTAGGGCACAACCCACCAAGACGCGCCTGGGGGGCCAGGCGCGCCCTGGTGTCTTGTGGACCAGGGTGGCCCCCTCCGGTAGTTATTTGCTCCAATATTTTTTATATATTCCAAAAAAATTCTCCGTACATTTTTAGCTCATTTGGAGATGTGCAGAATAGGTAACTCTGACATAGCTTTTCCAGTTCCAGAATTCCAGCTGCCGGCATTCTCCCTCTTTGTGTAAACCTTGCATATTATGAGATAAAAGGTGTTAGAATTACTCCAAAAAAGCATTATTATGCATAAAAACATTATAAATAACAGTAGGAAAACATGACGCAAAATGGATGTATCAATCCACACATGTATTGAAGTTTCCAGTAAATACAATTCTAGCATGGGTACTAAAAAATTATCATGAACAAGGAAATATGATAATAACATCTTTATTATTGCATCTAGGGCATATTTCCAACAGTCTCCTACTTGCACTAGAGAAATAATCTAGTTTACATCGTAATGAATCTAACGCCCATAGATTTCTGGTGTTGATCATGTTTTGCTCCAGGAAGAGGTTTACTCAATGGGTCTACTACATTCAGATCCGTATGTACTTTGCAAAGATCTATGTATCCCTCCTTGATGCAATCACGGATGGAGTTGAAGCGGTGTTTGATGTGCTTTGTTTTCTTGTGAAAAACATTTTCAGAAAACACAAAAATATTTTCCTTTTCATTTGCCTTCTTTCGTTCATCTCTTCGTTTGCTTTTCATTTGCTTGTGTGCTAGTTTGTTTACTTGCCTTTATGTCTCGACCCAAGAGCCTTGATCCTTACTATAGGAAGTTAGAGGAAATTGAAAACTATACAAAAAGTTTTATGTCATGACAATTGGAGCATAATAGTTTCTTTAGGAACAAACTTAAAGAACAAAAAACTATGATGGACTATATCAATAAAGAGCTTGATGATGTCAAGGAAATATGTGGTCTTAAATCCCTATTTGCTCATATTGAAAATTGGGTAGGCCAAATTTTCGATAAACAAACCACTTTTGTAAATAAGATGGCCGATAAACCGGATTCTGTAAATAATAATGATGAAGATCTTAAGTGATTGGTGTGACTCCTATTGAATCTTTGTTTGCTAATATAAAACATGATAAAGATGTGACTGGAGATGAGTCAACTTTAGCTAGAAGGCGTCCCAATAATTTGGAGGGTGAAGATCTTAATGGAAAAAATGATAAAAGTGGGATTGGCGAGGTCGAAACTCTAAGTAGCGATGAACCCACTCTTTTGGATTTCAAGGACTTTAATTATGATAATTGTTCTTTAATAGATTATATTTCCTTGTTGCAATCCATGCTTAATTCACCTCATGCTTATAATCAAAATAAGGCTTTTACTAAACATATGGTTGATGCTATGATGAAATCTTTTGAAGAAAAACTTGAGTTGGAAGTTTCAATCCCTAGAAATCTTTATGATGAGTGGGAACCTACTATTAAAATTAAAATTATAGATTATCAGTGTAATGATTTGTGTGATTTGGGTGCTAGCATTTCCACTATTCTGAAAACTCTTTGTGATATGTTAGGTTTCCATAAATTTGATGATTGTTCTTTAAATTTGCATCTAGCGGATTCCACTATTAGGAAACCTATGGGGAGGATTAACGATGTTCTTATTGTTGCAAATAGTAATTATGTGCCATAGATTTTATTGTGCTTGATATAGATTGCAATCCTACATGCCCTATTATTTCTTGGTAGACCTTTCTGAACGAAATATGCCCTAGAGGCAATAATAAAGTTGTTATTTATATTTCCTTATATCATGATAAATTTTTATTATTCATGCTAGAATTGTATTAACTAGAAACTTGATACATGTGTGGATACATAGAAAACACACAGTGTCGCTAGTAAGCCTCTACTAGACTAGCTCGTTAATCAAAGATGGTTAAGTTTCCTAACCATAGATATGTGTTTTCATTTGATGAATGGGATCACATCATTAGGAAAATGATGTGATGGACAAGACTCATCCGTTAGCTTAGCATAATGATCGTTAAGTTTTATTGTTATTGCTTTCTTCATGACTTATACATATTCCTTTGACTATGAGATTATGCAACTCCCGAATACCGGAGGAACACCTTGTGTGCTATCAAACATCACAACATAACTAGGTGATTATAAAGATGCTCTATAGGTGTCTCCGAAGGTGTTTGTTGTTTGGCATAGATCGAGATTAGGATTTGTCACTCCGAGTATCAGAGAGGTATCTCTGGGCCCTCTCGGTAATGCACATCATAATAAGCCTTGCAAGTAATGTGACTAATGAGTTAGCTGCGGGATTCTACATTACGGAATGAGTAAAGAGACTTGCCAGTAACGAGATTGAACTAGTTATGGAGATACCGATGATCGAATCTTGGGTAAGTAACATACCGATGACAAAGGGAATAATGTATGTTGTCATAATGGTTTGACCAATAAAGATCTTCATAGAATATGTGGGAACCAATATGAGCATCTAGGTTCCACTATTGGTTATTGACCGGAGAGGTGTCTCGGTCATGTCTACATAGTTGTCGAACCCGTAAGGTCCGCACGCTTAACGTTCGATGACGATTTGTATTTATGAGTTATGTGTTTTGGTGACCGAAGTTTGTTCGGAGTCCCGGATGAGATCACGGACATGGCGAGGAGTCTCAAAATGTTCGAGAGGTAAAGATTAATATGTTGTAAGGTAGTATTCCGACACCGGAAGGGTTCCGGAGTGTATCGGGTACATACAGGAGTATCTGAGGGGTTACCGGAACCCCCTGGGAAAGATATGGGCCATATGGGCCATAGGAGGAAGGGTAACCAGCCCACAAGGGGCTGGTGCGCCCCCACAAGGGAGGAGGCCGAATTGGACTAGGAAAGGGGGCTCCACCCCCTTTCCTTCTCCTACTCCCTCTCCTTCCCCTCCCCCCCACCCCGGTAGAAGGAAAAAAAGGGGGCCGAATCCTACTAGGACTGGAGTCCTAGTAGGACTCCCCACTCCTTGGCGTACCCCTTGTGGCCGGCCTCCTCCCCTCCTCCTTTATATATGGGGGCAGGGGCAACCCAAAGCACATGAATTGTTCTCTTAGTTGTGTGTGGTGCCCCCCTTCACAGTTTACTCCTCCGGTCATAGCGTCGTAGTGTTTAGGTGAAGCCCTGCGCGGATCACATCACCATCACCGTCACCACGCCGTCGTGCTGATGGAACTCTCCCTCGACCCTCTACTAGATCAAGAGTCCGAGGGACGTCGTCGAGCTGAACGTGTGCTGAACACGGAGGTGCCGTACGTTTGGTACTTGGATCGATTGGATCGTGAAGATGTTCGACTACTTCAACCGCGTTAACCTAACACTTCCGCTTTCAGTCTACAAGGGTACGTGGACACACTCTCCCATCACATTTCTATGCTTCTCCTAGATAGATCTTGCGTGATCGTAGATTTTTTTTTTGAATTACGACGTTCCCCAACAATGGCATCCGAGCCAGGTCTATGCGTAGACGATATGCACGAGTAGAACACAAAGACTTGTGGGCGATAATAGTCATACTACTTACCACCAACGTCTTACTTTGATTCGGCGGTATTGTTGGATGAAGCGGCCCGAACCGACATTACATGACCACGTTCATGAGACTAGTTCTACCGACGTGCTTTGCACATAGGTGGCTGGCAGGTGTCTGTTTCTCCAACTTTAGTTGAATCGAGTTTGACTATGGTTGGTCCTTGTTGAAGGTTAAAACAACACACTTGACGAAAAATCGTTGTGGTTTTAGATGCGTAGGTAAGAACGGTTCTTGCTAGAAGCCCGTAGCAGCCACGTAAAACTTGCAACAACAAAGTAGAGGACGTCTAACTTGTTTTTGCAGGGCATGTTGTGATGTGATATGGTCAAAACGTGATGAGATATAAATTGTTGTATGAGATGGTAATGTTTTGCAAAAGTTATCGGCAACTGGCAGGAGCCTTATGGTTTTCGCTTTATTGTATTAAATGCAATCACCATGTAATTTCTTTACTTTATCACTAAGCGGTAGAGATAGTCGTAGTAGCAATAGTTGGCGAGACGACAACAACGCTACGATGGAGATCAAGGTGTCAAGTCGGTGACGATGAGATCATGACGGTGCTTTGGAGATGGAGATCAAAGGCACAAGATGATGATGGCCATATCATGTCACATATTTTGATTGCATGTGATGTTTATCCTTTATGCATCTTATTTTGCTTAGTACGGCTGTAGCATTATAAGATGATCCCTCACTAAATTTCAAGGTACAAGTGTTCTCCCTGAGTATGCACCATTGCTACAGTTCGTCGTGCCGAGACACCATGTGATGATCGGGTGTGATAAGCTCTACGTTCACATACAACGGGTGCAAGCCAGTTTTGCACGTGCAGAATACTCGGGTTAAACTTGATGAGCCTAGCATATGCAGATATGGCCTCAGAACACTGAGACCGAAAGGTCGAACGTGAATCATATAGTAGATATGATCAACAAAGTGATGTTCATCATTGAAAACTACTTCATCTCACGTGATGATCGGACATGGTTTAGTTGATGTGGATCACATGATCATTCAGATGGCTAGATGGATGTCTATCTAAGTGGGAGTTCTAAAATAATATGATTAATTGAACTTTAATTTATCATGAACTTAGTCCTGATAGTATTTGCGAATTATCTTGTAGATCAATAGCTCGCGTTATAGCTCCCCATTTATTTTTGATATGTTCCTAGAGAAAAATATGTTGAAAGATGATAGTAGCAATGATGCGGACTGGATCCGTGATCTGAGGATTATCCTCATTGCTGCACAGCAGAATTATGTCCATGATGCATGTCGGTTCTATATCCGGCATATCTCGTAGTAGGGGTCCTAAGCTAGGCGTGTTGGAGCGATGGTAACATGGACACGGGATTTTACCCAGGTTCAGGCCCTCTTGATCGAGGTAAAAGCCTACGTCTTGCTTTTGATTGTATTCATATGGGGATAGTACATAGTACAGGTACCTACCACAAGATTGTAGTAATGAATATGATGTATCCTATTGACTAGCCTGGCCTCAGTTTATATAACACACCAGAGGCCTAGGGTTTAGAGGAGTCCTTCTCTTGGGCGCCAAGTCTTGTGGAATCCTCCTTGTATGCAACATGGGCGGCCCGAAGTGGCCCATAAGTGAACCGCCATGGGGGTCCTCAGCCCGATCCAGCTGGTCGGCAGACGACGTGGTGAGTACCCCCTAGTCCAGGACACCGTCAGTAGCCCCCTGAACCGGTCTTCAAGTTGGGGATGCTCCTCGATTCTTCCAAACTGTTCTTCATCTTCGGTCGTCGGTCTTGAAAACTGGTTCAAAAAATCTTCTCATCTTCGGTCTTGAGGATCGCTGAAGTGAATCCGAAGAGTCTACACGCCGGGTATCCGAGGATCCCCTTTAAGTTTTCGGCCTTTAGCAATGCCTTGTTATTTTTTACGCGACACCTCAGGTTTGAAGTTCCCGTGCGGTAGTGTCCTCTTGCGTCCGAGCTCCAACGCCGAACTACATTCGAGATATCTTTTGCAGCCAAGCACCAACACTGGACCGCTTGCGAGCTCGAACACTGGAATGTATCCGAGCTCCAATGCCGGACTGTATCCGAAGTGTCATAGATTATCTCGGTCTTGAAAAAAGTTAAAAGGGTAGAACCGAGCTTAGTGCCGGAGTGCCCTCTATGGAGCCATCCACTTGCAACCGAGCTTTATGCCAGACTGCTTCTGAGGTACCTTTTGCAGTTGAGCACCAATGCCGGACTGTATCCGGGCTCCAACGCCGGATTGTATCCGAGGTGGTGCACCACCTCGGCCATGGGCTGATTTATATGAATTTAATTCCGATTTGTGCAATGTATTCTCTGCCGAGATGTATAGCCAGTAGCCCTTAAGGTGCATGTTGGCCTAATATCTGGGATGCACCTGAAGGATGAAATCAAACCGCTGACCCCAGTAGCCCCTGAGACTCAGGTTGATTCGTGAAATTGGCCTGAGGATCAATTCCCAGCTTGGCAACATACTTAGGAATAGAAACACGGTGTAATATATTATAGGAAATAGTGATCGACGAACGGGCCCTTGAGAGAGGGTTTTGAGAAGTCGTTGTAATATATTAGCTTGATACCGAATAAGTCCTAGATGGTACCTATTGTTGTCCGAAGACGTGTTTGCCCATAGTTCGGTTAAGTCGAACACTGAGCACTTTGAATTTTCTGTATTGAATAGCCAATGCAGTAGCCTCCGAGACACTGGTCGGGTGGCAACACCAGATCAGGGGATCGATGTGCCCCTTTAATATTAGTAAATGATAAGCCCGAAGCCCAGTAGCCCCCGAGCCTTAATGTGGGCATGGGTGGCCGAATTAAGGATCGATATCCGGAGTAAAATCACAAATTATGTGTAATGATTCTACGTATGCAAGTACTCTACATTATTAATGCTCGGATCCGCATTGTACAAAACTTTGATGACCGACCATCGGCTTCAACCTCCTCGGCCAGTAGCCGGGGAGTGTTTGTCCTACTTTATAAAGCCTTTATGAGGGCAAAGATTTACAACAAACAAGGTAATCCGGCCATACGGTTTTATAAACAAAGTTATGCAGAGAGAATGTTATATTACTATGTAATGTAAAAAAACATCTTCTAAAGAAAATAGTCCCGCTATCGGTTCCTTTCTTTGGGTTGTCATGCCGACCATGATCATGAAACCTTACCTTCAATCAATGCGGGAGAAAAATATTGAGGATTTATTTGGGGCAAAGTTCCAGAACTATGTGGTATTTAGTGAACCTAAAATTTCACTTCTGTCGTTGCCGACCAATTATATCCTTTAAGATCGCTAGCTTTCGGCTTCACCCGGTCTGAGGTACTAACTCGGATGACTCGGTATTAACAATCACAGAGGTGCTCCCTTTATAGCCTAGCCGAACAATTGCGAATGTACGGGTAAGCACAGGAGCTAGGCCACCTAGCTTGGCCAAAATCTTAAGTCAAATTGGTGCATATTTATGGCATAATTACGGAAGGCAGCGCTTGTATACTAAATACAAACACTGATGATATATGTTTATTTTGACTCTGTTGCGACTGTTTATTAGTTGGAAGTGGCCCATCGTTGGCTTCTACCAATTTGCAGATACTACACAGGGTGTTTCCGTAGTAACAATACAACCCTTAACCGACGTCTCAGTGCCCGGAGGCGGTTGTGATAGCGGAGACAATGCAATCAGATATGCGGGCTTTATAACTTTCACTTAGTCATAGGAGCTTTAAACTGAGGAAGCTAGCTATGAGCCCCCGGTTAGTGTTCAACACCGACCGAAGTCTAGCCAGTAACACTTCGGCCAATGTTATGAAAGGCCCATCGTTTAACACAGGGTAATCAGTATCGATCTATAGTTTGACACCGTCATCGGATCGCTGACCAGTTTACACCAATTGTGACAGTCAGTTTTCAGCTTTCTCCGCTGAGGATGTTAACCATTCGAGCTGGAAGCACAATCGCATTGGTTCTCCCTTTGCACACCTAGCCGAACAAAGCAAACGTAGGAGGAAAGCACATGAGTTGGGCAACCCAACTATTGACCGAAGACACAATTCGAAACCGATTCATATATAGCAATATCCGAGAGTGTTTTTGCCGAATCTCTAAAGGTGTCCGGCGCTGCACTATGAGACTTATGCTGGAAACACACACATAGTTTAAAAGTGCCATAGGCTTGGAAAACCAAAAATTCAGTAAAAACTTTACGCCCGAACTAAATCAAGTCATTTGGTGCCAATCCGAAAATTGTTCTTATTTTTGTGCTTCTGTCGTGCATTAATATGACACATCCGATCTCAAGATTTCAAGTGGGTTAGCCTACGGCTGCTACCTCCTATCTCGAAGGCGGAGTACTGCTCGTTAGGCCAGTTTAGGAAACTAAACTCGAGTGGCATTGGAGAGAAAACAGGCTATCCGGCTATTGACCACATGCCCGAGTTGAGAAACGAGTGGTACAAAAATATTTTGCAACGACTTGGAAGAAAACAATTATTATAGAACGGCTCGTACAAATTTAAGAGCCCTAAGTTAACTTGGGTAGAGGAAGTGTTTTTAACAAATAACGTTTTTAACAACTAAGTTTTTTGTTTAACATAAATGTAATGCTTGGTCAAACTGAAATAAAATTAAACACTAAAGAAAAATAGTGAGCATGAAAGCGACTTAGCTGGTTAATGTGCTCGGTGTCGGTGCGCGGCCCGAGCTTACGGTGGGACGAGGTCCCAGCCCCCAAGCCGGTCCCGAGGTGGTGGAGCGAATCAAGAGTGACATGTATGAAAAATTATGAGCGATGGCTTTGCCACAAATACGATGTCAACTACATGAACATGCAAGGCAATATGAAAATGATGATGTGTGTCATGATAAACGGAACGGTGGAAAGTTGCATGGCAATATATCTCGGAATGGCTATGGAAATGCCCTAATAGGTAGGTATGGTGGCTGTTTTGAGGAAGATATAAGGAGGTTTATGTGTGACAGAGCGTATCATATCACGGGGTTTGGATGCACCGGCGAAGTTTGCACCAAATCTCAAGGTGAGAAAGGGCAATACACGGTACCGAAGAGGCAAGTAATGATGGAAGGGTGAGAGTGTGTATAATCCATGGACTCAACATTAGTCATAAAGAAATCACATTCTTATTGCAAAGATTTACAAGTCATCAAAAACCAAGCATTACGCGCAAGCTCCTAGGGGGATAGATTGGTAGGAAAATACCATCGCTCGTCCCCGACCGCCACTCATAAGGAAGACAATCAAATAACACCTCATGTTTCAAATTTGTTACACAACGGTCACCATACATGCATGCTACAGGACTTGCAAACTTCAACACAAGTATTTATCAAATTCAAAACTACTCAACTAGCACACTCTAATATTACCACTTTTATATCTCAAAACAGTTATCAAGTATCAAACTTCTCCTAGTACTCAATGCACTTTTTATGAAAGTTTTTAATATACCAATCTTGGATGCCTATCATATTAGGACTAAATTCATAACCAAAGAAAATTACCATGCTGTTCTAAAGGACTCTCAAAATAATATAAGTGAAGCATGAGAGATCAATAATTTCTATCAAATAAAACCACCACCATGCTCTAAAAGATATAAACGAAGCACTAGAGCAAAATTATCTAGCTCAAAAGATATAAGTGAAGCACATAGAGTATTCTAATAAATTCCGATTCATGTGTGTCTCTCCCAAAAGGTGTGTAAAGAAAGGATGATTGTGGTAAAATAAAAAGCAAAGACTCAAATCATACAAGATGCTCCAAGCAAAACACATATCATGTGGTGAATAAAAATATAGCCTCAAGTAAGTTACCAATAGAAGAAGACGAAAGAGGGGATGCCTTCCGAGGCATCCCCAAGCTTAAGCTTTTGTTTGTCCTTTAATTTTACCTTGGGGTGCCTTGGGCATCCCCAATATTAGGCTCTTGCCACTCCTTGTTCCATAATCCATCAAATCTTTACCCAAAACTTGAAAACTTCACAACACAAAACTTAAACAGAAAATCTCATGAGCTCCGTTAGTAAAAGAAAATGAACCACCACTTAAGGTACTATAATGAACTCATTATTTATTTATATTGGTGTTAAACCTACTGTATTCCAACTTATCTATGGTTGATACACTCAAATACTAGCCATAGATTCATCAAAATAAGCAAACAACACACGAAAAACAGAATCTGTCAAAAACAGGATAGTCTGTAGTAATCTGTAGGTTTTGAATACTTATGGAAACCCAAAAATTCTAAAATAAGTTTATGGAAGTGAGTAATTAATCTATTGATTATCTTCAAAAATAATTAACTAAATCGCACTCTCCAGTAAAAAATGGCAGCAAATATCGTGAGCGCTAAAGTTTCTGTTTATTATAGCAAGATCTCAAAGACTTTCCCCAAGTCTTCCCAAAGGTTCGACTTGGCCTCCCAAAGTTTCTATTTATTACAGAAAGATCACAAAGACTTTCCCCAAGTCTTCCCAAAGCTTCCCAACAAGCGCTATCGTTTAACGCCCCTAGCTAGGAATTGATAATTTCAATCATGCTCACATGAAAGATAGTAATCGAAACACAAAGAGAGCATCATAGAACATGTGACAAACACACTTAAGTCTAACATACTTCCTATGCATAGGTATTTTATAAGCAAACAGATTATCAAGGCAAGCAAAAACTAGCATATGCAAGGAAGCGGAAAGAAACAATAGCAATCTCGACATAACAAGAGGTAATTTAGTAACATGAAAATTTCTATAACCATATTTTCCTCTCTCATAATAATTACATGTAGGATCATAAGCAAATTCAACAAAATAGCTATCACATAAAATATTTTCAACACGATCCACATGCATGCAAAGTTGACACTCTTCCAAAATAGTGGGATTAACATTACCTAAAGTCATGACCTCTCCAAACCCACTTTTATCAAGAACTTCATAAGATTGAACATTCTCAAAATATGTGGGATCTAAATTTGACACTCTTCCAAACCCACTTTCAATATTATTGCAAACACTATTATCAATCTCATATTCATCATGGGGCTTAAATAAATTTTCAAGATCAAAAGAAGAATCACCCCAATCATGATCATTGCAACAAATAGTAGTTATAGAGAAACTAGCATCACCAAGTGTAGGGTTTTGCATATTATTAGCATAATTGATGTTAATAGAATTTATAATAACATCATTGCAATCATGCTTTTCATCGAAGGAACTACCAAGTATGGGTGCAATAGCAATGATCTCATGTTTAACATAAGGAACTATAGCAAATTCATTTTCACAAATATTAGCATCATAGCCACAAGAATAGCAAGCATCATGTTCATCATGGGATATTTCAATCAAATCATCGGAATCTTAATTATCTATAGATTCATGCATATCATTATTTTCTCCCGAAGCAACGGTCATTCTTTCAATAAACTCTTTGACATAGACATTATGAGCATAGTTTTCATAGAAATATTTAAGTATGTCAAATTTTCAGATTCGTAGAGACTAACATCATACTTTTCAATCAAAGAAGCAACTTCATAAGCACCCTTAAAAGCAACAAATTCTTCAATTTGTTCGATATTGTAGTAACTATAAACACCCTTTGCATAAGAAGATAAGATTTCATTTTCATTAAACTCACATAGGTAGGGAAGGTGTTTTTTAGGGTTCTTAGAGCAACAAGTAAAATCAAAAATTTCACAAAGATTCCAAGCATAACACAACAATCTGTTTATTTGATCCCATAAGAGTTTCCCTTTTTCAGACAAACGGTGACACACAAAATGAGCGTGCTCATCTAAAGATTTCCCATCAACTAGGCTAGTTGGGGTTTCAGCACGAGCGCATAAGGACCGAAGATGATCCAAGTAGAATACTTTAAGTGGATCCATATAAATAGATTTTTAGCAAGCAAAGATGCAAGCAAATAGAGGGCACGTGGAAACACAAACAAAAAGACGTACAAGACGAGGGCGAAGAAAAGGAAAAGGCAAAGGTGAAGTGGGGGAGAGGAAAACAAGAGGCAAATGGCAAATAATGTAATGCGAGGGATAAGAATTTGTGATGGGTACTTGGTATGTCTTGACTTGTGCGTAGATCTCCCTGACAACGGTGTCAGAAATCCTTCTTGCTACATCTTGAGCACTGGGTTGGTTTTCCCTTGAAGAGGAAAGGGTGATGCAGCAAAGTACCGTAAGTATTTCCCTCAGTTTTTGAGAACCAAGGTATCAATCCAGTAGGAGACTACACGCAAGTCCCTCGTACCTACACAAACAAATAAGAACCTCGCAACCAACACAAAAAAGGGTTTGGCAATCCCTTCATGGTCACTTGCGAGAGTGAGATCTGATAGAGATAATAATGATAAGATAAATATTTTTGGTATTTTTATGATATAGATTGAAAGTAAAGATTGCAAAATAAACGGTAATAGAAATAGCTTGTTGACGGAAGATTAATATAAAGGAGAATAGATCAGGGGCCATAGGTTTCACTAGTGGCTTCTCTCAAGATAGCATAAGTATTAGAGTGGGTGAACAAATTACTGTCAAGCAATTGATAGGAAAGAGAATAATTATGAGAATATCTAGGCATGATCATGAATATAGGCATCACGTCTGTGACAAGTAGACCGACTCCTACCTGCATCTACTACTATTACTCCACACATCGACCGCTATCCAGCATGCATATAGAGTATTAAGTTCATAATAACAGAGTAATGCGTTAGGTAAGATGACATGATGTAGAGGGATAAACTCAAGGAATATGATATAAACCCCATCTTTTTATCCTCGATGGCAACAATACAATACGTGTCACTTCCCTTTCTGTCACTGGGATCGAGCACCGCAGGATTGAACCCAAAGCTAAGCACTTCTCCCATTGCAAGAAAGATCAATCAAGTGGGCCAAACCAAACTGATAATTCGAAGAGACTTGCAAAGATAACCAATCATACATAAAAGATTTCAGAGAAGAATCAAATATTGTTCATAGATAGACTTGATCATAAACCCACAATTCATCGGATCTCGACAAACACACCACAAAAAGAGTTACATCGAGTAGATCTCCAAGAATATCAAGGAGAACTTTGTATTGAGATTCAAAGAGAGAGAAGAAGCCATCTAGCTAATAGCTATGGACCCGAAGGTCTGGAGTAAACTACTCACACATCATCGGAGTGGCCATGGAGTTGATATAGAGGCCCTCCATGATCGATGCCCCCTCCCGCGGAGCTTCGGAAAAGGCCCCAAGATGGGATCTCTTGGGTACAGAAGGTTGCGGCGGTGGAAATAGGGTTCCGTGGTTCTCCTGGATGTTTTTAGGGAATATGAGTATATATAGGTGAAGGAAGTCGGTCAGGAGAGCCACGAGAGGCCCACGAGGGTGGGGGCGTGCCCAGGGGGCAAGCGCGCCTCCCTGCCTCGTGGCCTCCTCGGTTGTTTCTTGACGTCCACTCCAAGTCCTCTGGATCATGTTTGTTCCAGAAATCACGCTCCCGGAGGTTTCATTCCGTTTGGAATCCGTTTGATATTCCTTTTCTACGAAACACTGAAATAGGTAAAGAACAGCAATTTGCACTGGGCCTTGGGTTAATAGGTTAGTCCCAAAAATAATATAAAAGTGTATAATAAAGCCCATTAAACATCCAAAACAGAATATATAATAGCATGGAACAATAAAAAATAATAGATATGTTGGAGACTTATCAGTAGCGTAAGTATTTCCCTCAGTTTTCGAGAACCAAGGTATCAATCCAGTAGGAGACTACACGCAAGTCACTCGTACCTACACAAACAAATAAGAACCTCGCAACCAACACAATAAAGGGGTTGTCAAGCCCTTCACGGTCACTTACGAGAGTGAGATCTGATAGAGATAATAAGATAAATATTTTTGGTATTTTTATGATATGGATAGGAAAGTAAAGATTGCAAAGTAAAATAGATTGGAAACTTATATGATAAAAGATAGACCCGGGGGCCATAGTTTTCACTAGTGGCTTCTCTCAAGATAGCATAAGTATTATGGTGGGTGAACAAATTACTGTCGAGCAATTAATAGAAAAGTGCATAATTATGAGAATATCTAGGCATGATCATGTATATAGGCATCACGTCCACGACAAGTAGACCGAAACGATTATGTATCTACTACTATTACTCCACACATCGACCGCTATCCAGCATGCATCTAGAGTATTAAGTTCATAAGAACAGAGTAACACATTAGGTAAGATGACATGATGTAGAGGGATAAACTCAAGCAATATGATATAAACGCCATCTTTTTATCCTCGATGGCAACAATACAATACGTGCCTTGTTGACCCTGCTGTCACTGGGAAAGGACACCGCAAGATTGGACCCAAAGCTAAGCACTTCTCCCCTTGCAAGAAAGATCAATCTATTTCAGAGAAGAATCAAATATAGTTCATAGATAAACTTGATCATAAACCCACAATTCATCGGATCTCGACAAACACACCGCAAAAAGAATTACATCGAATAGATCTCCAAGAAGATCGAGGAGAACTTTGTATTGAGATCCAAAGAGAGAGAGAAGAAGCCATTTAGCTAATAACTATGGACCCGAAGGTCTATGGTAAACTACTCACACATCATCAGAGAGGCCATGGTGTTGATTTAGAAGCCCTCCGTGATCGATTCCCCCCTCCGGTGGAGCTTCGAAAAAGGCCCCAAGATGGGATCTCTTGGGTACAGAAGGTTGCGGTGGTGGAAATAGGGTTTCGTGGTGCTCCTGGATGTTTTCGGGGTACATGGGTATATATAGGAGGAAGAAGTAGGTCGGTGGAGCTGCGAGGGGCCCACGAGGGTGGGGGCGCGCCCAGGGGGGCAGGCGCGCCTCCCTGCCTCGTGGCCGCCTTGCTTCTTTCTTGACGTCTACTCCAAGTCCCCTAGATCACGTTTGTTCCAAAAATAAATCTCCCGAAGGTTTCATTCTGTTTGATATTCCTTTTCTGCGAAACACTGAAATATGGAAAAAAACAGCAATTTGCACTGGGCCTTGGGTTTGTAGGTTAATCCCAAAAATAATATAAAAGTGTATAATAAAGCCCATTAAACATCCAAAACAGATAATATAAAAGCATGGAACAATAAAAAATTATAGATACGTTGGAGACGTATCAAGCATCCCCAAGCTTAATTCCTGCTCGTCCTCGAGTAGGTAAATGATAAAAACAGAAATTTTGATGTGGAATGCTACCTAGCATAATTCTCAATGTAATTTTCTTTATTGTGGAATGAATATTCAGATCCGAGAGATTCAAGACAAAAGTTCAATATTGACATAAAAATAATAATACCTCAAGCATACTAACTAAGCAATCATGTCTTCTCAAAATAACATGGCAAAAGAAAGTTCATCCCTACAAAATCATATAGTTTGGTCATGCTCCATTTTCATCACACAAGAATGCTCTCATCATGCATAACCCCGATGACAGGCCAAGCAATTGTTTCATACTTTAGTAATCTCAAACTTTTTTCAACTTTCACGCAATACATGAGTGTGAGCCATGGATATAGCACTATCGGTGGAATATAATATCATGATGGGGGTTATGTGGAGAAGACAAAAAAGGAGAAAGTCTCACATTGACGCGGCTAATCAACGTGCTAGGGAGATTCCCATCAATTGATGTCAATGCAAGGAGTAGGGACTGCCATGCAACGGATGCACTAGAGCTATACATGTATGAAAGCTCAACAAAAGAAACTAAGTGGGTGTGCATCCAACTTGCTTGCTCATGAAGACCTAGGGAATTTGAGGAAGCCCATTGTTGGAATATACAAGCCAAGTTATATAATGAAAAATTCTCACTAGTATATGAAAGTGAAAAAACAAGAGACTCTCTATCATAAAGATCATGGTGCTACTTTGAAGCACAAGTGTGGAAAAAGAGGATAGTAGCATTGTCCCTTTTTATTTATTTTTCCTTTTTTCTTTTTTTCTTTTTTTTTTGCCTTTTTTGGCCTTTCTCTTTTTTTTATTTGGGACAATGCTCTATTAATGATGATCATCACACTTCTATTTATTTACAAATCAATGATTACAACTCGATACTAGAACAAAATATGACTCTATATGAATGCCTCCGGCAGTGTACCCGGAAGGGCAACGAATCAAAAGTGACATGTACGATAAATTATGCATGGTGGTTGTCGGTGTCAAAACCGGCGGATCTCGGGTAGGGGGTCCCGAACTGTGCGTCTAAGGCGGATGGTAACAGGAGGCAGGGGACACGATGTTTTACCCAGGTTCGAGCCCTCTTGATGGAGGTAAAACCCTACGTCCCGCTCGATTTATTCTTGATGATATGGGTATTACAAGAGTAGATCTACCACGAGATCAGAGAGGCTAAACCCTAGAAGCTAGCGTATGGTATGATTGTATGTTGTCCTACGGACTAAAACCCTCCGGTTTATATAGACACCAAAGAGGGTTAGGGTTACACAAGGTCGGTTACAAAGGAGGAGATATCCATATCCGTACTGCCTAGCTTGCCTTCCACGCCAAGTAGAGTCCTATCCGGACACGAGACGAAGTCTTCAATCTTGTATCTTCATAGTCAAATAGTCCGGCCAAAGGATATAGTCCGGCTGTCCGGAGACCCCCTAATCGAAGACTCCCTCAGTAGCCCCTGGACCAGGCTTCAATGACGATGAGTCTGGCACGCAGTATTGTCTTCGACATTGCAAGGCGGGTTCCTCCTTCGAATACATCATGGAAGAATTTTGATACAAGGATAGTGTCCGACCCTGCAAAATAATTTCCACATACCACCGTAGAGAGAATAATATTTCCACAAATCTAATCTGCTGACACGTTTTGGCAATATAACATTATGCCATAGCCCGGTGATTATTCGAACCGTTTCCTTTGACTAGCCCCGCTCATAACGCGAGGCAGTTTCTTGACACGTCTTGTCAAAGTAGAGATCGTGTTCCCATTATTACGAGATTCTCATCAATACGGTCGTGGGTAACCCAACCGTGCCTAGGACTCCTAGATTTTTGGCAAGTCCCAAACGGTCACCAGAAGGACTCTTGCTATTCACCCTCTTTATAAAGGGACAAGGCTTTTACTTTTTCCCTCCCGTGCTCAATCGAATCCTTCCCCGCCTTGAGTTCTAACACCCAAAGCCCAGGTCAGGTGCTTCGGACCTTCAATCATGTCTGGATCTAGCCTTCAAGGCCAGTGGATGCCCTCCTCCGTCACGGAAGAGGGTATCAAGAAGTTGAGGGAGGCTAGATACCTGACCGCTGAGGTTTCGCATCGGCTGCCTGCCCGAGGGTAGGTCATCCCTACTCCCGAACCCAACGAGAATGTTGTGTTCGTCTCCCACTTCCTCCGAGGTCTGGGCCTCACTCTGGATCCCTTCGTTAGGGGTTTGATGTTCTATTACGGGCTAGATTTCCACGATCTAGCCCCGGACTCCTTTCTCCACATCTCGGCTTTTCTTATCGTATGTGAGGCCTTCCTCCGCATTACCCCTCACTTCGGCCTGTGGCTCAAGACCTTTGACGTAAAGCCGAAGATGGTCGAGGGGCAGCATTTAGCGTGCGGAGGCGCATTAATAAGCAAGATCGCTGGAGCTTCATGGCCAAAGGGTTCCTTTCTAGAGGTGTCCGGATTATGGCAACGAGAGTGGTTTTATATCACAACTCCCAGAAGTGCCAAGTGGGTGGCTGCCCCTGCTTTCCGCTCGGACCCTCCACCACAACTGATGTCATGGATTAGCAGAGGGCTGAGCTGGGGTCCAGCCAAGGACGTGCCTATACTGCAGAGCCGTATTCAAGATCTCTTCGAAGGAGATTTTAGTTTGGTTATGGTAATGCAAGTCATGCTGGTTCGTCGAGTCCATCCTTGCAAACGCCGGCCCCTCCGCATGTGGGAGTTCAACCCATAAGGACCACACACTCTTCAGAATTTCCTCGGCCTGACACACGAGGAGATGTATAAATCATTCTTCAGACCCCAAATAGAGTGTCCGGATACAACCGAGGACGTGGGCCTGAGTAGCAACCACACCGCCGACCAAGTAAGTAATCCTCTAGCCGAACACACCGTCTTTCATTCATCATGACGTCATTCTGAGAAATCGCTCTTTGACTAGGACTGGCTAACAAAGGCGAAGATGATTCGGCGTTCGGCCCCCCTTCCTGAGGGTTTGGATAATCCAATACTGGAAAAGATGCTCGAGCTAGAACCTTGCCCGGAGCCCTCAAAGGAAGATAAAGGGGGGAATAATGAGGGCGAAAACGGGCCCCCACCACTACCAATTCCAACCGAGGGAATGAGCGCCTCCGTGAAGGAGGATAACCAAGGGGAAGAATCTGACCTTCTCTCGTTTCAGGGAAGGAAGAGGACTACCTCTAAAGATCCGGAAACCAAGGCTTCCAAACGGGAGAAGAAGTCTCCACCAGAGGGTCCTGCCTTGGGGGGTGCTCTTGCCGCACAAAGTCCGCGCGAGGATCAGCCCTCTAACGAGCCGTAAGTGATCAAAACATACTTAATAGTAAAGATATTCTACCTTACTTCCGAGGAAAATGACCGAAGCGTTTATCTTGCAGTTCGGATCTTAGCCCTTCTCAACAGAGCTCGTCTTCAGGGTACCTTCTTCCGGAGATGATGGAGAGCGAAACGCCTCCTCCGGACTCCCCCGCTCAAGAAGCGGGAGACCTTGAAGTGTCGTCACGGAGGGCCTCTCCGGATCTGGTGAGGCCAGAAGATAATCCTATAGTCACCCGAAGTCCCCAGCATTCGGCTCTTGAAGAGAGCAACCAAAAGAATCCGGCACCATCTGGTATGCGGTCGGACGCACTGAGGGATCTGCTAGAGCGAGCAACTATCTCAGAAGAACACCATACATTGATGGGTACGGTGATTGAAAGGATTTCGTCCGCCGAAAGCGGGTTGCGTGAAGCCTTTATGAGTCTACTTACGGGTTTTGAGGTACGTGAAATGATATACATTTGTGATAGTACCGCACATTTTTAGGTGTGCCCTGTGTAGATAGTAGCCCCTGAGACTCTAGTTGTTGCCGAGAGCGGCGGCAAACAGAGGATCGTAGTCCAATGTAATAACCAGACTGCTTTTATGTGCAGGTGGTGGAAGCTTCGTTGGCTAGCCGGACTCATGAGTTTGCCGAACTAAAGCGGCAACTGGATGCGGTAGATGCCGACATCGAGCTTGTGAACAAGCGGCTTGACGAGGCACAGGGTAAGTAATGTTTTCTGGTGAATGTCACATAGTAAGAGCAGCGTAATGCCAGTATCTTTAATATGTTGTGACTGCAGATGGAGCTGCCACCGTGGAGACCCTTCGGGCGGAGCTTGCCCGAGCCAAAGAACAAGCAAGGATTAGTAATGCGGCCGCTTTAAAGGCGGCCGAAGAGTTAAGAGCCGAAAAGGCTGCATATTGCGAGAGCAAAGATAAAATGGCCAAGATGGCTGTAAAGTTAAAAGACACTGTCGACCGTTGCCAGTTCCTTGAAGAAGAAAACCGGGCGAGGGCGACGGACCTCGAGAAGGCCGCAATGGCGACCAAGGACACCCGCTCTGCCATGAGAGCGAAGAAGGAGGAACTACGTGAAGCCAGGGATATTGCGGCTGGGAAGCCCTTTATGCTGCGGAGGAAGTTCGGAGATCCGCGGTATGCCCCTCTGGATCGGCTGTGGAGTTCGGCAGACGCATATATGGACTTGGCGGCGAGCGCTATTGATGCGGCCGAATACTTCCGAGATCAAACAGATCGTGAAGTGGACAAGCTATTCTGGTCGCAGTTTAACATTCCAGAGCGTCCGCTTCCACTAACTGGTCATCTTGCTGAATGGGCGAACTCAATAGATTGTCCGGACTCGCCATGAGGTCTGTCGTGGATCAGCTGTTGCCGGAAAGGCCAAAGCCGAACAACTATTTTAGCCTGGTGCAGTAGTTCCTTGGTGCGGTGTCGTGCATCAATGCGATGAAGAGGTCGGCGTGCATAGAGGGCTCGCGGATGGCCCTTTCCCATGTCAAATCATACTGGGCGGAGATGGATGCTACCACTGTTGCGGCGCAGGGTTCGGCCATAGGCCGAGTGGCTGCCGAGCACTATTTTGAAGAAGTTCTTGAGGGTGCTCGTTTGATAGAGGCCCAGTGCTCGAAGAATATTATGTTTGAGTGACATGTATTCCCATTGTAAAAACAATGTTTTATTAAATTTATCAAGGCTGTATTTATACTTTTGCCCGAAAGTAATATGATGCCTCTTGTGCGGCCGTTTATGTATACATGTGTATAACCTGAAAGATTGCAGTCGTCGGCTTCAGCCCCCACGCATATAATGCGGAGGTGTTCGCAGAAGATGCGTGTTCACACTTAATCCAACGTCTTGGTCCTATTAAGGAGGTGATAGCACGGTGAACGAGGCAACCGGACTATAATGCTTTAACACTTTCACTTAGCCATAGGAGTTTGACGGTGGGGCTACTATATAGCCCCTGGTGGCTCCGCACTCTCCCGAATTCGGGGTGCGTACATGCCTGGCCGGGAAACGGCCCTTCGTTAAGGCGGAGGAATTCTAAAATTCCGATAGGTCATCGAGTGGTTGACCAGTCTCACGCTATATCATGACAGTCAGTTTTCGGCTTTCTCTACTGAGGTGCTCATCCGGATGAACCAGGGCACAATCGAAGTAGTTCTCCTGGTGCCGCCTTAGCCGATAGAGCGAAACGTAAGGCAGCAAAATACAGGAGCCGGGCAAACCCAACATTTGACCAAAGACATGATTCGGAGCTGATGCATATAAGACCAAACTCGCGACGCCGAACACTCCCTAAGGTATTCGGTCTTTATGGTGTAAACTGGGCCTAAACAGTGCCCTTTGTAAGAAAGCCCCTGGTGTCCAGGTACGTGCATTGTTTTGACGCGGCCACATGCCAAGACGTCAGCATCCTTCTCAATGGTACTGAGAATCCGAGGGATGTGTATCAGCAAGAGACAGTTAAAAAGGTTGACTGAGGGTCTTAATCTAAAAAGAATCCTTAGAACGGGTCCCTGCTGCACGTTTGCTTCTGTGTTTCCGTTGTGCCGTATCCTGGACAGGTGTAGCACGATGGTCATCTGTAAAAGAGAGGAACTTAGGTGAAAAGTTGTCGTGCAAAAAGGTAGGTTTAAAGAAACCATGTACAATTCAAGATGAGTAAAAGTTGCCACTTGTCTACACGCGTTGAGCCCCTTGTATTTGTAATAGGGGTGTGGCCATCAAACCTGTATGAAGTACATATAGCTGTGTCAGACTCGTCTAATCGTGTCAGTAGTCTTGACGACCTATCGAGTGCTTTAGTTGGTGAGGCCGTTTTAGTGTGCGGCTGCCAAGGCAGCCGCACTCTCTTCGGCGCGCAGGGATCGCTCAATATTTCCATTTACTATAATGATGCCACGTGGACCGGGCATCTTAAGCGTGAGGGAAGCGTAATGCGGTATTTCATTAAAGCAAGTGAAAGCTTCGCGTCCAAGTAGTGCTTGATAGCCACTTTGGAATGGAGCAATGTGGAAGGTTAAATTTTCGCTACGGAAGTTATCGGGTAAGCCGAATATAACCTCTAGTAGCAGGGAGCCCATGCATTGAGCCCCTGGGCCTGGCATTACTCCTTTAAGTGTAGTATTGCTGTGGCAAATTTTCGTTGGGTCTATCCCCATTTTGCGGATTGTGTCCTGATATATCAGGTTTAGACTGCTGCCACCGACCATCGGGACTCGTGTGAAGTGGTATCCGTCAACTATTGGATCTAATACCAAGGCAGCCCATCCTGCGCGCCGGATACTTGCCGAGTAATCTTGATGATCGAAGGTGATCGGTTGAGACGACCAGTGGCAGGACTCCGCGGTGATAGACCCTTGGGCATATTTCTCTAGGAGTGCCGCTTTGTTTCTCCCCTTGATCACGCGTAACACGTTTACTGTTTTGACTTCTAGTGGAAATTTCTTCTGTTCCCCAGTGCTTTGCTTGCGAGGCTCATCCTCGTCTTTGCTTGGTGTATCCTGCCCCTTATGTTCGGCGTTGAGCTTGCCGGACTGCGTGAAGACCCAACATTCTCTATGGGTATGATTTGCAGGTTTATCGGGGGTGCTATGGATCTGACATATTTGGTCCAGAAGTTTGTTTAGGCTGGACAGTTCATCTCTGGCGCCTTTAGAGGGCGGCTTTTGCTGACCTGTCCAAGAGCTTCTGAATCTGGTGTTTACCACCATGCTCTTCGGGCTGTCTTCTTTATTCCGGTGCTTATTATTTTTGCTACGTCGTGATTTCCCGTTTCCATCTCTAACTTCGGATGTAGTTGGGTCGCTGGTGCTGCATCGGGCTAACTAGCTGTCCTCACCCGCGCAAAAGCGGGTCATGAGGCTTGTTAATGCTGCCATTGTTCGCGGCTTTTCTTGGCCGAGGTGTCTGGCAAGCCATTCGTCACGAACGCTGTGTTTGAAAGCCGCTAAGGCTTCGGCGTCCGGACAGTCGACTATTTGGTTCTTTTTAGTAAGAAACCTATTCCAAAGCTTTCGGGCTGACTCTCTGTGTTGTTGAGTTATATGACTCAAATCGTCTGCATCCGGTGGTCGGACATAAGTCCCTTGAAAATTTGCCCGAAAGGCGTCTTCGAGCTCTTCCCAACTTCCGATGGAGTTTTCGGGGAGGCTTTTAAGCCAGTGCCGAGCTGATCCTTTGTGTTTGAGGGGTAAATACTTAATGGCATGGAGATCATCTCCTCAAGCCATATGGATATGGAGGATATGGTCCTCAATCCAGACCCCAGGGTCTGTTGTTCCGTCGTATGCCTCTATGTTTACGGGTTTGAATACCTCTGGAAATTCATGGTCCAGCACCTCGTCGGTGAAACATAGGGGGTGTGCGGCACCCCTGTATCTGGGTGTACCACGTCGTTCGGATGTTTGTTGTGTTGCATCGTATGCTGGAGCGCGCTTGCGTGGTCCATAGATGGATCTGGTTGCACCGTACTTTTGATGCGAGCCCTCGCGTGGATCGTGTATTGGCTTATGTGCGGCGTTGTTTGCCGCTCTATGTTGGCCGTGAGGTCGTCTATCCGGCCAGATAGCCGTTTTAATTTTTGGTTGCGGGGGATCTAAGGCCTCCTCATCGAATTCAGGTAGCAACTTCCGCTTCGGGTAGCTCTTGGTGGGGCGATTACCGCCGTACTTCGCTGATGTGTTGAGTACTTTACTCCATCTGAGTGTGTCTTGCGCAGCCTTCAGCCTTTCCTTCTGCTTTTTTAGACTCCTCACGGTGGTAACAAGCCTTTGATGGGCATTCTGTTGCTCCGGGTGTCTGTCCGGTGTGATGTCGTCCGGACTATTATCTCTGACAGAGTCGGGTTCTCCGTGTTGCCGTGGTTCGGCGATGGTTCACCCTGCTCTAACGCTGGGTCTATATGATAGTTGTTTCTACCGAGGCGGGATTTGGAGCAGCGCTTACACCGCCGCTTTGACTGCTTCTCGAGGGGACAACCCTTCGATGCATCCTTTTGTTCCTCGTCGTCATTTTCTTTTGGTGTGTCCACCATGTATACGTCATGTGATGAAGTGGGCGTCCAATGCTCTGTGGGCAGTGGTTCCTGTTCGTCTCCTGCATCGTCGTCCATACCGTCGATGTCTTCGGAGTCGAAGTCGAGCATGTCGGTTAAGTCATCGACAGTGGCTACTAAGTGGGAGGTGGATGGGCGGTGAATTTATTCATCATCCGCATCCCAATCCTGCCAGACATAGTTCGGCCAGGACTCTCCTGACAAGGAGAGAGACTTTAATGAATTCAGTATGTCGCCGAAGGGCGAGTGCTGAAAGATATCCGCGGAGGTGAACTCCATGACTGGCGCCCAGTCAGATTTGATAGGCACAGGCGCAGGCGGTTCAGAGTCCGTGGCCGGGGAAGGCTCCGGCAGTATGGCAACACGGCTCTCGTGAAGGGTAAGGTCGATATTCGGCTCGATCGCCGCTGAGGATACGGCCTCCGTGACGGGGTCTATCCACCTGTCCATGGATGGCGCGACTGGCTCCGAATTGAGGCTCGGAGCGGCTGCCGATGCGATCTCCTGAATACGGTCCAAAGGTAGAGCTAAATCGTATTCATTGTGACCGCGTGGCGCACAAGGCAGGGGCTCGAATCCGTCGAAGATCAAGTCTCCGCGGATATCGGCCGTGTAATTTAAGTTTCCAAATCTGACCTGATGGCCAGGGGCGTAGCTTTCGATCTGCTCTAGATGGCCAAGCGAGCTGGCCCACAGTGCAAAGCCACCGAACACAAAGATCTGTCCGGGGAGAAAAGTCTCACCTTGGACTGCATCGCTATTGATGATAGAAGGAGCCCTCAAGCCTAACGGCGACGACACAGTGGAACTCTCAACGAAAGCACCAATGTCGGTGTCAAAACCGGCGGATCTCGGGTAGGGGGTCCCGAACTGTGCGTCTAAGGCGGATGGTAACAGGAGGCAGGGGACACGATGTTTTACCCAGGTTCTGGCCCTCTTGATGGAGGTAAAACCCTACGTCCTGCTCGATTTATTCTTGATGATATGGGTATTACAAGAGTAGATCTACCACGAGATCAGAGAGGCTAAACCCTAGAAGCTAGCCTATGGTATGATTGTATGTTGTCCTATGGACTAAAACCCTCCGGTTTATATAGACACCGGAGACGGTTAGGATTACACAAGGTCGGTTACAAAGGAGGAGATATCCATATCCGTACTGCCTAGCTTGCCTTCCACACCAAGTAGAGTCCTATCCGGACACGAGACGAAGTCTTCAATCTTGTATCTTCATAGTCCAACAGTCCGGCCAAAGGATATAGTCTGGCTGTCCGGAGACCCCCTAATCCAGGACTCCCTTAGTGGCTTTGCCACAAATACGATGTCAACTACATGATCATGCAAAGCAATATGACAATGATGAAGCGTGTCATAAATGAAACGGTGGAAAGTTGCATGGCAATATATCTCGGAATGGCTATGGAAATGCCAAAATAGGTAGGTATGGTGGTTGTTTTGAGGAAGATATAAGGAGGTCTATCTGTGATAGAGCGTATCATATCACGGTGTTTGGATGCAGTGGCGAAGTTTGCACCAACTCTCAAGGTGAGAAAGGGCAATGCACGGTACCGAAAAGGCTAGTAATGATGGAAAGGTGAGAGTGTGTATAATCCATGGACTCAACATTAGTCATAAAGAACTCACATACTTATTGAAAAAATCTACAAGTCATCAAAAACCAAGCATTACGTGCATGCTCCTAGGGGGTAGATTGGTAGGAAAAGACCATCGCTCGTCCCCGACCGCCACTCATAAGGAAGACAATCAAAGAACACCTCATGTTTCAAATTTGTTACACAACGGTTACCATACGTGCATGCTACGGGACTTACAATCTTCAACATAAGTATTTCTCAAATTCACAACTACTCAACTAGCACACTCTAATATCACCATCTTTATATCTCAAAACAATTATCAAGTATCAAACTTCTCATTGTATTCAATGCACTTTCTATGATAGTTTTTATTATGCCCATCCTGGATGCCTATCATATTAGGACTAATTTTATAACCAAAGCAAATTACCATGCTGTTCTAAGGGACTCTCAAAATAATATAAGTGAAGCATGAGAGATCAATAATTTCTATAAAATAAAACCACCACCGTGCTCTAAAAGATATAAGTGAAGCACTAGAGCAAAACTATCTAACTCAAAAGATATAAGTGAAGCACATAGAGTATTCTAACTAATTCCAATTCATGTGTGTCTCTCCCAAAAGGTGTGTACACTAAGGATGATTTTGGTAAACTAAAAAGCAAAGACTCAAATCACACAAGACGCTCCAAGCAAAACACATATCATGTGGTGAATAAAAATATAGCCTCAAGTAAAGTTACCGATGGAAGAAGACGAAAGAGGGGATGCCTTCCGGGGCATCCCCAATCTTAGGCTTTTGGTTTTCCTTTAATTTTACCTTGGGGTGCCTTGTGCATCCCCAAGCTTAGGCTCTTTCCACTCCTTATTCCATAATCCATCAAATCTTTACCCAAAACTTGAAAACTTCACAACACAAAACTCAACAGAAAATCTCATGAGCTTTGTTAGTATAAGAAAACATACCACCACTTAAGGTACTGTAATGAAATCATTATTTATTTATATTGGTGTTAAACCTACTTTATTCCAACTTCTCTATAGTTCATACCCTCCGATACTAGCCATAGATGCATCAAAATAAGCAAACAACACACGAAAAACAGAATTTGTCAAAAATAGAACAGTCTGTAGTAATCTGTAGGTTTTGAATACTTCTGTAACCCCAAAAATTCTGAAATAAACTGGTGGACGTTAGGAATTTTTCTATCAATCATCAGCAAAAATAATCAACCTATTCACGGTCTCTAGTAAAAAAATGGCAGCAAATCTCGTGAGCGCTAAAGTTTCTGTTTTTTACAGCAAGATCTCAAAAACTTCCCCCAAGTCTTCCCAAAGGTTCTACTTGGCACAAACACTAATTAAAAGCATAAAACCACATCTAAACATAGGCTAGATGAATTATTTATTACTAAACATAACTAAAAATCAAGAAACAAAAATAAAATTGGGTTGCCTCCCAACAAGCGCTATCATTTAACGCCCCTAGCTAGGCATAAAAACAAGAATAGATCTAGGTATTATCATCTTTGGTTTTAATTTTTTTAGCGGAGTCATGCTCGAATCTAGGAGGTTCCTTACGTTTCCGTTCGTATTTGGAAATTTTTAGGTCTAAAGAATCCAACCGATTATTGCAAAGGGTAATTAACATATTCATGCGGTGAAGGTTTCCGCTAACACTCTTAAGAGGTTCAAGAGACTTTTGTAAAAATTTCGTTACTTCGCAAATCTTCTCAAAAACTTGGGTCTCTTCCTGGGTATGATGAGGCCCCTTTTGTTGAGGGAGTGTTCCCACTATCCCTTCTATGATTTCATGAGCAAAACTGGGATCCGTTTCAATAAAAATTCCTTTGGCAACGCAATCCAAGAGTTGTCTATGGGACATATTTAGTCCAACATAAAAACTGTGAAGTAAAATTCTAAAATTCACCTGTAAGGTGGAATTACGATAAAATTCCATCATCCTAAACCAAGCATCTTTTAAATTTTCTCCTTGTCTTTGTTTGAAGTGAAGAACTTCAAACTCGGGAGACGAAGGGGCAAATAAGGGACTAGCCATGACGACACACAGCGACATGATAACCCACAAGTATAGGGGATCGCAATAGTTTTTGAGGGTAGAGTATTCAACCCAAATTTATTGATTCGACAGAAGGCGAGCCAAAGAATATTCTCAAGTATTAGCAGCTGAGTTGTCAATTCAACCACACCTAGAAACTTAATATCTGCAGCAAAGTATTTAGTAGCAAAGTAATATGATAGTAATGGTAATGGTAGCAAAAGTAATATTTTTGGTTTTATAGTGATTGTAACAGTAGCAACGGAAAAGTAAATGAGCGAGGAACAATATATGAAAAGCTCGTAGGCAATGGATCAATGATGGATAATTATGTCGGATGCGATCAATCATGCAACAGTTATAACATAGGGTGACACAGAACTAGCTCCAGTTCATCAATGTAATGTAGGCATGTATTCCAAATATAGTCATATGTGCTTATGGAAAAGAACTTGCATGCCATATTTTGTCCTACCCTCCTGTGGCAGCGGGGTCCTATTGGAAACTAATGGATATTAAGGCCTCCTTTTAATAGAGTACGGGACCAAAGCCTTAACGCATAGTGAATACATTGAACTCCTCAAACTACGGTCATCACGGGTAAGTATCCCGATTATTGTCACTTTGGGGTTAACGGATCATAACACATAATAGTTGACTATAGACTTGCAATATAGGATCAAGAACTCACATATATTCATGAAAACATAATAGGTTCAGATCTGAAATCATGGCACTCATGCCCTAGTGATTAGCATTAAGCATAGCAAAGTCATAGCAACATCAATCTCAGAACATAGTGGATACTAGGGATCAAACCCTAACAAAACTAACTCGATTACATGATGAATCTCATCCAACCCATCACCGTCCAGCAAGTCTACGATGGGATTACTCACGCGCGGCGGTGAGCATCATGAAATTTGTGATGGAGGAAGGTTGATGATGACGATGATGACGGATTCCCCTCTTCGGAGCCCCGAACGGACTCGAGATCAGCCCTCCCGAGAGAGATTGGGGCTTGCGGCGGCTCTGTATCGTAAAATGCAATGAATCCTTCTCTCATATTTTTTTTCTTCCCGAACATATGTGGAGTTGGAGTTGAGGTCGGTGGAGCACCAGGGGGCCCACGAGGCAGGGGGCGCGCCCCCCACCCTCGTGGACAGAGTGTGGCCCCTGGCCTTGATTATTTCGCCAGTATTTTTTATATATTCCAAAAATAATCTCCATTGATTTCCAGGTCATTCCAAGAACTTTTATTTTCGCATAAAAATAGCACCATGGCAATTCTGCTGAAAATAATGTTAGTCCGGATTAGTTCCATTCAAATCATGCAAATTAGAGTACAAAACAAGGGTAAAGTGTATGAAAAAGTAGATACGACAGAGACATATCAACTCCCCAAGCTTAAACATTTGCTTGTCCTCAAGCAATTCAGTTGATAAACTGAAAGTGATAAAGAAAAACTTTTACAAACTCTGTTTGCTCTTGTTGTTGTAAATATGTAAAGACAGCATTCAAGTTTTCAGCAAAGATTATGAACTAAACATATTCACAATAACATTTAGGTCTCATGTTTACTCATATCAATGGCATAATCAACTAGCGACCAATAATAATAAATCTCGGATGACAACACTTTCTCAAAACAATCATAATATGATATAATAAGATGGTATCTCGCTAGCCCTTTCTGAGACCGCAAAACATAAATGTAGAGCACCTTTAAAGATCAAGGACTGACTAGACATTGTAATTCATCGTAAAAGAGATCCAGTCAAGTCATATTCAATGTAAACTAATGATAATACATGCAAATGACAGCGGTGCTCTCCAACTGGTGCTTTTTAATAAGAGGATGATGACTCAACATAAAAGTAAATAGATAGGCCCTTCGCAGAGGGAAGCATGGATTTGTAGAGGTGCTAGAGCTCGGTTTTGAAATAGAGATGAAGAATATTTTGAGCGATATACTTTCATTGTCAACATAACAACCGAGAGATATCAATATCTTCCATGCTACACACATTATAGGCGGTTCCCAAGCAGAATGGTAAAGTTTATACTCCCCCACCACCAACAAGCATCAATCCATGGCTTGCCTGAAACAACGGGTGCCTCCAACTAACAACAATCCTGGGGGAGTTTTGTTTGCAATTATTTTGATTTGATTTGAGCATGGGACTGGGCATCCCGGTGACCAGCCATTTTCTCGTGAGTGAGGAGCGGAGTCCACTCCTCTTGAGAATAACCCGCCTAGCATGGAGGATACAGACAGCCCTAGTTGATACATGAGCTATTCGACCATACAAAACAGAATATTTATTTGAAGGTTTAGAGTTTGGCACATACAAATTTACTTGTAGATACTGTACGTATATAGGAAGGTATGGTGGACTCATATGGATTAACTTTGGGGTTTATGGAATTGGATGCACAAGCAGTATTCCCGCTTAGTACAAGTGAGGGCTAGAAAGAGACTGGGAAGCGGCCAGCTAGAGAGTGACAACAGTCATGAACATGCATTAAAATTAATCAACATTGAATGCAAGCATGAGTAGGATATAATTCACCATGAACATAAATATCATGGAGGCTATGTTGATTTTGTTTCAACTACATGCATGAACATGTGCCAAGTCAATCCACTCGAATCGTTCAAAGGAGGATACCACCCTATCGTACCACATCACAACCATTTTAATAGCATGTTGGTACGCAAGGTAAACCATTATAAACTCCTAGCAAATTAAGCATGGCATAAGCAACTATAATCTCTAATTGTCATTGCAAACATGTTTCATTCATAATAGGTTGAATCAGGAATGATGGACTAATCATATTTACAAAAACAAGAGAGGTCGAGTTCATACCAGCTTTTCTCATCTCAATCAGTTCATCATATATCGTCATTATTGCCTTTCACTTGCACAACCGAATAGTGTGGATAATAATAATCGTGTACGTGCATTGGACTATGCTAGAAACTGCAAGCATTCAATTCAAGGAGAAGACGATAATATGGGTTCTTTGTTATCAACAATAATGCATATAAGAGCCACTCAACAATTTCATCGTGGTCTTCTCCTCTCGACCCCCAAAGAAAAGGAAAGGAACAAAACTATTTACACGGGAAAGCTCCCAACAAGCAAAAGAAGAACGAGAAATCTTTTTGGGTTTTCTTTTTAATTACTGCTACTACGAGCATGGAAAGTAAACTAGTTAAAAGTTACAACTAATTTTTGGGTTCTTTTCTTAAAGTTTTTCAAACACACAAGAAGAAAGCTTAAAAAGAAATTAAACTAGCATGGATGATACAATGAAAAAGTATGAGCACCCACAACTGGCATGAGTGTGTGAACATAAATGTAATGTCGGTGAGAAATACATACTCCCCCAAGTTTAGGCTTTTGGCCTAAGTTGGTCTATACCCATGGATCAAAACTATAGCTGGGGTCGTACTGAGATGCAGCGGCAATTGCCTCATGAGCTGCAACTTGGAGGCGAGGTGCCTCCGTCCTCCTCTCGTACTCGTTCGCCTCCTACTTGGTTATAACATTTCTCCCTTTTGTCTGAAAGTCAAAGAAAGCAGGAGCAGGGAGAGCAACGTGGAAGGTGCGCCCTCTGTCAAAGATTAGTCGCTACTAGAGGAACTGATCGTTCCTCTCAACAAACTGATGATGAACCATAGCATTATAATCTAGATAAGCAGGAGGCAACTCAATATCATCCCCACGTATGGGTATACTGAAAGGATCGAGAAGAGGTGTCTAGAGGGGGTGAATAGACTCTAAGTAAGAAAAGTTGCATTTTTTAATTTCTTTAAGTTGAAGTGGAATTTTGGCACCAGTTTAAACATTCACAATACATATCAAGCAAGCATGACAAGAGTATATGAGCAGCGGAAAGTAAAGCATGCAAGTTGCAAGAATATAAAGGGATGGGATTGGAGTGTGCAAATGCAATTTGGAAACACGGAGATTTTTATCCGTGGTTCCGATAGGTGGTGCTATAGTACATCCACGTTGATGGAGACTTCAACCCACGAAGGGTAACGGTCGTGCGAGTCCACGGAGGGCTCCACCCACGAAGGGTCCACAAAGAAGCAACCTTGTCTATCCCACCATGGCCGTCGCCCATGAAGGACTTGCCTCACTCGGGTAGATCTTCACGAAGTAGGCAATCTCCTTGCCCTTACAAACTCCTTGGTTCAACTCCACAAACTTGACGGAGGCTCCCAAGTGACACCTAACCAATCTAGGAGACACCACTCTCCAAGAGGTAACAAATGGTGTGTTGATGATGAACTCCTTGCTCTTGTGCTTCAAATGATAGTCTCCCCAACACACAACTCTCTCTCATAGGATTTGATTTGGTGGAAAGAAGATTTTAGTGGAAACCAACTTCACTACAAAAAAGACACATCTGTGACATTTTGGGCCGAACGAATTTTTTTCTGTCATACATATGACACTTCTATGACGATAATTGTGACAAAACCCGGTATCATCATAGATGTGGTGGGCTCCTACTTCTATGACAAAAAATCATGACAAAAAATGGGCTTTTCGTCCTGGGCGGGCCGGAGACGCAGCTGCATGACATTCTTTGGGCCGTCCATGACGGAAAAAGCTGTGGTAGAAGCGAGGGGGAGGAAAATTTCGGGGAGTTCCCGGTTACTGTGGGAGGTTGGGGGCCGAGCGATGCACGTTTCTCTCATACACGTACGTGCATGTGTGCGAGGCGTTGGCTCTAACTGAACCCGAGCGAGGCGTTGGGCTCTAACTGAACCTGAGCGATTGCACTGCAGGGTACGTGTTACTGAACCCGAGCGATCGATCGATGGCTGTTAACTGAACCCGATCGAGCAATTCCTTCGCTACTGCTGCTAAATGAAGCCGATCAATTGGATGAACAGTGAGCGTTGCGGGGGGGGGGGGGTTGGATGAACAGTGAGCGGTGCCGTTGCCTCTGGATGAACAGGACCCCGTGGTGTGGATGGCTAGATGAATAGTAGACAGTGGAGGGGTGCCCATGGAGAGATGGTTGAACAGGACCCCGTGGTGTGGAGGGCTGGATGAACAGTAGACGGTGGAGGGGTGGTTGAACAGTAGCCAGTGGAGTAGCGCACGGTGGAGGCTGGATGAACAGGAGCCCGTGGAGGCTGGAGGAGGTCGACGGTAACCCGTGGAGCCTGGAGGAGGTCGACAGTGGAGATGAACAGTATCCCGTGCAGTCCCGTTTTGCGGTACTCCACACCCCTCCCGATGAACAGGACCCCCATTTTGACTGTAGGAGGTCCATTTCGTCCATTTTGCGGTACGCCACACCCCTCCCGATCAACAGGACCCCCGTTTTGACCGTAGGAGGTCTGTTTTGTCCATTTTGTGGTACGCCACACCCCTCCCGATCAACAGGACCCTCGTTTCGACCATAGGAGGACCTGTTCCTCCGTTTTGCGGTACGCCACACCCCTCCCGATCAACAGGATCCCATTTCGAACATGGCCGGTCGAACACAAGGTCGTTTCCTCCGTTCTGCGGTACGCCTGGCCTCGTTTCCATCGCATGTTCCGTCCAAGCCCTCCCGATGAACATGACCACGCATTCCATTCCGACCCAGCCAGTTGGCTCCCATGCGTTCTGTTGCCTCTCGATGAACACGACACATTCCGTTGCCTCCCCATGAACACGATGCATTCCGTTGCCTCCCCATGAACACGACGCATTCTGTTGCCTCCCCAAGAACACGACGCATTACGTTGCCTCCCCATGAACACGAGACGACGATGTTTCTCTGTTCCGACCCAGCCATGTACACGAGCCCTGGCCGTACGTATGCGCGAGTAGGCGTTCGAGACCCCGCCCATATGTACACATACGTGGCCGTATTTTCGTTCTTGCACCCTGGCCGCTGTACGTACATGTACATGCTACATGCGCGCCTCTACTATGACACATGCGCGCCTCTACATCCACCAGTATATATGGACATACACGTTCGTGACCAGAATGAAAACGCTACGTACGCTTCGACCAGGTGGGTCCCGACTGTCAGGCACTTCCTTGCGTGCAAAGATGTAGCTGGTGGGTCCCAGCAGTCAGTGGGGAAACGTTTTTTCACGAAATACGGTGGCCCATCCGGTGGGTCCCCGCTGTCAGGTGGAGGAATAATTGTTTTGCACGTAATAAGGAGGCACATCCTTGCTGTGGCCATGGACCCGGCTGTCAGCCTCTCCACGTATAGTCCACGTCCGATGGAAGCCGTTCCTTGACCACGTTGATGACGTCGCGCCCAGAGCACCAGGGCAGTGAACAATGGCGAGGTCTAGGAAGGGGACGATGTGGAGCCGGGGAAGACGCGGCAGTGGATGCCCACGCTTAGAGGAGTACGAGGGTTCACTGGTTCGCTGCGGTGTGAGGCTGCCGTCGCTGCAGAATAACAGGGGGTGTGGGTGAGTAGAGGGATGGCCTGGCCAGCGGTGGGAGTAGTAGGGGGCGGTGAGGCCTCCGCCGCATCGCAGTCGGCCACGGGAGGCAGGAGCACGAGGCATGACCGGCACTGGTTTGGGCGGCTGGAGCAGAAGACCAAAGGTTGAAGAAGCACTATGGCCATTGGATGGACATCGTACGGTCACTAGAGCTAGAATCATGCATATTGACTAAGTTGACAAAGCCCTCCGTTCCTGTCAACTTAGTAGGCCCACAAGTCAGCCGTCCACTATACTGGGTCCCAGCTAACAGGGGGAGTATTCATTTTTTTTGTGCGTAATAAGGAGGCACTTCCTTGCATGCGAAGATATAGCTGGTGGGTTCAAGCTGTCAGCGGCGGTAATGTTTTTTCGAGAAATACAGAGGCCCTTTCGGTGGGTCCCTGATGTCAGGTGGAGGAATCATTATTTTGCGCGTAATAAGGAGGCATTTCCTTGCGTGCGGCCGTGGACCCAGCTGTCGGCCTCTCCACATATAGTCCACTTCAGATGCATGTCGGTCGTTGACCACGTTGACCAGGCCGCGCCGAGAGCACTAGGGCGGTGGAAGGGAACAACACGGAGGCCTAGGAAGGGAACAACACGGAGGCAGGGAAGACTCGGCAGTTTTTTCCCACGCGGAGGGGAGTACAACTGTACGAGGGTTTACTGGTTCGTCTGCTGTCACCGGAGAATAACAGCAGGTGTGGGTGAGTAGAGGGATGGCCAGGCCAGCAATGGGAGTACGTTGGGGCGGTGAGGCCTGCACGGCAGCACAGCCGGCCGCGGGGAGGAGGGAGCAGGCAGTCCTGTCGGCGCTTGTTTGAGCGGCCGGAGCAGGAAGAGCAAAGATTGAAGAAGCACGACGGCCGTTGGATGGCCATCCAACAGTCACTGCTTGTGCGTCAACCTTTTTTAGGAAAGCCTCAAACCTGTGGAAAACAGCATACAACCCATCTGCCATTATTTCTAATAATTTACAGCCCATTTGCTAATTATTAAGGGTTTTTTGGAGCCCATATTCTTTTTGTTAGCATTACAGCCCATATTGTGGCCACGGTTAAAAAATTATACGAAATTTTGCATATTTCGGTGCGGTCTGAACTTTTTTTAATCCCGAAATTTTGACTCACATTCAAACTGATTTTAAAAATAAATGTATATCAATATAAAATCCAACAAATTCTCCACGCATAAAAATTAATGTGATTTAAAATCTTGAAATGAAAAAAAGATATTTGAAACTAATTGTCGGTTTGATGTGTTTTAAAAATGTACAACCCATTTCTCATTACCGATGGGCCATTTTCTCGGCCAGTCAAATGAAATATCTCCTCGTCTTGAAAGATTTGCAGCCCAACAGGCCTGACAAAGCGACTTACTTGGCAAATCACAAAAAAACTGGGTTGTGACAGTACTCTTCCGATGGAATGTCATTGACCATGCTGCGTCGAGAGCACCAAGGCGGTGGACGACGGCGAGGCCTAGGAAGGGGACGACGCGGAGCCGGGGAAGACGCGGCAGTGGATGCCCACACGGAGAGGAGTACGAGGGTTCACTGGTTCGGCTGCGGTGTGAGGCTGCCATCGCCGCAGGGCCTGGCTAGCGGTGGGAGTAGTAGGGGGCGATGAGGCCTCAACGGCAGCACAACCGGCCACTGGAGGCAGGAGCAGACGGTCTCCCCGGCACTGGTTTGGGCGGCTGGTGCAAGAAGAGCAGCGATTGAAGAAGCAGCAGGACCGTTCGATTCAAATCCAACGGTTACTGCTGCTAGAATCGTTTGTTGACTAAGTTGACAAGCCCTGCGTACGCGTCAACTTAGTAGGCCCACAGGTCAGCCTCCGAACTGATGCGCCCTAGATGTCAGTGGGAGGAATCATTTTTTTCACGTAATAAGGAGGCAGTTGATTGCGTGCGGCCGGGCTAGCGGAGGGAGTAGGGTGGGCCGGGGAAGCCTACGCGGCATCACAACGGGCCAAAAGAGGAGGGAGCAGGCAGTCCCGCCGATGCTAGTTTAGGCGGCTGGAGTAGGAAGATCACCGATTGAAGAAGCACGTCGGCCGTTGTATGGACATCCAATAGTCACTTCTGCTAGAATCGTGTGTTCACTGACAAAGCCTTGCGTAAACAAGTCAGCCTCGAAATCGGTGGCGTGTACAGCCCATTTGCTATTATTTTTATAATTATTACTCATTTTCTAATTCATATGGAATTTATTGCAGCCCGTTTTCCATTTTTAGAATTGCTGGCCATTTTCTGGTTAGTACCAGGGTCAAAAATTTAACTAAATATGTGGGAAATTTTGAAAAAAATTGCAAATTTTTGCTGGGGAACGAAATATTCGTAATCCAAAAATTAATAGCCATACTTAAACAAATTAAAAAATAAATTAGTACTATGTCATGTTAAATCTAATGAAATACGTATAAGATATCAGTGAAGAACAAAAACAAAAAAAGAAACTTATATCCCATTTGCTATAAATTTTTTGGAATTTTCAACCCCTTTTGATATTATTTTTAACAGACATTGGCATACTCTTAGGACAGGCCAGAATGCATCCCTCCTCGTCTTGAAAGATTTGCAGCCCAGTAATTCGGAGAAAACAAATAGGCCTAGCTTGGGTATTCTTCAAAAAGAAATAATGGGCTACCTATTTTCCCAAAGAACTGGTGCATGAGCATTTAGCTTTATTTATTTATTTACTTATTTATGTTTAGGGGACCATGAGCATGTACCTGGGCCGGATTCATGTGAGAGCCTCCCTTCTAGTTAATTATGGGCTTCTCTATTGGGCCTTCATCAGTGGGCGGCATGTTATCAACAAGTGGAAAATGTGTTCCATACGAAAAATAGTATGCGCTACGTACGGTACGGGGCACCAAAGGATCGAACCATGCAACGACTTCCAAAACATTGTGTCTGTCGTTCTAACAACACATTTATTCAACCAGCAGACGAAATATACTACTGATTGTACATTGAAAACAATAGCAGCAACAACCAGGGCTGGGGGTGCAACAGAAGCAGTAAGCAGGCCAGAAGAGTGAAGACCTCCACGAGCATCCACGAGCATCCAGCTGCCGCGACCGTCGACGAGCACCATCCAAGATGTGTTCATGCCGACCCAGTACATACCATTAATGTAGTTGAGGCTGATGGGGATCGGATCGCAGTCAAGGGGGTTGATGCTCGCCACCCTACGATCGTTATGCTGCGTGACACGCCATTTCTGAAGATCAAGCGGCATCAGCAAGCAAGGAGCTGGCTTAAAAAGCTCCAGCCTGAGGTCTTTGAGTAAACGGTACAGCCCCAACGAGCACGCGGCGAGCGGCATGGTACTGAGATTGTCCACACATGAAACAATGAGCTTGATTACCTCTATGGGGAGCGAATTCCAGCCACTCTTTCGGCGGACGCTGCTCGGTTCTGCCATTGTTAGTGCTTGGGTTTCGGACGAGGGGGGAGGCGCCTTAGCGGGGATGGAAGACTGGACAAGATTATGTGCGGACGAAGATGGAGAAGCAAATATGTGTTGCGGGAAGTGGACAGGTGATGATGACTACAACACGTCGCTTGACTTACGAGACACATACCAGCAGCCTAGGGTCATGTCGATGCCAGACAACTTGCTTGAGTGATCACAGTACTGGTACTCCCTACAGTGTTATGCCCTAACTTGCTTGAGTAGAGTAGTAGAGTAGGACTCTGCTCTACTACTAGCACCGGAGGAGTAGTATATTCTAATCTAAAATAGTTACAAACTTCAATGCCCGAGCGTGGAACGACTACGAACTGTGCTCAAAGACCATGTCTACGTGGTGTTTGGACATGGGAGACAACCTCAACATTCAAACTGATTTTAAAAATAAATGTATATCAATATAAAATCCAACAAATTCTCCACGCATAAAAATTAATGTGATTTAAAATCTTGAAATGAAAAAAAGATATTTGAAACTAATTGTCGGTTTGATGTGTTTTAAAAATGTACAACCCATTTCTCATTACCGATGGGCCATTTTCTCGGCCAGTCAAATGAAATATCTCCTCGTCTTGAAAGATTTGCAGCCCAACAGGCCTGACAAAGCGACTTACTTGGCAAATCACAAAAAAACTGGGTTGTGACAGTACTCTTCCGATGGAATGTCATTGACCATGTTGCGTCGAGAGCACCAAGGCGGTGGACGACGGCGAGGCCTAGGAAGGGGACGACGCGGAGCCGGGGAAGACGCGGCAGTGGATGCCCACACGGAGAGGAGTACGAGGGTTCACTGGTTCGGCTGCGGTGTGAGGCTGCCGTCGCCGCAGGGCCTGGCTAGCGGTGGGAGTAGTAGGGGGCGATGAGGCCTCAACGGCAGCACAACCGGCCACTGGAGGCAGGAGCAGACGGTCTCCCCGGCACTGGTTTGGGCGGCTGGTGCAAGAAGAGCAGCGATTGAAGAAGCAGCAGGACCGTTCGATTCAAATCCAACGGTTACTGCTGCTAGAATCGTTTGTTGACTAAGTTGACAAGCCCTGCGTACGCGTCAACTTAGTAGGCCCACAGGTCAGCCTCCGAACTGATGCGCCCTAGATGTCAGTGGGAGGAATCATTTTTTTCACGTAATAAGGAGGCAGTTGATTGCGTGCGGCCAGGCCAGCGGAGGGAGTAGGGTGGGCCGGGGAAGCCTACGCGGCATCACAACGGGCCACAAGAGGAGGGAGCAGGCAGTCCCGCCGATGCTAGTTTAGGCGGCTGGAGTAGGAAGATCACGATTGAAGAAGCACGTCGGCCGTTGGATGGACATCCAACAGTCACTTCTGCTAGAATCGTGTGTTCACTGACAAAGCCTTGCGTAAACAAGTCAGCCTCGAAATCTGTGGCGTGTACAGCCCATTTGCTATTATTTTTATAATTATTACTCATTTTCTAATTCATATGGAATTTATTGCAGCCCGTTTTCCATTTTTAGAATTGCTGGCCATTTTCTGGTCAGTACCAGGGTCAAAAATTAACTAAATATGTGGGAAATTTTGAAAAAATTGCAAATTTTTGCTGGGGAACGAAATATTCTTAATCCAAAAATTAATAGCCATACTAAAACAAATTAAAAATAAATTAGTACTATGTCATGTTAAATCCAATGAAATACGTATAAGATATCAGTGAAGAACAAAAACAAAAAAAGAAACTTATATCCCATTTGCTATAAATTTTTTGGAATTTTCAACCCCTTTTGATATTACTTTTAACAGACATTGACCATACTCTTAAGCCAGGCCGGAATGCATCCCTCCTCGTCTTGAAAGATTTGCAGCCCAGTAATTCGGAGAAAACAAATAGGCCTAGCTTGGGTATTCTTCAAAAAGAAATAATGGGCTACCTATTTTCCCAAAGAACTGGTGCATGAGCATTTAGCTTTATTTATTTATTTACTTATTTATGTTTAGGGGACCATGAGCATGTACCTGGGCCGGATTCATGTGAGAGCCTCCCTTCCAGTTAATTATGGGCTTCTCTATTGGGCCTTCATCAGTGGGCTGCATGTTATCAACAAGTGGAAAATGTGTTCCATACGAAAAATAGTATGCGCTACGTACGGTACGGGGCACTAAAGGATAGAACCGTGCAACGACTTCCAAAACATTGTGTTTGTCGTTCTAACAACACATTTATTCAACCAACAGACGAAATATACTACTGATTGTACATTGAAAACAGCAGCAGCAACAACCAGGGCTGGGGGTGCAACAGAAGCAGTAAGCAGGCCAGAAGAGTGAAGACCTCCACGAGCATCCACGAGCATCCAGCTGCCGCGACCGTCGACGAGCACCATCCAAGATGTGTTCATGCCGACCCAGTACATACCGTTAATGTAGTTGAGGCTGATGGGGATCGGATCGCAGTCAAGGGGGTTGATGCTCGCCACCCTACGATCGTTATGCTGCGTGACACGCCATTTCTGAAGATCAGGCGGCATCAGCAAGCAAGGAGCTGGCTTAAAAAGCTCCGGCCTGAGGGCTTTGAGTAAACGGTACAGCCCCAACGAGCACGCGGCGAGCGGCATGGTACTGAGATTGTCCACACGCGAAACAATGAGCTTGATTACCTCTGTGGGGAGCGAATTCCAGCCACTCTTTCGGCGGACGCTGCTCGGTTCTGCCATTGTTAGTGCTTGGGTTTCGGACGAGGGGGGAGGCGCCTTAGCGGGGATGGAAGATTGGACGAGATTATGTGCGGACAAAGATGGAGAAGCGAATATGTGCTGCGGGAAGTGGACAGGTGATGATGACTACAACACGCCGCTTGACTTACGAGACACATACCAGCAGCGTAGGGTCATGTCGATGCCAGACAAATTGCTTGAGTGATCACAGTACTGGTACTCCCTACAGTGTTATGCCCTAACTTGCTTGAGTAGAGTAGTAGAGTAGGACTCTGCTCTACTACTAGCACCGGAGGAGTAGTATATTCTAATCTAAAATAGTTACAAACTTCAATGCCCGAGCGTGGAACGACTACGAACTGTGCTCAAAGACCATGTCTACGTGGTGTTTGGACATGGGAGACAACCTCAACACCAACAGTGCTGCTCCCGTTGCACCGTATGTGTTTCTGTCCTTCCTGTTCGAAATCGTGGTAGAATTCATGATTTATTTTGTGCTTATTCGGATTAAATCTCGTAGTAACTTGCTCATATATTCAACTAGCGTAACGTCCCCTACAACCACTCCCGTTTCATGGACGTCCTGGTCGATGCCTCCAAGGAGCCCTTCGTCCACTGCTATGAGTGCCCGATGCCGTTTTGTGGCTCGCCGGCGGACATGGTGCATCACCTCACGGATGCGTGCAGCGGTCACTGTTGGCCCTTGGCGGAGAACATCAAGTACGATACATGGTACCCGTTCACCATGCCAGAGTCGCTAGAGGATCACCGCCGCCTGCTAGTCTCGGAGGAGGACGATAGCGTCTTCCTCTTGATCGTGGGCACCGGCGAGGCCCGCGCAGGCCGCCGCCCAGTCTCTGTAATGTGTGTCAGGGGCGACGCCGCTGATGCTGACACTGACATGAGGCTGATGTATGGGTCTGTGGTCAGTGTTACTACCCCTCCAGGTCGCGTGGGCGGCGACACCGACCTCATCGAACGGACTTGGACTCTGGGGACCTGGGACTATCCCGCCAATGTGGACTTGGAAAACCCATGGCATCCTTTACCCGCCAACGCGGTGCACGGGGACTCCAAGGAGGTTCACCTGGACATACGCATTATCAAGTTAAATGTTGATCATTATTCTTCGCTCAATGTAATCCGCAGTCTAAGCATGTGGAGACTTCCATGCAGGATCTTGCTCTATTGGAGTATCGCGCATGAATAAAAGTGTATCCTATTATGGTTTAGTCTAGAATCTTCCATGTATGAATTTTTACTACAGTACTGGTGAAAGACTTATGATGAACCATTTCTTACATCTTCTCTGCCCGCTTGCAAGTCATCCTGATTTAATCCCTCCGTCTAGGTGTATAAGGGCATGGTTAATATTACTTAATAGTATAGCCAATTGTTGACTATAAGAAAGTTCCATGTCATCTATAGCCAACATGTATAACAATCGATACTCAAAAACTAATTCTTAAAGATCATTTCTTGCAAAGCACAATAAGTGTTATTTCTTCACAAGTTTTCGATGCAAGTTTTGGGCACCTTACTACTATAGATTAGTACGACCAAAAATTGAACTAACATTATATATAGTACGATAAATGCTGATGCATGTCACCTAAAATTATATCATTCAAAACTATGTTCAAATACGAATCCAATGATATAGTTTTTGTTGACATGCACTAACATTTTGTCAGTTAAATCTTCAGTCAAATTCAATGGGGGACTAAGAAACCACGACCGATGTAGTACAAGTGTAGAGGGCGGCGCTGCACGAGAGTCTCACCTCTCACCCCGCTCGTGGCGCGGCAGTAAAGCCGTCATATCACAAAACCCAACCACTCCCAGTAATAAGTGGCCTGGTAAAATAAACGGACAAGCAACCATCACATCCCTCCGTCTTTTTTGCATTTCATCTCTCTGCATTTACTTTCTCAAGTTCATCTCGCACACTCGATCCCTAGCTACTACTCCTAGCGCCAGTTCTTTCGGCGGCTTCCCCAGCTTTTCCCACAAGACTAGTCACAGTGGAGAGTAACAATAAGGCCTCACACATTTATTTGGGCTTCTAAACTACTACTCTGTCCTGGTTTATTCCTCACCATTGTAATTTGTGCTAAATTTTGACCAAAGATTTAACTGGTTTATTCCTCACCATTGTTATCCCTCCATCTATGTATTTAAGTCATCTTACGAAAACCAAATAATCCCAACACACTTAGGAGCGGTGCATTAACTTCTACCTCGTTTCTTGTTTCTTGACATATCAACCAATAAGAGATAAAGAGTGTGCATGCTTTTAATGACTTGAGATATCAAACACGACATGCAGTGGTTAGTTCATTGCATGCAATACTATTAATTAGCAAATAAACATTAACGTTTCTCGTTTTCTCCTCCTTGGTCACGGTGCATAGCCTAAGATGACTTACTCACCTAGACGGATGGAGTAGTGCATGTGACGTGCACTAACATTTCATTAGTTAAATTTATGATCAAAATTTGACACAGATTACAATGGGGACCAATAAACCAGGATGGAGGTAGTAGTTATGGTATTACTAATCTAGAAGCCTAAAAGAACTGGCCCCTGGTACTCCTACTAGTAGTAGTACTCAAGTTGGAATTCCAATTGCACATCACAACTTGTTAGTCAAAAAATTCGATACAGGGTGTAGGAAGCTGTTTGGGAATTTGCATGCCTTTCCAACCAGTGAGATACTCCGTACAAAGTACGACAGAGAAATAACCATAGAGAAGGAAGCTAAAAGTAAACAATCAAACGAGCATTTTTGCATTTGTTTTGCATTGAATCATTTCACAAGCTTGACTAGTGTTGTTTTCCTACTTTTACAAAAACTGCATCGTAATGTTAAAACATGCATTTGCACGTACTCCCTCCGTCCGGGTTTATTAGGCCTAAAGACAACTTCTCTTAGACCAAGACACATAGTAATTTGCTCACATTAATTCTTCCATTCCACTCCCAATGCAATCTCTCACATGCATGCAGCCAATGAAAAAGCACACATGAAGTGTATTAACTTTTCAGCCATGGCACCAACAACAATAGCTTTCAATACAACCAATGAAATGGTTGCATGCATGCACCTTTCCAACGCGGCGCCTTATGCATGCACGTACATAAGTAATAGTAGTACTCCCTCCGTCTAGGTGTATAAGTCTTCCCTCCTTCTTGGTCACGGTGCACAACCAAAGATGACTTATTGACTTGGACGGAGGGAGTAGCACAGTCTGCAAGCATATATCGAGAGAGACGTGTAGTGCGATAGTACATAGTAAAGTTTGTGCTATATGCACGTACTTGCAAAATGCGTACGAATACACAAGGTTTCCAAACTTTCCCTTTTACATACTTAATTAAGGATGCTAAAAATTCCTGAACGTTCGGGATTTATCATTTGCGTCCCAAAACTAATGAGATCGACTTACGAAACAAAAATTATACTCCTCCTAAAAGCCACGGCGCTTGCAGGAGCGCTTGCGACGCGCCACGAGTGCCCTGGTGCGCGGCCGTTTCCCAGCGCACCGACACAATGCCTCTTCCTCAGCCTCGCAACTCGCGAGGTGCTGATTGGCGGCTTCCCGGTGGGCGAGCGCGATCTCACCGGTGTGGTGATCCAGCGCCAACAGGTACTCCTCGCTGGAAGTGTGCACCCGGTCCACGTACCGCCAAGCGTAGATGAGGCGCTTGGGCCCGACTGCACTCAGGGCATCGGCACGGGCGTCCTCCGCCACCCTCACGACCCTCGCATGAGCCTTCTGCCAAAGAGCCAACTGCCTGACTCTCTCGGACGCGACATAGGCCTCCCAGGCAGCTTGTTCCGCGGTGCGCTTCTCTTCCTCGGCCTTCTTCTCCACCTCTATTTTGGCGCGCTCTACTAGAGGCAAAGCCTCCCACAAGGCGACATCCATTTCTTTCCAAAGCTCCTCAAGGCTGGGGGGGCTCGGCGGGTGGCGCGACGTTCTACTCGTAGCGGGGAGCCGACGCGTCCTCAGGCGGGCGTGCTGGCGAGATTGGGAACACCGACGCGTCCACCTCGACGCGTCGCGGCGAGGAGCGGAACGCCGACGCGTCCTCCTCGGCTAGTGGCGGCGAGGAGCGGAACGGTGACGCGTCGCGCCGCGGCGAGGAGCGGAATGCTGACGCGTCCTCCTCGACTAGTGGCGGCGAGGAATGGAACGGCGACGCGTGACCGTCCGCGTGGTGCAGCGAGGGGCTCCTAGGGCTTGGGAGGGGCGATGCCATGGTGGTCGACGTGAGAGGGAGGGGGAGGAGATAGAGATGAACGTGAACGTGAGGAGGAGGAGATAGCGATGTCGTGGGGGGCGCAGTATTTGTAGCGAGCAATGACACACCTACGTAAGATATGGACTGAGCTACACTGACTTAACTGCAGGTCCAATTGCGTCACTGACATGTGGGCCAGACCCCTATTGGGCCCATATGTCAGTGACCCAATGCACCTGCAGTTAAGTAACAGCTACATGGGCATATTTGTTGGAGTAAATTACGGGGGAGCGAAGGGGTGGAAATATTACTGGTCACAACAGATTGGACGAGCGTGGGGGAGGAGAGTCATGCATGCAGATTAAATTAACCCTGCTAAAAACGATATTTTAAATGTGGCTACTCGATCTGTGGCAACTGGCGAGCCACCGCGCTCCAAGTCGTTCACCTGTGGTCCCAGCCATCAACTCCTACGGATCAAATTATGATGCGAGCTGACTATTCATACAAAGGTGCTCCACCACGTACCCGGTACCCGCGACTGTAGCAATCGTGCACCTAGGGTTTTAGGGTTTATTTGTTAATGTCGCCTTTACGTAACACTCATGTGTGCGAGATAGCGAGAGGCCGACTGCGTGTGTGCGCCTCTTCTCTTCGTATATGTACTCCACCGTTTGTCTGGTGTCCAAAAAATTATAATAACTACAAGCAATGTGCCAATGCGTTGCCACACGATCAAAGTAGATTAATACATATTCACTGATTTGATAGAAAAAAAGTCTAGTTTTGAAATACGTATATCACTAAAAATCTGTTATGTTTCACTCAAAATATATTCCTTTGGCGGTTTTGATGAGATAAGGGAGGAATGTTGTTGGTTTCAAGATTCGAGAAGTGGTATATGTCTAGTTTCTACTCTTACTAGCAAGATGCCCGTGCGTTGCATGGAACATCAAGATCTTGTGGGAGAAAAGGATGAACGAGGGAAGGCCTTATCTGCAAATGTGGTCAAGAGTGTGGGTAAATTGCCATATTTTCCTTCCTATCCGTCAGATATAAATCAGACGACCTACATTGCAGGATGGCGGGCCCACCATCATCACCAACTCTATTTTTTATCCCTACTCTTATAAAAAGCATTCTCGGTGATGATCGTGTGCCTGCCATCCTGCAATATAGGCCGTCTGATCTATATCTGACAGATAGGAAGGAAACTATGGCAACTTTGCAAAAAGATACCCACACCCCTCTCCACATTTGCAAATAAGGTCTTCCCTTGTTCATCCTTTTCCCCCACAAGATAAACTACTCATACAAATGCATCTTGATGTTCCGTGCAACGCATGGGCATCTTGCTAGTTGTTGCAAAAAGCCCATGTGTGTGTGAGAGAGAGGGAGAGTGGAGGAGGACGGAGTGCATGTGTGACGAAGACACAACGAGTGTGTGTGCGATAGGTATCAGCTTAAAATGAGGCGATAGTGTGTGTGTGCACGATCGAGAGGGCGTGTCTCAAGAAGGGAAGAAAAATCTACATAGATACAAGGAGCGGGAGAGAGACATGTATGCGTTGGTGGAAGCACGAGCGTTCGGGTGTATAAACCTATCTAGAGGCTAGCTAGTTGATAGATGTTTGTGAGAGAAATACGAGTCGGGGTGCGAAAGCGAGAGTTTTGTGTGTGTGAGAGAGAGACGGTAGTCGGGAAGGGGAGTGGAAGCAGGAGTTGTGTGTGTGTCTGTGTGAGAGAGAGAGGAGACGGTAGTCGGGGTTGTCTGATCGGTAAACAAATTAATAATGTCAGTCTAGGATGGAGATGAAAAGGAGACTGCAACAAATGTTGTGTCTATAGGAGAGAGAGAGAGAGAAAGAGAGTAATTTTAGTGGTATGAGTCATATGTAGAGACATATAGGGTGTGTGAGAGAATCCCATAGAGAGAAAGACAAAGTGAAAGACGAGTGGAGACTGTGTGTGGCGGTGAAAAAGAAAGCTTAGGTACTGAGTGATACCAGAGAACAGTAGAGACATGAGAGATAATGAAAACCGTGTAATGTATAATGATAGGGAGAGTGTGACACTTCTCAAGGGAGATGTCGAGGGACCATGTTTGCGAGGATAGGAGAAACATGAAGTGAGCGTGCGGGTGAGCTGGAGAAAAGAGAGTGATAGCTACCTGAAGGAGCATGCATGCGAGAGAGATGGGTGTGAAAGGAGTGAACAAAAAAGGGATTCAAATATTTCAATTCAAGATGATGATACATGTAATCCATACTCCAACCAAAATTGATCTATCAAACATGCATACTCATATGAATTCACGCACATCTATGTTATTTAATATGTAGATATTACTGATCCATACATTTTAGTAGAACATAATTTGGTTAAAAAATTTCGAATTCAACCTTAAGATTTCAAGATCGTTGTATTTGCAAATCATATAATACATATAAAGGAGCAGAATTCTTTGTTGTGCTTTTGAAAGTATATATAAAAAATGATGTATATAGAATGTAATTCCAATTGAAAATGGATCCCACCCGAAAAAAATAGAATACAAACGGGATTCTAATTGAGTTGGCACAGTAAACGTGTAGTCTGCAAAATTTTAACGAAGCGGGGAAAGTCGCAGTAACCGCCCGAAACCAAAATCTGCAAGATGGAAATCACTACTGCCTATCCCTGCCACGCAAAGCCTATCTGCTGGATTTCTATAGGTTTTGATAGGGGTAGGTTTGTAATTTCACCCAAACGTGACGTAACCGCCTCTCACCCGGATTCATACACGGTGGGTGCCAAAACACAGTGTGTCCTCAGCCGAAATCGACTCCCTCCCCGATTCATATTCATACACGATGGGCGCCAAAAACAAACTCTCATCGGCAAATATTCGGTGTATGCGAGATTACCGTCCTATCCCCAACCGACTAATGTTGTTGTGATGTAGTAGAAATTTTAAATGGGGGCTAAGTTTGTAAATTTCCTCGCATTTGAGACAAGCGCACACTGAATACATGGTTCCCCCTTCCTCTGTACCTCCCTTTTCCCAATTCGTACTTTGTGGGCGCCAAAACACCCTCTCCACCCCACCCTCCTCCGTCCACCGCCATCCGCCACCCCATCCACCGCCGTCCTCCTCCACCATGCCGGAGCTGATGTTGGGGAACGTAGCAGAATTTTAAAATTTTGTACGCATCACCAAGATCAATCTATGGAGTTATCTAGCAATGAGGGAGAGGAGTGCATCTACATACCCTTGTAGATCGCGAGCGGAAGCGTTCAAGAGAACGGGGTTGAGGGAGTCGTACTCGTTGTGATCCAAATCACCGAAGATCCTAGTGCCGAACGGACGGCAGCTCCGTGTTCAACACACATATGGTTGGGGAAGACGTCTCCTCCTTCTTGATCCAGCAAGGGGAAGGAGAGGTTGATGGAGATCCAGCAGTACAACGGCGTGGTGGTGGAAGCAGCGGTGATCTCGGCAGGGCTTCGCCAAGCTCCAACGAGAGGGAGAGGTGTTACGAGGGGAGAGGGAGGCGCCTGGGACTTGGGTGCGGTTTCCCTCCCTCCCCCCACTATATATAGGGCCCCTAGGGGGCGCCGGCCCTAGGAGATCCCATCTCTAAGGGGGGCGGCGGCCAAGGGGGAACTTGCCCCCCAAGTCAGGTGGGGAGCCCCCCACCCCTAGTGTTTCCAACCCTAGGCACAGGGGGAGGCCCATGGGGGGCGCACCAGCCCACCAGGGGCTGGTTCCCCTCCCACTTCAGCCCATGGGGCCCTCTGGGATAGGTGGCCCCACCCGGTGGTCCCGGTACAATACCGATTACACCCGAAACTTTCCCGATGGCCAAAACTGGACTTTCTATATATAAATCTTCACCTCCGGACCATTCCGGAACTCCTCGTGACGTTTGGGATCTCATTCGGGACTCCGAACAACTTTCGGGTTACCACATACTAATATCTCTACAACCCAAGCGTCACCGAACCTTAAGTGTGTAGACCCTACGGGTTCGGGAGACACGCAGACATGACCGAGATGACTCTCCAGTCAATAACCAACAGCGGGATCTAGATACGCATGTTGGCTCCCACATGCTCCTCGATGATCTCATCGGATGAACCACGATGTCGAGGATTCAAGTAATCCTGTATACAATTCCCTTTGTCAATCGGTATGTTACTTGCCCGAGATTTGATCGTCGGTATCCCAATACCTCGTTCAATCTCATTCCCGACAAGTCACTTTACTCGTACCGTAATGCATGATCCCGTGACCAAACACTTGGTCACCTTGAGCTCATTATGATGATGCATTACCGAGTGGGCCCAGAGATACCTCTCTCTCGTACAGAGTGACAAATCCTAGTCTCGATCCGTGTCAACCCAACAGATACTTTCGGGGATACCTGTAGTATACCTTTATAGTCACCTAGTTACGTTGTGACGTTTGGTACACCCAAAGCACTCCTAAGGCATCCAGGAGTTACACGATCTCAGGGTCTAAGGAAATGATACTTGACATTAGAAAAGCTCTAGCAAACGAACTACACAATCTTGTGCTATGCTTAGGATTGGGTCTTGTCCATCACATCATTCTCCTAATGATGTCATCCCGTTATCAATGAGATCCAATGTCCATAGTCAGGAAACCATGACTACTATTGATCAATGAGCTAGTTAACAAGAGGCTCACTAGGGACATGTTATGGTCTATGTATTCACACATGTATTATGATTTCCGGATAACACAATTATAGCATGAATAATAGACAATTATCATGAACAAGGAAATATAATAATAATCATTTTATTATTGCTTCTAGGGCATATTTCCAATAGTCTCCCACTTGCACTAGAGTCAATAATCTAGTTACATTGTGATGAATCGAAGACCCATAGAGTTCTGGTGTTGATCCTGTTTTGCTCGCGGAAAAGGTTTAGTCAACGGATCTGCAACATTTAGATCTGTATGTACTTTGCAAATATCTATGTATCCATCTTGAATATTTTCACGAATGGAGTTGAAGCGACGCTTGATGTGCCTGGTCTTCTTGTGAAACCTGGGCTCCTTGCCAAGGGCAATAGCTCCAGTGTTGTCACAGAAGAGATTGATCGGCCCCGACGCATTGGGTATGACTCCTAGGTCGGTGATGAACTCCTTCATCCAGATTGCTTCATGCGCTGCCTCCGAGGCTGCCATGTACTCCGCTTCACATGTAGATCCCGCCACGACGCTTTGCTTGCAACTGCACCAGCTTACTGCCCCACCATTCAAAATATACATGTATCCGGTTTGTGACTTAGAGTCATCCAGATCTGTGTCAATGCTAGTGTAAACGTAACCCTTTATGACGAGCTCCTCGTCACCTCCATATACGAGAAACATATCCTTAGTCCTTTTCAGGTACTTCAGGATGTTCTTGACCGCTGTCCAGTGTTCCATGCGGGGATTACTTTGGTACCTTCCTACCAAACTTACGGCAAGGTTTACATCAGGTCTCACAGCATGGCATACATGATAGACCCTATGGCTGAGGCATAGGGGACGACACTCATCTTTTCTCTATCTTCTGTCGTGGTCGGACATTGAGCTGAGCTCAATTTCACACCTTGCAACACAGGCAAGAATCCATTCTTGGACTGATCCATATTGAACTTGTTCAATATCTTATCAAGGTATGTGCTTTGTGAAAGACCTATGAGGCGTCTCGATCTATCTCTATAGATCTTGATGCCTAATATGTAAGCAGCTTCTCCAAGGTCCTTCATTGAAAAACACTTATTCAAGTAGGCCTTAATACTGTCCAAAAGTTCTATATCATTTCCAATCAAAAAAATGTCATCCACATATAATATGAGAAATGCTACAGAGCTCCCACTCACTTTCTTGTAAACGCAGGCTTCTCCATAAGTCTGCATAAACCCGAACTCTTTGATCATTTCATTAAAGTGAATGTTCCAACTCCGAGATGCTTGCACCAGCCCATAGATGGAGCGCTGGAGCTTGCATACCTTGTTAGCATTCTTAGGATCGACAAAACCTTCCGGCTGCATCATATACAATTCTTCCTTAAGAAAGCCGTTAAGGAATGCCGTTTTGACGTCCATTTGCCATATCTCATAATCATAGTATGCGGCAATTGCTAACATGATTCAGACGGACTTCAGCTTCGCTATGGGTGAGAAGGTCTCATCGTAGTCAACCCCTTGAACTTGTCGATAACCCTTAGAGACAAGTCGAGCCTTATAGATGGTAACATTACCATCCGCGTCCGTCTTCTTCTTAAAGATCCATTTATTCTCTATCACTCGCCGATCATCGGGCAAGTCTGTCAAAGTCCATACTTTGTTTTCATACATGGATCGTACCTCAGATTGCATGGCTTCAAGCCATTTGTTGGAATCTGGGCGAGCCATTGCTTCTTCATAGCTCGAAGGTTCACCGTTGTCTAACAACATGATTTCCAGGACAGGGTTGCCATACCATTCTGGTGTGGAACGTGTCCTTGTGGACCTTCGAAGTTCAATAGCAACCTGATCCGAAGTACCTTGATCATCATCATTAACTTCCTCTCTAGTCCGTGCAGGCACCACAGGAACATCTTCCTGAGTTGCGCTACTTTCTGGTTCAAGAGGTAGTACTTCATCGAGTTCTACTTTCCTCCCACTTACTTCTCTCGAGAGAAACTCTTACTCCAGAAAGGACCCGTTCTTGGCAACAAAGATCTTGCCTTCGGATCTGAGGTAGAAGGTATACCCAATGGTTTCCTTAGGGTATCCTATGAAGATGCATTTTTCCGACTTGGGTTCGAGCTTTTCAGGTTGAAGTTTCTTGACATAAGCATCGCATCCCCAAACTTTTAGAAACGACAGCTTAGGTTTCTTCCCAAACCATAATTCATAGGGTGTCGTCTCAACGGATTTAGATGGTGCCCTATTTAAAGTGAATGTAGTTGTCTCTAGAGCGTATCCCCAAAATGATAGAGGTAAATCAGTGAGTGACATCATAGATCGCACCATATCCAATAGAGTGCGATTACGACGTTCGGACACACCGTTACACTAAGGTGTTCCAGGCGGCGTGTGTTGTGAAATGATTCCACATTTCCTTAAGTGTGTACCAAATTCGTGACTTAAATATTCTCCCCCACGATCTGATCGTAAGAATTTTATCTTTCGGTCACGTTGATTCTCTACCTCATTCTGAAATTCCTTGAACTTTTCAAAGGTCTCAGACTTTTGTTTCATCAAATAGACAACCCATATCTACTTAAGTCATCAGTGAGAGTGAGAACATAACGATAGCCACCGAGAGCCTCAACGCTCATTGGACCGCATGCATCAGTATGTATAATTTCCAATAAGTTGGTTGCTTGATCCATTGTTCCGGAGAACGGATTCTTGGTCATTTTACCCATGAGGCATGGTTCGCACGTGTCAAATGATTCGAAATCAAGAGACTCCAAAAGTCCATCTGTATGGAGCTTCTTCATGCGTTTGACACCGATGTGACCAAGGCGGCAGTGCCATAGATATGTGGGACTATCATTATCAATCTTACATCTTTTGGTATTCACACTATGAATATGTGTAACATCACGTTCGAGATTCATTAAGAATAAACCATTGACCAGCAGGGCATGACCATAAAACATATCTCTCATATAAATAGAAGAACCATTATTCTCAGATTTAAATGAGTAGCCATCTCGTATTAAACGAGATCCAGATACAATGTTCATGCTCAAAACTGGCACTAAATAACAATTATTGAGGTTTAAAATTAATCCCGTAGGTAAATGTAGAGGTAGCGTGCCGACGGTGATCACATCGACCTTGGAACCATTCCCGACGCACATCGTCATCTCGTCCTTCGCTAGTCTGTGCTTATTCCGCAGCTCCTGTTTTGAGTTACAAATATGAGCAACCGCACCGGTATCAAATATCCAGGAGCTACTACGAGTACTGGTAAGGTACACATCAATTACATGTATATCACATATACCTTTAGTGTTGCTGGCCTTCTTGACCGCTAAGTATTTGGGGCAGTTCCGCTTCCAGTGTCCCTTTCCCTTGCAATAAAAGCACTCGGTCTCAGGTTTGGGTCCATTCTTTGGCTTCTTCCCGACAACTAATTTACCGGCCACGGCAACTCCCTTGCCGTCCTTCTTGAAGTTCTTCTTACCCTTGCCTTTCTTGAAACTAGTGGTTTTATTGAACATCAACACTTGATGTTCCTTTTTGATTTCCACCTCCGCTGATTTCAGCATTTAAAATACTTCAGGAATAGTTTTCACCATCCCCTGCATATTGTAGTTCATCACAAAGCTCTTGTAGCTAGGTGGGAGCGACTGAAGGATTCTGTCAATGACCGCCTCGTCCGGGAGGTTAATGTCCAGCTAGGACAAGTGGTTGTGCAACCCAGACATTTTGAGTATGTGCTCACTGACAAAACTATTTTCCTCCATCTTACAACTGTAGAACTTGTCGGAGACTTCACATCTCTCGACCCGGGCATGAGCTTGGAAAACCATTTTCAGCTCTTCGAACATCTCATATGCTCCGTGTTGCTCAAAATGCTTTTGGAGCCCCGGTTCTAAGCTGTAAAGCATGCCGCACTGAATGCGGGAGTAATCATCAGCACGTGACTGCCAAGCGTTCGTAACGTCTTGGTTCTCTGGGATGGGTGCTTCACCTAGCGGGGCTTCTAGGACATATGCTTTCCTGGTAGCTATGAGGATGATCCTCAGGTTCCGGACCCAGTCCGTATAGTTGCTGCCATCATCTTTCAGCTTGGTTTTCTCTAGGAACGCATTGAAGTTGAGGTTGACATGAGTGTTGGCCATTTGATCTACAAGACATTTTGCAAAGGTTTTTAGACTAAGTTCATGATAATTAAGTTCATCTAATCAAATTATTTAATGAACTCCCACTCAGACAGACATCCCTCTAGTCATCTAAGTGATACATGATCCGAGTCAACTAGGCCGTGTCTGATCATCACGTGAGACGGACTAGTCATCATCGGTGAACATCTTCATGTTGATCGTATCTTCTATGCGACTCATGTTCGACCTTTCGGTCTTCCTTCCGAGGCCATGTCTGTACATGCTAGGCTCGTCAAGCCAACCTAAGTGTATTGCGTGTGTAAATCTGGCTTACACCCGTTGTATTCGAACATTAGAATCTATCACACCCGATCATCACGTGGTGCTTCGAAACAACGAACCTTCGCAATGGTGCACAGTTAGGGGAACACTTTCTTGAAATTATTGCGAGGGATCATCTTATTTAAGCTACCGTCGTTCTAAGCAAATAAGATGTAAAACATGATAAACAACACATGCAATCAAATAGTGACATGATATGGCCAATATCATTTTGCTCCTTTTGATCTCCATCTTCGGGGTGCCATGATCATCATCGTCACCGGCATGACACCATGATCTCCATCATCGTGTATTCATGAAGTTGTCTCGTCATCTATTACTTCTACTACTATGGCTAATGGTTTAGCAATAAAGTAAAGTAATTACATGACGTTTATGTTGACATGCAGGTCATAAATAAATTAAGACAACTCCTATGGCTCCTGCCGGTTGTCATACTCATCGACATGCAACTCGTGATTCCTATTACAAGAACATGATCAACCTCATACATCACATATATCATTCATCACATCCTTCTGGCCATATCACATCACATGGCACATACTGCAAAAACATGTTAGACATCCTCTAATTGTTGTTGCAAGTTTTTTTACGTGGCTGCTATAGGTTTCTAGCAAGAACGTTTCTTACCTACGCCAAAACCACAACGTGATATGCCAATTTCTATTTACCCTTCATAAGGACCCTTTTCATCGAATCCGGTCCGACTAAAGTGGGAGAGACAGACACCCGCTAGCCACCTTATGCAACTAGTGCATGTCAGTCGGTGGAACCAGTCTCACGTAAGCGTACGTGTAAGGTCGGTCTGGGCCGCTTCATCCCATGATGCCACCGAATCAAGATAAGACTAGTAACGGCAACTAAATTGACAAAATCAACGCCCACAACAACTTGTGTTCTACTCATGCATAGAAACTACGCATAAACCTAGCTCTGATACCACTGTTGGGGAACGTAGCAGAATTTTAAAATTTTGTACGCATCACCAAGATCAATCTATGGAGTCATCTAGCAACGAGGGAGAGGAGTGCATCTACATACCCTTGTAGATCGCGAGCGGAAGCGTTCAAGAGAACGGGGTTGAGGGAGTCGTACTCGTCATGATCCAAATCACCGAAGATCCTAGTGCCGAACGGACGGCACCTCCGCGTTCAACACACGTACGGTTGGAGAAGACGTCTCCTCCTTATTGATCCAACAAGGGGAAGGAGAGGTTGATGGAGATCCAGCAGCACGACGGCGTGGTGGTGGAAGCAGCGGTGATCTCGGTAGGGCTTCGCCAAGCTCCAACGAGAGGGAGAGGTGTTACGAGGGGAGAGGGAGGCGCCAGGGACTTGGGTGCGGCTGCCATCCCTCCCCCACTATATATAGGGCCCCTAGGGGGGCGCCGGCCCTAGGAGATCCCATCTCCAAGGGGGGGCGGCGGCCAAGGGGGAACTTGCCCCCCAAGTCAGGTGGGGCGCCCCCCACCCCTAGGGTTTCCAACCCTAGGCGCAGGGGAAGGCCCATGGGGGGCGCACCAGCCCACCAGGGGCTCGTTCCCCTCCCACTTTAGCCCATGGGGCCCTCCGGGATAGGTGGCACCACCCGGTGGACCCCCGGGACCCTTCCGGTGGTCCAGGTACAATACCGATTACCCCCGAAACTTTCCCGATGGCCGAAACTGGACTTTCTATATATAAATCTTCACCTCAAGACCATTCTGGAACTCCTCGTGACGTCTAGGATCTCATCCGGGACTCCGAACAACTTTCGGTTTACCGCATACTAATATCTCTACAACCCTAGCGTCACCGAACCGTAAGTGTGTAGACCCTACGGGTTCGGGAGACACGCAGACATGACCGAGACGACTCTCTGGTCAATAACCAACAGCGGGATCTGGATACCCATGTTGGCTCCCACATGCTCCTCAATGATCTCATCGAATGAACCACGATGTCGAGGATTCAAGTAATCCCGTATACAATTCCCTTTGTCAATCGGTATGTTACTTGCCCGAGATTCGATCGTCGGTATCCCAATACCTCGTTCAATCTCGTTCCCGGCAAGTCACTTTACTCGTATCATAATGCATGATCCCGTGACCAAACACTTGGTCACCTTGAGCTCATTATGATGATGCATTACCGAGTGGGCCGAGAGATACCTCTCCGTCATACGGAGTGACAAATCCCAGTCTCGGTCCATGTCAACCCAACAGATACTTTCGGGGATACCTGTAGTATACCTGTATAGTCACCCAGTTACGTTGTGACGTTTGGTACACCCAAAGCACTCCTACGGCATCCGGGAGTTACACGATCTCATGGTCTAAGGAAATGATACTTGACATTAGAAAAGCTCTAGCAAATGAACTACACGATCTTGTGCTATGCTTAGGATTGGGTCTTGTCCATCACATCATTCTCCTAATGATGTGATCCTGTTATCAATGACATCCAATGTCCATAGTCAGGAAACAATGACTATCTATTGATCAACGAGCTAGTTAACTAGAGGCTCACTAGGGACATGTTATGGTCTATGTATTCACACATGTATTATGATTTTTGGATAACACAATTATAGCATGAATAATAGACAATTATCATGAACAAGGAAATATAAGAATAATCATTTTATTATTGCCTCTAGGGCATATTTCCAACAGCTGATACCCCGACGCCGCCGTCCATTACAAGAGATCGGCCTCTCTCATCCACAGCTTTGGACCGGGATCCTTGCATCCCGTCCTCTCGCTTCATCCCCGCCGTCGTCCACCTTGCCGGCGCCGCTCCTACGACCGTCTCGTCCACCACGCGCCACCGCCACCGTCTACCCTCCTAGATCTGTGTCCACGCCGGCAACAGCCATCGCTACCGCAGCACCGTCAAATTCTCAGCAGATGCGTACACGGCGCCGTACCAGAGGCGGTACTCTTTCGTATCTGCTCAACTTATTTATCGCAGTAAGAAAATAGATCGCCACTGCTTTACTCTAATTTCTTGTCTTGGTTGCGAAGTTGCCTTTGTCTGGTTTGCACCTTCAGATCCGCCATGGCACGCTCGACACTATACTCCCAATGCTTATGGTTTTCCCGTTTTATATTCCACACTAGTTAAATCACAGTAGACTAAATTTCAAAATTGGGTCAGTCGATTTTTCAGAGCTCACCGGAGTTCGTCGGTGCGATCGAAGGGGCTCGGGTGGTTGTGGGGCCTCACTGAACGAAGAAAACTCGACGCGGGTGGGGGTTGGGGCGGGGGTGGGGGTGGCGGAGGAACATAGGCGATGGGGGCCGGTGGTCCGGTCGGCGGCCCATGCGGTGTTCTGTATGGGAAGAATCAGAGACGAGGAAGAGGAAGGGTTAGGAGATGTAGGATCTTCATCCAACCGCCTGAAATGGTCGAGAGACAGCTGGGAGTTGCATTCTTAATGCGCTCTGGTTCATCGTGTGTGGGCATTGCGCAACAAACATTTTATTATCCAAAATCTGCTTGCTCTTCTTTACCATGTTCATCTTCCGTTCTTCTTTAATATGTACTCTCTCCGTTCCTAAATACAAGTCTTTGTATAGATTCCACCATGGACTACATATGGAGCAAAATGAGTGAATCTACACTCTAAAATGTCTCTAGATACATCTGTATGTGATCCATAGTGAAAATATCTACCAAGACTTATATTTTGTAATGAATGGAGTATGATAGTAGTACAATATGTCCCTTGTACTGAAGATGAGCAGGGACATTTGCAGTGTAGAGGTCTATACGGTCGGTTGTGATGGACACTTTGAGCCTCTTTGATTCGTAGGATCTTGTAAACATAGGAATAGGATTTGTAGTGGCCTGCCCACTTGAATCCTATAAGAATAGCAGGAAATGCGGGGAGCTGTGTCGCCTTTGAGAGTTACACTGATATTAACAGTACCGCACCTTCACTTGAAGAGAGCTGGTATCCGAAGCCTTTCTAGCCGTACCGGCAATACTAGCACATATATTCCAGCAAGTTCCACTTTGCTGATTTTACTCTAATGCTTAAGGTTTTCCCGTTATATCTACACTATGTTCTGTGTAGCTGCTTTGTGTTGCACTAGCAGCAGTCCACTCTTGGAGCTAAACACTGCAATGACTTACAAAATTGGCACCAAGGCATTGAGTGCCATTCTGGATGCAATGAAACTCATACACTCCCCACCTGTTGATTCTTGTTCAGAATATGGTCTTAATGACTATTCTACCTCGAGGAGTCAAAGGCAGATGGCCTGTCCTGTTCACCCATCAAGGTGCCTGTTCTAATTTGGCAATGTTTTATTGATTGCGGGTATCTTGCATATGTTGTCTTGCATTTCTTCTACTTTGTTGCACCGCCATCTGCTTAGTTTACTCATCATATATGTCAAGATGCCATGCCCATCCATTATCAATACATATTCCATCTGTCATCATACCATGTTTTTTCACTCAAATGATGTTCTTGTGCATCAGACATCAAAAAGGAAGAGGGTGATTGCCGAACCTGAAGGAGCACCAGCAAAGTCCTTAAAAAACGTGATGGTGCCGGAGAAATCAGACAGCACCCCACTTATATTGGTTGTACAACCAGTGACACAAAACGTAGGACCAACTCCAGCAGACTGTACCCATACTTCACTGGACACACCACTAGCCCCACCACACAAGACCTGCACTCTAGCAAAAGGTATACCGATTTCATTTGCCATAGCACCAGCTGTACCACAGAAAAATCCCACTCCAGCAAAAAGTACAACAAGTCCACCGGCCGAAGACCTATCCCAACTGCAAAGATGGCCAATTCTTGCAGATTGGAACCCCATTACATTTATTCCCAGTTTAAAAGACAATGCTTTCAATGTTGTTAGGGATTACGTTCATATATTCCCATCATGGGACAATTATTGTGAATACAAACACCATTTTCACATCTTCCTGTCCAACTTACGTGTAAGTGCTATTATTCATGGTTATTATTTTCCTGTTTCTGCTGATTGAACATATCAATGATTTACATTACATTGTTGTAACTAGGCGAGGGTCAATCTGGATAGTCATGACGAGAAAAGCTTGCTTGTGCTTTACGAGGAAGCATTGCAGCAGTATCGGTGTTACCTGAGGAAATCACACTTTGATGGCAAGTCTATAAACGAATTTCCGGTGAAGTCTCATGTGCTAAATTTAGAAGACATTGAATGGAAAAACCTTGTTATGCATTGGTCTCGTTCCCAGGGTGAGGTACTGTCTATGAAATCACATGACAATTTGAACTTCTACTTTTCCGCATGTGCCTTACGGATCTTTTTTGCAGGAAATCTGCTCGAAGAAGAATTCCGGTTTGACAAGAACGACAGGATATCGCAAATATGCTGCCCACTGCTTTGCTCTTGTTAGTACCTGTTGTCCTGTATCAATGTACTTGCATACATACCTGGTTCATTATGTGACAGCAGTATGTATGATAGCTTGCTTATCAATTGTTCGCTCCAAATTATCTGATCTGTATGAATGGTTACATCGGTGTAGAATATATCCAATGCTAATGTTTTTTAGCTCTGCATTGTTCTTGTAAGTACATGTTGTCCTTTATCAGTGTACTTATAATGACAGGTAGTTGTTCATGTACCTTCACTCTGCAGCTTATTTTCCTTTACCCTCCATTTTTTACACATCAGATCTATATTTACTCTTACCATAAGGTTGGTACTGAAGAAGTTTAGTTGTGCATTGCTCTTGGCTGTACCTTTTGCCTGTATCGCTGCACTTACATTTATAGCTACTTGGTTATGTAGCATCACTCTTCATCTTATCTTAAATATTCTCCATTTTTTCTTATATTATCACATATATATTTACTCTTAACAAAATGTAGAATAAAGGCAATGCTTTTGAAGAAGATTCTGTGGTAAACTTCTTGAATTGCGCCCCCCCCCCCATCAGCATGGACAAGGCCTTTATAGAGTCTATCTTCACCAATAATGTAAGTTTGTCCATCTCAAGCCTTCAAACTTTGTTGTATATATTTGGTTAGGCATGACTGCAACAGCTGTTTATTTTGGGTGTTTGCATCAAATTGCTTGTTTAAAGTTTATTATGTAGTTCATAAACAAAAGTTTGTCCTTTCTCAATTTAAGTTTTCAGTTGTACAACCAAGTTCCTTCTTCATACCATGTAAAGTAAACTATACAGAGCAAGTGATCTTCTTTTGCACTACATGTATGCTTCTGTTCTTCATCCGTAATCCAGTGGTGTGGTGAACCTACCCACTATAGCACAATGTCATATTCTGCAATGTCTTAACTATGAACAATGTCATATCATTCTACTATTATTTAAACCGTCTCTTTATTTGCCAATCTAAAATGGTATAAATTGACAGCACACTAACCATTGATACTTATGTGTTCTTGATCTGTAATCTAGTGGTGTCGTAAAGCTGCCAACTCCTTCACAATGTCATTTCCTGCCATGTCTTGACCTGAACAATACCATATTGTGTTAATGCAATTTTAAACTGTGTCACTTTATTCGTCAGTAAGAAATGTGATGAATTGTCAGCATTGATACTTTTATGTGCAAAACCTGTCATATGTCTGCTTGTTTATCTTTCAAAGTGAGGAAGATATAAGTGTTCAACAAGCGCAGTCTCATCATCTTGCTCAGCTGCTTGCGCTGCAGCTCCCCAGCAGGGCTAACCTTTCTTGAACTCTATTGAAGTGTTGTCGGTTTTGTATATTATTTTGTCGGCGTGTTTATTTGCACTGGTGGCGATCTTTGATGCCCAGTGTATGTAATCTATTGTCTGCTTGTGCTTTATTATCGTAGTGGCGAACTTTGATGCCCAATGGATGTAATATGCCATAATTTCTTTATTGTATAGTCTAGGTTTTTTCTTATTCACGATGCTGCAGTTATTTTACTATATATATATCCTGTCTTTGCAGTAAACCGGCCAAACCGTAAAATTACGGTACATAATCGGGTCGTCATGCAATCATGATGTAGGTTGGGCCTGAAACATGCCGAACAGCTCACGGGCCGACAGCAGCCCGAAATGAACCCCGGCCCATGATTGTGCGAATCAAATCACGGACTTTTAACAGGCCAAAATTGTCTCGGTCCTTGTTTGGCCCAATTAGATATCGGCTGCGAACAGGCCGGATGCAAACCAGGCCGTAGTTAGGCCGAACTATATGACGGGCTTTTAACAGGCCGAAATTAATAGGGCCGAAATGTTAAACAGGCCAAAACTAATATCAAGCCGAATTACTAAGTGGGCCTTTAGCAAGTGGGCCCAAAAACATAGTGTCCAGTTGACGGGCCGAATCTGATATGGGCCATAATTGATCCCAAAGCCTCTTAAAGGGCCGGACCTGATCTGGGCCGTAATTTGGCCCAAAACGTGGTAGGCTTTTAACGGGCCGGATCTCATATGGGCCACTATTAGGCCCGGAGCGTGGCAGGCCATTAATGGACCAGATCAAATATGGGCCGGCATTTGGCCCAAAACATGGTAGCTAGTTAATGGGCCGGCCTACTAGGGCCTCAAAATCTTGTGGGCCTACAGCTGGGCCGGCCCATTAATGTTGGCGAAATCTCGTGGGCCTTTAGCTGGGCCGACCCATTATGATCCGCAAGAATCTTGTGGGCCTTTACCTGGGCCGGCCCATTATGGCACACAAAAATCTTGTGGGCCTTTACTTGGGCCAGCCCATTATGGCCCGCAAAATCTTGTGGGCCTTTAGCTGGGCCATCCCATTATGGTCCGCAAAATCTCGTGGGCCTTTAGCTGGGCCGGCCCATTATGGTCCGCAAAATCTTGTGGGCCTTCAGTTGGGCTGGCCCATTTAAACTTGATGGGTCAGTCCATGTGTCAACATATCATAGGCGCGTCTCACCCATTGGATGAGTGACAACTGTGCCAACGCGGACCTGACACATGTCTCCTCCAGCCAATGATTATTTTACACGTGGAAAATCCCCATTGGTCGGGGCTGTTAACGGGTTATCGGATCCAAAACCCGACCCGATAGCTTAACAGCGTTCCGTTATGGTGGATGCCACGTGTCGGTCACCCTTGACAAAAGCACTTCGGTGACGCGCGATTTATTGTCATGGAAGTGGAAACTTCCATGATGATAATTTTGGTAATGTCATGGAACACTTCTACGACAGCACAGGTATGACTATCTTGATTCTGTCATAAAATCGTCATGGATGTACATGCATGATAGAAAACGCGACCTGCTGTGACAAACACGTATCATCACGGAAGTGTATTTTTTGTAGTTCATGGGGAAGGTGTAGGATTGAAAGTATGTCTAGAGGGGGGTGATTAGACTACTTGACGAAATAAAAATCTAGCCTTTTCCTAATTTTAATTCTTGGCAGATTTTAGCAACTTAGCGCAAGTCAAGCAATCAACCGACACATGCAATTCTAAGAGTATAGCAGCGGAAATTAAAAATAATTGCATATGAAGGTAAAGGGGGGAGTTTGGAGGGAGCAAACGCAATGTAGACACGGAGATTTTTGGCGTGGTTCCGATAGGTGGTGCTATCGTACATCCACATTGATGGAGACTTCAACCCACGAAGGGTAACGGTTGAGCGAGTCCACGGAGGGCTCCACCCACGAAGGGTCCACGAAGAAGCAACCTTGTCTATCCCACCATGGTCGTCACCCACAAAGGACTTGCCTCACTAGGGTAGATCTTCAGAAAGTAGGCGATCTCCTTGCCCTTACAAACTCCATGGTTCAACTCCACAATCTTGACGGAGGCTCCCAAGTGACACCTAACCAATCTAGGAGACACCACTCTCCAAGAGGTAACAAATGGTGTGTTGATGATGAACTCCTTGCTCTTGTGCTTTAAGTGATAGTCTCCCCAACACGCAAGTCTCTCTCATAGGATAGGATTTGGTTAAAAGATGATTTGAGTGGAAAGCAACTTGGGGAAGGCTAGAGATCAAGATTTATGTGGTTGGAATGGAATATCTTGACCTCAACACAAGTGTAGGTGGTTCTCTCTCAGAAAATGTATGTTGGAAGTGTAGGCATGTTCTGATGGCTCTCTCCATTAATGAAGAGTGGTGGAGGGGTATATATAGCCTCCACACAAAATCTAACTGTTACACACAATTTACCAAACTTGGTGGGACCGAATCGTGAAACTCGGTCAGACCGATTTAGTCCATAATGTTTTTTTTTCGAGAGTATGCCAATGGCGTACCATATTTTTATAGAAGGCAGAAAAAATATTTACAACACGCTAGCATAGAATGCGAACATTCGAGCCAGCCAACTCCAAACAAATGGACTAAGACTACTCTCTCACAAAATGTGACCGTTAAGATTTTCGGTGGGACCGACATGTCAACTCGGTGAGACCGATTTCATTAGGGTTAGGGCATAACGTAATCTCGGTGAGACCGATTACACAAACTGAGTGGGACCGATTTTGGTAATAGACAAACAGAGAGTTGGTCAGGCAAACTCGGCGGGACCTATTCGCTCATCTCGGTTGTACCAAAACGTTACGAAAGGGAAACAAAGAGTTTGCATTGCAATCTCGGTGGGACCGATCGCTCATCTCGGTTTGACCAAAATGTTACAAAGGGAAATAGAGAGATTACAATCCCATCTCGGTGAGACCGAGATCCCTATCGGTAAGACCGAAAAGACTAGGGTTTCTGGCAGTGGCTATGTCAACTGAACTCGGTGGCGCCGGATACAAAATTTTGGTGGGGCCGAGTTTGACTTTTGGTTTGGGACATATGTGGATGTGAGGAAGTAGTTGAGGGTTTTTGGAGCATATCACTAAGTACTTTGAGCAAGAACCTCATTAAGAAACACCTCACCCCCTCTTGATAGTATTGGCTTTTCCTATGGACTCAATGTGATTTTGGATCACTTAAAATGAAAAGGTGTAGAGTCCTGATCTTTGAGCTTGAGCCAATCCTTTGTCCTTAGCATTTTGAGGGGTCCACATTTCTCATCCATGCCATGCCAATCAATGAGCTTTCCTGAAATGTTTATCTTGAAGTAGCATTAGCTTAATGAGCTATATGTTGTTAGGAATTACCAAAACCACCCAGGGATAGTTGCACTTTCAGAATGCTAGAGATCAAGATTTATGTGGTTGGAATGGAGTAAATTGACCTCAACACAAGTGTAGGTGGTTCTCTCTTAGAAAATGTACGTTGGAAGTGTAGGCATGTTCTGATGGCTCTCTCCACGAATGAAGAGTTGCTGGAGGGGTATATATAGTCTCCACACAAAATCTAGCCGTTACACACAATTTACCAAACGCGGTGGAACCAATTCAGAGAACTCGGTCGGACCGATTTGGTTCATAATGTGACCGTTAGGGTTTTCGGTGGGACCAATGTGTCAACTCGGTGGGACCGATTTCGTTAGGGTTAGGGCATAACGTAATCTCGGTGAGACCAATTACGCAAACTAGGTGAGACCGATTTTGGTAATAGACTAACTAGAGAGTTGGTCAGGCAAACTCGGTGGGACCGATTCGCTCATCTCAGTTGGACCAGAACATTGCGAAAGGGAAACAGAGAGTTTGCATTGCAATCTCGGTGGGACCGATTGCATATTTCGGTGAGACCGAAATTATTGCAATAGGCAACAGAGAGTTTGCAATCCCGTCTCGGTGATACCGATATCCCTATCGGTGAGACTGAATTGATTAGGGTTTGTGGCGGTGGCTGTGTCAAGAGAACTCAGTGGCGTCGGATAGAAAGATTCGGTGGGGCCGAGTTTGACTTTTTGGTTTGGGACATATGTGGATGTGAGAAAGTGGTTGAGGGCTTTGGAGCATATCACTAAGCACTTTGAGCAAGCAAGCCATTAAGCAACACCTCATCCCCTCCTAATAGTATTGGCTTTCCTATGGACTCAATGTGATCTTGGATCACTAAAATAGAAAATATAGAGTCTTGAGCTTTGAGCTTGAGCCAATCCTTTGTCCTCAGCATCTTGAAGGGGTTCCACATCCTCTTGTCCATGCCATTCCATTGTTGAACTTATCTGAAACATACTAGGTAGAAGCATTAGTCCAACAAGAGATATGTTGACATTAATTACCAAAATCATGCAGGGAGCACTTGTGCTTTCAATCTCCCCCTTTTTGGTAATTGATGACAACATACATCAAAGCTTTAGATAAAGATATAGAGAATAAGAAGTAAAGCTTTGGAAAGACATGTAACATGCATAGGCTCCCTCTACATGTATGCAATCCTGTAAATATGGAATATAGGAGCATGTGAATGCATAAGCATGACAGACTAAGCAATGTGTTACATGTATCTTGGCTATATGCATCAGAGAAAATTATGTGAATATAGGAAATGTACATTCATGCTCATGAGTCCTTCTTGCAAACAATATGTACATCAGCAAGAGGTCTTCATACACATGACTGTAATGCATATACTTACCTTGTGGTCTTGAGTTGGCTTAGGAAGGAATGAACCTGAGTAAACAAGGTTAGATAACACAGATACACCTACTAGCCAGAGCAAAGAAAAGAAACCACAAGAGTACCAAGACTGGGATGACATGTAGAGAGTGAGTACTGAGTACCCCATTGGATACAGTCATGTCCCCAAAGGTAAAGATGTGCAATGAATTCAAGGATTTCCTTCCCTTAGATTTCTTGCTCCCCCTGAATCTATCATGGGATAGTGGGAGAAGATAGGAAACAGAAAATCAGAGAAAATGAAAAGAGATAGAGCTAATGCGAACAATCAAATATGAACATGTCTTTCCCCTCTAAAAGACATGTGACTTCTCTCCTCTTGAACACCAAGCATCTGGGTTTTTTGATGTGATACCTCTTTCTCCTAGTTGAATAAATTTCTCCCCCTAAGTATTCTTTCCCCCTATAGAAATGATTAAGCTTTGATGTGATCTCTCTCTCCCCCTTTGACATCAATTTCCAAGAAGGGTTCTTCTGGATTTTTGTTACAAGTGGGTTTGGTCCTTGAGTCATAGAACAAAGCAGCAAGTCGAATGTGATGCTGGTAGAGGACAAGAATCATTGAGTGGAGCTGGAGCAAAAAGTATGCAGGAACAAGTGGCAAGATGTCATGTTTGCAGTGAAATCGGTAGCACCGAGTTGTGTGCTTCGGTGGCACTGAAAGGATTCGGTTGAACCGAAGGAAACAAACCAGTGTGACCGAGTTCATCACAGTGAAAACACTTGTCACCTCAGCTCACTAGGCAAGTAAGATCTCACAAGGATTTGTAAGGAATTTGCTGAAAAATTTGGAATGAACTGGATGCAGGGAATGCAGAACTGAAAAGAAATCTAGATGAAGTGAGATAAATATGCATGATATAAGTGCAAGAGCATGGAGAAACACAAGAGAACTTCATCTAGAATTGGGCGGCGACAAAGTCACCTATGTTAGAGTATATTGACTTAGGAGTCAAGTGAGGACACTTGATCATAGGTCATACTCATCGTTTAAGCTCAAAATGGGGTTACCATTTTTCGTTTAAGCATCTTGTTGAGTTGCTTTGACCCATGACTTAGAGTAAAGCTTCTCTAAGATGGAATAACATACCTTGGGTGGTGGTGTTGATCTTGATCATGTAGTTGAACTTGTGTGGGTTGCTCAAGGTTGATGTAGCTCATCAAGAGTTGGGAGAACCACTTGGAATTTGAGTTCATCTACCTACATGGGTTAGTCTTGCAAGGAAGAGCACTTGTGTATCCAAAATGACAATCATAAAAATTAATATAGAATTTGTCAAGGGATATGTTTGGAGATTTTCATGCTTCCTTGTTTTCAACCACCATTGTGTAGAGACTTGGTGATGTAGAAATTGCTCAAGATGTGAGTGGGTTGCAATCTCATAGATTTAGATTCATCCAAGTACCTACAAGGGTTAGATAGCATGCAAGGGTGCAAATATATCCAAGACATATAAATAGCAACATGAAAGAAATATCAAGGATTAGTCAAAAGCTCATGCCTTGCACGTATCCACAAGGAGTTCCTACTCCAAGTTTGAAGCATCAATGATGTTCAATTCACCTCTCAAACGGCAAAATACTTTCTCATCAAGTGGTTTGGTAAATATATCCGCCAATTGCTTATCGGTGCGAACATGCTTAAGATGAATGTCCCCTTTGCCAACGTGATCTTGAATGAAATGATGACGAACTTCAATATGCTTAGTTCGAGAATGTTGCACGGGATTGTGAGCAATCTTGATAGCACTTTCATTGTCACAAAGCAATGGAACATGTTTCACGTATATCCCAAAGTCCTTGAGAGTTTGGGTCATCCAAAGTAATTGAGCACAACATGAACCAGCGGCAATGTATTCCGCTTCGGCGGTGGATAAGGATACCGAGTTTTGTTTCTTGGAGGACCAAGACACAAGAGATCCACCAAGAAATTGACAAGTACCTGAAGTGGACTTTATATCATCCTTGTCTCCGGCATAGTCCGAATTGGAGTAACCAACAAGATTGAAAGAAGACCTCTTAGGATACCAAATGCCAAAATTTGGTGTGTGTATTAAGTACCTCAATATCCTTTTCACAGCCTTAAGATGACACTCTTTAGGGGCCACTTGATATTGTGCACACATGCACACACTTAGCATAATATCGGGATGGGAGGCACATAGATATAACAACAAACCAATCATGGAGCGGTAAACCTTTTGATCAACCGGTTCACCATCTTTGGTCAAATCAACATGTCCACTAGTAGGCATGGGTGTAGTCATACCTTTGCATTCTTGCATATTGAACTTCTTGAATAAGTCATTGGTGTACTTTGTTTGAGAGACAAAGGTACCTTCCTTAGTTTGCTTGATTTGCAAACCGAGAAAGAATTTGAGTTCACTCATCATAGACATCTCAAACTTTTCCGACATTAGCTTTCCAAACTTCTCACTAAAATGAGGGTTAGTCGAACCAAATATAATATCATCAACATAAATTTGGCACACAAATAGTTCTCCATTAACCCTTTTAGTAAAAAGAGTAGAATCTATTTTTCCAATTTCAAAGCCTTTTTCAATAAGGAACTTGGTAAAGCATTTATACCACGCTCTAGGAGCTTGTTTAAGACCATAAAGAGCTTTGTGAAGTTTGTAAACATAATTAGGTTTCTTAGGATTGACAAAGCCGGGAGGTTGCTTAACATAAACTGCCTCCTCTATTTCACCATTTAGAAAAGCACTTTTAATGTACATTTGGTACAAGGTGATAGCATGGTGATTAGCATAAGCAAGTAAGATGTGAATGGACTCAAGTCTAGCAACGGGGGCATATGTCTCAACATAGTCCATACCCTCGACTTGAGTGTAGCCTTGGGCGACGAGACGTGCTTTGTTGTGAACTACTTGTCCATCTTCATCTTTCTTGTTGCGAAACACCCATTTGGTACCGATGATGTTGTGGTTGTTGTCGGGCTTCTCAACCAATGTCCACACTTGATTTCTCTCAAAGTTGTGTAGCTCTTCATGCATGGCGTTTATCCAATATGGATCTTCCAATGCTTCTTCAACCTTCACAGGTTCAATGCTAGAGATGAATGAATAATGTTCACAAATGTTAGCCAAACGAGTTTTAGAGCGAGTGATTCTCCTGGTTTGGATATCATTGTAGATTTTCTCGACGGGATGGTCTTTGGCGACTCTTGCTCGAACTCGTGGGAGCTTTTGCTTGGCTCGGGGTGGAACATCCTCTTCATCTTGTTCTTCTTCTTGGCCATCTTCATTGTTGACGTTGTCGTTCTCTTGTCGTGGTGCAGAAGGAGGTTGTTGATGTTAATTTTGGTGTACTTCCTCATTTTCTTCGTCTTGGTGTGTCCCACTTGTGGATGCTTCCGTATCAACTCTTGGTTCACCTTGTCGTGAGGTGGAAGCTTACACTTGGACAGACGAGGTACTCTCCTTCACCTCCGTTGGGCGAATCTTGCGAATAGACAAGTCTTGTATTTGCTTCCGAAGGGTCTTTGTCTCCTACATCAATTGGCAATTGCTCTACTTGTGAGCCGTTAGATTCATCAAACTTCACGTCTACCGTCTCTTCGACATTTCGGGTGAAATTGTTGTAGACACGGTAAGTGTGAGAGTTTGAGCCATAACCAAGTAGGAAACCTTCATGATATTTAGGAGCAAATTTAGAACGACGATGCTTATCAAGAATGTAGCACTTTGAGCCGAATACTCGAAAGTATCCAACTTGGAGTTTGTTACCGGTGAGGAGCTCGTATGCCGTCTTGCCGAGTAGCTTGTGAAGATACAAGCGATTTGTTGCATGACAAGCTGTCTCAACCGCTTCTGCCCAAAAGTGTTTTGGAGTCATGTACTCACCAAGCATCATTCTTGCCAAATCAATAAGAGTCCGGTTCTTCCTCTCAACAACTCCATTTTGTTGAGGTGTGTACGTGGCCGAGAACTTGTGTGAAATCCCCTCTTCGTCAAGAAAGGTATCCACATTTGCGTTCTTGAACAACGTTCCATTGTCGCTCCAAACATTCTTGATCTTCACTTAAAATTTATTTTGGGCCTCCCTAGCGAAGTTTTTGAAGATCTTTTGGACCTGCGATTTATCATCTAGAAAGAACACCCATGTAAATCTTGAAAAAACATCGACTATGACTAGACCAAATGAGTTACCACTAAGACTCTTGTAGGCTTTGGGACCAAAGAGATCCATGTGAAGTAGCTCGAGCGGTCTTCTCGTGGTCATTATGTTCTTCACGGGGTGACTCCCTCCAACTTGTTTTCCTGCTTGACAAGCACTACAAAGTCCATCCTTGTCAAATATAACATCTTTTACTCCAAGGATATGATCACCTTTAATAAGCTTATCAAGATTTCACATGCCCACATGACCTAGCCTTCTATGCCACAACCAGCCTTTAGAAGATTTAGCAATTAAGCAAGTTCTAGGTTGAGCCTTTTTAGTGAAATCAACAATGTAAAGATCACCTCTACGTATACCGGTAAAGACAATTTTATGATTGTCTCTTCGAAACACTTGGCAATCTACTTCAGTAAATAGGACACTGAAACCGAAATCAGCAAGTCTAGATACTGAAAGTAAATTGTACCCAAGAGATTCAACGAGCATGACGTTTTGTATGGAGCTATCATGTGAGATGGCCACCTTACCGAGGCCAACCACCTTACCCTTTGAGTTATCACCAAAAGTGACATACTTTCGAGGGCCGTCATTTTTAGCAAGCTCACGAAACATATCCTTGTCTCCGGTCATATGATCAGTACATCCACTATCAAGGACCCATTCCTTTCCTCCAGCCATGTAGCCGTGAAGATTAGCCATAAGACCAAAGTTTCTCATCGCATCGTCAAGATCATAGTCACTATCATCATCCTCGTCATAGTATCCATGTTCAACATCGTCTTGTATTTGATCAATTCCTAGAGAGGGTAATTCATTAGATAAATGATCATCATAGTAGTCATCTTTATGAATTCTAATAGCTTCGGATATGATATTGCTAATGATTCCAACATATCCTTTGGCACGCATGAGATTGGTAAGCTCAAATAGACAATCACCAAACTTAGGATCACTAGAATTCATCTTACTCAAGGCAATAGACTTATGAAGAATTTCATCTAAATTTTGCAAGGAATAGTTTGGAAATCTTTCCTCAAGAAATCTCCATATAGTGTAGGCACAATCAAGAGTAGGCAAACATCCAATCAAGTTTCTAGGCAAGCCTCTAGTGATAGGATTAACCGTTCTAAGGTTGCGGATCATGTCAATAGACTCATCAAGGGTAGGATTCAAAGGATCAACATGAGGTGCGCAAGGGGTAGTAATGTACTTGTTCAAATGATATTCATTGAAAATCTCAAGCATCTCACTTTTCCATTCATGAAAGAACTCTCCATCAAGAATAGGCACTCTACGTCTAAGACACCCCAACATAGACTCATCCATCTTCCTCCAATGGTGATTAAACCAAAGCAATGGAGACCAAAGCTTTGATACCAATTGAAAGGATCGAGAAGTGGTGTCTAGAGGGGGGTGAATAGACTCTATGCAAGAAAAGTTGTAGTTTTCAATTTCTTTAAGTTGAAGTGGAGTTTTGGCACAAGTTTAAACATTCACAATACATATCAAGCAAGCATGACAAGACTATATGAGCAGCGGAAAGTAAAGCATGCAAGTTGCAAGAATATAAAGGGATGGGATTGGAGTGTGCAAACGCAATTTGGAGACACGAAGATTTTTATCCGTGGTTCCGATAGGTGGTGCTATCGTACATCCACGTTGATGGAGACTTTAACCCACGAAGGGTAACAGTTGTGCGATTCCACGGAGGGCTCCACCCACGAAGGGTCCACGAAGAAGCAACCTTGTCTATCCCACCATGGCCGTCGCCCATGAAGGACTTGCCTCACTCGAGTAGATCTTCATGAAGTAGGCGACATCCTTGCCCTTACAAACTCCTTGGTTCAACTCCACAAACTTGACGGAGGCTCCCCAAGTGACACCTAACCAATCTAGGAGACACCACTCTCCAAGAGGTAACAAATGGTGTGTTGATGATGAACTCCTTACTCTTGTGCTTCAAATGATAGTCTCCCCAACACTCAACTCTCTCTCATAGGATTTGATTTGGTGGAAAGAAGATTTGAGTGGAAAGCAACTTGGGGAAGGCTAGAGATCAAGATTTATGTTGTTGGAATGGAATATCTTGACCTCAACACAAGTGTAGGTGGTTTCTCTCAGAAAATGTATGTTGGAAGTGTAGGCATGTTCTAATGGCTCTCTCCACGAATGAAGAGTGGGTGGAGGGGTATATATAGTCTCCACACAAAATCTAACCATTACACACAATTTACCAAACTCGATGGGACCGATTCAGAGAACTCGGTCGGACCGATTTGGTTCATAATGTGACCGTTAGGGTTTTCGGTGGGACCGACATGTCAACTCGATGGGACCGATTTCGTTAGGGTTAGGGCATAACGTAATCTCGGTGAGACCAATTACACAAACTCGGTGAGACCGATTTTGGTAATAGACTAACCAAAGAGTTGGTCAGGCAAACTCGGTGGTACCGATTCGCTCATCTCGGTTGGACCGAAACGTTACGAAAAGTAAACAGAGAGTTTGCATTGCAATCTCGATGGGACCGATTGCATATTTCGGTGAGACAGAAATTATTGCAATAGGCAACAAAGAGTTTGCAATCCTATCTTGGTGATACCGAGATCCCTATCGGTAAGACCGAATTGATTAGGGTTTGTGGCAGTGGTTGTGTCAAGAGAACTCAGTGGCGCCGGATAGAAAGATTCGATGGGGCTGAGTTTGACTTTTTGGTTTGGGACATATGTGGATGTGAGAAAGTGGTTGAGGGCTTTGGAGCATATCACTAAGCACTTTGAGCAAGCAAGCCATTAAGCAACACCTCATCCCCTCTTAATAGTATTGGCTTTCCTATGGACTCAATGTGATCTTGGATCAGTAAAATAGAAAATGTAGAGTCCCGAGCTTTGAGCTTGAGCCAATCCTTTGTCCTCAGCATCTTGAAGGGGTTCCACATCCTCTAGTCCATGCCACTCCATTGTTAAACTTATCTGAACATACTAGGTAGAAGCATTAGTCCAACAAGAGATATGTTGACATTAATTACCAAAATCACCCAGGGAGCACTTGTGCTTTCATATACCAAGAAAGTTAGCTAAACGGGTTGCATAAATTCCACCGAAGAAATCTCCATTAATACTATAGTTATGCAACCTACGTGCAACAGTGGCCCCCAAGTTATATTGTCTATCTCCTAATACAGCACTCTTGAGAACACTAAGATCAGGAACACACATGTGACATGCCTCTTCCTTACCATTAATTCATCTACCTATGAAGAGAGCAGAATAATGTATGGCAGGAAAATGAATGCTCCCTATGGTAGCTTGTGTGATTTCCCTAGATTCCCCCACAGTTATACTAGCAAGAAAGTCTTTATATTCAGATTTGCGAGGCTCACTAGCACTACTCCACTGCGGGAGTTTACAAGCAGTATTAAAATCTTCTAAGTCCATGGTATAAGATTTATCATAAAGATCAAACAGGACAGTTTGAGAATTGCGTGATGACGTAAATTTAAATCTTCTCACAAAGGAATCAGTTAGGTAGTAGTACTGAGGGGACTTATCTGCCACGAAGCCCTCAAGATCAGCGTTACACACATATGCTTCAAATTCCTCTTTAATTCCTGCCTTGACCACGAAATTTTCTGATGGCCATTCACAAGGCCGCACTTGAGCTTCTCTTGGTAGTTCATGGTCCGGCTCACGTATCGTGGGCCTTGGTCCTTGCTTCCTTGAGGAACCACCTTGGTACATTTTCCTAAACATACTTCTTCCTCTGAAAAATTTCTGAAATTTTTAGTAACGCAAAATAAAAGTGAACTAATCAACAAGATTGATAGCAACTACTCATACAAGTGTCTAAAGGCCATATCATGCATTAAAACTACTTTTGACCACATAATTTTGACATGCAAGCTCAAGAACAGGGTCACCTAAGCAGCCAAAATTTGCAATGAATAAAGCAATAGAACAAAAACTAATTGGACCATCGGAGGAGTCACATACCGAAGAACAATCCCCCAAAGCAGTTTTGTGAATGGAGCTTTGAGCAAGGAGATCGAAAATGGTAGCAAGATGAGCTAGACCTCGTGTTTGAGCTGGTGGGTGATTTTTCCTGGAGCAAGACGAAGTGTGTGGGTGCAAGAATAAGTGGAGGGGACCCACATGGGGTCCATGAGGCAGGGGCGCGCCCATGGGGGTAGGGCGCACCCTACACCCTCGTGGGCACATGGTGGGTCCCCCTGGTGTGTTCTCAGTGCCAATAATTCTTAAATATTTTGGAAAAATCATATTTCATTTTCAGGGCATTTGGAGAACTTTTATTTTCGGGGTATTTTTTATTGCAAGGATAATTCAGAAAATAGATAGAAAATACTATTTTTGCTTTATTTAATATAAATAACAGAAAGTAAAAAGAGGGTACAGAAAGTTGTGCTTTCTAACTTCATCCATCTCATGCTCATCAAAAGGAATCCACTAATAAGGTTGATCAAGTCTTGTTAACAAACTCATTCCGAATCGCGTGAAACCGGAGAAATTTCAAATAACACCAGGTTACCTCAATGGGGATATGCATGTCCCCAACAATAATAATATCATATTTCTTCTTGACAGTAGAAAGAGGAAATTCAAAACCTCCAATAATAATCGTTGGAATTTTTTCAATAGAATTGATACTGTAGACTTGAGGTTGTTTCCTCGGAAAGTGTACCGTATGCTCATTACCATTAACATGAAAAGTGACATTGCCTTTGTTGGAATCAATAATAGACCCTGCAGTATTCAGAAAGGGTCTACCAAGGATAATCGACATACTATCGTCCTCAGGAATATCAAGAATAACAAAGTCCGTTAAAATAGTAACGTTTGCCACCACAACAGGCACATCCTCACAAATACCGACACGTATAGCAGTTGATTTATCGGCCATTTTCAAAGATATTTCAGTAGGTGTGAACTTATTCAAATCAAGTCTATGATATAAAGAGAGAGGCATAACACTAACACCGGCTCCAAGATCACATAAAGCAGTTTTAACATAGTTTCTTTTAATAGAGCATGGTATAGTTGGTACTCCTGGATCTCCAAGTTTCTTTGGTATTCCACCCTTAAAAGTGTAATTAGCAAGCATGGTGGAAATTTCAGCTTCTGGTATCTTTCTTTTATTAGTAACAATATCCTTCATCTATTTAGCATAACGATTCATTTTAAGCATATCAGTCAAACGCATACGCAAAAATATAGGTCTAATCATTTCAGCAAAGCTCTCAAAATCGTCATCATCATTTTTCTTGGATGGTTTAGGAGGAAAAGGCATGGGTTTCAGAACCCATGGTTCTCTTTCCTTACCATGCTTCCTAGCAACGAAGTCTCTCTTATCATAATGTTGATTCTTTGATTGTGGGTTATCAAGATCAACAACAGGTTCAATTTCTACATCATTGTCATTGCTAGGTTGAGCATCAACATGAACATCATCATTGACGTTGTCACTAGGTTCATGTTCATTACCAGATTGTGTTTCAACATCAAAAATACAAATATCATTGGGATTCTCAGCTGTGTCAACAACAGGTTCACTAGAAGCATGCAAAGTCCTATCATTTTTCTTTTTCTTCTTCTTAGAAGAACTAGGTGCATCAACATTAGTTCTCTGAGAATCTTGCTCAATTCTCTTGGGATGGCCCTCGGGATACAAAGGTTCCTGAGTCATTTTACCCCCTCTAGTCATAACTCTAACAGCATTATCATTTTTCTTATTATTTAATTCATTGAGAAATCATTCTGAGCCTTAAGTACTTGTTCTACTTGAGTGGTAACCATAGAAGCATGTTTAATAATAAGTTTAAGTTCACCTTTAACTCTAGACATATAATCACTCAAGTGTTCAAGCATATCAGCATTGCGTTTCAATTGTCTACCAACATAAGCATTGAAGTTTTCTTGTTTAACAATAAAATTATCAAACTCATCTAAGCATTGGCTAGCAGACTTATAACAAGGAATATCACCTTCATCAAACCTATAGAGAGAATTTACCTTTACTACCTGTGTCGGGTTATCAAGACCATGTATTTCTTCAATAGGTGGTAAATTCTTAACATCTTCAGCTTTAATACCTTTTTCTTTCATAGATTTCTTTGCCTCTTGCATATCTTCAGGACTGAGAAATAGAATACCCCTTTTCTTTGGAGTTGGCTTAGGAGTTGGTTCAGGAAGTGTCCAATCATTTTCATTACTCAACATATTATTCAATAGCAATTCTGCTTGATCAACAGTTCTTTCCCTGAAAACACAACCAGCACAACTATCTAGGTAGTCTCTGGAAGCAACGGTTAATCCATTATAAAAGAAATCAAGTATTTCATTCTTCTTGAGAGGATGATCAGGCAAAGCATTAAGTAATCGGAGAAGCCTCCCCCAATCTTGTGGGAAACTCTCTTCTTCAATTTGCACAAAATTATATATTTCCCATAAGGCAGCTTGTTTCTTATGAGCGGGGAAATATTTAGCAGAGAAGTAATAAATCATATCCTGGGGACTACGCACACAACCAGGATCAAGAGAATTAAACCATGTTTTAGCATCACCCTTTAATGAGAACGGAAACAACTTAAGGATAAAGTAATAACGAGTTTTCTCATCATGAGTGAACAGGGTGGCTATATTATTTAATTTAGTAAGATGTGCCACAACAGTTTTAGATTCATAGCCATAAAAAGGATCAGATTCAACCAAAGTAATTAATTCATGATCAACAGAGAGATCATAATCCTTATCAGTAATAAATATAGGTGAAGTAGCAAAAGCATGGTCATATTTCATTCTAGCATTCAAAGACTTTTCTTTAAGCTTAGCTAATAATTTCTTAAGATCGGATCTATCATTGCAAGCTAAGAAGTTTCTAGCAGTTTATTCATCCATTACATAACCCTCAGGACAACAGGCAATTCATATCTAGGGGGGAATCTTCATCATCACTTTCATCAATATTATCAGTTTCAATAATTTCATTCTCTCTAACCCTAGCAAGTTGTTCATCAAGAAATTCACCTAGTGGCATAGTATTATCAAGCATAGAAGTAGTTTCATCATAAGTATCATGCAAAGCAGAAGTGCCATCATCAATAACATGCGACATACCAGAATAAATAGCAGGTGTAGGTGTCGTAGGTTTACTCAAAACAGAAGGTGAATCCAGTGCAAAGCTAGATGACAGTTCCTTACCCCCCCCCCCCTCGTAGTTGAGGGAAAAATCTTGTTTCTTTGATCTTTCAAGTTCTTCATAGTGACTAGCAGATATAAATCCCAAGTGACTCAAAGAATAGAGCTATGCTCCCAGGCAACGGCGCCAGAAAATGGTCTTGATAACCCACAAGTATAGGGGATCACAACAGTTTTCGAGGGTAGAGTATTCAACCCAAATTTATTGATTCGACACAATGGGAGCCAAAGAATATTCTCAAGTATTAGCAGTTGAGTTGTTGATACGTCCATTTTGCATCATGCTTTTATATCGATATTTATTGCATTATGGGATGTTACTACGCATTATGTCACAATACTTATGCCTATTCTCTCTTATTTTACAAGGTTTCCATAAAGAGGGAGAATGCCAGCAGCTGGGATTCTAGGCTGGAAAAGGAGCAAATATTAGAGACATATTCTGCACAACTCCAAAAGTCTTGAAACTTCACGGAAGACGTTTTTCAGAATATATAAAAAATACTCAGTGGAAGAAGTTCACCAGGCGGCCACACCCTGCCCACGAGGGTGGGGGCGTGCCCTACCCCCCTGGGCACGCCCCCCTACCTCGTGGGCCCCCTAGTGGCCCTCCGGTGGCCATCTTCTGCTATATGAAGTCTTTCGATGGGAAAAAATCAGAAGCCATCTTCTCGGACGAAACTCCGCCGCCACGACGCGGAACCTTGGCGGAACCAATCTAGGGCTCTAGCGGAGCTGTTCTGCCAGGGAAACTTCCCTTTGGGAGGGGGAAATCATCGCCATCGTCATCACCAATGCTCCTCTCATCGGGAGAGCGCAATCTCCATCAACATCTTCATCAGCACCATCTCCTCTCAAAACCCTAGTTCATCTCTTGTATCTAATTCTTGTCTCCAAGTCCGGGATTGGTGCTAGTAGGTTGCTAGTAGTGTTAATTACTCCTTGTAGTTGATGCTAGTTGGTTTATTTGGTGGAAGTTCATATGTTCAGATCCTATATGCATATTAATACCCCTCTGATTATGAACATGAATATGCTTTGTGAGTAGTTACGTTTGTTCCTGAGGACATGGGAGAAGTCTTGCTATTAGTAGTCATGTGAATTTGGTCTTCGTTCGATATTTTGATGAGATGTATGTTGTCATCCCTCTAGTGGTGTTATGTGAACGTCAACTACATAACACTTCACCATTGTTTGGGCCTAGAGGAAGGCATTGGGGAGTAATAATTAGATGATGGGTTGCTTCGTAAGGGGCTGATTTGGATCCACATGTTTCATGCTATGGTTAGGTTTACCTTAATACTTTTGTTGTAGTTACGGATGCTTGCAATAGAGGTTAATCATAAGTGGGATGCTTTTCCAAGTAAGGACAGTACCCAAGCACCGGTCCACCCACATATCAGATTATCAAAGTGCTGAATGCAAACCTTATGAACGTGATGAAAACTAGCTTGACGATATTCCCATGTGTCCTCGGGAGCGCTTTTCTCTATATAAGAGTTTGTCCAGGCTTGTCCTTTGCTACAAAAAGGATTGGGCCACCTTGCTGCACTTTATTTACTTTTGTTATTTGTTGCTCATTACAAATTATCCTATCACAAAACTATCTGTTACCACTTATTTCAGTACTTGTAGAGAATACCTTGCTGGAAACCGCTTATCATTTCCTTCTGCTCCTCGTTGGGTTCCACACTCTTACTTATCGAAAGGACTACGATAGATCCCCTACACTTGTGGGTCATCAAGACTCTTTTCTGGCACCATTGCCGGGGAGTGAAGCGCCTTTGGTAGGTGGAATTTGGTAAGGAAAAATTTATAGTGTGCTGAAATTTACTGTCACTTGTTACTATGGAAAGTAATCCTCTGAGGGGCTTGTTCGGGGTATCTTCACCCCGACCAGTAGAGCAAAGAGTTGCTCCTCAACCTACTGAAAATGAAAATGTCTGCTTTGAAATTACTTCGGGTATGGTAGAAAAACATCTAGCTAATCCTTTTGTAGGAGAGGGAACAAAGCATCCTGATGATCATCTAATATATGTGGATGAAGTTTGTGGATTATTTAAGCTTGCAGGTGTACCCAGAGATGTTGTTAAGAAGAAGGTCTTCCCTTTATCTTTGAAGGGAGATGCATCGACATGGTATAGGCTATGTGATGATATGGGGTCTTGGAATTACAAATGATTGAAATTGGAATTTCATCAGAAGTTTTATCCTATGCATCTTGTTCATTGTGATCGCAATTATATATATAATTTTTGGCCTCGCAAAGGAGAAAGCATCGCTCAAGCTTGGGGGAGGCTTAAATCAATGTTATATTCATGCCCCAATCATGAGATCTCAAGAGAGATGATTATTCAAAAAAATTATGCTCAGCTTTCTGATAGCAATCGCACCATGCTTGATACTTCTTGTGCTGGCTCTTTTATGATGAAGACTATTGAATTCAAATGGGATTTATTGGAAAGAATTAAATGCAACTCTGAAGATTCGGACCTCAACGAAGGTAAGGAGTCAGGTATGACACCTAAGCTTGATTGTGCTAAATATTTTATGGATACCGATGTTTTTCATAAATTTAGCACTAAATATGGACTTGACTCTGAAATAGTAGCTTCTTTCTGTGAATCTTTTGCTACTTATGTTGATCTCCCCAAGGAGAAGTGGTTTAAATATCATCCTCCCATAGAAGTAAAAGTAGCTGCACCTATTAAAGTTGAATAAAAGACTATCACTTATAATGATCCTATTGTTCCTACTTCTTATGTTTAGAAACCACCTTTCCCTGTTAGGATAAAGGATCATGCTAAAGCTTCAATTGTGGTTCATAAAAGCAATATTAGAACATATACATCTCCTGAGCAAGTTAATGTTGAACCTAATATTGCTATTGTTAAAGATCTCTTGTCTGATAATATTGATGGGCATGTTATTTATTTCTGTGATGAAACTGCTAGAATTGCTAAACCGTGTGCTGAAGATAAACCTGGACCTGTGATAGGCATGCCTGTTATTTCTGTTAAAATAGGAGATCATAGTTATCATGGCTTATGTGATATGGGTGCCAGTGCTAGTGCAATACCTATTAGCCTTTATAGAGAAATTATGCATGATATTGCACCTGTTGAGTTAGAAGATATTAATGTCACAATTAAACTTGCCAATAAAGATACTATTTCACCAATGGGAATTGTTAGAGATGTTGCAGTCTTGTGTGGGAAAACTAAATATCGTGCTGATTTTCTTGTTCTTGGTTCCCCACAAGATAGCTTTTGTCCCATTATATTTGGTAGACCCTTCCTGAACACTGTTAATGCTACCATAGATTGCAGAAGGGATGTTGTTACTATCAGTTTAGATGATATGTCTCATGAATTTCATTTCTCTAAATTTAGTAGACAACACCGTGAAGAAGAATTACCTAGTAAGGATGAAATTATTGGTCTTGCTTCTATTGCCGTACCTCCTAGTGATCCTTTAGAACATTATTTGCTAGACCATGAAAATGATATGTTTATAATGAAAGAAGGAAAATAGATGAAGTATTCTTTAAACAGGAACCTATTCTGGAAAACAATTTACCTGTTGAAATACTAGGGGATCCTCCTCCACCCAAGGGTGATCCCGTGCTTGAGCTTAAACTGTTGCCTGATACTCTTAAATATGCTTATCTTGATGGGAAAAGGATACATCCTGTTATAATTAGTGCTAACCTTTCAGAGCATGAGGAAGAGAGATTATTGAAAACTCTGAAGAAGCACCGTGCTGCTATTGGATATACTCTTGATGATCTTAAGGGCATTAGTCCCACTCTATGTCAACATAAAATAAATTTGGAAGAAGATGCTAAACTAGTTCGTGATCATCAACGACGGTTGAATCCTAAAATGAAAGAAGTGGTAAGAAAGGAAATACTAAAGCTCCTTGAGGCAGGTATAATCTATCCCGTTGCTGATAGTCAGTGGGTAAGCCCTGTCCATTGTGTCCCTAAGAAGGGAGGTACTACTGTCGTTCCTAATGATAAAGATGAATTGATTCCTCAAAGAATTATTACAGGTTATAGGATGGTAATTGATTTCTGCAAATTAAATAAGGCCACTAAAAAGGATCATTACCCCTTACCTTTTATCGATCAAATGCTAGAAAGACTATCCAAACATACACATTTTTGCTTTCTAGATGGTTATTCTGGTTTCTCTCAAATACCTGTGTCAGCCAAAGATCAATCGAAGACTACTTTTACTTGCCCTTTTGGTACTTTTGCTTATAGACGTATGCCTTTTGGTTTATGTAATGCACCTGCTACCTTTCAAAGATGCATGATGGATATATTCTCTGACTTTTGTGAAAATATTTGTGAGGTTTTCATGGACGATTTCTCCGTCTATGGATCTTCTTTTGATGATTGCTTGAGCAACCTTGATCGAGTTTTGTAGAGATGTGAAGAAACTAATCTTGTCTTGAATTGGGAAAAGTGCCACTTTATGGTTAATGAAGGTATTGTCATGGGGTATAAAGTTTCTGAAAGAGGTATTGAAGTTGATAAAGCCAAGGTTGATGCTATTGAAAAGATGCCATGTCCCAAGGACATCAAAGGTATAAGAAGTTTCCTTGGTCACGCCAGATTTTATAGGAGGTTCATTAAGGACTTCTCAAAAATTTCTCGGCCTCTGACTAATTTATTACAAAAAGATATACCATTTGTTTTTGATGATGATTGTGTAGAAGCATTTGAAATACTTAAGAAAGCATTGATCTCTGCACCTATTGTTCAGCCACCTGATTGGAATTTACCCTTTGAAATTATGTGTGATGCTAGTGATTATGCTATAGGTGCTGTTCTAGGGCAAAGAGTTGATAAGAAATTAAATGGTATTCAATATGCTAGTAAAACCCTAGACAATGCTCAAAGAAATTATGCTACTACTGAAAAAGAATTCTTAGCAGTTGTATTTGCTTGTGATAAGTTTAGACCCTATATTGTTGATTCTAAAGTAACTATTCACACTGATCATGCTGCTATTAAATATCTCATGGAAAAGAAAGATGCTAAACCTAGACTTATTAGATGGGTTCTCTTTCTACAAGAATTTGACTTGCATATTGTTGATAGGAAGGGAGCTGAGAACCCCGTTGCAGACAACTTGTCTAGGTTAGAAAATGTGCTTGATGACCCACTACCTATTGATGATAGCTTTCCTGATGAGCAATTAAATGTCATAAATGCTTCTCATACTGCTCCATGGTATGCTGATTATGCTAATTATATTGTTGCTAAATTCATACCACCTAGTTTCACATACCAACAAAAGAAAAAGTTCTTCTTTGATTTGAGGCATTACTTTTGGGATGACCCACATCTTTATAAAGAAGGAGAAGATGGTGTTATTAGACGTTGTGTACCTGAGCATGAACAGGAACAGATCCTACGCAAGTATCACTCTGAAGCTTATGGAGGACACCATGCTGGAGATAGGACTGCACATAAGGTATTGCAATCTGGTTTTTATTAACCTACTCTCTTCAAGGATGCCCGTAAGTTTGTTTTATCTTGTGATGAATGTCAAAGAATTGGTAATGTTAGTAGATGTCAAGAAATGCCTATGAACTATTCACTCGTTATTGAACCATTTGATGTTTGGGGCTTTGATTATATGGGACCTTTGCCTTCCTCTAACGGATATACACATATTTTAGTTGCTGTTGATTATGTTACTAAGTGGGTAGAAGCTATTCCAACTAGTAGTGCTGATCATAACACTTCTATTAAAATGCTTAAAGAAGTTATTTTTCGAAGGTTTGGAGTCCCTAGATATTTAATGACTGATGGTGGTTCACACTTTATTCATGGTGCTTTCCGTAAAATGCTTGCTAAGTATGATGTTAATCATAGAATTGCATCTCCTTATCACCCTCAGTCTAGTGGTCAAGTAGAATTGAGTAAAAGAGAACTCAAATTAATTTTGCAAAAGACTGTTAATAGATCTAGAAAGAATTGGTCAAAGAAACTTGATGATGCATTATGGGCCTATAGAACTGCATATAAAAATCCTATGGGTATGTCTCCGTATAAAATGGTTTATGGAAAAGCATGTCACTTACCTCTCGAACTAGAACATAAGGCATATTGGGCTATTAAAGAACTCAATTATGATTTTAAACTTGCCGGTGAGAAGAGGTTATTTGATATTAGCTCACTTGATGAATGGAGAACCCAAGCCTATGAAAATGCCAAGTTGTTTAAAGAAAAAGTTAAAACATGGCATGACAAAAGAATACAAAAGCGTGAGTTTAATGTAGGTGATTATGTATTGCTACACAACTCTCGTTTAAGATTTTTTGCAGGAAAACTTCTCTCTAAATGGGAAGGTCCTTACATTATCGAGGAGGTCTATCGTTCCGGTGCCATAAAAATCAACAACTTCGAAGGCACAAATCCGAAGGTGGTGAACGGTCAAAGAATCAAACATTATATCTCAGGTAATCCCATAAATATTGAAACTAATGTTATTGAAACCATATCCCCGGAGGAATACATAAGGGACACTATTCGGAACATTTCAGACTCTGAAAAGGATTAGGTATGTGGTACGGTAAGTAAACCGACTCCAAAACAGTTTTTAAGGCAATATTTCTCCGTTTTGGAATATTTAGAAAAATAGAAAAATAAGTAGCAGTCCGGGAAGGACACGAGGCCTCCACGAGGGTGGAGGGTGCTCCCTACCCCCCTGGGCGTGCCCCTACCTCGTGAGCACCTCGTGCGCTTTCCGGACTTTGTTTTCTTACACGACATGTATTTTTTTGACTGTGAACTGTGGGGCAAAACCCCCACAGCAGATCAAAACTTTATTGAAATAAAAACAGATACAACAAGTTGATTACAATGAGTAACCAGAGTACAAGGTACAAAAGAGAGTCTTACAAAACTAGCTTAAGGGGGGAGGAAAGAGATCCACTTGAGTAGGTCATCCTTGTAAGCAGATTTGATTCTGTGCTGCATGAGGCCAATATCATGCCTAAAAGCAAACCTCCATTTATTGAAACTAGCCCTCTCATTTCTGAATACTTTGGCATTTCTGATGATCCAAATATTCCAGCAAGCAATGAATACCACTTCAGAGAAGAAAGGCCTATCAAAACTTCTCCTTGCCTGAGTAACCAGCTCAATCATGGATGTGCCAGCAGACCAATCAATCTGCAGATAATTCCAAACCCTTACACTGAAATTGCAGTTGAAGAATAAGTGAGCCCTAGTTTCTCTAGCCTGCAAGGGGCAGAGCCTACAGTGAACTCCATCTTCCATGTGCCAGTGCCTTCTCTCAACCATATCTTTGGTGTTCAACCTGTCCATAATAAGCATCCAAGCAAAGACCTTGATCTTGAGAGTACAGGAGGATTTCCAAATCCAACAAAGCAAAGGATTGAAGGACTCAGACGCAAAGGTGTGGGAGTAAAACATCTTGGGCTTGAAAAACTTGGAAGAGCCCTGCCAGAACCAAAGATCCTTTGAACTGGGGTCTTTGCTGTGTGAATCCATCAAATCCTTTATCAGGTTTAACTCATCAAAAGCCTAAGCAGATAAGGGAAGGTGGAAAAGTTGGTGCATATCCTGGGTATTGAAAATTTCCTTAACTGAGACCCAGGGGTCCTTGGCAAAAGAGAAAAGCCTTGGGAATCTTGTCTGCAGACTAGATGTTATAGAGCCAAGGTTCCAATTATCCGACCAAAAGAGTGCAGTGTCCCCTTTATTGATCTGCACCCAGGAGCAGTCCCTAAATTGCTGCATAACTTTACAGATATCCCTCCACCAGAAGGAGCCACAATCATTTGTTCCCTGGGGCATTCTTTCAAAATAATATGATCCCAAACTAGGGATACCCAAGGAATATCTCGTTTGTTCAGGAAGTTACTGGCATGCTTGAGAAGAAGAGCCACATTCTGAACCCCAGATTAAGAATACCAAGACCTCCTTTGTTTTTTGGCCTACATATGAGTTCCCAAGCAGCAAGAGATGGTGATGGCTCATCTCTATGCTTTCTCCACAAGCACTGCCTTTGGATTCTTTCCAACTGCTTGAGAATACCAGCTGGGAGAGCCAGACTACACAAAAATAATATTGCATATAGGACAGAGCTGAGTTAAGGAACTATAGCCTTTCACCTTGGTTAAGGAAAGAAGAACTGGCAGTCATTCTTCTCTCCATACAGTCAACCAGTGGCATGAAGTCAACCATTTTGGGCCTTGTGGTCCCCACAGGTAGTCCCAGATATGTAAATGGCATTTTACCAATTTTGCAGCCAAAAGCAGTAGCCAAATCCTCCATTACAGCAGAGTCAACATTGATTGGAATAATGAATGACTTATGATAGTTGACATCTAGACCAGTGGACTGAGAAACACCTTTAACATATCCTTCAGAGCCAGAAGCTGAACCCTGTCTGCAGGGAGGATGATCAAAGTGTCATCAGCATACTAAATCACAGGGTAGTCTGAATCATGGCAAGGTATAGGTAGTTGAAGAATTCCTTTCCTGAACATATCATTAATCACTGTTTGGAGCAGATCAGCAGCTATGACAAAGAGCAGGGGAGATACAGGGTCACCCTATCTAACTCCTTTCTTACAAACAAACTTTCTCCCAGGGACCCCATTGAGAAAAAACAGAAGAAGTACCAGTGGCAAGGAGCTGCTTCATCCGGAGAATCCACTTATCATTAAAGCCCTTACACCTTAGAATTTGAAAGATAGCTTCATGCTCAATAGAGTCAAAAGCCTTTTCAAAATCCAACTTGAGGATTACTATAGGTCTCTTTGACTGGTGACATTGGTGCAGATATTCAAAAGTCCAACCCAGATAATCCTGGATTGTTCTGGTCTTAATGAAACCATATTGGTTCTTGTGAATGCACTGCATAATCACTGCTTGGAATCTATTTGCAGCCATTTTGGACAGAAATTTAAGCCCCATACTAGTGAGAGAGATAGGCCTGTAGTCTCCCACTTCCTCAGGTGAAAGTTTTTTGGGCACAAGAGTAATAAAAGAACTGTTGATATTTTCCAAGACAGCAGTTCCTTCATAAAAAGCCTGTGCTAGCTCATAAAATTCCTTAGAGATTAGGTGCCAGCATTTCTTAAAAAACAGGCCATTGAATCCATCAGGACCAGGTGCTTTATCCACAGGCATATGCTTGATCACATTGTCCATTTCCTCCTTCTCAAAAGGCCTAGTGAGCACCTCAAGGCCAGACACAGGTGAGATAAGTGAGGACAAATCAAAACCCATCACAATCCCTCTAGAGGTGCCCATTCTATCCTTGAAGCAACTCCAGATAATTCCAGCCATTTGGGAGTGATCAGAGACTACAGATCCATCAGGTAGTCTTAAACTAGCTATAGAGGTCCATCTATGCCTCTCAGTGGCCATAGCATGGAAGAATTTGGTATTTTCTCCCCCACCTTAAAGTACCGGATAGTGCATCTCTTCTTCCAATACATAAAATGCAAGTGCAAAAGTTTTTCCAAATGGGTTTTAACAATTCTTCTGAAGTTGTTCTCCTGAATAAAAAGAGGCCTCCACTCCTCCTATTCATCCAGAAGGAAAATGACATGATTGCATTTGCTGATCAATAACCTCAATTTGGAAACATTCATTTGCCACCTCTTAAGGCACATTCTCAAACACTTAAATTTGTCTGCAATTTTAGCAGTTATGTGCGTTTTCCGAGAGGGCTGCTTCCAAGAAGATTCAACACAGTCCATGAAACCCTCAAGTTCAAACCAATAGTTTTCAAACCTAAAGAGATTTGATTTTGGAATGGAAGTCTTGATGGAGACTAAACAAGGCACATGATCCGAGGCAGTCCTAGCCAAGGGCAGAACTTCAGTCATGGGGTAATCAGAAATCCAACCCACAGAAGTAAAGAACCAGTCCAGCTGCTCAAGAAGTGGGGTATCTTGCATACTGGACCATGTGTAGGATCTGCCTTTGATTGGAAGTTCAAGGAGGCCCAGGTGACCAATAATCTCATTGAAAATGAACATATCATTTATGTCCCCACCAGGTAAGTTTCTATTATCCACAGACCGAAGGAAGTTAAAATCGCCAAGTAACAACCAGTGCTCATTGAGAGGTATAGCCAGGTTGTATAACCAGTTAACAAAGTTGTCCCTGGCTTCACCCTGACAAGGGCCATAAACAGCAACAAGAGTCCAAGAATCATTATTCTGCCTGGAAGTAAACTGAACAACCACAGCAAACTGCTGCACTTCAATTATAGTGCCACTGAAAACAGAAGAATTCCAGACAACAATAATTCCTCCAGAAGCTCCAACTGAAGGAGAACAGACAAAAGAGTCAAATCTTTTAGGGCAGAAAGATTTGATTGGCCTAGAGTCAAAAGAAAAGCATTTTGTTTCTTGCAGACAAGCTATTGAACATTGGCTTTCCTCAATTTTCTGCCTAACAGCCCTCTGCCTAGCTTCAGAATTTAGGCCTCTTACATTCCAACAAAGAACATTCCAGTTTCTACAGATATTACTCATTATAACATAAGATAAAGTCCAGAAACCACATGGCACATAATACCACATGTCCAAAAGAGAACAGTCTAGTCGAACCCAACATTAACACACACCAAAGTTTCTGAAGAAGAGTACTGCCTAAAAAGAAAGATAACGCAAAGTTAAGGGCTTGCGAAACCCAACATGTCAAAGACATTCTAATCATCATGTTTAGGTGAAGCAGCAGCAGGTGGGTCCACCATAAGTGCATCCACAAAGAGCAGAGCAGCATCGATTTCAAGCTCACGCCCAACTTCTTGGAGTCGACTGACAGGGGTTGCAGGAGGAATTCCTTCAGAAGCAAGCTCATCATGCATCTGGGCCGTGAAAGGCTTGGCCTTGGGCTTCTTTCTCTTGGGTTGCAGTGTGAGCTCCTGGAAGGTGGGCTTGAATCCATCACGCTGGGCCGAGCTTCTGGTGCAGCGTCTAACTGCGGTGTCTACAATTGGAGTTGGCACCAAAGTTTTCCGGGGCCTGCGAACTTTAACCACAGAGGAGGGGGGGAACCTGCACAGGCAGCACATCAACAAGATCAGAAAAAAGCGCCCTGGCAACAGGCCTAGCTGGCTCCTCTACCCTCCAAGTAAGTCATGGCAGGTCTGAATCGCTGAAAGACAAATCCCAACTCCTCTTAGACAGAACAACCGGCGACATAGGTTGCAGCAGAACTGGCCTGGGAACAGAGAAAGCTACTGGAGCTTGCAGAAGGCTCTCAAAAGATCTCCTCCAAATCATATCCGGGGGCAAAGGAGGCCCGAAAGGAATCGCAGGCAGAACAATCTCCTCCCTGACAGCAGGAGGCTGATAGACAACAATGGCCCAATTATTAGCTGCATCTTCATTGACCAAAGGCAACACAGGTGCTTCGGACAGATCCTCCTCCACCACGATAAAGGGAGGATCTTGGTCAGCAGCAGAGCTTGGCTGGGCGGAGAGATCCACCACCATTGATTCTTGATCTTGTACAGGTTCAGGTTCCACATTGTCATTCCAATTCCCCCAATTGTCACCAGCCACCTCATTGATCACAGGCTCCGGCGGCGGAGGAGGGACTGCATTCCACCCCAAGGCGGGGTAGGCAGGAAGATTAAACGGAGGTAGCTCGGGGAAAGGAACACCGGGAACTGGATGCGGATTGCCATTGAGGGGCATCCAATCTTCGTCCTGGGGCATCTGCTCAGCAAAGTTCACTCCCAAAATGTATAGAGGCGCAGTCCAAGAAACCCGAGCACCACCATAAGCCGCATAATCCATGAAAACCACATCACGTGGCACAAGGATATCCTTTGGGAATGAAGCAAATACCAAAGAGTGAACCATATATGGGTCCTCACTGACCCAGTGGTGGAACTTGCCAAAAGTATTCACAGCTGCCCTGATGCATTCAGTGTTGCGAAGGTCCAACGGAATTCCAAGAAACATAAGAAGACCCTGACGAAAACCCTGAACTCCACGAAAAGTTTCACCCTCGTCATGCTTCATAAATCGAACAAATCGGTCATTCCCCAGCGGCTGAGGCGGGAGTTGCAGCAAAGAAAATCTGACGGCGGCGTCCCGAAGCTCAAAGATCCCAACAGAACGGATCCAAGGCTGAGCTGACCTAACATGAACACCATGCCCTTGCAACCACTGCACTACTTCTTCTCTAGCAGCACCAATCTCATCTGGCTGAGGAATAGGCATTACCTCCGCAAGCATGAACTCCTCATGGTGGCGCACAATTGGGATATGTGGCGTCACAACGGTTCGCGGTAGACGATCTTCCCCACCATCGACGATGTGGTGACCAGCAGGCACATATAGCAGGGGATCCAAATGGAAGTTAGCCATCGGAGTCGGGAGCTCCGCCTCCAAGGACGGCGAGTGAAGAGGTGGAGGAGGGGTTGCAGGCGGCGAGGCTGATGGTGTCTTGGGGCCGGGGCTGATGGAACTGGGCAACGGCGTAAATGCAGATGTGCAAGGGAGGTCCAAGTTTGGTAGAAGCGTTGTCAGAGAGACGTATTTTGGTCGGTAAAAATTCATTATATAATCTCCTGGAGGTTTTGACTCTCGTATCACGCAAAAATCTCCTGTTTTTGTTTTGAGCTGTTTTTCTGACAGATCTAGGTCATCATGTCATCTTCAAGCGCCCCCAAGGACCAGTTCTTCGAGAAGGTCATCAACCCCTACCTCGCAGAACTGCAACACCCTCAAACCATTGAGATGAGTGAGGGGTTGTTGCACATCCGCGATGCTGAGGGACCAAGGAAGACCAGAAGCACGGAGGCAAGGCTCGAGGCATTGGAGCAAGAAGTTTTCAAGTGTCAGGAGATGGTGGAGCGTGGACTCGATTCCAATCACATTATGATCAAGGAGTTCACCAACAACCACAAGCTAGACGTCAAGGACATTGGGGAGGCCATCTTCAAGCTTCATGAGAAAAACGAGCACCTCCAAGCCCAGATCTATGACTTGCAAAATCAAAACTATGAGTATGAATATAGATTCAAGAGGATGAGTTTGGCTGCAGATTTGAGGTTTCAGGAGACTCTGTCATCCTTCTATGATGGTGAGCCTATGCCTTGGAAGAAGGACGACAAGCCTACGCCATCAACAAAATCACCACCGTCTCCACCAACAAAGAAGAATTGAGTATCTGGTATGGGCACTCCCCTTGGCAACTGCCAAGTTTGGGGGAGTGCCCTGGTATCGTATCACCATCACTTTTACCTTTACCATTTTTCTTAGTTCGATCCTTTTGGTAATATCTTGATCTAGTAGAATAAAAGTTCTTAGTATGATCTAGTTGTGAGTTTTGCTTTATAATTCATCTATGTAATCGAGTCCGTGAGCTATATAATAAAGATTAGTGTTGAGTCAAGGGCTTGATTCTTTTGCCATGATCCTAAGTGAATAAAAGAAAAAGAGAAAGAAATAAAAAGAAACAAAGAGATCATATGGATCTCATGGAGAGTAACGAGCTCACATAGAAAAATATGATGAATAAAAGTTGTTGAGAGTTGACAAACATAGTTTTGGTCATCATTGCAATTAATAGGAAGTAATAAAGAAAGAGAGGTCTTTACATATAGATATACTATCCTGGACATCTTTTATGATTGGGAGCACTCATTAAAATATGACATGCTAAAAAGTGGACGTTGGACAAGGAAGACAACGTAATGGGTTATGTTTTCTTACATCTGGGATAAATTATATTGTCATGGATCATCCAACATGGTTGAGCTTGCCTTTCCCTCTCATGCTAGCCAAATTCATCGCACCAAGTAGAGATACTACTTGTGCTTCCAAATACCCTTAAACCAGTTTTGCCATAAGAGTCCACCATACCTACCTATGGATTGAATAAGATCCTCCAAGTAAGTTGTCATTGGTGCAAAGCAATAAAAATTTCTCTCTAAATATGTATGACTTATTAGTATGGGAGAAATAAGCTTTATACGATCATGTGATATGGAAGAAATAAAAGCGACAGACTGCGTAATAAAGGTCCATATCACAAGTGGCAATATGAAGTGACGTTCTTTCGCATTAAGATTTTGTGCATCCAACCATAAAAGCACATGACAACCTCTGCTTCCCTCTGCGAAGGGCCTATCTTTTACTTTTATCTCCTACCCTGCATAAGAGTCATGGTGATCTTCACCTTTCCTTTTTACATTTTATCCTTTGACAAGCACAGTATGTTGGAAAGATCCTGGTATATATGGCTAATTGGATGTGAGTTTTCATGAAGTATTAGTGTTGACATTACCATTAAGGTAAAACGTTGGGAGGCAAAACTATAAGCCCCTATCTTTCTCTGTGTCCGATTAAAACTCCATACCCATAAGTATTGCGTGAGTGTCAACAATTGTGAAAGACTATATGATAGTTGAGTATGTGGACTTGCTGAAAAGCTCTTATGCATTGACTCTTTCCTATGTTATGATAAATTGCAATTGCTCCAATGACAGAGATTATAGTTTGTTAGTTGTTAATCAAGTTTATGATTCATACTTGAAATTGTGATTGAAATAATTACTCTAGCATGAGAAATTATATGACAAGAATTATATAAGTTGTTGTTCTAAGAATGATCATGATGCCCTCATGACCGTATTTTATTTTTATCGACACCTCTATCTCTAAACATGTGGACATATTTTTCGATTTCGGCTTTCGCTTGAGGACAAGTGAGGTCTAAGCTTGGGGGAGTTGATACATCCATTTTGCATCATGCTTTTATATCGATATTTATTGCATTATGGGCTGTTATTACACATTATTTCACAATACTTATGCCTATTCTCTCTTATTTTACAAGGTTTCCATAAAGAGGGAGAATGTCGGCAGCTGGGATTCTGGGTTGGAAAAGCAGCAAATGTTAGAGACCTATTCTGCACAGCTCCAAAAGTCCTAAAACTTCACGGAAGCCATTTTTAGAATATATAAAAAATACTCGGCGGAAGAAGTTCACCAGGGGGGCCACACCCTGCCCATGAGGGTGGGGGCGCGCCCTACCCACTGGGCACGCCCCCTACCTCATGGGCCCGCTGGTGGCCCTCCGGTGGCCATCTTCCGCTATATGAAGTCTTTCGATGGGAAAAATCAGAAGCCATCTTCTCGGACGAAACTCCGCCGCCATGAGGCCGAACCTTGGCGGAACCAATCTAGGGCTCTGGCGGAGCTGTTCTGCCGGGGAAACTTCCCTCCGGGAGGGGGAAATCATCGCCATCGTCATCACAAACGCTCCTCTCATCGGGAGAGGGCAATCTCCATCAACATCTTCATCAGCACCATCTCCTCTCAAAACCCTAGTTCATCTCTTGTATCTAATTCTTGTCTCCAAGTCCGGGATTGGTGCTAGTAGGTTTCTAGTAGTGTTAATTACTCCTTGTAGTTTATGCTAGTTGGTTTATTTGGTGGAAGATCATATGTTCAGATCCTATATGCATATTAATACCCCTCTGATTATGAACATGAATATGCTTTGTGAGTAGTTATGTTTGTTCCTGGGGACATGGGAGAAGTCTTGCTATTAGTAGTCATGTGAATTTGGTCTTCGTTCGATATTTTGATGAGATGTATATTGTCATCCCTCTAGTGGTGTTATGTCAACGTCGACTACATAGCACTTCATCATTGTTTGGGCCTAGAGGAAGGCATTGGGGAGTAATAAGTAGATGATGGGTTGCTAGAGTGATAGAAGCTTAAACTCTAGTTTATGCGTTGCTTCGTAAGGGGCTGATTTGGATCCATATGTTTCATGCTATGGTTAGGTTTACCTTAATACTTTTGTTGTAGTTGCGGATGCTTGCAATAGAGGTTAATCATAAGTGGGATGCTTGTCCAAGTAAGGGCAGTACCCAAGCACCAGTCCACCCATATATCAGATTATCAAAGTACCGAACGCAAATCTTATGAACGTGATGAAAACTAGCTTGACGATATTCCCATGTGTCCTCGGGAGCGCTTTTCTCTATATAAGAGTTTGTCCAGGCTTGTCCTTTCCTACAAAAAGGATTGGGCCACCTTACTGCACTTTATTTACTTTTGTTACTTGTCGCTCGTTACAAATTATCCTATCACAAAACTATCTGTTACCACTTATTTCAGTACTTGCAGAGAATACCGTGTTGGAAACCGCTTATCAATTCCTTCTACTCCTCGTTGGGTTCGACACTCTTACTTATCGAAAGGACTACGATAGATCCCCTATACTTGTGGGTCATCAGTTGTCAATTCAACCACACCTGGAAACTTAATATTTGCAGCAAAGTATTTAGTAGCAAAGTAATATGATAGTAATGGTAATGGTAGCAAAAGTAATATTTTTGGTTTTATAGTGATTGTAAAAGTAGCAACAATAAAGTAAATGAGCGAGGAACAATATATGAAAAGCTCGTAGGAAATGGATCAATAATGGATAATTATGTCGGATGTGATCAATCATGCAACAGTTATAACATAGGGTGACACAGAACTAGCTCCAGTTCATCAATGTAATGTAGGCATGTATTCCGAATATAGTCATACGTTCTTATGGAAAAGAACTTGCATGACATCTTTTGTCCTACCCTCCCGTGGCAGCGGGGTCCTATTGGAAACTAAGGGATATTAAGGCCTCCTTTTAATAGAGTACCGGACCAAAGCATTAACACATAGTGAATACATGAACACCTCAAACTACAGTCATCACCGGTAAGTATCCCGATTATTGTCACTTCGGGGTTAACGGATCATAACACATAATAGGTGACTATAGACTTGCAATATAGGATCAAGAACTCACATATATTCATTAAAACATAATAGGTTCAGATCTGAAATCATGGCACTCGGGCCCTAGTGACAAGCATTAAGCATAGCAAAGTCATCGCAACATCAATCTCAGAACATAGTGGATACTAGGGATCAAACCCTAACAAAACTAATTCGATTACATAATAAATCTCATCCAACCCATCACTGTCCAGCAAGCCTACGATGGAATTACTCACGCACGGCGGTGAGCATCATGAAATTGGTGATGGAGGAAGGTTTATGATGACGATGGTGATGGATTCCCCTCTCCGGAGCCCTGAACGGACTCCAGATCAGCCCTCGGTGGCGGCTCCATATCGTAAAACGCAATGAATCCTTCTCTCTTATTTTTTTCTCCCCGAACATGAATATATGGAGTTGGAGTTGAGGTCGGTGGAGCACCAGGGGGCCCACGAGGCAAGGGGCACGCCCAGGGGGGTAGGCGCGCCCCCACCCTCGTGGACATGGTGTGTCCCCCTGGCCTTGATTCTTTTGCCGGTATTTTTTATATATTCCAAAAATAATCTCTGTTGATTTTCATGTCATTCCAAGAACTTTTATTTCTGCACAAAAATAACACCATGGCAATTCTGATGAAAACAACGTCAGTCCGGGTTAGTTCCATTCAAATCATGCAAATTAGAGTCCAAAACAAGGGCAAAAGTGTTTGGAAAAGTAGATACGACGGAGACGTATCACGACACAAGAATCAAGCGAAAAAGAGATGAACGGAAAAAGAGGGCGACCGGAAAAAAGAGGGTGAATAAAACAGCAAGTGTGAAGTGGGGGAGAGGAAAACGAGAGGCAAATGGAAAATAATGTAATGCGAGAATGTCGGGGATATACCCCGCGGTATGACCCGGCCAGATGTATAACCCGACCAGACTGGACGACTCACTAAGTGACCCGCCCAAGCCTGGCGACTTATGGGTGACCTGGCAAGCGGATCAAAGGAGCGACAAGACCCGAGGGCCCAAGAGGCTGAAGGCCCAGTAGGCCGGCTACGTTATGGTAGGCCGGCTTAAGAGGAAAGGCGTGAGGAATATCTCCTTTACGAGGAAGCAAAACCCGGACTTGTAATCAACTTGTAAGAGAAGATAGACTAATCCTAGTCCTACTAGGACTCCACATGTAACCCGCCCCTCTAACTTATATAAGGAGGGGCGGGGCTCCCCAAAGAGGGAAGAGGGAATAAGAAACAATCTCTAGGGCTAGACACAAAGAGCCGGCTTACCAGCGACTCTCTCATGAGCATAATGAGACCTAGCCACAAACAGCATGTAGGGCTATTACCGGATGATGTTTCCCGGGGCCCGAAGCTGTCTAAATCCTTGTCTTGGGTGTTGCGTCTCTAGTCCCGATCAACCCCTTCAAGCTATCGCATAGAAGTGTTGGCCTCGCGACTAAGTCCTCACACTATGGACATCTGCCGTGACAATTCCACGACAGTTGGCGCCCACCATGGGGCCAGACGCATGGTGGTGTTGAGTTCTTGGAGGGATCTTTTCTATGGTTTGAGAAGTTCGCAATTTTCCGGTTCAACTAAAGCCGGCGTGGAAGATTCACATCAACGTCAAGTTCGTTAGATCCAAAGTGGGGGAGTTTCCGTTTGGTTCAGCAAGGATTCATCGGATCTGATGGGTGCAAATCGCAGATACGTACAAGGGCAAATTTCCGATCGAGTTATCGGATCAGACGAGGGATCAGGCACTATTTGGAAATTGATTAGCCTTATATCTGATGAATCAAACAAGGTAGAAGACAAAAAGACCAAAAGCAATTACGTTCCCGATCCAAAAAAGGAAACAAACCACGACCCGGAAGTTTGGGCGTGAAAGTCGTTTTGACTGTTTTCCATCGGGCCAGTGGCCCCTGAGCCGCCGTGGCTCTCCACGTCCGAGTACGGGTCCGCCTCCACTTGCGAGCTAGCCTGCCGCATCAAATCACCGGGTCGTCTCTCTTGGTTCCCTCTGGGCTGCCCCCGTGATGAGCCGACCTGTTGACCAGCGAGGCTCGCGTCATTTTTTCTACTGCGGCCCCGCGCGTCCACCGGACCAGTCTCAGGAGGATGGTTGACTGACAGGATATTTTCTGGGGTTAAAGTGGAACTCAGCCATATTGCAAAATTATATATGAACACTACTTATGAGCAATCCGTCGTCCGAACAAATCAGGTGATATTAATCTAAAGTTTATTTTTCTTAACACATATTGTTTTTATCAAAGAACAATTACTTGGTCTTGTAATATTTTTGCAGGACCATTACGAAAAGGTGTCGCCTAAGGGGGCGCATCAACATCACTTTTTGCATTGGTGTTTGTCCGTGCTAGGATGCTCGACGGATATATGTGCAAGTCACCGCCCCGATGTTCGGATTACATCCGTCCGCACCTGTTGCCGATTCATGCATCTACACCGGTTAAACAACATCACGTTTGACTCGCCGCTCGCACCGCTTTATAAACGCCATGGACGACTCGTCCATCTGCCCTCACGACGGCTCACGCATCCGCACCGGTTCACGCGTCCGCACTGGCTTACAATGCCACGGCCGACTCATCTGTTGTTCGGGCGAATCAGGTGATATCCCTCTAAGTATAATTTTAGCACATATTGTTTTTGTCAGAGAGCAATTACTTTGGTCTTTGCATTTTATATGCAGGACAATTGGTCATTGCAAAGTCGATGGCCGGATCATGGATATATAAATTGCGTAATTACTGTCATGTGCTAGCATATGACCGTGCCACAAGGATCAAAGAATATGTGTGCAAGACGCCGCCCTTGTGGCCCGGACTACTTCGACTCACCGGGACCGCACCCGCGATTAACTCGCCCGTCCGTGCCGGTTTACAACACCGGTGAAGATTTTCCCCGTCCGCACCGGCTTACAACGCCGCGGCCGACTCATCTGTCGGGGCCGCCACTGATGCTGCGGTCGTCTCTGCCGTCCGTCTCTCGCGGCCTGGTCTACATCAACACACTGGGCCGCACCTGTCAGCATGAGCTGTTTATTGAGTATGAGCAAGTCACCGCTTGGGAAGCCGGTTTTCTCTTCCAACAAATTGGAGGCAAATTATCATATATTATCAACCGCCGTCTGCACTGGATGGCTCAATGGGCAGGCGCACAAATTGCCGCCACTACAGTTTGATTAAGCTTCAAACAACCAGTTGGAGGGAACCATTGGCCGAGTTGCTGACACGGCTCATACGGGATCATTTATAACCCGCCGCAGTCACCTCAACCTTCTGTGGATTCACATCGCGTTATCAACGCCAATGATATACACCTTCTGCTATGGTCAAATATGGAGAATCTCAAGCCAACTCTTTGAGTCATCTTGAGACTCGGGGGCTACAATGGTATGGCTCGGCAAAATTAGCCGGTTTCAATGAATTCAAGAACTCCGGGTCATTGAAGGGAAGATAACCCGGCCCCGGAGGCTACTCTTTATTGGCGAATATTTAAAGGCCGTCAGAAAAATTTCCGGCTCAAAATGAAGATTCCAGTTTAAAATATAGCTCAAGAGACATCTCTCTCCCGCAAAGCTTTGAAGCTATCAAATCCGGTTCAAAATCCGGCTCAAGGTAAATTTGTCTTTCACAAAGTTTTGAAGTTTTTAAATCCGGTTTAAAGTTCCGGATTCAAAAAGATTTAAATCTCTCGCAAGTTCGAGTTCTCAGAAAAATTAAAGGTTGCCAAAAGAACTTGCTGCCATGATGCGCGGTTCAAACTTGGATATCCTGCCTTACGGCTTATCTTATTATGATCACTTGGGGGCTTCCTGCTCATCGAGCATAGCTATCAATACCCTCTTGATCGGCGCAATGCCAAAATTTATATGGTCACTTGGGGGCTTCCTGTTCAAACATAGGTCGTATTCGAACCAAAGAGAACATAGCTGTCGATACCCTTTTGATTGGCAAACTGCCGAACCTACTTGGGGGCTTCTTGATCGTATCCGAATCATAGCTCAACCCCTTTGGGAATCGACGTGGATCGTATTCGAATCAGCGTCGTTAAACAACTCTCAAGGTCATTTGGGGGCTTCCTGTTCAAACATAGGTCGTATTCGAACCAAAGAGAACATAGCTGTCGATACCCTCTTGATCGGCATCGCCAAAGCCACTGGGGGCTATATGATCGTATTCGAATCTTAGCTTAACCCCTTTGGAACGGTTTACTGATCGTATCCGAATCAGAAGCCTCAAAAAGTTTTATTCTGTCTCTGGTAAAGTTTATTGCAGCCACAATTACTTAACTTGAGACCTTTTTGGGATTATATCTCAAATATATATAAGTGTTTTATGCTTAACCCGGCTTGACTTTTGACTATAAGTCGCCAGTTTATGACAATCATCATCTATGTGGAAGCATTGGCTTCTAAGGATTGGGTTATCACCCTTACTGCACAGGTTATGTAAGCCGGCAGTACAAATTCAATATCACAGTAGTTATATGTGAGATATTATGACCCGCCCTGGTTTTGACGCTAAGTCGCCAGGGCATATGTTGTTTAAACTCTCTGCAGGATTTGCAGAAATATGACATGTAAATGATTAAGTTCAAGCTCATTACCAAAGTTGATGCTTCAAAATGATTATCCGTTCTGGATTTTTCTCAAAAGGCTATAAGCCGCCGGGTCATGAAAATTCCGGTTTACAATGAAGGCGTATTGAATCGCCATCGGCCAAGAGCCGCCGGGTCTTTAAACTCCGGATTTACTTGTCAACAGATAAGGTATTTGAATTCTTTAAATAGCCAACATGGCTGGATTTTCAATTATGGTATTGAATGATTGAGGTTTTCATACCGGATTATATTATTCAAATTTTGAATAGCCAACATGGCTGGATTTCTATTATGATTATCAATAACCAGTATTATGATTGAGGTTTTCAAAGTCGCTTTAGCACCACAGCTATTATCTTTATCAATGGGCATGATTTATTTTACAATGGAGGAAATAGTCCCGAGTCGCTGCAAGCTTACGACCCGGCACTTGGGGGCTACATTATTCAAGTTGATGTTACATCAAATATGCAAGTCTCATGCCGCTGCAAGCATGCACCATGACACTTGGGGGCTAATGCAAAGTCATTTTTATTGGCCTTATTGAAGACCCGACTCATCCCATTGTAATGAGCCGGCCCTTGGGGGCTACCAATTGCTCCTGTTAAAATTCAGGATACAGAAGCCTTATTCCATTATATATTGAAGGATCCACTGCTTAGTTGGTAAAGCATAAAGCTCTTAACCTTGTGGGCGTGGGTTCAAGCCCCAGGATGGGAGTTACATCATATGATATTATTTTCAATGAAAAGTCCCAGCTTAGTATTATCTTACTAAGCGGGCCCTTGGGGGCTACACGTTACTGCTCAAATTTACGTCATCATATTTACAAAGTCCCTGCTCATTATTACCTAATGACCCGACACTTGGGGGCTAATGCATATTGCTCTTTGCTTAAGACAATTCTAGGATGACCCGGCTACACTACTATGACTATAGCCGACTCATGGGGGCTACACAACTGGATTTCATTTAAAGCCATGGTGATAAGTCTGGGCTTATTCATGCTGATTAAACCGGCCCTTGGGGGCTACAGGTATTATGGATATAAGGGAGAAATATCTTCAAATTTTCAGTTTGAGTAAATCAGATTGACCCGCTGTCTGCAAAAATCATAAACCGGCGTCCGCGACAATTATGACTCGGCATCATCTATTTATAACCCGGCAATTTTGGTAATCATAAACCGGCAAGTTTTATACCTCAAGTCGGCTGAATATAAGTTGAATATTTGAAGACCAATATTTTTGTCAAGTCAGAGCATTGAAGGCCGACTCAAATGGATGCTTTATTTACAATATTTCTTCTACAAGCAAATTGACTACGAAGTTGGTCCATTGACCCGGATTTTCCAGAAGGAGGAGATGACAAGGACTTAAGGATGATCAAGTGCCGGCTTACAAGAATATTTAACCCGGAGTGCAACCTGTCAATTTGTTCTTGTGTTTATGTTGCAGATCAGTTTAACATGGATAAATCCAAATTAAACTTGGGGGCTAATGTCGGGGATATACCCCGCGGTATGACCCGGCCAGATGTATAACTCGGCCAGACTAGACGACTCACTAAGTGACCCACCCGAGCCTGGCGACTTATGGGTGACCTGGCAAGCTGATCAAAAGAGCGACAAGACCCGGGGGGCCAAGAGGCTCAAGGCCCAGTAGGCCGGCTACGTTATGGTTGGCCGGCTTAAGAGGAAAGGCGTGAGGAATATCTCCTTTACGAGGAAGCAAGACCCGGACTTGTAATCAACTTGTAAGAGAAGATAGACTAATCCTAGTCCTACTAGGACTCCACATGTAACCCGCCCCTCTAACTTATATAAGGAGGGGCAGGGCTCCCCAAAGAGGGAAGAGGGAAGAAGAAAAAATCTCTAGGGCTAGAAACAAAGAGCCGACTTACCGGCGACTCTCTCATGAGCATAATGAGACCTAGCCACAAACAGCGTGTAGGGCTATTACCGGATGATGTTTCCCGGGGCCCGAAGCTGTCTAAATCCTTGTCTTGGGTGTTGCGTCTCTAGTCCCGATCAACCCCTTCAAGCTATCGCATAGAAGCGTTGGCCTCGCAACTAAGTCCTCACACTAAGGACATCTGCCGTGACAATTCCACGACACAAGGGATAAGAGTTTGTGATGGGTACTTGGTATGTCTTGACTTGTGCATAGATCTCCCCGGCAACGGCGCCACAAATCCTTCTTGCTACCTCTTGAGCACTGCGTTGGTTTTCCCTTGAAGAGGAAATGGTGGTGCAAAGTAGCATAAGTATTTCCCTTAGTTTTTGAGAACCAAGGTATCAATCCAGTAGGAGACTACATGCAAGTCCCTCGTACCTACACAAACAAATAAGAACCTCGCAACCAACGCGATAAAGGGGTTGTCAAGCCCTTCATGGTCACTTACGAGAGTGAGATCTGATAGAGATAATAAGATAAATATTTTTGGTATTTTTGTGATATGGATAGGAAAGTAACAATTGCAAAGTAAAATAGACTGGAAACTTATATGATAAAAATAGACCCGGGGGCCATAGGTTTCACTAGTGGCTTCTCTCAAGATAGCATAAGTATTACGGTGGGTGAACAAATTATTGTCGAGCAATTGATAGAAAAGTGCATAATTATGAGAATATCTAGGCATGATCATGTATATAGGCATCACGTCCGCGACAAGTAGACCGAAACGATTCCGCATCTACTACTATTACTCCACACATCGACCGCTATCCAGCATGCATCTAGAGTGTTAAGTTCATAAGAACATAGTAACGCATTAGGCAAGATGACATGATGTAGAGGGATAAACTCAAGCAATGTGATATAAACCCCATCTTTTTATCCTCGGTGGCAACAATACAATACGTGCCATGTTGCCCCTGCTGTCACTGGGAAAGGACACCGCAAGATTGAACCGAAAGCTAAGCACTTCTCCCATTGCAAGAAAGATCAATCTAGTAGGCCAAACCAAACTGATAATTCAAAGAGACTTGCAAAGATAACCAATCATACATAAAAGATTTCAGAGAAGAATCAAATATTGTTCGTAGATAAACTTGATCATAAACCCACAATTCATCGGATCTCGACAAACACACCGCAAAAAGAATTACATCGAATAGATCTCCAAGAAGATCGAGGAGAACTTTGTATTGAGATCCAAAGAGAGAGAGAAGAATCCATCTAGCTAATAACTATGGACCCGAAGGTCTGCGGTAAACTACTCACACATCATCGGAGAGGCTATGGTGTTGATGTAGAAGCCCTCCCATGATCGATTCCCCCTTCGGTGGAGCTCCGGAAAAGGCCCCAAGATGGGATCTCTTGGGTACAGAAGGTTGCGGCGGTGGAAATAGGGTTTCATGGTGCTCATGGATGTTCTTGGGGTATATGGGTATATATAGGAGGAAGAAGTAGGTCGGTGGAGCTGCGAGGGGCCAACGAGGGTGGGAGCGCGCCTAGGGGGCACGCGCCTCCTTGCCTCGTGGCCGCCTCGCTTCTTTCTTGACGTCTACTCCAAGTCCCCTCGATCACGTTTGTTACAAAAATAACTCTCCCAAAGGTTTCATTCCGTTTGGATTCTGTTTGATATTCCTTTTCTGCGGAACACTGAAATGGGCAAAAAAACAGCAATTTGCACTGGGCCTTGGGTTAGTAGGTTAGTCCCAAAAATAATATAAAAGTGTATAATAAAGCCCATTAAACATCCAAAACAGGTAATATAATAGCATGGAACGATCAAAAATTATAGATACGTTGGAGACGTATCACCCACCCAGTTGCCCCCCTCTGGTGGTTCTTGGCTCCAGAAATTCTATTTTATTATGCAAAAATTCCTTGCAAAGTTTCGTTCCATTCCGAGAACATTTATTTATGCACAAAAACAACACCATGGTAGTTCTACTGAAAACAGCATCAGTCTGGGGTTAGTTTCATTCAAATCATGCAAAGTAGAGTCCAAAACAAGAGGAAAAGCGTTAGGAAAAGTAGATACGTTGGAGACATATCACAACCTTGCTGCCCTCCCAATGATGTGTGGGTAGTTTACCAGAGACCTATGGGTCCATAGCCAGTAGCTAGATGGCTTCTTTCTCTTTAATCTTTAATACAATGTTCTCCTAGATGTTCTTGGAGATCTATTTGATGTAATCTTCTTCCATGGTGCGTTTGTTGAGATCCGATGAATTGTAGATTTATGATCAGATTATCTATGAATATTATTTGAGTCTTTTCAGAACTCTTTTATGCATGATTAAGATAGCTTTTTATTTCTCTCTGATCTATCGATTTGGTTTGGCGAACTAGATTGGTTTTTCTTGCAATGGGAGAGGGGCTTTGTGATGGGTTGAATCTTGCGGTGTCCTCACCCAGTGACAGAAGGGGTAGTGAGGCACGTATTGTATTGTTGCCATTAACGATAAAAGGATGGGGTTTATATCATATTGCTTGAGTTTATCCCTCTACATCATGTCATCTTGCTTAAGGCTTTACTCTGTTCTTATGAACTTAATACTCTAGATGCAGGCATGAGTCGGTCGATGTGTGGAGTAATAGTAGTAGATGCAGAATCGTTTCGGTCTACTTGTCATGCACGTGATGCCTATATTCATGATGATTGCCTTATATGTCATGATAATTATGCACTTTTATATCAATTGCTCAAATGTAATTTGTTTACCCACCGTATGATTTCTTCGAGAGAGAGAAGCCTCTAGTGAAACCTATGGCCCTGGGTCTCTTTTCCATCATATATTTTCAGATCTATAAACCAAAAACCCAAAAATACCTTGCTGCAATTTATTTATATTTACTTTATGTTGCCTTTTATTTCTCTTTTACATCTATCTCTATTAGATCTCACTCTTGCAAGTGATCGTGAAGGGATTGACAACCCCTTTTCGCATTGTGTGCAAGTGTTTGTTAGTTTGTGCAGGTGCATATATCGAAGACTTGCTTGTGCGTCCTACTAGCTTGATACCTTTGTTCTTAACTGAGGGAAATACTTATCTCTACTTTGTTGCATCACCCTTTCCTCTTCAAGGAAAAAATCAACGCAAGCTCAAGAAGTAGCATTAAACAATTCCACATTGTCTTAAATGCATACCAAACTTGTAACTCAGATATTCTCCTCCACGATCATATCATAATAATTTTATCTTCTTGTTACAGCGATTCTGCACTTCCATCTGGAACTGTGTGAACTTTTCAAATGTTTCAGACTTGTGTTTCATCAAGTAAATATACCCATATCTAACCAAATCATCCATGAATGTTAGGAAACAACGATATCCTCTACGTGCTTCAACACTCATTAGACCGCATACATCGGTATGTATTATTTCCAACAAGTCACTTGCCTGCTCGATTGTGCTGAAAAATGGGGTTTTAGTCATCTTGCCTATGAGGCATGGTTCGCATGTATCAAATGACTCAAAGTCAGGTGATTCTAAAAGTTCATCAGTATGGAGTTTCTTCATGTGCTTTACACCAATATGACCTAAGAGGCAGTGCCACAAATATGTTGTACTATCATCATTAACTTTGCATCTTTTGGCATCAATATTATGAACATGTGTATCACTATGACTGAGATTCAACAAGATAAACCATTCACATTGGGCGCATGACCATAAAAGACATTATTCATGTAAATAAAACAACCATTATCCTCTAACTTAAATGAATAACCGTCTTGCAATAAACAAGATCCAGATAATGTTCATGCTCAACCGGGCACCAAATTAGAATTATTCGGGTTTAAAACTAATCCCGAAGGTAGTCATAGAGGGAGCATGCCTATGATGATCACATCTACCTTGGATCCATTTCCAACGTGCATCGCCACCTCATCCTTAGCTAGCCTTCGTTTATTAGGTAGCTCCTGCTTTGAGTTACAATATTAGCAACTGAACTAGTACCAAATACCCAGGCGCTACTACGAGCACTAGTAAGGTACACATCAAAAACATGGATATCAAATAAACCTTTGTTGGTGTTGCTAGCCATCTTATCTGCCAAGTACTTGGGGCAGTTCCGCTTCTAGTGGCCATTCCCCTTGCAATAGAAGCACTCAGTCTCAGGTTTGGGTCCAGCTTTGGGTTTCTTCATGGGAGCGGCAACTGGCTTGCCATTCTTCTAGAAGTTCCCTTTCTTTCCCATGCCCTTCTTGAAATTGGTGGTCTTATTGACCATCAACACTTGATGTTGTTTCTTGATTTCTACCTCTGTAGCCTTAAGCATCGCAAAAAGCTCAGGGACTATCTTCTCCATCCCTTGCATATTATAGTTCATCACGAAGGCCTTGTAGCTTAGTGGCAGTGACCGGAGAACCCTGTCAATCGCTACTTCATCCAGAAGATTAACTCCGAACTGATGCAAGCGGTTGAAGTACCCGGACATTTTGAGTACATGCTCGCTAACGGAGTTGTTCCCCTCCACTACAAAAAAAGACACATCCGTGACATTTTGGGCCGAACGGAAAAAAAATTCTATCATACTTATGACATTTCTATGACGATAATTGTGACAAAACCCGGTATCATCATAGATGTGGTGGGCTCCTACTTCTATGACAAAAATCATGACAGAAAAGAGGTTTTTCGTCCTGGGCGGGACGGAGACGCAGCTGCATGACATTCTTTGGGTCGTCCATGACGAAAAAAATCATGGTAGAAGCGAGGGCGAGGAAAATATCGGGGTGTTCCCGGTTATGGTGGGTGGTCGGGGCCGGGCGATGCACGGAGGTTTGCGCGTTTCTCTCGTACACGCACGCGCGTGGGGTGCGAGGCGTTGGGCTCTAACTGAACCCGAGCGAGGCGTTCGCCTACTGAACCCAAGCGATTGCACTGCAGGCAACGCGTTACTGAACCCGAGCGATTGATCAATGGCTGTTAACTAAACTCGATCGAGCGATTCCTTCGCTACTGCTGCTAACTGAAGCCGATCGATGCTGCCTCTAGATGAACAGTGAGCGTTGCTGGGGGGTTTGGATGAACAGTTCCCGGTGGGGGTGGATGAACAGGACCCCATGGTGTTTCCTCTGGATGAACAGGACCCCGATTGATTGAGCTGGTTGGGGCTGGATGAACAGGACCCCGTCGAGGGCTGGATGAAAAGGATGACCCCGTGGAGGGCTGGATGAACAGTAGATGGTGGAGGGCTGGATGAACAGTGGCCCGTGGAGGGGTGGTTGAACAAGAGCTGTGTGGAGAGGGCTAGTTGAACAGTAGTCGGTGGAGTAGCGTGTGGTGGAGGCTGGATGAACAGGAGCCCGTGGATGAACTATCGCAGGTGGAGGCTGGAGGAGGTCGACGATGGATGAACAATAGCCCGTGGAGGTTGGAGGGGGTCGATTGTGGAGATGAACAGTATACTGTGGAGTCCTGTTTTGCGGTACGCCACACCCCTCCCGATGAACAGGACCCCCGTTTCGACCATAGCACTCCAACACAAGTCTGTTTCCTCCATTTTGCGGTACGCCACACCCTTTCCGATCAATAGGACCCTGTTTCGATCATAGGAGGTCCGTTTCCTCCGTTTTGCGGTACACCAGACCCCTCCCAATGAATAGGGTCCCGTTTCGAACGTGGCCGGTCGAACACAAGGCCGTTTTCTCCGTTGTGTGGTACGTCAGGCCTCGTTTCCATTGGCTGTTCCGTCCAAGCCCTCCCGATGAACACGACCACGCATTCCGTTTTGACCCAGCCGGTTGGATCCCCATGAACATGACGACGTTGTTTCTCCGTTCCGACCCAGTCATGTACACGAGCCCTGGCCGTACGTATGTGCGAGTAGGCGTTCGAGACCCTGCCCGTATGTACATACGTGGTTGTATTTTCTTTCTTGCACACTGGCCATTTTCTTGTTAAGCCTAATGCATCCCTCCTAGGAAAGATTTGCAGCCCAGCGGGGCGGAGAATAACAACTTGACCTTGCCTGGGTATTCCTAAAAAAAGTATAGCTGGGCTAGCCATTTTCAGCTTGAAAAAATTTAATATCTGGGCTAGATATCTGGCCTGGGCTAGACGGGCCACAGCTCGCCCAGTTTATACCTGCAACGATGTTTTCATTGTTGTTCAGAGTAGAAAAATTAATATCTGGGCTAAACACCGCTCAAGAAAAACTCTGCAATGCTCACACCTCAAAAACACAAATATTGCTCGAGCTGCTTGGTCCCAGCTGTCGGCCGCTTCTTGTGCAATTCTCTCATTTATTGACTACATAGGTTGAGAGTGGTGTGGGACCGTGATGTCAGGAAACCAGGAGGAAGCACAAAAAATTATAGCTTTATATACTAATAAGGAGGCACTTGAGTACGTGCGGCAATGGCCCTGGTGGGTCCCCACTGTCATCCTCTCCAAGTAAAGTCATCTCCTCATCCTCATGTCTGTTGACCATGTTGACAACGCGAGACGACGGCGCCACAGCGAGCGCAACAACTCGAAGGACGACGGAGAGGGCCTCGCGGGCCCTATGGATGGTCTGATACAGCGCCCGCTACTCATTCGGGAAGCCAGGATCATAGGGACACATGTCCGCGATGGCATCACCGTTCACTTGTTCACCGGTGCTCGTTGAGGAGACGGAGGTGGCAGCACAGGTCCTCTTGTGCTGGTAGCTCTTCTGCCATTAGGGCGTCGAAGTGCGGCCGCACCTGCTCTATGGTGAACACGGCATGAACCGGCTTGGACAGTGGCGCCGGCTCCTGGTCGGAAGCTACGTCCATCGTCTGATTGTCGTCGCTCAGCTCGGCGAGCTAGCTGGTGAGCCAACATGTCCGGCTGCTGGACCGACCTGCTGCCAAACACGAGTCTGACTGCCCTGGCCCACCCAGACCGCCTCCCTCGCCCGCACGCGCTTTCCGCCCGAAACGATCAGCGCTGCCCGCCCCGCTTCCCGGTGCAGGCGATTGCTCCGCCTTCAAACGACACAAGTGTCGTTCATTTGTCCTTCTGCCGCCCACATTAATGATACGCGGTTGCCGAGGCGGCTACTCCGGCGCCACACGTCCATCCCTCCGCCGCCCACCATTGCTATATAAATTGCTATATAGCCTCTCCGATGAAGTGTGAGTAGTTTACTTCAGACCTACTGGTCCATAGTTAGTAGCTAGATGGCTTCTTCTCTCTTTTTGGATCTCAATACAATGTTCTCCCCCTCTCTTGTGGAGAACTATTCGATGTAATCTTAGTTTTGTAGTGTGTTTGTTGAGACTGATGAATTGTGGGTTTATGATCAAGTCTATCTATGAATAATATTTGAATCTTCTCTGAATTCTTTTATGTATGATTGGTTATCTTTGCAAGTCTCTTCTAATTATCAGTTTGGTTTGGCCTACTAGATTGATCTTTCTTGCAATTGGAGAAGTGCTTAGCTTTGGGTTCAATCTTGTGGTGTCCTTTCCCGGTGACAGTAAGGGCAGCAAGGCACATATTGTATTGTTGCCATCGAGGATAACAAGATGGGGTTTTCTTCATATTGCATGAGTCTATCCCTCTACATCATGTCATCTTGCTTAAGGCGTTACTCTGTCTTTAACTTAATACTCTAGATGCATGCTGGATAGCGGTCGATGAGTGGAGTAATAGTAGTAGATGCAGGCAGGAGTCGGTCTACTTGTCTCGGACATGATGCCTATATACATGATCATACCTAGATATTCTCATAACTATGCTCAATTATGTCAATTGCTCAACAGTTATTTGTTCACCCACCATAGAATACTTATGCTCTCGAGGGAAGCCACAAGTGAAACCTATGGCCCCGGGTCTATCTTTATCATATCAATCTCCTACTACTTAGTTATTTACTTTGCTATTTTATTTTGCCTTTATTTTACTTTGCATCTTTATCATAAAAATACCAAAAATATTATCGTATCATATCTATCAGATCTCACTCTCGTAAGTGGCCCTATAGGGATTGACAACCCCTATTTGCGTTGGTTGCGAGGATTTATTTGTTTGTGCAGGTACGAGGGACTTGCGCGTAGCGTCCTATTGGATTGATACCTTGGTTCTCAAAAACTGAGGGAAATACTTACGCTACTTTGTTGCATCATCCCTTCCTCTTCGGGGAAAACCAATGCAGTGCTAAAAGAGGTAGCAGGCAGGCAGCCGGAGGACGATGACGTCCCAATGGAGAACATGGTAGTCGATGATCCGGCGCCAACCCCTTCCTCCGCGCCATCCTCGTCGGTGCATTGCACCATGACCATCGGCGAGGCCCATGCCCAATATATGGACACGGTGAGCCAGAAGCGTGAGGAGCAGTTCCGGGAGGTGCATGCATCTCCTCCAGGAGCACCTGCAGCCGGAGGAGCAGATCGCCGTGGAACAGGAGGCGCTGCTCGACTCGTACCACTCCACCCGCGAGGGCCGCCTCGAGCGCTGGCGGTACTGCATGCGGGTGGCGGAGGCTGCGGCCACCTACAAAGAGGGTGATGAAGCGGGTGAGGCACTGTTTGGTGAGAACGAGGACGAGGTAGAGGACAATGCTGGCTCCGACGAGTCCCCGCTCCGATGGCGTCGACGAGGCCCTGCTCCGCCGAGGCCCCGTGGTGCCAACAATGAGGCAGAGGACATCGCCGGCTCTGCCGAGGCCCCACCCTGTCGGCAACGAGGGGGAGGATTTCCCCCGCTCCGCCGAGGTGCCGCCCACTGGCAATGAGACAGAGGACATCATCGGCTCTGCCGAGGCCGCGCCACACAGAAAACGAGGAAGAGTAGAACACGGTAGGTCTCCGCCGCTCGGGTCCAAGTAAGGCCACCGCTCCTACTCTCCGGTTGCTGGCACTGAGTTGTACATCATGGAGCAATTCTATTGTTACGGGATGATTGAAGAGCGCTCTGTGGTTGAGCAAGCTTATGATATACAGTCATTTGCTAGAGAACTTGAGCACTTCAGTTGTATGCTACCGGACATGTTTGTTGCCAGAGGTATCATCACTAAGCTTCCTCCTTCGTGGATCTCATTGGCACTCTTGATGTGGATGAAAAGGTGAGAGCAAATGACACACGTGCTCGAGGAATTGAGGGAGGATCTAGTGCCAATCTGGTATGGAAGAAGAACTTCCAGCCCCACAAGTTCAAGAACATGGGCAAGTTTGATGGTAAAGCAAAGTTTGATGGGAAGAACAAGGCTGTGCAACACACAAACTTCAAGAAGAAGAATGTCAAGAAGAAAGGTGTTTGTCATGTGGGGATCCTGATCATTGGGCTCCTAGTTTCCCTAATCGCTATGACAAGCTAGGCGGGTTGACCACTGACGGTCGGTTAGCTTCTTGGCGGCGACGTGGAGTCGGAGAGCTATGATGGAGAAGGACGCTGCTTCTACTTAACTGCTGGTGTAGTTGGCTGACTGACACATGGGCCCAACAGGCATCTGGGCCACATGTCAGTTACGCAACTGCACCTGCAGTTAAGTCACTAAAGCTTCTGTTTGGCTCAGTCAGACACAGGTGGGTAGCTTCGGTTAATTAATTATACCTCCAGCACACCCCTTTTTAGTTGAAAATGTATGAAATATAATGAAATCCAGCATGTTTATATGAAATCCGACCATGTATGAATGAATTTATTTCGATTAGTTCGAATCCTTGTATCACTGGCATTGGATGAACATGCAAAACAATACGTACTAGCATTATTCCCAGGGTGATCACCTCGTTTGCAGCAGTTTCACATGTACTCCCTCCGGTCCTTTCTAGTCTGCATACAAGTTTTGTCTGCAGTCAAAGTATCTCTACTTTGACCAATCTTATAGAAAAAATTATGCACTTTCACAATGTGCGAAGTAAAAAGGAAGCGAATGAGTACAAAGAGTTTGAGCAACTTTTTAGCGTTCCTGTACATTGCAATCAAACACACAAGCCTGGCAATTCATAGAGAACATTCAAAACAATCGATGATTATGCATCTCAATGATTCACATGTCAAAGCCAATATTTACTTCACAACTAAAGAATAAACAAAAAATAGATCGAAGCTACTGACAGCAAAGGGCGTCCCATTTGAAAATATCAAACGCATGTCTTCTTGCTAAAATCAATGAGCAAAATTTGACAAGGTTGTCCCATTCCAAAATATCAAATGCCTACGATTGTGGAATGGGCAGGGTTTGCCATCAGTTCAGACATTGACATGGCACCTCGTGCTAAATAAACCAGTTGTTCTTCTTGTGTAGTTCCATTAAAATCAACCAAATTCGCTCAGCACCTCCTTTCTTGTGGTGGAAATGAATGATTCGATGTATTCATGAACATTTTGTGCAGTTCCCATTGAAATCAAGCTGAGCACCCTTGTTTGCACAAATACAAAAAAAGTTATTAGTATAAAGCAAATTGTACTATGAATTGACAGTTTAAACAGGCACCTACATGGTCCATGTAGAGCACACTTTTACAAAAATGGAACTCGCCGGAAAGAATCCTAGAACAACATTGTACTCGTGCATCACAGCAAGAAAATGGAGATGTCAGTCCTTCTGAGTTGAAGTTAGTTTGGTCTTGTGGGGGGTAATGTAACCATCCTTCAACTGCTCCTTCTGATGAGAAGATAGACATGGCTTCTTCATCCTGGCATAATCAGAACTAGTCACTTCACGTACTTCATATTGTTCTTCAGAGGAGGATGATCCTGTTGTGCAAAGACAAGAGGACAACTAAATGCTAGCATCCCTGTTTGCTCAAAAAAAGGAAGGAAATATCTAAAACAACATAGATGAAGCACTTCTCAAGGACATTACCACTTTTTGATGACAGTATCTAAACAGTAGCACAACACTAATAGAGATGACAAAGCTCAATCATATGGATGAAGTCAGTGGGCGAGTACCAACATTTGTCAGGAGGCTTATTGTGTAGAGCATACAAATGAAGCACTTCTCTGGAACCATCTGTTGCTATCTACTGTGGTGGCCATGCTTACTATATACTCCTCGATTAGTTTAATGTTTCCAACATCTTCTTGTGCAGTTCCACTAAAATATATGGTATCTTCAAAGAAGATTGTAGGATCGAAAGTATGTCTAGAGGGGGGGGGTGATTAGACTACTTGACCAAATAAAAACTTAACCTTTTCCCAATTTTAGTTCTTGGCAGATTTTAGCTATTGTAGGACAAGTCAAGCAATCATCACACAATTCAAGCAAGCATGCAAAGAGTATATTGGCAGCGGAAAGTAAAGCATGCAACTTGCAAGAATGTAAAGGGAAGGGTTTGGAGAATTCAAACGCAATTGGAGACACGGATGTTTTTCCCGTAGTTCGGATAGGTGGTGCTATCCTACATCCACGTTGATGGAGACTTCAACCCACGAAGGGTAACGGTTGCGCGAGTCCATGGAGGGCTCCACCCACGAAGGGTCCACGAAGTAGCAACCTTGTCTATCCCACCATGGCCATCGCCCACGAAGGACTTGCCTCACTAGCGGTAGATCTTCACGAAGTAGGCGATCTCCTTGCCCTTACAAACTCCTTGGTTCAACTCCACAATCTTGTCGGAGGCTCCCAAGTGACACCTAGCCAATCTAGGAGACACCACTCTCCAAGAAGTAACAAATGGTGTGTTGATGATGAACTCCTTGCTCTTGTGCTTCAAATGATAGTCTCCCCAACACTCAACTCTCTCTCATAGGATTTGGATTTTGTGGAAAGAAGATTTGAGTGGAAAGCAACTTGGGGAAGGCTAGAGATCAAGATTCATATGGTAGGAATGGAATATCTTGGTCTCAACACATGATTAGGTGGTTCTCTCTCAGAACATATGAGTTGGAATTGTGTATGTGTTCTGATGGCTCTCTCAATGAATGAAGAGGAGGTGGAGGGGTATATATAGCCTCCACACAAAATCCAACCGTTACACAGTTTTCCAATCTCGGTGGGACCGAATCAACAAACTCGGTCGGACCGAAAAGGTAAACCTAGTGACCGTTAGAGATTTTCGGTGGGACTGACATGCAACTCGGTAGGACCGATATGGTTAGGGTTTGGGCATAACGTAATCTCAGTGAGACCGATTACACAAACTCGGTGAGACCGAGTTTGGTAATAAGCTAACCAGAGAGTTGGTCAGGTAAACTCGGTGGGACCGATTTGCTCTTTCGGTGAGACCGAAAAGTTACAAAAAGGAAACGGAGAGTTTACACTGCAATCTCGGTGGGACCGATTCGGTCTTTCGGTGAGACCGAAAAGTTACGAAAGGGAAACAGAGAGTTTGCAATCCCATCTCGGTGAGACCGAGATCCCTATCGGTAGAACCGAATTGCTAGGGTTTGGCAGTGGCTTATGACAAGTGAAACTCGGTGGCGCCGGATAGAAAGAATCGGTAGGACCGAGTTTGGCTTAGGGTTTAGGTCATATGTGGATATGGGAAAGTAGTTGAGGGTTTTGGAGCATATCACTAAGCACATGAAGCAAGAGGCTCATTAAGCAACACCTCATCCCTCCTTGATAGTATTGGCTTTTCCTAAAGACTCAATGTGATCTTGGATCACTAAAATATAAAATGAAGAGTCTTGAGCTTTTGAGCTTGAGCCAATCCTTTGTCCTTAGCATTTTGAGGGTTCCACTTTCACATCCATGCCATGCCAATCATTGAGCTTTCCTGAAATAGTCATCTTGGAATAGCATTAGCTCAATGAGCTATATGTTGTTATGAATTACCAAAACCACCTAGGGATAGTTGCACTTTCAATCTCCCCCTTTTTGGTAATTGATGACAACATATAGATCAAAGCTTCGACAAATGATAATAAGCATGAAATATATCGTCGCTTTGAGAAGTATGTGACAAGTAAGAGCTCCCCCTAAATTTGTGCATATTTAAAATTTGCTTTGGACTGCAAATGCACAAAGAGTTAGAGTCATGGGTTACTCTTCCATGTCACATACATCTTGGTGGAGCGCTTAAAATGATAAGAATGAAATACATGCACTCATCACCAAGAATAGTGAATGATCACATAAGATAGATAAGATGATAATATTAAGCAAACATTAAGTGTAGCTTATGATCAAACACATGATCATCAATGTCTCACGAGCAATGACATAGTATCTCACACAAAAGCAAACAAAGTTCGAAAAACCACCAAATAAAACAAGAGAGAATAAAAGCAACACTCTCTCTCGAAGCCTATGATCTATACATTTTCTCCCCCTTTGGCAACAAGTTACCAAAAAGTTCCTAGAAAATGCATAGTGCTAAGTCGACACTCAGGCTTGATCTTCAGGTGGTGGTGGAGTCCGGAGCACTCCAAGGACGAAGCCTTCTGTAGACGTGGTCGGAGTCGAGGCTGAAGTGGACGCTGGAGCTGGTGGAACTGAGGCTGTAGCTGGTGCAGACGTGGTGGCTCTGGGGTCAGCAACTGGCACTGCAGACGACCTCGGACCTCGTGGCACTCTGGCAAAGGCATCAGTTGTAGTCTTGCCTCTCCTCTCCTGCATGTCATCCTGGAGCTGCTCCACTGCAGTCTGAATCTCTGTCACTTTGACATCCAAGTCATAGAACTTTTGTTCCATGATCCTCTCTAAGCTTGCCTGGCTCTGAGTTAGGGTGGCTAGTCCTTGCTCAATCCGTAGGGTGGATGCAATCAAGTAACCAAGCTGCTCTTGTTTGGTTTTCAGGAAATATTCAGATGCCTCCTCTTGAGTAGGCATCTTGGCAGCTTTCTCCTTCCTCGCCTTCTCCTTCTTGGCTTGTGCTTGGGCAGATGATGGCTCATTCTCAGTCATGACCACTTGATTATCTTCAAAGTCTGGACGGATGGGCAGGTGTTCCTTGTCCAATAAGTATATCCTCGTACCCATCTTAGAGTTGATGAGCTCCTGAATCTGTGGGGCATATCCACAGCTCCTCTTCTGGTCTGCTGATGTCCTCTTGATTGTTTCAATCATAAGGCTCATGACTTTGAATTTCTGTGGCACGTCAAAGATATGAAGCAAGTTGATCGCGTGGCCCCTGATCATCTTGTGATCTCCAGACTTGGGCAATAGGGTGTGCCTAAGAATCCAGTTGATGGTTGGCAGCCCTGACAGAAGATAGTGTACTGAGCTAAACTTGAATGTATCAAGTGCTTCATTTGGAATCTCCTTGTACATGTTTGACATTGAGTTGTGGTCCATCTTCTTCTTGGCATAAATGTCCAATTCATCGTCATGCTCTTCTGGGGCATTAATCAGCTGAGCCCATTCAGCAACTGTAGACTGGTACCTCGTACCCTCTGACATCCATACAATCCTGCCATCTGGATAGAAATGGGTTGTGGAGTAGAACTGCATGATGAGTTCCTCGTTCCACTTTGTGAGCTTCTGCCCAACAAAGTCCTCTACTCCACATGCCTTGAAGCTGTCCTGCACTCCAGGGTAGTACTCTTCGTTGTCCTTGATGTATTGCCAATCAACCCATCTCATATCACAGACAATTGGCTTCTTGTCTAGCAGCACTGTCTCATAAAAGTCTTGTTGCTCCTTGGTGTGAAACCTGTAGTCAACTGTAGTCCTTCTCCTTGAAGCATATGGGTCCGCTTCTCTCCACTTCTGGAGCCCTGAATCTCTCCTGAGTTTCATATCCTCAGCCACAGGATGAGCATCGTTGTGGTCTGGGATCTTGGGCTTGAGATTTCTAAGAACATTCTCTTCTTCTTCTTCTGCAGCTTCAGGCACTGGGGCCTTGTTCTTCTCAGTAGCTGGGATGCTTCTTGTGTTCCTCTTTGGCTTTGGCTTTGGAGCTGGCTTGGCCTTGGAAGCAGCTGCCCCTGTTCTTATGGCATCACCCATCAGCTTGGGTGCCTTAGGTGCTGGTGCAGCTACCTCTTCTTCTTCCTCCTCATCTTCCATGATGGAAGCCTTGCCAAGCACTCTGGCTACAGTTTTCTTCACCCTTTCTTTCCTCTTCTTGCCTTCAGCAGCAACTGGCTCAATGGGAGTGGGCTTCTCAGTTGAAGCTCTGGCCTTTGACATAGGCTGCCTGCCTGCTGGCCTTTTGATCTTCATCCCTGGTTTTATGCCCTGTGCTGGCTCAACTCTCTTGGAAGTTGCTTCCTCTTCTGCCACATAATCCTCATCTTCTGAGTCTGAGGTTCTCTTCTTTCTCTATCTTGTGGCAGCTTTAGGCAGATTGCTAGGGGTGCTCCTGCTGCCATCATCTGAGGAACTTGAGGGACTAGTGCCCTCACTCATCTGCACTTGCTGCTCTGACAAGTTCTGGCTATCACTTTGGTCTGACATGATGCAAACTCTGACTGCTGACCCTGTGAATAGGTTATAGATGAGATAGAGTGGATGAGCATCACAAAATGCAGAGATTTTTGCAAAAGAATAATTCAAAAAGTTAGTTTTAGTTTCCCACTGAAAGCATCTCGGATCTACCGATTTCTAAACTCGGTGATACCAAAGCAGTTTTGGCACCTAAACTAGTGAACTCGGTCAGACCGAGTCACAGTTCGGTGGCACCGAGACTGCTAGGGTTTCACAGAGTTCCAAAATCGGTCACACCGATAAGTAATTCTCGGTCAGACCGAGTCTCACTTGTGCAATGGCATAAGCCAAATCGGTGGGACCGAGTTTTTCAACTCGGTGGGTCCGAGATGGTTTTAGCGGAAACCTAACCCTAAAATTTTCGAATTAAACCTAATCTACGAGTTCATTGACTGGATAGAAGTTTAACAAACGTGGCAAGAATCATGATGATCACAATGTGCTAAGAATCGGATTGGGGAATAGCACAAAGATCGAGTCCATACCCTAGTTCGGCGGAGACTCGCTACGGCAGCAACGGCGGGGTTGAATTTCCGTTGACGGTGACGGAGACCAGCGACTGGAGGCGGCTGGCGGCGAGGAGACGATCCGGAGACCAAGTTGGCAGAGCAGGCTATCGCGCGGGCGAAGGGGTTCGGAGAAATTTCCAAATTTTTGCCCGTGACTATATATAGCCCGACCCTGTCGGTGTGACCGAGTGGAACAACTCGGTGGCACCGAGATGCAAAACTGTATACAGTTGTTGCAACTCGGTGTGACCGAATGGTTCAAATCGGTTGCACCAAGATCGAAAACCTAGATCAACTTAATGATCTCGGTAGGACCGAAAGTAGGGTATCGGTCAGACCGAGAATCATAAAGAGGTTTTGGAAGTTTAAGTCTATGACGAATCGGGGACTCCGAGCGCTCCTCACACAGAGTGGTTCGAATCTGACTTGATCAAATTTTGTGATGTAGCATGAATAGAGTTTGAGACGAGAAAAGCATAGATAGCTAGAGGAGGTTCTTAGGCATTCTTGTCCATCCACTTGGCAAAAGGAAATAAAACCAAACAATCAAAACAACAAGTGGATGTCCTCAAATGAGTAAAATATGCAACCAGCATGCTCACACAATAAGATGGCAAATGAAATATGTGACAAGGCATGCACAACCAATTCTAGCATCTATCAAGCAATTTGTCATGACAAGGTCATCTATATATGAGTATATTGACTTAGGAGTCAAGTGAGAACACTTGATCATAGGTCATACTCATCGTTTAAGCTCAAGTGGGGTTACCACTTTTACATAAAGCATTGTTGTGTTCACATCTTTAGAGTTGCTTTAGCTCAAGTCTTAGAGTAAAGCTCCCCCTAGATGTGATATCCCCCTTAGAGGGATGAACTAACCTCGGGTTTTGTTGATGATGACTTCATGTAGATGTTGAAGATGTGCATGCTCAATGTTGATGTAGATCACTTGGAGCTATCCATTTGAGTGAATTGCACTTTCAGTACCTACATGGGTTAGTCCCACAAGGAACAAACAAGGATATCCATAGACATAGACTGATGCACACACAAGATGATGTCCATGAAAACTTTTAGGTTACCTTGTCCCTTGTCTTACCAACAAGAGGGTTTGTGACTCCTTGAACTAGTGCAAGATGTGGAAGTTGATTGCACTTGTTCTTGCCAAAATGATAAGAGTGAGGTATGTTGGCGGAGTCACCCTCAAGAACTCTCTAGTTCTTCTTCTTTTGGATCCACACCATCTTGATGGGAATCCTTGGAGTTGTAGTCGTACTTGATGAAGTGGAACTTGAAGTAGTCTTGGGAATCCACTTGACTAAGGTCTTAGGAGCTTCTTCAAATGCATCAATTTCCTCTTGAAGCTTGTCCTTGCCTTTTTGCTTGTAGTCTTGTGGTGGAAGATCATCTTGAGCTTGTGTCCCCTTGAAAGAAGTATCATACTTCTCTTGTTGAGGAACAAACTTTGTCTTGGGGTATTGATCTTCTTCCCACTCAACTCCATTGGCATTGAACTTTCGTTCAAAACCAACACCTTAATTCTTCCGGTGCATTCCTTGCTTGCGCACAATTTCCTCGAATTGCTTACTCCCGGCAAGGCTTTTGTACACTCCTTTCTCTATAATTCCCTTCAATAAGCTATTTTCTTGCTCAAGTGTAACTTGGCTAAGAGAATAATTAGTGGAATCAAGAGAACTACTAGAAGCAACAATATTGGATTTGGCATGATCATTGTTACTGCTAGAGGAAGAATCTTTCTTGTTCTTGTTACTAGACTTGACTTGAGGCATGTAAGTGGATAAGAGTAAACACTTGGCAATGTAAGAAGAACTTTTATTGCGGAGATCATCATTTATTGCTTTTAAGAACTCATGCTCTTGCTCAAGATTGAGCTTTTCAAAGCGTAATTTCTCATGAGCTCTTAAAAGTTCTTGATGATCTTCGAAGATAGTTTCATGAGCTAACTTAAGAGTGTTTAGTTCTTTAGTTAGAGCCTCAATCTTATCCTTATCATTGTCATTCGTTTTATCTTGATTAGCATGATTAATTGATGTTTCATCATAGTATTCATCACTAGAGTTGTCAACAAGCAAATCATCACCTAACAAGTCATCTTCATCACTATTGAAATCAACATACTCGGGGTGTGTTACCTTAGGACCTTTGGCCATGAAGCATCTTCCAATTCCTTCATTTTGTGAGTCAAATATGTCGTAGGAGTTGGTTGACACAAGTGCTAGACCGGCAACACCTTCATCTTGAGTATCTTCAGAGTCGGAGTGATAACTTCTCTCGGAGTGGCTGTCGGAGTCGCAGCCGGATACCCATTCACCAACATGAGCTTGATGTCTTCGTTTTGTGTAGCTCCTTGATGATTTTTCCTTCCTTTCCGAATCCTTGCTTCTCCGTGAGTATCGTCGTTCATAACGATCATCACTACTCCTTCTCTCTCTTGGTGGTGATTCTTTGCTTCTTCTTTTTGGAGAATCTTCTCTTCTCTTATAGGGAGCCGTACACTCATTGGAATAGTGTCCGGGTCTTCCACAACTGTAGCAGTTTCGCTCTCGACTAGAAGATCTTTTGTCATTCTAGGACCTTGACTTGAAGCTTCTATCTTTGCTTCTACTCTTGTAGAACTTGTCGAAGTTCTTCACCATTAAGCTCAATTCTTCATTGAAGTTTTGTTTCTCACTTGATGATGTAGGGGCTTCACATGAGGCTTTGTAGGCACCACTTGATTTGTTGTGAAGTTCCTCTTTATCCTTGAGTGACATCTCATGAGCAACAATTCTTCCAATCACCTCCGTTGGCTTGAGATCTTTGTAATTGGGCATCATTTGGATCAATGTGCACACGGTATCATATTTTCCATCCAAGTCTCTTAGAATCTTCTTGATGATGAATCTCGGTCATCTCTTCACTTCCTAAGCCGGCAATCTCATTTGTGATGAGAGCAAGCCTAGAGTACATTTCAGCGACACCTTCACCATCCATCATTTTGAACTTGTCAAGTTGACTTTGAAGCACATCCAACTTGGATTCCTTGACGGAGTCGGTACCTTCGTGCATATCAATCAAAGTGTCCCAAATTTCCTTTGCATTCTCAAGACGGCTGATTTTGTTGAATTCTTCGGGGCACAATCCGTTGAAGAGAATATCACAAGCTTGAGCATTGTATTGCAACATCTTCAACTCATCCGCGGTAGCTTCACGGTTTGGTTCTTTCCCATCAAAGAAGTCAGCTTGCAAACCAACACACACAATAGCCCAAATGGCGGGGTTATGTCCAAGAATATGCATTTTCATTTTATGCTTCCAACTAGCAAAATTAGTACCATCAAAGTAAGGACCTCTACGGTGATAATTTCCCTCGCTAGACGCCATACTCTCCTAGGTTGTGAAACCAAGGCTATGACCACCAAAAGCTATGGAGATCAAAGCAAATGGAGACCAAAGCTCTGATACCACTTGTAGGATCGAAAGTATGTCTAGAGGGGGGTGATTAGACTACTTGACCAAATAAAAACTTAACCTTTTCCCAATTTTAGTTCTTGGCAGATTTTAGCTATTGTAGGACAAGTCAAGCAATCATCACACAATTCAAGCAAGCATGCAAAGAGTATATTGGCAGCGGAAAGTAAAGCATGCAACTTGCAAGAATGTAAAGGGAAGGGTTTGGAGAATTCAAACGCAATTGGAGACACGGATGTTTTTCCCGTGGTTCGGATAGGTGGTGCTATCCTACATCCACGTTGATGGAGACTTCAACCCATGAAGGGTAACGGTCGCGCGAGTCCACGGAGGGCTCCACCCACGAAGGGTCCACGAAGTAGCAACCTTGTCTATCCCACCATGGCCATCGCCCACGAAGGACTTGCCTCACTAGCGGTAGATCTTCACGAAGTAGGCGATCTCCTTGCCCTTACAAACTCCTTGGTTCAACTCCAAAATCTTGTCGTAGGCTCCCAACTGACACCTAGCCAATCTAGGAGACACCACTCTCCAAGAAGTAACAAATGGTGTGTTGATGATGAACTCCTTGCTCTTGTGCTTCAAATGATAGTCTCCCCAACACTCAACTCTCTCTCATAGGATTTGGATTATGTGGAAAGAAGATTTGAGTGGAAAGCAACTTGGGGAAGGCTAGAGATCAAGATTCATATGGTAGGAATGGAATATCTTGGTCTCAACACATGAGTAGGTGGTTCTCTCTCAGAACATATGAGTTGGAATTGTGTATGTGTTCTGATGGCTCTCTCAACGAATGAAGAGGAGGTGGGGGGGTATATATAGCCTCCACACAAAATCCAACCGTTACACACAGTTTTCCAATCTCGGTGGGACAGAATCAACAAACCCGGTCGGACCGAAAAGGTAAACCTAGTGACCGTTAGAGATTTTCGGTGGGACTGACATGCAACTCGGTAGGACCGATATGGTTAGGGTTTGGGCATAGCGTAATCTCGGTGAGACCGATTACACAAACTCGGTGAGACCGAGTTTGGTAATAAGCTAACCAGAGAGTTGGTCAGGTAAACTCGGTGGGACCGATTTGCTCTTTCGGTGAGACCGAAAAGTTACAAAAAGGAAATGGAGAGTTTACACTGCAATCTCGGTGGGACCGATTCGCTCTTTCGGTGAGACCGAAAAGTTACGAAAGGGAAACAGAGAGTTTGCAATCCCATCTTGGTGAGACCGAGATCCCTATCGGTAGAACCGAATTGCGAGGGTTTGGCAGTGGCTTATGACAAGTGAAACTCGGTGGCGCCGGATAGAAAGAATCGGTAGGACCGAGTTTGGCTTAGGGTTTAGGTCATATGTGGATATGGGAAAGTAGTTGAGGGTTTTGGAGCACATCACTAAGCACATGAAGCAAGAGGCTCATTAAGCAACACCTCATCCCTCCTTGATAGTATTGGCTTTTCCTAAAGACTCAATGTGATCTTGGATCACTAAAATATAAAATGAAGAGTCTTGAGCTTTTGAGCTTGAGCCAATCCTTTGTCCTTAGCATTTTGAGGGTTCCACTTTCACATCCATGCCATGCCAATCATTGAGCTTTCCTGAAATAGTCATCTTGGAATAGCATTAGCTTAATGAGCTATATGTTGTTATGAATTACCAAAACCACCTAGGGATAGTTGCACTTTCAAAGATCCCTATTTGCACAAGTAGAGATAATTACGTATTACATTAAGAGTGGCATCAAATCAGTGGCAAAACAATTGCTCGTTTCAGCCATAGCAATAAATTAAGATGCAAAACTATATCATTACTTGTGTCATCACAGTTCCAGTGCTTCATTACAGCACTGGGAGTTGATTTTTGTTTTTCTTCCACTTGTTCTTCCCCTTCATCACTTGGTTCAGTAACAGACAAGCTTCGCCTTCAATGTATGATTTGGCATGTCAATTAGGTTGCACAAGTATAGCAGTAAACAATGACATTAATTTTCTGATGAAAGTGGCAAAATACAGGCCAACAATTGTGAAATATCCTTATCTTACCTCAATGGGATATTACGGTGCACATACAGTTTGGAAGTCTTGTCTCCATTTGTGCAGTTCACTAAAATCAAGCAACATTACCATACAAGTAGCACAACATATGAAAGCACACTGCAGAATCATGTGAAAGAAGGCTAGTACTGACCTCTCATGACGCGGAATTCAAACTACTCACAAGAAGAAGATCTGAACCAAATTTGCCAACACGGATAGGAAGTAAGATCTCCTCTTGTGCAGTTCCACTAAGAACAAGCAATCAAGCAACATTGTCGGTGTGACATTTTGGTTGAACTGCACAAAACACTCTTAAAACAAAATTGTTTTGTGTAGTGCAACAAAAGGTCACAATGGCAACGAGGTGAAGTAGATAACCCTATTTACACAGAGGTGCAAAGGAAACAACTAGTGGTCAATAACGATGGATGACACAGAAGCCAACAAAAAGAAGCATCTACCTTATCTAAATGGGAAAGAAAGCAAGACAGTAGCATTTCACAAACGGTGGCATTGATTAATATTAACACAGAGATTATATTAACAATAAAATTCCTTAAACATGTAATTTGCTTTTAACTGTGGCATTGCATCAATTTTCCAGCGGCATTATTAGAGGGTGTTTGTTTATAGGGACATTTTGGTGGAGGGACTAAAAAAACTCCGTGTCAGTCCCATCTAAACCAAACAGGAGGGACTTTTAGGGACTAAAAGTGGGCATTTGGGACTAAAAGTGGGCATTTGGGACTAAAGAAAGAAGACCCCGAGGGAGAGTCTTTTTGGGACATTTTCCAATAGTTGCCCCTGCCACTCATCGCACCTTGTCTCTGTTAGTTCATTACTAGGGTTAACATGGTCTTTTAGCATGTCATTTAATAATCTCTAGTCCATGTTTAGTCCCTGGAACCAAGCAGGTAGGGACTAGGGAGTTTTTAACCAAACAGAGCCTTAGATTAACAACAGCTAAAGAGTTGCACGGGACAGTGGACGCACCAGCACCATGTGCATCTACCGGTGTACTGGGGTGATGCACAATCTGTTGCAACAAAGAACAAACAACCAAGCAGCACATTTGTGTTGGTCCCAGTTTTGTTATCTTTAGACACCTTTCCCTGTGTGAGCGCAGCAAATCTAGTCCTGCTCAAACTCTACAGCCTTGTCCCCTAAAACAAAAAATTAGTTCGTCACAGATGTGCATACTACATTTGTCATTGTTTTCCCTTTTCGACCAACGTAGGTGCTGGATAGCCAGTCTGTACTAGTACTTTTCCCCCTTCCTTTCCTCTTTGAACCACGTCCTAGATTTATGCTATACAACTTTCCCCACTACTTTCCCCCATTCCTCTCCTCTTTGAACCACGTCTTAGATTCATGCGATACAACTTTCCCCGCTACTTCCCCCTTCCTTTCCTTTTTGAACCACGTCCTAGATTCATGCTATACAACTTTTCCCACTACTTTCCCACATTCCTTTCCTCTTTGAACCACGTCCTAGATCATGGTATACAACTTTCCCCACTACTTTCCTATTTGATCCAACACCTAGATTCGAGTGCAGAAGCAGAAAAAGCCCACATGCAGCTAGAGCAATGCATGTGGAATAAGTAAATTATACCTTAAGGTTCTTGGCGTGTGGTTCAGTGGGCGACCGGAGGCCGCTCGGCCCACACTATGTACGGCGGTGAAGAAGAAGGGGTCGGAGGCCCTCCCGCGCCGTCGCTGGGTGGAAGTGAACAGCTGCACTGGTAGTGGATTCCCTCCCTCGCCGAGGGCGACAGCGTTAAGCCTCCTTCCCTTCCCGGCGGACGGATCCTACCGGCTCTTTGACCAGCAGTGAGGGGAGAGAGAGAGAGAGAGATAGGCCAACGAAGTCTTGTTTAGATCTGGAGAGGGTGAGAGAGTGTGAAGAGAGCAACTACAAGCAGACCAGCAGTGAGGGGAGAGAAAGAGGCCAATGAAGTCTTGTTTAGATCTGGAGAGGGTGAGAGAGTGTGAAGAGAGCAACTACAAGCGCTGGGGCTCTAGCGTGTATATATATACTGGAGAGAGTGTGAAGAGTGCAAACCCTAGAAAACAAGCGCCGAGGCTGCAGCTGATCGTATAGCTCCGTATCCATCCATTTTGAGCAGTCGAAGAACCCTCCTGGCATGAATTATGCTCAAGTGTAGTTATCGAACCCGAGACCTCAAGTTTGATGAGCGAATAGGCTAACCAGCTACACAACCCTCCCGTTATGTTCAACGAGAGGAAAATAACCTTTTATACATTCCTGCATTCGTGTGACAAGCATGCCGTGTTTTTTGTGTGGGAGTCATTGGGATTTAAATCATAATCGTGTCATATGGCTTTGGTGGTAAGACTATCCACAGTGGTGCAGAAATAATGCAGCCTTAGTCACCTTACCTCTCTCCACGTAGTACGTTGGGTCCCACCAGTCAGAGGGTAAAACAAACAAATTAATAAGAAAAATTAAAAGCGCCATCGGTGTATCTTACCTCACACATCTCGCTACTGCTCGGGAACACTGTCCAATTGATCCCTCTATTCGCTCACGTACTATTTTAAGTGAATCCTTATTCTAGTATGCACACAATTTTGGGCACCTGTATTCGACCTAAGTCACTGTGCCACCGTATCTCATACGACTCCCTCCGTCTAGGTGTAATAAGTCACATTAGAAGGTGCGGTGGGACCAAGGTGCAAGCAGATTGGAGGAGAAGGAGAAACTTGACCAGTCATTCCTCCAATCAACGCCCTGATTTCTGCCTCTAAACGCAACAATTAATCCAAACAACTAAGAGATGCCGTTTTAGCTACCATGCAGGGCCACGTATTAACTCGCATGCAAGCCGACTTTGATTTCTTGACTGATCAGCGCGTAGTTGTGCTCCATGCATTGGGTTTCCGGGGAGATAACAAGGCAGAGTAAGGAGCGTTTGGTTACATTGCTTAGGATGGTCATAGTGGTGAGTAACTTGGACTAGTAACATGCATATGTTACTAGTCTATGTTACTACTATGCGAAGTTTGTCGTTGGATGCGAGCCGATCTGGCTCTCCTGAGCTAGCAAGGTTTTTCTAGCCCACCCAAGCTAGCTGGCCCACAAAAGCTGACATACTTTAACATTTACAAATGCCTAACCTTGCCCAGCTATGCTATAAGCTGTTCTTGCTAAGGATCCAAACACTCCCTAAGTACAACGCTCGCTAGCAACGAGGCCAGGAGGGGATTGAGATGCGAAGTTAATGGATGACGCCTAAACATTTTGGGAATATCTGATTTCCGTAAGATGACTTAACACCTAGATGGAGGGAGTACTACTCCTTAGTCCAGGTTTGATGGAATATCCGTCACCTCTTCGCTTCTTGTACGTACTCCATTTGTATCTCACTTTCTGTGGCTTCGCACTAGCACGATTTTCCTATTCTATGAACCTGTGTGTGCGTGTGTGTGTGTTTAATAGCATGTGTGTGTTAGAGAGAGCGACAAATCGACCTACTCCTACAGAGGGATGGTGTGTAGTGTATGATTTTAGCCGCGAGAGTCAGTGCATCCTCTCGTTTCTGGGCATTCGGTAGGGACAGGCGAACAGCTGCCACGCCCGCTCCTGACCAGCCTGGCCCACCCAAAGCCCCTCCATCGCCAGCGCGCGCTTCCCGCCCGAAACGGTCAGCACCGCTCCACAGAATTGGTGCCGCATTCATGCCCGGGAAGAGCGGGCGCAGCCTCTCACTGGCGCCTGCGTTGAAGGGATAAGCGGATTCAAGAGTGATGGTTGATTCGTCCGTCCAACTTACTGCTGGGTCTATGTGATTTGATGGCTCATTGGTCATTATTACTGAGGTGGTAGGACTGCTGGATGTCCCACGCTTTCGGCGAAAGGAGGTACTAGTAGATTACAATTTTCTCCATTCTTACAGCAGAGGAGTGCAAGAGCAGTGAAAACACACAGTCTCAGTGATTACATGGCCCACCTCACACTATCACCATATTTTCTGGACACCGTGCAACACCTAACTCTTTACATAGTACTCCCTCTATTCCTAAATATAAGTCTTTGTAGAGATTCCACTAAGTGGACTACATATGAAACAAAATGAATGAATCTACACTTAAAATGCATCTGTATACATCCGTATGTGGTTCATGGTGAAATCTCTACAAAGACTTATGTTTAGGAACGGAGGAAGTACTAGTATAGTACGTACTGTAATTTATCAGCGAAATAGTACAATGCTATGAAGATTCCAGCTTATGATACATGTATCTTGCGTCCAAGGTTGCCCGTTGCAACATTTCATCAAATACAAAGGAGACTAACATGCATGCTATTGCATCCCAATGATTGACAGATCATAGCAAATATGTACTCCTTCCGTTCCAAAATAAGTGTCTAAACTTTATGCAGGGGTGTTTGTTTCCAGGGACTTTTTAGTGTAGGGACTAGAAAAAGTCCCTCTTAGAGACTTTTTAACCAAACAGGAGGGACTACTAGGGACTAAAACTTGCTTTTTGGGACTTAATGAAGAAGACTCTCAAGGAGAGTCTTTTTTGGGACTTTTCCAACAATGCCCCTCCCTGCACCCATTGCTCCGCCGCCCCATGGTGTTGTTTGGTTGTTATTTTTATGTATACTGGGGGTAACATGGTCATTCAATAACCTCTAGGGAGGGACTACGGACTTTTTAGTCCCTGCAAACAAATAGGGAGGGACTTTTTAAGGAGTAGGGACTTTTTAGTTGGTACTAGAAAAAGTCCTAGGACTTATGAACCAAACAGGGCCTCAATATGGACTACATACGGAGCAAAATGAGTGAATCTACACTCTAAAATATGTCTATATACATCAGTGTTTGGAGTATGTACTAGTAGTTCATATTGAAATCTACTAAAGGACATATATATTCCAAACAATGTGATAATCTCTCTAACAAAGGTAGTAGGGACAAGGAGTAAATGGAGGGAGTGGTAAAAATTTCTCCTCGTCCTGCAAGCCACCGTGTGTGTGGGCGAGGGAGCGGGCATAAGGCATACAGTACTACTACTAGTAAGCAAGCTTCACCTCATCCTGCGAGCCACCGCGCCCATGGGCGGGGGAGACGGTGTAGTAAGCAAGCTTCTCCTCGTTCTGCGAGTTGATGGGACACATCAAAAGTACTCCAGTGTATAGAGCCTTGCCTCTAAGGTAGGCCCCACATGGTTTGCCTCTTTTTTAACATAACGCGTCAAGTCGCAATTTGTTTGTTCACCCGTGGTACACGATCCTCCCTCCATCTAGTGGACAACCGGTACACGTGTCAAATTACCACATGGGCTGCCTTTTCATATAGAAATGAGCTCCACCGTGTACCCGCGTGGGTGTGGTTGGGAAAGAGACGGGAGTACATGAGCCGTGCGTGCACCTCTTCTCTTCGTGCACGTCCCCCACCTACTGGGTGTGTGTGAGAGATACAAACCTAGACAAATGGCTTGTGTGTTCATGAGTGTTTTTTGTTTTTTGCGGGGAGGTTGATTTCGTGAATGTATTTGTGGGAATATGTGTCGATGACATCTCAAACAAAATTTTGCATGCAATGTGTGTGAAATGGAGGCCTATCCATATCATATATAGAGGGTCGGGCGATCCACGAGAAGAGAGAGAGAGAGGGGTCATAGATATCAATAGAGTAGAAGAGAGGATCAAGTGGGTGGGTGCAGGATCGATGTAGAGAGCCATCGAAATTGTGTGTGTGTGTGTGTGTGTGTGTGTGTGTGTGTGTGTGTGTGCAAGTCAAAGATATAGGGCGACTGACCTAGCGGAACGCCAGAGGGCACATGTCAAGTTTGTGTGTGGCACGGAGACATGACTAGAGCGCTCGATGTATCGGTGTGTGTGTGGGAGGGGGTGGGGGAGGGGTAGGCAGAGGCCTAACTATAGAGGTAGAACAACTCGTATATGTGTTGAGAAGGAGAGACCCAGCTATGTCTTGAGGGAGACCGGTCGACATCCATACATAACTGAAGGACGGCAAATAGGATGGGACAGAGAGAGAGAGGAGAGAGAGGGGGGGGAGGGAGAGGGGTAGAGTGCTGGATGGGTGATGGAGTTGCTTCTCGAAGATGGTGGGAGAGGCCTAGCAGACAAACTGATGGTGGAACTGCAATATTATCAATAAGAGTGGGGATGTGTTTCTGTGTGTGCATGTGCATGATAGATCTGTCGGGACGCATCCATGGATGATGAAGGGGAGCCATGTGTTTGGTAAGCAAACTTAACTAGATCAGTAGATCAATTGTTGTTTGTCGGAGGAAGGGAGAGACATAACTAATGAGGTAGATCGATCGACGTGTGGGGAAAACGAGTTATAAGGACCTAGCTAGCTATATGTATAGCGGGAGATCGGTCGGTGTATGTCCATTTGTTAGAGGCAAATAAGGCCCGGCGAGATGGATAGACAGAGAGAAAGGACCTAGGAGGTGGTGCAAGAGGCCCAGCTACTAGCTAGATAGGGCGAGTAGTGTATGGTTGTGAGATCGATGAAAAGAAGGGCGAGAGTTTACACGTGTGTGGGACCGTATGAGAGACACGAGGCAAGGACACATAAAGGAGGAGATTGAAGGTGCATGTGTATGTTATAGGCTGACATTGCTGGAGAGATTTATTGATTGGTGTGTGTCGGAAAGGAGTTGTGGAGACTGTGGGAGAACGACGTAAAGAAAAAATGAATGTGCACGATGGATAGAATGCTGAGGGAGGGGGAGGGCGAGGAGGGCGTGTGCATGCACGAGACAAAGTTAGTGGTAACTACAAAGGTTAGAGGATTGTGTGGGTGTAAGAGACTAACAAAGATCATAATTTGATATGAAAGTGGATTCATATATTTGAATCGGAGATCATAGTGTTTTAAACATATGCATGCATGAATATAGCGGTGATACGCGTGTTGTGGTTTCGCACATCTTATACCATAATGTGATAATGCATGGCGTTTGCAACTCACAGCTAAATGTCGAACAATCTAAACCATACTATACATCGAACAATCTCAGATTTTATTTGAATTTGTGATAATGTGTAGTGTTTGCAGCTTACAACTAAATATCGAACAATCTAAACAGTACTATATATCAAACATTCTCACATTTTATTTGAATTTGTGGTAATGTGTGGTGTTTGCAACTCACATCTAAATACTTGTAGGCATAGGGGGCGGGGCACCATACATGATGTGATAAACACATTATACATATGAGACATGGTTTAGATTATGAAGATCTAGCTAGATCTTGAAATGTACTATGATTTGAAATCAACATAAAGTGGATTCAAAAAATCGAGTACGAGTTCATATAGTACACATAGTTCATATGTAACTCGAGACTAATCATGTGGTGTGCTGTGAAGATAATACACAAACGATGGTTTAACTTGACAATAATGATGGTTGTAGATCTTATTAAAATAGAGAAACGAATTCAAATGCTTTGACTTCACAACAATCATTATTGTAGATCTTATTCAAATAGAGAAACGAATTCAAATTTAGTTCATATTGAAGCGGTAGTATATCGTTTGGAATGCACTAAAACGTTCTTTTGAGTAGTAGGTTGCATGCATTATACACGTAGCGAAATATTTTAATTGAACATAACATGAATTCAAAGTTTTGAATGACATTTGTAGTGCAAATTGATTTGGTACAATACACATTAGGCTTGTCCAGAAATTTCAACCCGCACCTTGTTAGCCCGAAATATCTAAGATATATCTTTGTCTCGTTGTGCTTCGACAACACCCTCCATCTCAACCCGCGCCTTTCTATTCCAAAATTACAATGTGCGCGAAAACTCCCACCTCCTGTGAAATCCCGACACGCAAAATGCCCATGATACCCCTAAACCGAAAGAACCGCCTCAAATCGGTGGGGGTACTTTTGTAACTTACCCCACATTTTGGACAAGCGTGTCCCTAAGCCATGGTTCCCCACTCCCATCCCATCCGTCCACCCATTTGTACACCAAGGCCGGGAAAACCCGTGAAGCCCCACACCATCCTCCGTCTGCCACCCAGCTGGAGCCTCTTCCCCGACGACGTCGTCCACAGCAACACCTCGACGTCCCTCATCCACCGTACTGGATGAGGATCCGTCGTTGATCTGGTCATCCCGCCAGTTTAGCCACCCCATCCTACACTTCAGTCAACTAAATCGACTTTTGGGTCAGTCAATTTTCAGGGGGTGGGGGGCTCGCCAGAGTTAAGGAAGAACCAGCCGCACCGGGGAGGGGGGCTCGCCAGAGAGGTACCCCACTATCTATCTTAGGGTTCAGGGTGGGGACGGTGGTCACCGGCGGTGCTGGGGCGGTGGCGTGGGGATCGCCGAAGAAAAAGCTCGGCACGGGGGGGCTAGAGGGATGGCTGGGGCGGCGGTGGACCGGCGGTGGGGAGTGTTTTCGGGGCGGGAGGGGCGGCGCACCGCCGGCCGCGGGCGGCGGTGGTGGCTGTTTGGCCGGTGGTGGCTGCCGACTCAGGGGGGTGGAGGTTGAAGATGAACTGCAGGCCCTTGATTTCGTATCCAACGGCTGCAAAATCGACTAACCAGAGATGAAAAACTCAGTCGACTGACATGTAGCCTCACCTCTAGTGCGTTCAGTTTCGACAGTAAAATTCAGTTTCAACACCAAATTTCAGTTTCGACAGTTAAGTTCAGTTTCAACAGTTAAATTCAGTTTCGACAGTTAAGTTCAGAGATGAGCGGCTGATGTATTTTACATCTAAAACTTTGTGGTTATGTATTTTACGTCATCTATTGGATATGCTATTAGAATTCCACTCAGGTTAACATTGTCTCTCTTGTCCTGCTTTAGCCTCGGCATCGTACAACTCACCAGAGCTGCTCCAACGACGAAACTCTCCATCACAGTGGAGCAGTACCTCGGGCTCCATCTCCAGACGCCTAAGATCTTCTTCCCCTCCTCCGACAGCCAAGTTAGCCGGAGCATCCTCACCGGCCAACCCAATCACGCTGAGATCGACATGGCTTCGCCAAAGAGGTTGTACACTTGTTGCATCTCTTTTTTACTCTACATGTTATATATATTGTCCACTGAGCACACGGAGTAACGGGAAATATGATTATTTTATCCTATTATATGACAAGCATTGAGGTACCAGGCAACTTAGATATCAGTGATGGACTCTCTTGAACGCCATCATTATTTATCTATGCGTGTTTGAGTTGTGCATTTGTCGATGGCCCTGGGAGCTGAGCTAGTAGGGCAGTGGCCTGGGTCCAAAGTAATAGAAGTAGCACAAAAAAAAAATTTAGTGTAGGCTTTTCTTTGCTCAAGCCTACTAGAATCGCCAATGCTTGAAAGGAAAAGTGAATGAAAAACATAGGAATTGGAAAGTGTCCTATGGTACTACTTTTCATGAATTTGGTGCAAAGGAATGGAGCAAAGGAAAAGTGTAGGATTTGTTCCTTTAGTCTCTCCTTGAAAGAAAAACCATAGGAATTTTAATTTCCACTTGTCCTCCTTTTCAAATTCCTATTCATGAAGCACAAGACTAAGAGATGGTAGCATAATAGAAATATAACCATACATTTTCTTGTGGTTTGACTTAATCTCACCATGCTTCTTTGCATCCTGTGTTCTTCCAATTCTTGTGAACCAAACATCCAGATTGGCAGAAATCCTGTGTTTTTTAATTCTCTGTTTTGCACGTGCATTCCTATCCTATTCCTGTCTATTTCCTATCCCTGCATTGTTAGAATCCTCATATTCAAACAAGCCCTTACACAATTACTTGTGTTACAGATATGTGTCAATGAAAACCTTTTGTGGTTTGTCCTGCTCCTGCAGTGTTGTGTTCCACCCAAGCTCAGCTGCTCCAATGACGGAAGGGTTCACCACAGCAGGGATCCGCTCTCCAGACTGTCTTTCGCCGCCTCATATCTTCTTCCCTGCCGCCGGCAGCCACGACAACTGCATTACCATCAGCAACTAAGGAGATGACCTTGAGGACTACACGGGTCCGCAAGAGAGGTCGCACTCTTCCGTGTCTGCTTACATTATGCATCGCTTAATATGATGACATGCTACTTTATCATCGTGTTCACCTATTAGACTCCGAGTCAGGTCCAACTTATGCTGAAACTTGAGTTTTTAAATGATTGTGGGGTACATATTGGGGCAGCAATCAATACTATCTATCTACTATCTGGTTAATCTCGAGTGTCTACTATGAATTTCATGTTGGGTGCAAACAAACATTAAAGGAGCCATTATTTGTATTTTTAACTAAAGATATTATCTGCCTGCTATCATTGGTTTTGGGTCTATCCACAATTTTCTACCATCACTCTGGATTTATGGATGCACTCCTTACATAATCTCACTATGTTTTATTCCTATGCATGACAGTTATTGTACACAATGGAACTGAACATGTAGAGAAAAAGAGACGAGCCTTGCGTGGCAATAAAATTCCATGCAGACGTAGCTCCATGGTGGGCGCAAAGATAGCCCCCCTCCACCCATTTCGGATCGTAATCAAGAGGAAGATAGCTGTTCTGAGGGGGATTTAGAAGCAGAAGACCACTCCTATTTACCCCATGAGGTATTCGCTCTAACTTGGCATGCTGATGTTGGTAAAATCATGCATATGGTGCCTTGCATTGCTTACTGTATACATCAAAGATGTCATCTAGTTAGTTTAGACATGCTTTGTGTCAATGCCATCTGTTTAGTTTCTTTATCGTATATGTGAATCATGCAATGCCATCTTGTTTAGCCAGGCATCATATATGTGAATTTTGCAATGCCACCCTAGTTAGCCAGTCATCTTATATATGAATTATATCATGACATCATTTTTTATTACGTGTTAAATTTGTCAACAATTTTAGTACATTCAATTACTCTTCCTATGCACCAGCCATTCAGCACGGTCATGGAAAAATCTAGAGTGGAAACAAGGTCTTCAGAGCAGACAATGCTATCTGACGAAGCACATGACTTGCTGGTTACAGATAGCTCCTCAGAGGAGGATTCAGAGACAGATGACCAGTCCTACCCCCCCCCCCCCGAGGTGCATGCTATAACTTGGCAGGGTTATGTTGCTCATATCGTGCGTATGGTATCTTGCATTGCTATGTCATTTGCTTAGTTTAGACATGCTTTGTGTGAAAGCCACCTGTTTAGTGTCTAATTACCATATATGTGAATTATGCAATGCCATCATGTTGCAAGACATTATATATGTGAATTATGCAATGCTATCTTGTTGCAAGGCATTATATATGTGAATTATACAATGACATGTTGTTTAGCCAAGCGTCATATATGTGAATTATATCATGCCATCCTTCTTTCGTATTTCTCATTGCTTTTGTCAACAATGTTTGTATATTCAACTGCTCTTCCTGTGCATCAGCCATTTGAATTGGTGATGGAGAAATCTGGAGTGAAAACAAGGTCTTCAGAGCAGACAATGCTACCTGCTGAAGCAGATATCTTGCTGGTTACAGATAGTTCTTCAGAGGAGGATTCAGAGGCAGATGACTAACCCTATTATCCCCCTGAGGTGTATGCTCAAACTTGGCAGGGTTATATTACTCATATCATGCATATGTTGTATTGCAATGCTTAGTTTTTACATCATATACACGATATTGAATGCCATCTCCTTAGTTGACACATCATATATGCGATTTCCCTCTGCTCACTTCCTTAGTATATAAATCATATATTTGAATTATATCATGCCATGATGTTTACATAGACAACATGTATCTGAATTATGGCCATGCCAACCCATTTTCTAAAGACATAATATAGTTATATCATCTCATCCTGTTTACATAGTCATCATATTTTGAATTATGTCATTCTATCCGTGAACTATATCATGCCATCATATTTCCATAGACGGCATGTTTGTGATTTATGGCATGCCAACCACTTTAATAGACACATCGTATAGTTATATCATGTCATCCTATTTACATAGTCATCATATTTTGAAGTATGTCATTCTATCCTGTTTAATTAGCCATCATATATGTGAAATTATGTCCTGCTATTCTGTTTGGTTAGACCACATAAATGTGAATTATTTCATGCCCTGTTTTCTTCCCTACTATCCATTGCACCTATCTATCTTACAATGTTTGTACATTCAATTACTTTTCTTGTTTATCAGCCATTTCATTTGGAGGGGGTGATGGCAGTATCTGTGGGATTAAAAACACGGTCTTCAGAAAAGATCATGCTACCTGTCAATGGAGATAGAACCATGGTTGTACTTGCCCAAGAACCAGCCCCACCACACATAACCCAGACTCACACAGATTGTACCCCTACCCAGTTGGACAGAGAACCAGCTACACCCCTTCTAACCCCAACCCCAGCAGATAGTAACCCAGTTCCCGTTGACACAGCACCGTCTCCACCATAGAGCACCCAAACACGAGTAGTTAGTAAGGCAACTGAAGTGCCCAAAGCATGAGGACCACCACTCCGAACCCCAAGTCAACGCTTAAAGCAGAAGAATAATTGTTCTTAGGTCAGGTTCTGTAGCTATGGTTCATACTACTTTTCTCTTGCATCACTGTATTTACTCATACCAACTAATTTCAAATTTAAAGGATGCAATTGAAACTCCAATGGCGCAACAGGTATGTTTTAAACCTGTTTCTTCAACGTGTTTGCTGTTGTAACTTGCTCTATGTTGATTTCAGTTTCAATTGAATAAACAGTTATGTTGTCATTCCATGCACATTACAAGTGTTGTTATTGTTGTGTAGTTTCCCACACTTATATTCTGTCTATGCTGCTCTGTCTTAAATAGATATGATTCGAACTGTATCTATCTTGATTTGGAAACATAAACAAGAATGATATAGACCATACAGTGACCATACTGCATAGATATATGTTTGTTTCATGTTGTTATCCTGTCCACCTTACTACTGAACTGGTTTACCAAAATGAGTTTCATATACTACATTGTAAACCTGTGATGTGTTTGTTTGTTTCTCTTTTAGAACGTGGATAAAATATTGGAGAAGAGTACCCCGTTATGCAATGGTAAAGGAAGTAATGCAGATAAGGTTCAAGATAGTGAGACATCCCTGTTGGTCTCCAAGAAAACTGATAAAAACTATATTGAAGACATTGAGACAACCCCAAAGTCATGTCTTGATGTAGTGTCAAGTTACTGGCTACTACTGCTGGCACCAACTCTTCGAACTCGCTTCCTGAATCAGTTCGGCTTCTTGAGTCTCAACTTCAAGTTGAAAGACATCGATCAGATGTTATGCGACAGGAAGCCAAAGACCTGAGGAAGTCCCTGCAGAATTCAGATGCATACTTTCTGGTGCAACAGCAAGTGCTGGAGGATTTCAGCGCCAAACAAGAGAAAGTTAATAAGCTTGCTAAGCATCTTGCCAGCATTATGGGTACCCAAGATATTGTTTCTTGAGCTCTTCTGAAGTGGTTTCAGTTCTGAACTTGTTTTGCTGTGGCGTTTATATGCTGCTTTGTTCCCTATATTTGCACTGGTGGCGAACTTTGATTCCCAGTGGATGTAATATGTGTAATAGCCGTGATAGCCTAGCGTAAGTTGCTTGCTAATTTATTTCCTTATTGTCTTGTTTATTTGTTTTCTTGTAGTCAGTGCAGTTCTTTTTCCGCGGTTTGCTAGTGGCTGCAATAACCTATTTTTTAAAACTATGCCACAATAACCATGGGCTACATATTTATTGTAGTTAATATGGGCCTCCTACGGGCCGTAGAAACAATGGGCCTTCTACGGGGTGTAGAAACAATGGGCCTTATATGGGTGTAGACACAATGGGCCTTCTACGGGCTGTATCATCAATGGGCCTTCTCCGGGCCGTATGATCGGTTGGCCAAACATGGGCCAATAACAGACCATATTATGGTCGTAAATGGGCTAGAGTTGAAATCGTCCGTTCATGGGCCGACCATAACGAGCCGTCGTTAATCGGCCATATTTGATGACGCTATGAAACGGCCCAATGTATTAATGGGCCACAAACGGGCCGACTGTAACCACGTGCTGAATTTGGCCCATAAGCAGAAAATGACAGTAACGGGTCGTAAGTAAACGAATGCTGGAAATGATCCCAAGAATAAATGGGCCCTGAGAAGGCCGAAAGATAACATGGGCTGGAAACGGCACAATGGAATAATGGGCCGTTAATGGGTATAAAGTGATACACTGTTCATTATGGGCCAGTTTCACCACGTGCCGTTAATGGGCCAAGGGTTACTAAGGGCCTCATATGGGCCGAAAGACATCATGGTCCATACATGGGCCAGAAGTTAAAATGGGCTGGAATTATATTGGACGGCCCAGATGACGCTACTGGGCCTAATTCGGATAGGCCGTAAACGAGCCCTAGGTTAGCGGGCTGTAAATGAGTTATATGTGAACAGGCCATTAACAGGCTTGCCATGGGCTGGCCCGCCACCTTTTTACCAAGTCAAACGGGATGGCCTTTTCACAAGAATGGGCCTCTGTTGGGCCGTGCCACGTGTCGACATATCATAGGCGCTTTGGGTCCAATGAGTGGATGACAACTGTCCCAACGGTGAGCCGACACGTGTTTCCTCCAGCTAATGATGATTTTACACATGGAAAATACCCATTGGTCGGGGCTGTTAATGGGTTATCAGATCCAAAACTGGACCCAATAGCTTAACGGTGTTCCGTTACGGTGGATGCCACGTGTCGGTCACCCTTGAGGAAAGCACTTCTATGACGCGCAATTTATCGTCATGGAAGTGGACACTTCCGTGATGATAATTTTGGTAATGTCATGGAACACTTCTACGACAGCATAGGTATGACTATCTTGATTCTGTCATCAATTTGTCATGGATGTACATGCATGACAGAAAACGTGACCTACTATGACAAACATGTATCATCACGGAAGTGTATTTTTTTGTAGTGCTCCATCCTATAGCTAAAGAACTTGTGTGAGGTGTCATACCTCTCAATCCAGGCGTGAGCCCCAAATACCAATTTCAGCTCTTAGAACATCTCATATGTGCTGTGGTGCTCAAAACGCTTTTGGAGCCCTGGTTCTAAGCTTTAAAGCATGGCGCACTGAACTATCGTGTAGTCATCATTTCTTGCCTGCTAGACGTTCATAACATCTAGATTGGAGGGAGCGGGTGGCAGACCTAACGGTGCATCAAGGACATAAGCCTTCTAGTAGTGAGGATAATCCTCAAATTATGGACCCAGTCCACATAGTTGCCTCCATCATCTTCCAATTTTTCTTTCTCTACCAACTCACTAAAATTAAGGGGAGCTACAATGCGAGCCATTGATCTACAACATACTTTGCAAATACAATTAGACTATGTTCATGATAATTAGTTCAATTGATAAAATTACTAATGAACTCCCACTTAAATCAACATCCCTTGGGTTGTTAAGTGATACATGACCCAAATCCACTAACCCAAGTCCGATCACGTTAGATGGGGTAGTTATCAATGGTAAACATCTTCATGTTGATCATATCTTCTATATGATTCATGTTCGACCTTTAGGTCCTCCGTGTTTTGAGGCCATGTATGTACATGATAGGCTCATCGATTTTATCCGAAGTATTCTATATGTGTAAAACCGGCTTACATCCGTTGTATACGAACGTGGAGTCTATCACACCCGATCATCATGAGGTGCTTCGAAACAATGAACTTTTGCAACGGTGCATACTTTGGGGGAACACCTTTAACCTTGAAATTAATTATGAGGGATCATCTTATAATGCTACCATCGTTCTAAGAAAAAAATAAGATGCATAAAAGATAAGCATCACATTCAATCAATATGTGACATGATATGGCCATTATCATCTTGTGCTTTTGATCTCCATCTCCAAATCACCAACATGATCTCCATCATCACCAGCATGACATCATGATCTCCATCATCTCCGAGTGCTTTCATGTGGTTGTCTCCGCCAACTATTGCTTCTACAACTATTGCTAACTCATAGCGATAAAGTAAAGCAATTACATGGCGTTTAATAATTGACACACGGGTCATACAATAAATTAAAGACAACCCTATGGCTCCTGCCAATTGCCGTACTCATCGACATGCAAGTCGTGAACTATTACAAAACATAATCATCTCATACATCAACATATATCAAAACACATCTTGGCCATGCCACATCACAATCACATGCCCTGCAAAAACAAGTTAGACCTCTACTTTGTTGTTGCAATTTTCACGTGGCTTCTAGGGGCAAATAATAAGAATCGTTCTCATCTACACAAAGGTACAATAGTGATAAACAGAAGTTGCCTTTGAATCTTCTACAAGGACTGTCGTTGTCAAATTAGGTTCAACTAAAGTGGGAGAGACAAACACCCGCCAGCCACTTTATGTAAACCTTGTAAAATAAGAGAGAAAGGCATAAGAATTGGAGAAAACTTTGTTTTTGCCACTCTAGCTTTTGGCCACTTTGCTTGTGCCACTCTAGGATTTGACATCTCACTTTTTCCACTCTTAGCTTTTGACAATTATCACAAATGCCATTATGTGGCAAAAGCAAAATTTTCGGAGTGGCAATTCTGATACATTATCAAAATCTAAGAGTGGCGAAAGTGAAATGAAAAAATATTGTTTTTGTGATGTATTGTCAAAAGCTAGGAGTGGAAAAAGCGAGATGTCAAATTCTAGAGTGGCATAACCAAAGTGGGCAAAATCTAAAGTGGCAAAAACAAAGTTTTCCCTAATAATTGTATCCTAAAGTGAAATAACAGCCCATAATGCAATAAATATCAACATAAAAACACGATGCAAAATGGACATATCACTACGATAGGGGGCGGGGGAGCGCATCCAAAACCCTCCTAGGACCGGTCACAAGGGAGAAATCCCTTTACATTTGGAGATATCATCTTATATCTAGATTCAACACTTTATATTTAGAGATAAGACCTTATCTCTAGATTTAAATGACATAGGCCTTGGGGATGGTGAGGCCAGCCCATGTGGGTTGTAGCCCCATCCCTCGGTCCATGTGGGATCTTCCCGGGTCATTGGGCCCCATGGTGGAACCCCCGGAACCTTCTAGAACCTTCCCAGTACTCTACCGAAAATTCCTGAACTTTTCCAGAACCCTGAAAGACCACTTCCCATATATAGATCTTTACCTCCGGACTACTCTGGAGCTCCTCGTGAGGTCATGGATCCCATATGGGACTCTAAACTACTTTTGGTCTTTGCCATATGAATATTCCAGTACCGCCCTAGAGTTACCAAACGTTAAGTGTGTGACCCTACGGGTTTGAGAACATGTGGACATGACCGAGACTCCTCTCCGATCAATAATCAATAGCGGGACTTATATGCTCATATTGAATCCAACATATTGAACGAAGATCTTTATCGGTTTGAACCAGATGTCGAGGATTCAGTTAATCCCGTATACAATTCGCTTTGTCTGACGATATGTTACTTGCCGAGATTTTATCGTCGATATCTCCATACCTAGTTCAACCTCGTCACCGGTAAGTTTCTTTACTCGTTCTGTAATACAAGATCCCGTGACTAAACCCATTAGTCACATGCTGGCAAGCTATTCACGATGTTGTATTACCGAGAGGGCCCAGGGATATCTCTTTGTCACACGGAGCGACAAATCCCGGTCTCGATCCAAGCAACCTAACAAACACTTTCAGAGATACCTATAGAGCACCTTTATGATCACCTAGTTACGAAGTGACATTTGATAACCCACAAAGTATTCTTCTGGTATTCGGGAGTGACATGATGTCATGGTCTAAGGAACAGATACTTGACATGAAGAAAGTTGTAGAAAATAAACTGAGTGATACGATCTGATGCTAAGCTTACGGTTGGGTCTATCGATCACATCATTCTCCTAATGATGTGATCCCATTATCAAATTACAACTCATATCTATGGTTAGGAAACCTTAACCATCTTTGATCAACGAGCTAGTCTAGTAAAGGCTTACTAGGGACACAATATTCGTTTACGTATCCATACATGTATTTAAGTTTCCGGTCAATAAAATTCTAACATGGATAAAAGCATTTATCATGAACGAGGAAATTTTATAATATATTTATTATTACCTCTAGGGTGTATTTTCAACAAACCTTTCTTTCCATCTTGGAGTCTCACAGGCATCACTGAAATTTCAAGGTCATTCTAGGAAATCATCCTAGCTAAACAGAACGGTTCGTCCCTACACCCTATTGGCCCCAAACCTCCATGATGGCCTTTCTAACAACATATCAGTTCAAGGAGCATTCGTTTTCTTAGGAGAAGCAAGGGACAACCCCACTGCTATTTTACAAGTTACGGAAATTATTTACAAGCACGGCTTGAGAGAAGCCAAAAGCAAAAAGGAAAACAAAGGAAGGGTCAATTTGGGAGGTTGTCTTGAGGTTTATAAAAGTGCAAGTAATGTGTATACGGTAGGAATCAGCAATCTTCCTCATCCACTAAACCCCTCTTATGGGTACACTTTCCAGAAATATAACAAAGAAAACTAACGATGATGTCATCTTTTTTTGTTGGAGGGGGGTGATACGTCTCCAATGTATTTATAATTTTTGATTGTTCCATGCTTGAAAGTGCAACTATCCCTGGGTGGTTTTGGTAATTCCTAACAACATATAGCTCATTGAGCTAACATTATTCCAAGATTAATATTTCAGGAAAAGCTCAATGAATGGCATGGCATGGATGAGGAAAGTGGATCCCTCAAAATTCTAAGGACAAAAAGTTTGGCTCAAGCTTGAAGCTCAAGACTCTACATTTTATATTTTAGTGATCCAAGATCACATTGAGTCTATAGGAAAAACCAATACTATCAAGGAGGGATGAGGTGTTGCTTAATGGCTTGCTTGCTCAAAATGCTTAGTGATATGCTCCAAAACCCTCGACTACCTTCCCACATCCACATATGACCTAAACCAAAACTCAAACTCGGCCCCACCGATTCTTTCTATCCGGCGCCACCGAGTTTCAAATGTCATAGCCACTGCCACAAACCCTAGGCAAATCGGTCTCACCGATAGGGATCTCGGTCTCACCGAGATGGGATTGTAATCTCTCTGTTTCCCTTCGTAACGTTTCGGTCTTACCGAGATGAGTGATCGGTCCCACCGAGATTGCAATGTAAACTCTGTGTTTCCCTTTTGTAACATTTCGGTCTCACCGAGATGAGCGAATCGGTCCCACCGAGTTTACCTGACCAACTGTCTGGTTAGCTTATTACCAAAATCGGTCCCACCGAGTTTGTGTAATCGGTCACACCGAGATTACGTTATTCCCTAACCCTAACCATATCGGTCCTACCGAGTTGCATCTCAGTCCCACCGAAAATCCTAACGGTCACTAGGTTTGTTGAATCGGTCCGACCGAGTTTAACCATTCGGTCCCACCGAGTTTGGCAAATTGTGTGTAACGGTTAGATTTTGTGTGGAGGCTATATATACCCCTCCACCCACTCTTCATTCGCGCAGAGAGCCATCAGAACATACCTACACTTCCAATACACATTTTCTGAGAGAGAACCACCTACACTTGTGTTGAGGTCAAGATATTCCATTCCAACCATATGAATCTTGATCTCTAGCCTTCCCCAAGTTGCTTTCCACTCAAATCTTCTTTCCACCAAATCCAAATCCTGTGAGAGAGAGTTGAGTGTTGGGGAGACTATCATTTGAAGCATAGAGGGGCTTTGTGCTACTTTCGGCAGCCTCTCCTCTGCCGAGCACGCCCAGTAAGAGGCAGAGAAGAAGGAGGAGCCTACCAACGAGCTGGAGAAATGCAATACGGTGTCTGCCGCTGCTACACGTTTAATGACCCTCGCCAGCTCGAACGCCCACTGCCGCTCTAGACAATCCCTCTCGAAGCGGCCTGACTGCTCATAGATCTCCGGATTCCTCGCCTCTACGTTGGCATGTGCTGCGGCCACGGCTGCGGTAAGGCTCTTTGCATGCTTGACAAGACGCTCCTCCTCCTCCCCCAGGAACTCGATGTAGCGCGCAAGGTCGCTAACGCACATGTGGGCCTCCACCTCCGCCTCCCTCGTTCGGGTGGCGGTGGCAGAGCGGGTGATGATCCTGGTGGTCGATGGTGGGCTGGCGGACACGGCGACCGATGATAGGGTGGCGGCCACGGCCACCACCTCCCGCCTTCGGGCCGCGGTGGCGGAGCGGGTGATGGCCACGGTGGCGGGCAGTGGGGTGGCGGCCATTACGCACCTCCCGCCTTCGGGCCGCGGCGGCGGAGCGGGAGATGGCCCTGGCTTTCGACGGTGGTGTGGAGGCAACGGCGGCCGGCAACAGCTACCGACGGGCAGCGACGGCGGAGCGTGTGGTGGGTGTTCCTCGCACACCCAACAGGGATGCCACACGAACTACACTACGTCGGGACTGCACTGCCGCCACGGTGTAGCCTCCCAACTGGAGCTGTCCTCTGATGACGGCGGAGTGGCTGAGCGACGATGACGGACCGGTGCCATTGGAGATTATGGGAAAAGCACACGAGATAATCTATAGGGAGGGAGGGGAAAATGCGATGCAGGACTCGCCGACTGTGAGGGTTTTTATAGCAGGCCGGTAAGCATTGGGATTTTGGTGGATTTCACTGAGTTGAGCGGGAAGCTTGCGTGGGAACCTGCGAGGTAGCGCGGGAATGGGCTCACCGACGATTCATTGGCGCCACCGTTTGGCCAAAAGAACGCCCCCGCGCGTTGCGCAAACTTGCGCTGTAAGCCGTCTGCGGCAGCAGGGTGACAAGACGCGCGAGAGGAGGACGAAAGGACACGTACACATACGGTTAATACAAAAAAACATTTGTGATTTAATTACCTACTATACCCCCGTCCTGGTTTATAAGTAGGATTTAACTAATAAAATACGAATGCATGTCGCCCAAGATTATATCGTTGGAGTCGTATTTGAACATAGTTTCCAGCTATACAATTTTTGTAACATGCATTAACACTTTTTTGGTTAAATTTAAGGTTATATACCAGCAATCGTTTGCCGGAACACACACGGCTTATTCCATCACAAATAGCTCAGATGGATCAACTGTATGCCAAGTACCGCACATGCAACTCTAATCTGATTCTTGCTTGATGTCTCCGACATCGCTCGCACAGTTCATTTTATTTGCCACGTATCACTGTGCCGGCCTCTGCTCGCATCCCTCGGCAAGCTATGCTCGTCGTTAGGCGCCGGAGCGCGATGTGCTCGCTGTTAGGCGCAGCGGCGCGCTCTGCTCGCGTCCGTCGGCGCGCTCAGCTTGTGGACAACTTTTCCTTCATATATATATATATATACACACACATATGGTTGCTCGCCGTTGAGGCGACCGCGGAGCGCTCTACTCGTGTCCCTCCACACGTGCTCTGCCAGCGGTTGGGCGTGCACACGATCACGTCGGGGGGCCCATATGCATGTGGTTGCGCTGCGCGCGTTGCCACGCGATGCAGTTATGTGCGGCATGATGGAGTTACGTGCCGCAAATTATAACTGTCATCAGGGCCTGCCGATATTCCTGGTCGTCCGGCTTCCCCTTTAATTCCCGTGGCCATTATAACCTTAGTCTCTTCAACCTTTTGATCGCGCCCCACAACAGAACAAGCACACCCACGACGACACATAGAGAGGGGATGTCCAGCGGCGCTCCAATGGAGTTCGGCAAGCATAGAGTGGATACCCACGCAAGGGAGACGGATCTCTCGGTGGTGTACACCATCGACCTGGCCGTGGTGGACGGCTACATCAACAGTGTTGAGCAGTTGCTTGCTCGAGACAAGTACAAGGTGGTCGGCATCGACCTCCAGTACACCACCGGTCGTCCCGGCATAGATCAGAAGGTTGCTGTCGCCCAGTTGTGTGTGGGCCATCATGTCCTCATCTACCACTACCACATGGGCACAGAGCCTTGCGACCGTTTCAACAGGTTTGTCAACAGCACCGACTACAAGTTCGCCACTGTGGAGACCATCGATGATGTAAACATGCTCCGTGTTACGGGCTTGGCCTGCAAGAACCATGTCGAAATCCGTGACCACTACAGGGTCTGGGGCAGCACGAAGAAGGACTCCTTGGTCGAACTCGCCTCGGCCATCATCGACCCCTACTACAAAAATATGAAGCAGGATGCCCAGAACAAGTCCCCTATCCCAGCACAGGTCCTGGATGCGGCAACTGGATGAACATCACCTCAGGTTCGCAGCCAAGAGTGTGTACATATTCTACGAGATGCACAGGCGGATCATTGACGTGAGGAAGTGCCTCGTTACCAAAATCGACGAGCCCGGATCGAGCCACAAGCAGAGCAAGCGTCACAAGAAATAGATGATGATCAGATGATCGTTTATGCTAGTTAATCATGCATGTAATATATAGTTTACTTTATTGGTGTGTGGAAATGTCATGTGTGTAGTAGCCACCTATGTAATTATGCATGTAATAGTTTACTTTGGTGTGTGCAAATGCCATGGTTGTAGTAGCCACCTATGTAACTGGATGTTTAATTTGGTTATGCAAGCATGTCCTTATAAGTGTGTATATATATGTTGTTGTTCTGTATGCAATCCCATCGCACAACACACATGTTTTATTAGCAGCAACCGTCTGTGTTATTATCAGTCTTCACACACATTTCTGATTACAGACCTGTTTGCCGCGTATCACACACATCTTGTTAAGTTGAACCATTTCTATTCTCATGTATCAACGCAAACAGTTCATCCGAGTGAACCGCATGTCGTATATCGCACACACCTTCATATGGCTGACCGTTTCTTTTGTGTTGCCTAATCACAAACAGTTCCTCCGAGTGAACCGTACGTTGTATATCGCACACACCTCCATCCGGCTGCCCCTTTCTTTTGTTCCTCCTCATCACAAACAGTTAATTGAACTGAACTATATGCCCTGCATCGCACACGCAACTAAAATCTGAACCGTGTTTGATGCATCCTCCATCGCAAACGTTCTGCACCTTTTTTGACGGGTTTTTTACACCACCATCTGCGATTATGGCATCGCACACAGTTTCGTCGAAGGGTCTCTAATCGTAGTGTCGCATTAGCAGCATCCTGCAGTAGTGGTTATTGCATTTTATTCTTCATTTGAGCACCAGAAAGCTATGCTACATCGAAACCTAGATGTTCTATACAAAGAAATCATAAGGCCATTAACATGCCGATAAGTCACGGTGAACATAGGGGGAAGGGGTCCATGAACCACCTTGAAATATCCCTATATCTTTTAAATATAGCAGCAAGAATAATTAATTCAAATGGAAAATTCTATTCTTGGGCCACCGTGTAACTTTAACTAGATACATAAAGAGTACCCTCAGAAAACATTCATAAAGAGTAAAAAAATGTCTAAGCATGATAAGATCATTTCAAAGATCATGCCCATGCCCCCTCTCTCTCACACTCTAAACGAGAAAGTTGTATCTCTATAGCGGCTAAATGCAAAAAAAACATGGTATAAAATCTAGGAAATACTATCACAGAACAACAAGCGTGTACAAATCGTAAAATCGTTAACAAGTCAACTTTAACTAACTATACAAAGAACATAAAGAGCATAAAAAAGTCTAGACCATGATGTAGTCGTTTGCAGCAGCATCCACCCCCTCTGCCCCAAACCCTATTGCATTCCTGTTGTTTGTGTGTGCCTCCATGTTTGTTGTCACACCTCTGGTGATCGACGCTAGGGGAGACATGAGACATAGAAGTGTGTGCCCAACTACTTACTAAAACTTAAAGTAAAGGAATAAAGGTATCAATGGATGAGTCAAACACACATATTATTTAATTTAGAGTTGCTAGACTGGAAGTTAAACTGGTTAATTTGAGATTGCTCTTTGATGCGGTAGATGTTTTAATAAGTTGAAAGATGAAAACTAATCATTCTTTTCCACTAATGTATATATAGTGAAGTCTCAAAATAAAATGTGGAAAAGCAATATTTCTGTATAAGAGAGGAATAAGTGAAAATGGAATAGCTTATCATAAGCGCATCATCCTTAAAAACACGAAAACAATCTCACTAGACGTGCACTAGGGGAGCAGTGGGAGTTAGATTGTAATAACCATGCGCATACTCATAAATTATGGTTTTTGGACCACCCTTGTCTATGTAATGAATAGTTGTGGTGTTATAATACTCACTTCGTTCCAGAATATAAGGTGCATATTTTTTATGGAAGTCAAACTTATGTATATTAACTAAGATTAAAGAATAAAATATTAACATCCACAATACAAAACAAAAATAAATTTAAAATACACTTCATGACCGATATAATGATACAAATTTGGTATTGTAAATATTAATATATTTTTCTGTAAAATCGATCAGACATTACATAATGAAAGATCGAGAAGAGGGGTTCAGAGGGGGTGATTAGACCCTTAACAAACAAGGGTGGCAGTTTTTACAATTCTTCAAGTTAAGGTTGAGTTTAGCACATGTTAAAGGGCACACAATACATTTTCCACAAGGATAGCAAGAGTATAGGCAGCGGAAAGAGTAAAGCATGCAAGCGCAAGAATGTAAAAGGGATGGGAATTGGAATGAGCAAACGCAATGGAGACGCAGAAATTTTTGGCGTGGTTTCGATAGGTGGTGTTGTCATACGTCCACGTTGATGGAGACTTCAGCCCATGGAGGGAAATAGTTGCGTGAGTCCACAGAGGGCTCCACCCATGAAGGGTCCACTAAGAAGCAACCTTGTCTACTCCACCATGGCTTACGTCCGCGAAGGACTAGCATCACTCGGGTAGACCTTCATGAAGTAGGCATCTCCTTGCCCTGACAAACTTCTTGGTTCAACTCCACATGATGTCAGAGGCTCCCAAACGACACCTAACCAATCTAGGAGACACCACTCTCCAAAAGGTAATATATGGTGTGTAGATGATGAACTCCTTGCTCTTGTGCTTCAAATGATAGTCTCCCCAACACTCAACTCACCCTCACATATTTGGCTATGCTGGAAGAAGGATTTGATGGAAAGCAACTTGGGGAAGGCTAGAAATCAAGGTTCAAATGGTTGGAATGGGATCTCTTCATCTCAACACATGAGTAGGTGGTCCTCTCTCAGAAAATAAATGGTGGAAGTGTAGTCACGTTCTGATGGCTCTCTTACTAAGTAAGGGGGGTGGAGGGGTATATATAACCTCCACACGAAATCCAACCATTACATACATTTGACCCAACTGTGTGGCACCGATCAGAATTCTTGGTTGCACCGACCTGTGTAAAATATATGAATGTTGGAGGTCTTGGTGGGACTTAATGCTAACATCTCAGGGCGACCACTGTGCAATGGTAGGTTAAACCTCGCTTTGGTGGCACCGATTGCATGATCTCGATAAGATCGAAATAAAGCAATAAGGCAACAGAAGGTTGGCAAGCCATCTCGATGGCACTGATTGCAAAAGTCGGAAAGACCAAAATAATTGCAACAGATGACAGAGAGTTGGCAAGGCCATCTCGGTGGCACCGATTACAAAACTCGGTAAGACCGAAATAATTGCAACAGATGATAGAGAGTTGGCAAGGCCATCTCGGTGGGACCAAGATCCATATTGGTGGATCCAATTTGTTAGGGTTTAGCTGTGGTAGTGTCCAGATGAACTCGATGGGTCCGGATAGGTAAGTTTGATGGGAACGAGTTGGCTTGAAGGGTTTTGGACATATTGTTGGGGAACGTAGTAGAATTTTAAAATTTTATACGCATCACCAAGGTCAATCTATGGAGTCATCTAGCAACGAGGGAGAGGGGAGTACATCTACATACCCTTGTATATCGCGCGCGGAAGCGTTCAAGAGAACGGGGTTGACGGAGTCGTACTCATCGTGATCCAAATCACCAATGACCTAGCGCCGAACGGACGGCACCTCCGCGTTCAACACACATACGGTTGGGAAGACGTCTCCTCCAACTTGATCCAGTAAGGGGGAAGGAGAGGTTGATGAAGATCCAGCAGCACGACGGCGTGGTGGTGGAAGCAACGGTGATCTCGGCAGGGCTTCGCCAAGCTCAGGGAGAGGGAGGAGTGTCACGGGAGGGAGAGGGAGGTGCCAGGGGATAGGGTGCGGCTGCCCTCCCTACCCCCACTATTTATAGGACCCCTAGGGGGGCGCCGGCCCTAGGAGATTGAATCTCCAAGGGGGGCGGCGGCCAAGGGGGGTGGAGTGCCCCCCAAGCCAAGTGGGGCACCCCCACCCCTAGGGTTTCCAACCCTAGGCACAGGGGAGGCCCATGGGGGGCGCACCAGCCCATCTGGGGCTGGTTCCCCTCCCACTTCAGCCCATGGGGCCCTCCGGGATAGGTGGCCCCACCTGGTGGACCACCGGGACCCTTCCGGTGGTCCCGGTACAATACCGATTACCCCAAAAACCTTCCCGATGGCCGAAACTTGACTTCCTATATATAAATCTTCACCTCCGGACCAATCCGGAGCTCCTCGTGACCTCCGGGATCTCATCCAGGACTCCGAACAACTTTCGGGTTACTGTATACTTATATCTCAACAACCCTAGCGTCACTAAACCTTAAGTGTGTAGACCCTACGGGTTCGAGAGACACGCAGACATGACCGAGACGACTCTCCGGTCAATAACCAACAGCGGAATCTGGATACCCATGTTGGATCCCACATGCTCCTCGATGATCTCATCGGATGAACCACGATGTCGAGGATTCGATCAATCCTGTATACGATTCCCTTTGTCAATCGGTACGTTACTTGCCCGAGACTCGATCGTCGGTATCCCAATAACTCGTTCAATCTCGTTACCGGCAAGTCACTTTACTCGTACCGTAATGCATGATCCCGTGATCAACCACTTGGTCACATTGAGCTCATTATGATGATGCATTACCGAGTGGGCCCAGAGATACCTCTCCGTCATACGGAGTGACAAATCCCAGTCTCGATTCGTGCCAACCCAACAGACACTTTCAGAGATACCTGTAGTGTACCTTTATAGTCACCCAGTTACGTTGTGATGTTTGGCACACCCAAAGCACTCCTACGGTATCCGGGAGTTGCACAATCTCATGGTCTAAGGAAATGATACTTGACATTCGGAAAAGCTATAGCAAATGAACTACACGATCTTTGAGCTATGCTTAGGATTGGGTCTTGTCCATCACATCATTCTCCTAATGATGTGATCCCGTTATCAATGACATCCAATGTCCATAGTCAAGAAACCATGACTATCTTTCGATCAACGAGCTAGTCAACTAGAGGCTCACTAGGGACGTGTTGTGGTCTATGTATTCACACATGCATTATGATTTCCGGATAACACAATTATAGCATGAGCAAAGAAATATAATAATAACCATTTTATTATTGCCTCTAGGGCATATTTCCAACAGTCTCCCACTTGTACTAGAGTCAATAGTCTAGTTACATTGTGATGAATCGAACACCCATGCAGTTCTGGTGTTGATCATGTTTTGCTCTAGGGAGAGGTTTAGTCAACGGATCTGCCACATTCAGGTCTGTATGTACTTTACAAATATCTATGTCTCCATTTTGAACACTTTCACGAATGGAGTTGAAGTGACGCTTGATATGCCTGGTCTTCCTGTGAAACCTGGGCTCCTTGGCAAAGGCAATAGCTCTAGTGTTGTCACAGAAGAGAGTCATCGGGCCCGACGCATTGGGCATGACTCCTAGGTCGGTAATGAACTCCTTCACCCAGATTGCCTCTTGTGCTGCCTCCGAGGCTGCCATGTACTCCGCTTCACATGTAGATCCCGCCACAATGCTTTGCTTGCATCTGCACCAGCTTACTGCCCCACCATTCAAAATATACACGTATCCGGTTTGTGACTTGGAGTCATCCAGATCTGTGTTGAAGCTAGCATCGACGTAACCCTTTACGACGAGCTCTTCGTCACCTCCATAATTGAGAAACATATCCTTAGTCCTCTTCAGGTACTTCAGGATGTTCTTGACCATTGTCCAGTGTTCCATGCCAGGATTACTTTGGTACCTTCCTACCAAACTTACAGCAAGGTTTACATCAGGTCTGGTACACAGCATAGCATACATGATAGACCCTATGGCCGAGGCATAGGGGACGATACTCATCTTTTCTCTATCTTCTGCCGTGGTCGGGCATTGAGCCATGCTCAATCTCGTACCTTGCAATACAGGCAAGAACCCCTTCTTTGACTGATCCATTTTGAACTTCTTCAATATCTTGTCAAGGTACGTACTCTGTGAAAGACCAATGAGGCATCTCGATCTATCTCTATAGATCTTGATGCCTAATATATAAGCAGCTTCTCCAAGATCCTTCATTGAAAAACACTTGTTCAAGTAGGCCTTTATGCTTTCCAAGAATTCTATATCATTTGCCATCAACAGTATGTCATCCACATACAATATGAGAAATGCTACAGAGCTCCCACTCACTTTCTTGTAAATGCAGGCTTCTCCATAAGTCTGCGTAAACCCAAACGCTTTGATCATCTCATGAAAACGAATGTTCCAACTCCGAGATGCTTGCACCAGCCCATAAATCGAGCGTTGGAGCTTGCACACCTTGTCAGCATTCTTAGGATCAACAAAACCTTCCGGCTGCATCATATAGAATTCTTCCTTAAGGAAACCATTAAGGAATGCCGTTTTGACGTCCATTTGCCATATCTCATAATCATAGAATGCGGCAATTGCTAACATGATTCAGATGGACTTCAGCTTCCTACGGGTGAGAAAGTCTCATCGTAGTCAACCCCTTGAACTTGTCAATAACCCTTAGCGACAAGCCAAGCTTTATAGATGGTCACATTACCATCCGCGTCTGTCTTCTTCTTAAAGATCCATTTATTTTCTATGGCTCGCCGATCATCGGGCAAGTCAGTCAAAGTCCATACTTCGTTTTCATACATGGATCCTATCTCGGATTTCATGGCTTCCAGCCATTTGTCGGAATCTAGGCCCGCCATCGCTTCTTCATAGTTCGAAGGTTCACCGTTGTCTAACAACATGATTTCCAAGACAGGGTTGCCATACCACTCTGGTGCGGAACGTGTCCTCGTGGACCTACGAAGTTCAGTAGCAACTTGATCTGAAGTTTCATGATCATCATCATTAACTTCCTCTCTAGTCAGTGCAGGCACCTCATGAACATTTTCTTGAGCTGCGCCACTTACCGGTTCAAGAGGTAATACTTCATCAAGTTCTACTTTCCTCCCACTTATTTCTTTCGAGAGAAACTCTTTCTCTAGAAAGGATCCATTCTTGGCAACAAAGATCTTGCCTTTGGATCTGAGGTAGAAGGTGTACCCAATAGTTTCTTTAGGGTATCCTATGAAGACGCATTTTTCCGACTTGGTTTCGAGCTTTTCAGGTTGAAGTTTCTTGACATAAGCATCGCATCCCCAAACTTTTAGAAACGACAGCTTAGGTTTCTTCCCAAACCATAATTCATACGGTGTCGTCTCAACGGATTTTGACAGAGCCCTATTTAAAGTGAATGCCGCAGTCTCTAAAGCATAGCCCCAAAATGACAGCGGTAAATCGGTAAGAGACATCATAGATCGCACCATATCCAATAGAGTGTGATTACGACGTTCGGACACACCATTACGTTGAGGTGTTCCAGGCGGCGTGAGTTGTGAAACTATTCCACATTTCCTTAAGTGTGTGCCAAATTCGTGACTCAAGTATTCTCCCCCATGATCTGATCGCAAGAACTTGATTTTCCTGTCACGTTGATTCTCAACCTCACTCTAAAATTGCTTGAACTTTTCAAAGGTCTCAGACTTGTTTTTATTAAGTAGACGTACCCATATCTACTCAAGTCATCAGTGAGGGTGAGAACATAACGATAGCCACCGCGAGCCTCAACACTCATTGGACCGCACACATCAGTATGTATGATTTCCAATAAGTTGGTTGCTCGCTCCATTGTTCCTGAGAACGGAGTCTTGGTCATTTTACCCATGAGGCATGGTTTGCACGTGTCAAATGATTCGTAATCAAGAGACTCCAAAAGTCCATCTGCATGGAGCTTCTTCATGCGTTTGACACCTATGTGACCAAGACGGCAGTGCCACAAGTATGTGGGACTATCATTATCAACCTTACATCTTTTGGTATTCACACTATGAATATGTGTAACATTACGCTCGAGATTCATTAAGAATAAACCATTCACCAGCGGAGCATGACCATAAAACATATCTCTCATATAAATACAACAACCATTATTCTTGGATTTAAATGAGTAGCCATCTCGAATTAAACGACATCCTGATACAATGTTCATGCTCAAAGCTAGCACTAAATAACAATTATTGAGGTTCAAAACTAATCCCGTAGGTAAATGTAGAGGTAGCGTGCCGACGGCGATCACATCGACCTTGAAACCATTCCCGGTGCGCATCGTCACCTCGTCCTTCGCGAGTCTCCGCTTATTCCGCAGCTCCTGCTTTGAGTTACAAATGTGAGCAACCGCACTGGTATCAAATACCCAGGAGCTACTACGAGTATTGGTAAGGTACACATCAATTACATGTATATCACATATACCTTTAGCGTTGCCGGCCTTCTTGTCCGCTAAGTATTTGGGGCAGTTCCACTTCCAGTGACCACTTCCCTTGCAATAAAAACACTCAGTCTCAGGCTTGGGTCCATTCTTTGACTTCTTCCCGGCAGCTTGCTTACCGGGCGCGGCAACTCCCTTGCCGTCCTTCTTGAAGTTCTTTTTACCCTTGCCTTTCTTGAACTTAGTGGTTTTATTCACCATCAACACTTGATGTTCCTTTTTGATTTCCACCTCCGCTGATTTCAGCATTGAATATACCTCAGGAATGGTCTTTTCCATCCCCTGCATATTGAAGTTCATCACAAAGCTCTTGTAGCTCGGTGGAAGCGACTGAAGGATTCTGTCAACGACCGCGTCATCCGGGAGATTAACTCCCAGCTGAGTCAAGCGTTTATGCAACCCAGACATTTTGTGTATGTGCTCACTGATAGAACTATTTTCCTCCATCTTACAACTGAAGAACTTGTTGGACACTTCATATCTCTTGACCCGGGCATGAGCTTGGAAAACCATTTTCAGCTCTTCGAACATCTCATATGCTCCGTGTCTCTCAAAACGCTTTTGGAGCCCCGGTTCTAAGCTGTAAAGCATGCCGCACTGAACGAGGGAGTAATCATCAGCACGTGACTGCCAAGCGTTCATAACGTCTTGGTTCTCTGGGATGGGTGCGACACCTAGTGGTGCTTCTAGGACATAATCTTTCTTGGCAGCTATGGGGATGATCCTTAGGTTCCGTACCCAGTCCGTATAGTTGCTGCCATCATCTTTCAGCTTGGTTTTCTCTAGGAACGCGTTGAAGTTGAGGGCAACATTAGCGTGGGCCATTTGATCTACAAGACATAGTGTAAAGATTTTAGACTAAGTTCATGATAATTAAGTTCATCTAATCAAATTATTCAATGAACTCCCACTTAGATAGACATCCCTCTAGTCATCTAAGTGAAACATGATCTGAGTCTACTAGGCCGTGTCCGATCATCACGTGAGACAGACTAGTCAACATCGGTGAACATCTTCATGTTGATCGTATCTTCTATACGACTCATGCTCGACCTTTTGGTCTTCCGTGTTCCGAGGCCATGTCTGTACATGCTAGGCTCGTCAAGTTAACCTAAGTGTATTGCGTGTGTAAATCTGGCTTACACCCGTTGTATTCGAACGTTAGAATCTATCACACCCGATCATCACATGGTGCTTCGAAACAACGAACCTTCGCAACGGTGCACAGTTAGGGGGAACACTTTCTTGAAATTATTACGAGGGATCATCTTATTTAAGCTACCGTCGTTCTAAGCAAATAAGATGTAAAACATGATAAACATCACATGCAATCAAATAGTGACATGATATGGCCAATATCATTTGCTCCTTTTGATCTCCATCTTCGGGGCTTCATGATCATCGTTGTCACCGGCATGACACCATCATCTCCATCATCATGATCTCCATCATCATGTCTTCTTGAAGTTGTCTCGTCATCTATTACTTCTACTACTATGGCTAACGCTTTAGCAATAAAGTAAAGTAATTACATGACGTTTATGTTGACACGCAGGTCATAAATAAATAAAGACAACTCATATGCCTCCTGCCGGTTGTCATACTCATCGGCATGCAAGTCGTGATTCCTATTAAAAGAACATGATCAATCTCATACATCACATATATCATTCATCACATCCTTTTGGCCATATCACATCACACGGCACATGCTGCAAAAACAAGTTAGACGTCCTCTAATTGTTGTTGCAAGTTTCTACGTGGCTGCTATAGGTTTCTAGCAAGAACGTTTCTTACCTATGCCAAAACCACAACATGATATGCCAATTTCTATTTACCCTTCATAAGGACGCTTTTCATCGAATCTGATCCGACTAAAGTGGGAGAGACAGACACCCGCCAGCCACCTTATGCAACTAGTGCATGTCAATCGGTGGAACCAGTCCCACGTAAGCGTATGTGTAAGGTCGGTCCGGGCCGCTTCATCCCATGATGCCGCCGAATCAAGATAAGACTAGTAACGACAAGCAAATTGACAATATCCACGCCCACAACTGCTTTGTGTTCTACTCATGCATAGAAACTACGCATAGACCTAGCTCTGATACCACTGTTGGGGAACGTAGCAGAATTTTAAAATTTTCTACACATCACCAAGATCAATCTATGGAGTCATCTAGCAACGAGGGAGAGGGGAGTGCATCTACATACCCTTGTAGATCACGCGCGGAAGCGTTCAAGAGAACGGGGTTGATGGAGTCGTACTCGTCGTGATCCAAATCACCGATGACCTAGCGCCGAACGGACGACACCTAAATGTTCAACACACGTACGGTTGGGAAGACGTCTCCTCCAACTTGATCCAGCAAGGGGGAAGGAGAGGTTGATGAAGATCCAACAGCACGACGGCGTGGTGGTGGAAGCAACGGTGATCTCGGCAGGGCTTCGCCAAGCTCAGGGAGAGGGAGGAGTGTCATGGGTGGGAGAGGGAGGTACCAGGGGCTAGGGTGCGGCTGCCCTACCTCCCCCACTATTTATAGGACCCCTAGGGGGCGCCGGCCCTAGGAGATTGAATCTCCAAGGGGGGGCGGCGGCCAAGGGGGGTGGAGTGCCCCCAAGCCAAGTGGGGCGCCCCCACCCCTAGGGTTTCCAACCCTAGGCGCAGGGGAGGCCCATGGTGGGGCACACCGGTCCATCTGGGGCTGGTTCCCCTCCCAATTCATCCCATGGGGCCCTCCAGGATAGGTGGCCCCACCCGGTGGACCCCCGGGACCCTTCCGGTGGTCCCGGTACAATACCGATTACCCCGAAAACCTTCCCGATGGCCGAAACTTGACTTCCTATATATAAATCTTCACCTCCGGACCAATCCGGAGCTCCTCATGACGTCTGGGATCTCATCCGGGACTCCGAACAACTTTCGGGTTACCGTATACTAATATCTCAACAACCCTAGCGTCACCGAACCTTAAGTGTGTAGACCCTACGGGTTCGGGAGGCACGCAGACATGACCGAGACGACTCTCCGGTCAATAACCAACAGCGGGATCTGGATACCCATGTTGGCTCCCACATGCTCCTCGATGATCTCATCGGATTAACCATGATGTCGAGGATTCGATCAATCCCGTATACAATTCCCTTTGTCAATCGGTACGTTACTTGCCCAAGACTCGATCGTCGGTATCCCAATACCTCGTTCAATCTCGTTACCGGCAAGTCACTTTACTCGTACCGTAATGCATGATCCCGTGATCAACCACTTGGTCACATTGAGCTCATTATGATGATGCATTACCGAGTGGGCCCAGAGATACCTCTTCGTCATACGGAGTGACAAATCCCAGTCTCGATTCGTGCCAACCCAACAGACACTTTCGGAGATACCTGTAGTGTACCTTTATAGTCACCCAGTTACGTTGTGACATTTGGCACACCCAAAGCACTCCTACGGTATCCGGGAGTTGCACAATCTCATGGTCTAAGGAAATGATACTTGACATTCGGAAAAGCTATAGCAAATGAACTACACGATCTTTGAGCTATGCTTAGGATTGGGTCTTGTCCATCACATCATTCTCCTAATGATGTGATCCTGTTATCAATGACATCCAATGTCCATAGTCAGGAAACCATGACTATCTTTCGATCAACGAGCTAGTCAACTAGAGGCTCACTAGGGACGTGTTGTGGTCTATGTATTCACACTTGCATTACGATTTCCGGATAACACAATTATAGCATGAACAATAGACAATTATCATGAACAAAGAAATATAATAATAACCATTTTCTTATTGCCTCTAGGGCATATTTCCAACACATATTTGGATAGAGAAGATGACTGAGGGTTTTGGAGCAATATCACTAAGCACTTGAGTAACTAGATCAAAACCTCACCCCCTTTTAATAGTATTGGCTTTCCTATGGACTCAATGTGATATTGGATCACTTAACCAAAAATGTAGAGCCTTGAGCTTTTTCCAATCCATGTCCTTAGCATTTTGAAGGGTTCCACATCCTCTTGTCCTTGTCATGCCACTATTGAACTTTTCTGAAAAGTGCTAGATGAAACTATTAGTCCAATAATATGTATGTTGGCATTGATTATCAAAACCACCAAGGGAGCAAATGTTCTTTCACACAAGTTTGACTTTCAAAAATACACCTTATATTTTGAAACCGATGGAGTAAGTAGTATGCGCCTTGTGAGATATTATATCCATAGTTCTAATGTTACTATGTCTTATTCTTCATTTAAGCACCAGAAAGCTAAGCTACATCAAAACCTAGACATAAAGCCATAACATGATAATAAGTCATGTAGTTGGGGGTGAATAGGGTGGTCCATGAACCACCCTAAAATTTTCCTATATCTTTTATTTATAACAATAATAAAAATTAAATTCAAATGGAAAGTTCCACTCTTGGGTCACCTTGCAACTTTAACTAGATACATAATGAGTACCACCACCCAAAGTACTTAGAGTAAAAAATGTCTAACCATGATAATGTCATTTCAACGATCATCCTGGCGCCCCCTCTCTCACATACGCACACTCCAAACAAGAAAGATGTATCTCTACAACGTCTAAATGCAAAAAAACACGGCATAAAATACTATCATAGAGTAAGGAAATAACAAAACTAAACCTAGAATAACAACCGGTGTGAAGAAACCCTAAACGCGTTAACACGTCAACTTTAACTAGGTACAAAAAGAACATAAATAGTATAAAAATGTCTGGACCATAATGAAGTCATTTTCAACATCAACCCCTCTGTCTAAACAAGAACTCACATATATGTGATCATGATTAACACAACAACAAATAAATTCTTATTCCATGCATTTATTCATGCCAAGTTTGGTTCAGGTGCCTCTTTGCCATGCACCTCCTTGATGTCAGGTTTCCTAATATATGAGATTCACTAGAGAATTGGTGGTGCGATTACTACAAGAGACTTTCGAAGATCAAATGTCATGGGTTTGATTTCCTGGTCATGCTAACCTATTGGAGTTTGTGGAAACAACGTAATTCTCATGTCTTCGGCAACCAACAAGTCCAAGTGAATGGGAAGAACCTGGATGCGCTTATTGTAAAGGATTTAAAACATGTGGGCTTCGACAAGAGGAAGATGGATTGCGGCGATCTGTGAGTAGTTGGCTAGGTGTGTGTGGCAGGAGGGGAGTGATGTTCTTTGTCCTGTTTTGTGGGGTTGCTTGTACCTTGGCTCCCTTCCTCCTCATTATTCGTCTAAAAGGTACAATACACATTTTGGTTACTCTCAAAATTCATATCTACATCACCTAAATAGAAAAACATATATTCCAGACCAAACTTGCTACAATTTCACCGAAACCCGAGACTTGTGGTGGCGGCTAAGCCGTCAAGGGTTTTGAGGGGAACCTTCTTTTGGCGCCTTCCTCCTCTGACTCCCCTTCGTCGCCGACCTCTTGGTCATCGGTGGTAACGGGGATTCACCGGATCTCGCGTGCACGAATCATGTACCTTTAGGTTTTAGGACTTAGAGCATGAGGTATGGGAGCAGCACCACGCGATCCACCTAGGAGAAAAGGGTGAGGCTACAAGTTTGATTTTTCTCTCTCTCCTAACATTTCATCTCCCGCCTTAGCTTTCTTCAACTTTTTCGGTGAGTAATCTGCCTCTTCTGCAGGCTTTGCATGGCACATGCATGCTATACATTTTTAGTCACTATGGCATCTAAATCTAGCTGGCACCTGGGGCAGTAGGTTTCGGGCTACACATAGTAAATCTTCAAATTATTCCTCAACACTTTGTTCTGCTTGTTGGTGGGTGATGGATTTGGTTGCTAGTTTGTTCAAGTGGGATGGTGTGGTGGCAATGGCATCCCTATGGTGGGCTTGTGTCCTCAGGCTCAGTTGTTGTGATGGTGTTTACTCCAGCATCGGCGTGAAGCTGTAGGATCGAAAGTATGTCTAGAGGGGGGTGATTAGACTACTTGACCAAATAAAAATCTAGCCTTTTCCCAATTTTAAGTCTTGGCAAATTTTAACAACTTAGCACAAGCCAAGTAATCAACCTACACATGCAATTCTAAGAGTATATCAGCGGAATGTAAAACAATTGCATATGAAGGTAAAGGGAGGAGTTTGGAGGGAGCAAGCGCAATGTAGACGTGGGGATTTTTGGCATGGTTCCGATAGGTGGTGCTATCGTACATCCACATTGATGGAGACTTCAACCCACGAAGGGTAACGGTTGAGCGAGTCCACGGAGGGCTCCACCCACGAAGGGTCCACGAATAAGCAACCTTGTCTATCCCACCATGGCCATCACCCACGAAGGACTTGCCTCACTAGGGTAGATCTTCACAAAGTAGGCGATCTCCTTGCCCGTAAAAACTCCTTGGTTCAACTCCACAATCTTGACGGAGGCTCCCAAGTGACACCTAACTAATCTAGGAGACACCACTCTCCAAAAGGTAATAGATGGTGTGTTGATGATGAACTCCTTGCTCTTGTGCTTCAAATGATAGTCTCCCCAACACTCAGCTCTCTCTCATAGGATTGGATTTAGTGGAAAGAGAGTTTGAGTGGAAAGCAACTTGGGGAAGGCTAGAGATCAAGATTTATGTGGTTGGAATAGAATATCTTGACCTCAACACAAGTGTAGGTGGTTCTATCTCAGAAAATATATGTTGGAAGTGTAGGCATGTTCTGATGGCTCTCTCCATAATGAAGAGTGGGTGGAGGGGTATATATAGCCTCCACACAAAATCTAACTGTTACTCACAAATCACCAAACTCGGTGGGACCGAATTATGAAACTCGGTCAGACCGATTTAGTTCAAAATGTGAAGTTACGATTTTCGGTGGGACCGACATGTCAACTCGATGGGACCGATTCCATTAGGGTTAGGGCATAACGTAATCTAGGTGAGACCGATTACACAAACTCGGTGGGACCGATTTTGGTAATAGGCAAAGAGAGAGTTGGTCAGGCAAACTCGATGGGACCGATTCGCTCATCTCGGTTAGACCGAAACATTACGAAGGGGAAACAGAGAGTTTGCATTGCAATATTGGTGGGACCGATCGCTCATCTTGGTTGGACCGAAACATTATGAAGGGAAACAGAGAGATTGCAATCCCATCTCGGTAAAACCGAGATCCCTATCGGTGAGACTGAAATGACTAGGGTTTGTGGCAGTGGCTATGTCAAGTGAACTCGGTGGCCCCGGGTAGGAAATTTCGGCGGGGCCGAGTTTGACTTTTGGTTTGGACATATGTGGATGTGAGAAAGTAGTTGAGGGTTTTGGAGCATATCACTAAGCATTTTGAGCAAGTAACTCATTAAGCAACACCTCGTCCCCTTTTAATAGTATTGGCTTTTCCTATGGACTCAATATGATCTTGGATCACTAAAAGTAAAATGTAGAGTCTTGAGCTTTAGAGCTTGAGCCAATCTTTTGTCCTTAGCATTTTGAGGGGTCCACATTTCTAATCCATGCCATGCAAAACATTGAGCTTTCCTGAAATATTTATCTTGAAATAGCATTAGCTCAATGGGCTATATGTTGTTAGGAATTACCAAAACCACCCAGGGATAGTTGCACTTTCAATCTCCCCCTTTTTGGTAATTGATGACAACATAGCTTCGACAAATGATAATAAGATTGAAAAACATCGTTGCTTTGAGAAGTATGTGATAAGCAAGAGCTCCCCCTAAATTTGTGCATTATTTAAAATTTGCTTTTGAATGCAAATGCACAATCGATTAGGATCATGGGTTACTCTTCCATGTCACATACGTCTTGGTGGAGAGCTCAAAATGATAGAAATTAAAAGCATGCACTCATCACCAAGCAAGTGAATGATCATATATGGATATAAAAGATAGTATCATCTAAACAAGCATTAAGGTAGCAAATGATCAATCACATGATCACACAAGTATCTCACACAAGGACATAAAGTACCTCACACAATAAAAAGTTCAACCAAAGGCAAAGAAGCAAAACACTCTCTCGAAGCCTATGATCTATACATATTTCTCCCCCTTTGGCAACAAGTTACCAAAAAGTTCAAATATGCATAGTGCTATGCGTCTCTCGGGCTTGGTCTTCGGGAGGTGGTGTAGAGAGAACTCCAAGGACGAAGGCATCCATTGATGTAGTTGGAGCTGGTGGAGTGGTTGCTGGAGGTGGCATTGAGGTTGTGGCTGCTGGTGCTGATGTTGTAGCTCTAGAATCTGTCACTGGCATGGCAGCAGACCTCTGTCCTCTAGGCACTCGCTGAAATGCATCTGTGGTTGCCTTGCCTCTCTTCTCTTCTGCTTACACCTGAAGCTGCTCAACTGTTGTTTGAATCTTAGTTACCTTCAGATCAAGATCATAAAATTTAGTTTCCATGATCCTCTCCAAGCTCTCCTGGTTTTGAGTCAGGGTGGCCAAGCCCTTCTCAATCCTCAATTAGACTGGATCAGATATGCAAGTTGATCTTGCTTGCTCTTCAGGAAAACCTGAGATGCCTCTTCAACACTTGGCATCTTGGCAGCTTTCTCAGCCTTTGCTTTGGCTCTTTTCTCCTGTGCTTGAACTGATGATGGTTCCTCCTCATTCATCACAATAGTATTATCTTCAAAATCAGGATACATGGGTAGATGATCCTTATCCAACAGATATGTTCTTGTGCCCATCTTGGAGTTGATGAGCTCCTGAATGTGTGGAGCATACCCACAACTTCTCTTCTGGTCAGCAGCAGTCCTCTTGATTGTCTCTACAATCAGACTCATGACCTTGAACTTCTGAGGGACATCAAAAGGCTGTAGCAGGTTGATAGAGTGCCCTCTGATCATCTTGTGATCTCCTGACTTGGGTAGCAGAGTGTGTCTTAGGATCTAGTTGATAGTAGGCAGACCAGACAACAAGAAATGTACGGATCCAAAGCTTGTGAGTCTCCAAAGCTTTATCTTGGATCTCCTTGTACATGTTAGCCATAGTGTTGTGGTCCTTCTTCTTGGCATACACATCCAAGTCATCTTCATGTTCTGTTGGGGCAGTTATCAATTTTGCCCATTCTTCAACTGTGGATCGGTACCTAGTACCTTCTGACATCCAAACGATCTTCCCATCTAGGTAAAAGTGAGCAGTGGAGTAAAACTGCATGATCAGCTCATCATTCCATTTTGTGAGCTTCTGTCCAACAAACTCATCTACTCCACATGCTTTGAAGTTGTCATAAACTCCTGGGAAGTGATCTTCATTCTCCTAGATGAATTCCCAATCAACCCATCTCATGTCACACACGATGGGCTTCTTGTCAAGCAGAATAGTTTCATAAAAGTCTTGTTGTTCCTTTGTGTGAAACATGTAGTCAACTACAGTCCTTCTCCTCACAACATAGGGATCAGACTGTCTCCACAATCTCAGTCCTGAATCTTTCCTGATGTGCATGTTCTCAGTGACTGGATGAGCATCATTGTGATCTGAAATCTTGGGCTTCAATTTTCTCAAAATAAGAGACTCATCATCTTCTTCAGCTTCAGGCACTGGAGCCTTGTTCTTTCCTTCAGCAGGTATACTTCTGGTGTTCCTCTTGGGCTTAGGAGGCTTCTGAGCTTGAGCTTTGGGGGTAGCTTTGGGCTTTGATGTTGCAGCCCCTGACTTTATAGCATCTCCCATAAGCTTCTAAGCTTTGGGTGCTGGAGCATCCTCTTCTTCATCATCATCTTCAGAGGGATCTTTCATCATGGAGGGCTTGCCAATGACTCTGGCAATGGTATTCTTGACTCTTTCCTTCTTTTTCTTGCCTTCTCTACCTTCTTTGGGTTCAAGAGTGAACTCCATTGTTTCTTAAGTAGAGGCTCTGGCCTTAGACATAGGAATTCTCTTTGCTGGAGCCTTCCTATTCATCCCTGGCTTAACTGTAGCAGTTGTGCCATACTCCTTTTTTCAGCACCTTCTTCTTGGAGCTTACTTCCTCCTCAGTGGCAACATAATCCTCATCCTCGGATTCTGAGGTTCTCTTCTTCCTAGATCTGGTGGCTGCCTTTGGCAAGTTGCTGGGAGTGCTCCTGCTGCCATCATCAGAAGTGCTCGAGGGATCTGAACCCTCACTCAGTTGCACATGTTCCTCAGACTTGTTCTGACTGTCACTCTGACCAGACATCTCTGCAAACTCACTGACAGTAGACCCTATGAATAGATGTAGATGAGATAGAGTGGATGAGCATCACAAAGTGCAGAGTTTTTGCAAAATAGATGACTTAAAAACTTAGTTTTAGTTCTCCACAGAAAGCATTTCGGAGCTACTGATTTGTAAACTCAGTGATACCGAAGCAGCTTTTGGAACCTAAACTAGTGAACTCAGTCAGACCGAGTCACAGTTCGGTGGCACCGAGACTGCTAGGGTTTCACAGAGAATTGAACTCGATCACACTGATTTGCAGTTTTCGATCACACCGAAAATTGGAAGTGCTATGGCCTAAGCCAAATCGGCGAGACCGATTTCTATAACTCGGTCGGTCCGAGATGAGTTCGGCGGAGACCTAACCCTAAATTTTCAAATCAAACTTAACCTAAAGGATGTTTTCAGTGGATAGAGTGTTTGCATACGTGGTAAGAATCATAGCAAAAACAATGTGCTATGAATCAGAGGTAAACAAATAGCACAAAGGTCGAACCCATACCCTAGTTCGGCGGGGGTTCTCTACGGCGACAATGGCGGAGCAGATTTCCGTTGACGACGACGGAGACTAGCGGTGGGAGGTCGCTGGCGGCGAGGAGATGATCTGGAGATCCAAGGAGGCAGAGCAGGACACGCGCGGGGTGAAGAGTTTTGGAGAAATTTCCAAAATTCAACCCGTGAGTATATATATCCCGACCCTGTCGGTGTGACCGAGTGGAACAACTCGGTGGCACCGAGATGCGGACTCGCAAGCGGTTACTGCAACTCGGTGTGACTGAAAAGTTCAAATCGGTTGCACCGAGATTGAAAACCTAGATCAACTTAGTGATCTTAGTGTGACTGAAATGGATGACTCGGTCATACCAAAATGCACAAAGAGGTTTTGGAAATTTAAGTCTATGACGAATCGGGGACTCCGAGTGCTCCTCACACAAAGTGGTTCAAATCTGACTTGATCAAACTTTGTGATGTAGCCTGAATAGATTTTGAGACGAGAAAATCATAGATAGCTAGAGGAAGTCCTTAGGCATTCTTGTCCATCCATTTGGCAAAATAGAAAAATCCAAACAATCAAGGCAACAAATGGATGTCCTTGAATGAGTAAAACATGCAACCAACATGCTCAAACAATAAGATGGCAAATGAAATATGTGGCAAAGCATGCACAATCACTCTAGCATCTGTCAAGCAATTTGGCGATGACTAGGTCATCTATATATGAGTATATTGACTGAGGAGTCAAATGAGAACATTTGATTGTAGGTCATACTCATCGTTTAAGCACAAGTGGGGTTACCACTTTTACATAATGCATTGTTGTGTTCACATCATTAGAGTTGCTTTAGCTCAATTGATTAGAGTAAAGCTCCCCCTAGATGTGATATCCCCCCTAGGAGGGATGAACTAACCTTGGGTTTTGTCGATGATGACTTCATGTAGGTGTTGAATATGTAGGTGCTCAAAGTTGATGTAGATCATTCAGAGCAATCCTTTGGAGTGAGATGCACTTTCAATACCTACACGGGTTAGTCCCAAAAGGAACAAACAAGGATACCCATAGACATAGAGTGATATTCACATGATATGATGTCCATGAATGCATTAGGTTACCTTGTACCTTGTCTTACCAATAAGAGGGTTTGTGACTCCTTGAACTAGTGCAAGATATGGAAGTTGTTTGCACTTGTCCTTGCCAAAGTGATATGAGTGAAGTATGTTGGCGGAGTCACCCTCAAGAACTCTCTAGTTCTTCTTCTTAGGGATCCACACCATCTTGATGGGAATCCTTGGAGTTGTAGTCGTACTTGATGAAGTAGAACTTGATGTAGTCTTGGGAACCCACTTGACCAATGCCTTAGGAGCTTCTTCAAATGCATCAATCTCCTCTTGAAGCTTGTCTTTGCCCTTTAGCTTGTGGTCTTGTGAAGGAAGATCATCTTGAGCTTGTGTTCCTTGGAAAGAAGTAGGATCATACTTCTCTTGTTGAGGAACAAACTTCGTCTTGGGGTATTGATCTTCTTCCCACTCAACTCCATTGGCATTGAACTTTCATTCAAAACCAACACCTTGATTCCTCCGGTGTCTTCCTTGCTTGCGTACAATTCCTCAAACTGCTTACTTCCGGCAAGACTCTTGTAAAAACTTTCTCTATAATTCCCTTCAATAAGCTATTTTCTTGCTCAAGTGTAACTTGGCTAAGAGAATCATTAGTGGAATCAAGAGAACTACTAGAAGCAACAACATTGGGTTTAGCATGATTATTGTTACTACTAGAAGAAGAATCTTTCTTACTCTTGTTGCTAGATTTAACTTGAGGCATGTAAGTAGACAAGAGTAAACGTTTGGCAATGTAAGAAGAACTTTTCTTGCGAAGATCATTATTAATCGCTTTTAAGAACTCATGCTCTTAATCAAGATTGAGCTTTTCGAAGCATAACTTCTCATGAGTCTTTAAAAGTTTTCGATGATCTTCCAAGGTAGTTTCATGAGCTAACTTAAGAGTGTTTAGTTCTTTAGTTAGACGCTCAATCTCCATCTTATCATTGTCATTCGTTTTATCTTGATTAGCATGATTAATAGCAAGTTCATCATAGTTTTCATAACTAGAGTTGTCAACAAGTAAATTATCATCACCTAGCAAATCATCTTCATCACTATTGAAATCAACATACTCGGGGTGTGATACCTTTGGGCCTTTAGCCATGAAGCATCTTCCAATTCCTTCATTTGGTGACTCAAATATGTCGTAGGAGTTGGTTGACACAAGTGCTAGACCGGCAACACCTTCATCTTGAGTATATTCGGAGTCGGAGTGATTGTCGGAGTCGGAGTCGGATACCCATTCACCAACATGAGCTTGATGTCTTTGTTTTGTGTAGCTCCTTGATGACTTGTCCTTCCTTTCCGAATCCTTGCTTCTCCGTGAGGGTCTTCATGTTGGGTTTCGTAGTAACTTCAAAAAATTTCCTACGCACACGCAAGATCATGTGATGCATAGCAACGAGAGGGGAGAGTGTTGTCTATGTACCCACGCAGACCGACTGCGGAAGCGTTGACACAACGTAGAGGAAGTAGTCGTACGTCTTCACGATCCAACCGATCAAGCACCGAAACTACGGCACCTCCGAGTTCGAGCACACGTTCAGCTCGATGACGATCCCCGGACTCCGATCCAGCAAAGTGTCGGGGAAGAGTTCCGTCAGCACGATGGCGTGGTGATGATCCTGATGTACTACAGCAGCAGGGCTTCGCCTAAACTCCGCTACAGTATTATCGAGGACTATGGTGGCTGGGGGCACCGCACACGGCTAAGGAATAGATCATGTGGATCAACTTGTGTGTTCTAGGGTGCCTCTGCCTCAGTATATAAAGGACTAGAGGGGGGAGGCTGGCCGGCCAAGGTGTGGCGCGCCAGGAGAGTCCTACTCCCTCTGGGAGTAGGATTCCCCGCCCCCCAATCCTAGTTGGAATAGGATTCGCGGAGGGGGAAAGGAGAGAGAGGGGGCCGGCCACCTCTCCTAGTCCTAATAGGACTAGGGGAAGGGGGAGGCACGCAGCTCGTGTAGGGCTGCCTCTTCTCTTTTCCACTAAGGCCCATCATGGCCCATTTAGCTTCCGGGGGTTTCCGGTAACCTTCCCGGTACTCCGGTAAAATCCCGATTTCACCCGGAACACTTCCGATATCCAAACATAGGCTTCCAATATATCAATCTTTACATCTCGACCATTTCGAGACTCCTCGTCATGTCCGTGATCACATCCGGGACTCCGAACAACCTTTGGTACATCAAAATGCATAAACTCATAATATAACTGTCATCATAACCTTAAGCGTGCGGACCCTACGGGTTCGAGAACAATGTAGACATGACCGAGACATGTGTTCGGTCAATAACCAATAGCGGGACCTGGATGCCCATATTGGCTCCTACATATTCTACGAAGATCTTTATTGGTCAGACCGCATAACAACATACGTTGTTCCCTTTGTCATCGGTATGTTACTTGTCCGAGATTCGATCGTCGGTATCCAATACCTAGTTCAATCTCGTTACCGGCAAGTCTCTTTACTCGTTTTGTAATACATCATCCCGCAACTAACTCATTAGTTGCAATGCTTGCAAGGCTTATGTGATGTGCATTATCGAGAGGGCCCAGAGATACCTCTCCGACAATCGGAGTGACAAATCCTAATCTCGAAATACGCCAACCCAACATCTACCTTTGGAGACACCTGTAATGCTCCTTTATAATCACCCAGTTACATTGTGACGTTTGGTAGCACCCAAAGTGTTCCTCCGGCAAACGGGAGTTGCATAATCTCATAGTCATAGGAACATGTATAAGTCATGAAGAAAGCAATAGCAACATACTAAACGATCGGGTGCTAAGCTAATGGAATGGGTCATGTCAATCAGATCATTCAATTAATGATGTGACCTCGTTAATCAAATAACAACACTTTGTTCATGGTTAGGAAACATAACCATCTTTGATTAACGAGCTAGTCAAGTAGAGGCATACTAGTGACACTCTGGTTGTCTATGTATTCACACATGTATTATGTTTCCGGTTAATACAATTCTAGCATGAATAATAAACATTCATCATGAAATAAGGAAATAAATAATAACTTTATTATTGCCTCTAGGGCATATTTCCTTCAGTCTCCCACTTGCACTAGAGTCAATAATCTAGATCACATCACCATGTGATTAACATTGATAGTTCACATCATCATGTGATTAACACCCATAGTTCACATCGTCATGTGACCAACACCCAAAGGGTTTACTAGATTCGGTAATCTAGTTCATATCGCTATGTGATTAACACCCAAAGAGTACTAAGGTGTGATCATGTTTTGCTTGTGAGAGAATCTTAGTCAACGGGCCTGCCAAATTCAGATCCGTATGTATTTTGCAAAATTCTATGTCTACAATGCTCTGCACGGAGCTACTCTAGCTAATTGCTCCCACTTTCAATATGTATCCAGATTGAGACTTAGAATCATCTGGATCAGTGTCAAAAACTTGCATCGACGTAACCGTTTACGACGAACCCTTTTGTCACGTCCATAATCGAGAAACATATCCTTATTTTACTAAGGATAATTCTGACCGCTGTCCAGTGATCTACTCCTAGATCACTATTGTACTCCCTTGACAAATCAGTGCAGGGTATACAATAGATCCGGTATATAGCATGACATACTTTATAGAACCTATGGCCAAGGCATAGGGAATGACTTTTGTTCTCTTTCTATCTTGTGCCGTGGTCGGGCATTGAGTCTTACTCAACTTCACACCTTGTAATATAGGCAAGAACTCTTTCTTTCACCGCTCCATTTTGAACTACTTCAAAATCTTGTCAAGGTATGTACTCATTGAAAAAACTTATCAAGCGTCTTGATCTATCTCTATAGATCTTGAAGCTCAATATGTAAGCAGCTTCACCGAAGTCTTTCTTTGAAAAATTCCTTTCAAACACTCCTTTATGCTTTACAGAATAATTCTACATTATTTCTGATCAACAATATGTCAATCACATATACTTATCAGAAATGTTGTAGTGCTCCCACTCACTTTTCCTGTAAATACAGGCTTCACCGCAAGTCTATATAAAACTATATGCTTTGATCAACTCATCAAAGTGTATATTCCAACTCCGAGATGCTTGCACCAGTCCATAAATGGATCGCTGGTGAAAGTGCATTATATTGACTAGAGGGGGGTGAATAGGCGATTTTTATGAAAGTCTTCAAAACGTGAGAGTTATGAAGACAAACAGCGAAGATTATGCCTTTTACTATGCAGCGGAAGTTAGATTACACTAGGCCAGCCATGGTCATGTATTCAATAGAGTGAAAGCACAATGACAAACAACTGCAGTGTAATAAGGATCAGGTAGGAAGAAGTCATGAAGCCAAACAGTTCATACATACACGTTGTGAAGACACGAGATAAAGCAAGCATGCAATGGCTTCACAATATGTAACAGTAAGAAAAGGAAGTGAAGATGAAACCAGTGACTCGTTGAAGACAATGATATGTTGGACCAGTTCCAGTTGCTATGATAACTGTACATCTGGTTGGAGCGGCTAGGTATTTAAACCTTAGGACACACAGCCCCGGACACCCAGTCCTGAACACAAAGTCCAGGACACCAAGTCCTCACCGTATTCTCCTTGAGCTAAGGTCACTTAGTCCTCGCCCGATCACTCTGGTAAGTCTTCAAGGTAGACTCCCAAACCTTCACAAACTTCGTTCACTGGCAATCCACAATGTCTCTTGGATGCTCTGAACGCGACGCCTAACCGTCTGGAGGATTCACAGTCCTCAAGTGTAATAAGTCTTTAGATCACACAGACAAGAAGACTCAAGTCATGCCCAATTTGCTCTGGCTCTGGGTGGTTAGGGGTTTTCTCCTCACTAGGAATTTTCTCTCAAAGGCTTCGAGGTGGGTTGCTCTCAAACGACAAAAGCCGTGCACTGAAATCTGAGCAGCCAACCGTTTATGGTTGTGGGGGTGGGCTATTTATAGCCACTTGGCAACCCGACCTGATTTGTCCGAAATGACCCTGGGTCACTAAGGAACTGACACATGTCTCAACAGTCAGATTTCAAACTCTCATGGCAACTTTGCTTGGGCTACAAGCAAAGCTGACTTGTCCGGCTCTGGACAAGATTCGCTCTCATTATCTTCGCTCGAAGACATAAGTTTTTTTTTTATTTAGGCATCACTTCAGTCATTCTGACTGGTTCTCCTGGACCCCACTTAACAGTATGGTGGTTCCTATGACTCAACACAAAAGAAAAAGGACTATGAAAGATCTAAGTCTTCGAGCTCCATAGGCTTCATAACGTGTCTTCTTTTGTCATAGTCTTCAATGTGAATATCTTCATATACCACCTTTGTCTTCAATGTCTTCATACATTTTTAGGGGTCATCTCTGGTAGTAAAACCGAATCAATGAGGGACTTCTACCTATGTTTTCCTGCAATTCTCACAAACACATTAGTCCCTCAACTAGGTTTGTCGTCAATACTCCAAAACCAACTAGGCGTGGCACTAGATGCACTTACAATCTCCCCCTTTTTGGTGATTGATGACAAACTAGTTGAAGTTTTCAACGGGGAATATAATGTGTGAAGTTTGTAAAGGATAGGGAATTGTCTTCATAAGTTGCAAAGGCTCCCCCTGAAGATGTGCATATAAGTTAATTTGCTTTTGGAATGCAAATGCACATGGCAGGTTGTACTTGTGGAGATCCTCTTCAGCTTATGATGACAATCCACTATGCATGTGAAAGTATATGAAGATAATGACATGCATAATGGAAAATGGACGTCTGCAAAATGAGATAAGTGCGGAATTTATCGTCGCACATGCGGAATTTATCTTCGCAAATAGAGTGGCAAACAAGTAGCAGACGACCATCGAGTTTTAGTGTTTACAACTCAAAGAACCAAATGGAGCAAAAACAAGAGTTGTAAACACGAAGCAAAATATGACAAAACATAAGGCGCCCGCCCATATTGACCCGCTTGAAGACTATAAACATCATACGCTTCTCCCCCTTTTGTCAGTAATGACCAAAAAGGTTTGAAGACATAGAGTTTGCTATGCGTTCCCAGGCGCAGCAGGGTCGGTGGAGTTGTTTGGCGGTGCAGAGCTGGGATGTGCTGAAGTAGGTGGTGGTGATGTAGCATCGTCATCTTCATCAATGATCCTTGCAGTAACTGTGGCAGCAGATGAAGAGAACTCAGAGTCTTCTAGTGATGGTGTGTTGCGCATCACAGCCCTTCTAGGAGGTGTGGTGTCAAACTTGAAACGCTCTGTGAAGCCATCCTCTTCAAGTTCAGCTTCAGTACATATCATTGAGAGCCCTTTCCATGTACGACGGCAGGTTTCGTGTGTAACGAAGGCATTCTTGGTGGCAAGGTTTCGAAGACGATTGACATCCACCAAGAGGCTCTTCATCTGACGTTTTAGCCAGTCGTGATGCCTATCTTGCTTTTGGTGAAGGGCCACAAGAAGCTCTCGGTTAGTGAGGACACAAGCACGCTTCTTGGGTCTTGGAGCATTTGTGCTGTCTGCGGCTTCAGTAGATGCTGGTGCACGTGTAGTGCCAGCCAACGGATATACTCTGGATATGGCTTCAACACCTTCAACATTCTGCGTGAAGCTCTGGTGTTCTGCATTCTGAAGACTTATCGGTTGCTTGGCAGGCTCAGGGTATATTGCTTCAGCAGAGGTATCCACATCTGGCAAGAAGATCCGATGGTTTCGGGCAGAGGGCTGATACGAGATCGCAGAATGCAGTTTGATTAGCCTCATCACCCAAGGAGCATAGAACTTCAAACCAAATAATTCTGATCCTGACGCTGCAAGTTGGCATATGAAGAGATCCTGTGCGTTGAAGCATTTGCCATGCAGGATATAGAAAATGAGAGTCTTCATTGCACCCTCAATCTTAGCACGTGGTGAGTGTCCCTTAATGGGCCAGAGAGTCCGCCGGATGATGTGATATATGGTCCTGGGCAGGTACTCTAGGTCTTCAATGAAGAACTCAGTTGGATAGGGTGCATCCTGAGGCAATGGCTTCATCATTGAGAGCATCTGACTCATATTGGGTTCAGGCCTCTGAAATATGCTCTCAATAGCTTCAGAATGTAGTTGACAGCCTTCCTCGAAGAATTCGCCTGGAGTGGGCAGGCCGGTGAGCTCAATGATATCAAATGCATTGGCTTCATGATGGACATTGCCGGTCATCCACTCCAGGATCCAAGTCTTCGGATCTCTGTTGTATCCTTTGATATGCAGAGTGGCATAGAACTGAAGCAAAAGCTCTTCATTCCAGTGCTCTTCATCAGTCACAAACGACAGCAGACCCACTTGCTTGAAGCAATCCAAGGCTTCCTCAAGACATGGCAGACCAGTAATGGCTTCAACCTCAAGGCGCTTGTGCGGGAAAATGCGACCTTGGTTGTATAGTATGCTTGAGTAGTAGCTACGCTGAGGATAGCTCCAGAACCTGTCTGATACAATCCTTTCCCTTGAATAGGGGTTCTTGGAGCTATTGAAAAAGGTATTGTCTGCCTTGAAGCTGTTGATGTCAAAGGAACCAGGTGCTGATGCAGGACCTGGGAACCTTGGAAGCCTTGGGACTGGCTTCTGGACATGAGGCCTGTGCTCAATATGATAATCAAACTGTGGACCTGCAGCAGACTCAAGGATTGAAGTGTCTGGCTCAGTAGCTTCACTGTCCGCTGAAGCATTTGGTGGGGCGGGCTCCACATTGGCTTCAGTGTTTGTGGTGGCAGTCGCAACATTTTCTACCTCCGCTTGTGTAGTTGGAGGGACAACCTCATGCACGTTCTCCTGGAGAACTGCATCTTGATGGAGCGGGGGAGTGGGTTCTGATGGAGCTTCTTCATTGTCTTCGGCTGATGCAGCCGGAATTTCTGCAGTATGGACTTGAGGCCGTGGACCTTTGCGAAGCCTACGGAACGCAGACGACGCTTGTGGGTTCGGAGTGGGCTGGACCTCAAAGTCTTCTTCCTCCTGAGGGCGATCCGCCCATGACTCATCTTGTGCCATTGGCGTCAGAGGACGACCAATACTGATGAGTTCGCTTGTCTCAAGCTGAGGAAGGGCTGCATCATCTTGCACATTGTCCTGATGACCAATGTCTTCAGCAGCTATTGGGTCGGCTGTTGGTATGTCTTCAGCTTCAGGAGCCTCTGTGAGAGCAGGCTCATGAACTGTCAGTCTTCTTTCCACACTGGGGTGAAGGACAGAGAGAGGTTCAACTATCAAGGGCTCTGTGGGAGCTGCCTGAGATTTCTTGATCTTGCGTTTCTTTTTGCTGGGGGCAGTAGGAGAGGCTTCAGAGCTTTTCCTTTTCCTTGCTTCAGCCTCTGCATTCCGTGTCTTCTTAAGCTCAGAAGCGGTTGACCGGCTCTTTGGCTTCGAGCCAGTCGTGGCGGTTGGGAAGACAATCGGAATGGCTTCTTGTCTTGGTTCCTCTGGTTCATTCACAGCAGGCTGCTTCTTCTTCTTCGCGGCCATCTTGGGGTCGATGCCAGGATGCCCAAGTGCCTTGTGCTTCTCGGCCTCATTGTAGGCCTGCACACATCGTTCTGCCAGAGACTTCATCCGCTCACGCGAGCCCTGAGCTTCAGCATGCTTCTTCAGGAAATTTTCCTTGAGCTCATGCAACATGGTTTTGAAGCTCTTTACTTCCTGCACGCTGAGCCTGGCCATGTGCTTCTTGAACTGAGCCTTTTCATGATCAATTTTCTGCTTCATCTCAACTATGCGCTGAGCAATGGCAAGTTCTGAAGCAATTGCGCCTTGGAAGGCGACGCTGAGACCGACAGGCAGCTGCAGATCTTCGAAGCTGATGTCTGGTGAGGCAAACCATTCATCGATGAAGTTGTGGATGATGGCGACATCAAAGAGAGGTAAATTGTTGAAGATTTCAGCTTCTTCTTTGCTTTTGATAAGCTGCTCTAGAGCGTCATCTCCCAGATCTTCATCGCTTGATAGATCAATGGCTTCGCTGCGCAGAATGGCAGCAGCAGTGAGCTCTTTGCCTGTTTGTTGCTGGGGCTCCTTCTCCTTCTGGGGCTTGGAGACGCGGTATACGTCTTCAGACTGCACACTGACTTCAGGAGATGCAGTTTTCAATGGCTTCGCCCTTGAGATTTTTGAGGCAGGGGCCGGCTTTGAAGCTTTTGGTTTCTTCGTCTGCTTTGGCTTCGGCACAGCAGGAGCTTCATCAGACTCAGAGTCAGCTGGAGGGTCATTTACGGCAGTCCCTTGGACTAAGATGTGAGTGATCAGGCCCTCAAGATTGGCAAACGGACCGATTGTATTGGGTTCGGCGTCGCGTGTGCCATCTGCCCTTGGTGCGGAAGGACCAGGGTTGAAGTCTAACCCAAATTTCTTGTTCAGCTTCGCTGATTGTTGAGCAAACTGGAGGTTGCGCTTGAAGAGATTGTTGTCACGACACCAGAGGAGTGACGACAGATGCGCATCATCGGGCTGTGGTCCTCGGACCATGCATGGGTAGAAGCCTTGAGCAATGGCTTCATCTCTGGTCTTGGGTACGAGATTCTTGTATAAGATGTCCCCCCATGGCTTCTTGATGGCACTTTTCTCCGCATACTCCTCAGTGACGAAGCGGTATTTGAACCACTGTTCAGCCCGATAGCGTCGAATCCATTGGATTCGGGTCTTGCGCTGCCCATAGCTCTCTTCTGGATCTGTTTTGTACATTTCTGCCAAGTCTTCAGGCAGATCCTTGGAAGTTCCCTCACGTCTCTGTCTGCCCCCCTTCCTTGCTACTGCTTCTGAAGCCATAAACTTTAACTTGAAAGGCTTCAAAACTTTCAAAGGCTTCAAAGGCTTTCTTTTTCTAGACCAACAGGAACTGGCTTCAGGAGAGTTTATGTGATGCTGTAGGAATTCTGCAAATGAATGCAGACTATGAGAACCGAAGGATTCTCCCACGGACATGTACCTGTGACAGCATTAAGGTGCGAGGGAAGGGGAAGAGTTCATATGCATTCTCAGAAGGTTTTTGAAGATTAATCAGTTTATAATACATTGACCTCATCGTGCGAAGACATTCACTCATAGATAAGAAGTTGGTTCCAGATTTGTACGAACCCATAGATCAATACAAGTGAGGAATCTAACTACTTTATGAAGCACAAGTGAATATACTAAGCATGTTATGAGATGCAGCGAGAGATCTAACTAGTGTGAAGAGAAACTTCTTATGGTAGAAAGTGACAGAACCATGAGATCAAAAGAGGCTGTAAAAAGAAGGTTTATTTACCACACTAGAACTGCTAGACGGAAGGGAGTGGATGCCGAGCAGTTCAGTCCTCCGTGCCCTAACTTGGCGACAGAAAACACCTACGACGACGACGGAGAGGACGATGTCCGCGGCTGGCGTGAGGACGGCGTTGGAGAGGTTGCGGCAGCGAAGCGCTTCGTCTCCGGCGTCGTCGAGTGCTAGCCGTGGCGCTAGGGTTCATGCGAGGGTGGAAGAAGGAGATAATGACCGTGGTAAGTGTGAATTTATAGGCGCAGGGGCGGCACTGCGCTATTACTCAGGTGCCCCTGGCGATACGCATTTGAGTAGTACCTGGCCATCATGCGGTATTTTGGCGGCAGTTCCACATCCCACGCATGCCTGGATTGTCGGGCGGTCGTTCCTACTTCTCTAGATTTTATGTGGAGGAATGAGCATTGAAGACGGACTTTATGGTTGTCTCTATATCTTCTGCTGACTAGGACGCAGTGAAGACATTCGACAGTTTCAATAGAATGCATATGACTTGGAGAGATAGAATTTGAGATAGAGAGCATAGAGAGATTAGGGTCCGATCACATTCACTTAGTTCAAAAGATTCAACCAAGAAGACATAGCTATAAGTGAATGCTGTAGAGGACAGAACACTAGTATATATATATATATATATCTATACAAGCAACGTAGTGAAGATAATCATGAAGACATGTTCGAAGCCAAACCAAATGTGAAGACAATCAAATGTGAAGATATTGCAAGGTAACGCCATGAGTGAAACACTTCAAAATAGAACGTTTGGTGGTGGCGTTACCCACCGTATAGGAAATATTAGACCCAGACATGGCGCACAATTATCGTGGCGCTCCGAAGTCAAATTCCACATTAATATGTTCACACTTAGAATGTATGTCTTCATTGAATGAAGATATACTTTACTTTGTGTTGCACATCTAAGTCATCAATATGCATAAGTGTTAGGATGTGTGCCTGATCACAGGACATTTGAGGATTCCAAGATATTTAGCTCACACCATAACTTGCAAAATCTCTTCTCATCCAAGGGCTTGGTGAAGATATCCGCCAATTGCTCTTCAGTGTTTACGTGTATGATATCAATGTCTTCCTTCACAACATGATCTCTGAGAAAGTGATGACGAATTTCAATGTGCTTTGTCTTTGAGTGCTGAACTGGGTTGTTGGCAATCTTGATGGAGCTTTCGTTGTCGCAGTAAAGTGGCACTTGCTTCAGATGAATGCCATAGTCCTTGAGTGTTTGCTTCATCCACAGAAGCTGAGCGCAGCAAGATCCAGCAGCAATGTATTCAGATTCAGCAGTGGAGAGAGATACGCAGCTCTGCTTCTTTCAAGACCAACATACAAGTGATCGTCCCAGAAAGTGACATGTGCCTGATGTAGACTTGCGATCAACCTTGTCACCAGCATAATCAGCATCCGAAAATCCAACCAAATCAAATTCTGAGCCCTTTGGATACCATAATCCTAGAGTTGGGGTGTGAGCCAAATATCGAAGAATTCGCTTCACAGCTAAGTGATGCGACTCCTTTGGTGCCGCTTGAAATCGAGCACACATGCAAACACTAAGCATAATATCTGGCCTAGATGCACATAAATAAAGCAAAGACCCAATCATGGAGCAGTATACCTTTTGATCGAAATCTTTACCATTGTCGTCAGGACCTAGATGATGTTTGGCTGGCATTGGTGTTGTGAAGCCTTTGCAGTCTTGCATACCGAACTTCTTCAGGCAATCTTTGAGATACTTCTCTTGAGATATGAAGATGCCATTGCGTTGTTGTCGTATTTGAAGGCCAAGGAAGAACTTCAGCTCCCCCATCATGGACATCTGATATTGCTCTTGCATCATATATCCAAATTCTTCACTGTACTTCTGATTGGTGCAGCCGAAGATAATGTCATCCACATATATTTGGCACACAAACAGTTCACCATCATATGTCTTCGTGAAAAGAGTGGGATCTAGGGAACCAGGTATGAAGCCTTTGCTCTTCAGGAAGCATTTGAGTGTGTCATACCAGGCCCTAGGGGCTTGTTTGAGGCCATACAGTGCCTTGTTGAGCTTGTATACCATGTCAGGATGTTTTGGATTTTCAAAGCCAGGTGGCTGTGCAACATACACTTCTTCTTCAATCTTGCCATTGAGAAAGGCACTTTTCACGTCCAATTGATATAAAAGTATGTTATGATGATTTGCATAGGCCAGCAGTATGCGTATAGCTTCAAGCCTTGCCACAGGAGCAAATGTTTCATCGAAGTCAATGCCCTCCACTTGAGTATATCCTTGAGCAACGAGACGAGCTTTGTTTCTGACAACTTGACCATGCTCATCTTGCTTGTTGCGGTATATCCATTTGGTCCCTATTATGTTGTGCTTCCGTGGATCAGGACGCTTAACCAGTTCCCATACATTATTCAGCTCAAATTGTTGAAGCTCTTCTTGCATAGCTTGAATCCATTCAGGTTCCATGAAGGCTTCTTCAACTTTTTTGGGTTCTGATATTGATACGAATGCGAAGTGCCCACGGAAATTTGCTAGCTGAGTTGCCCTTGAACGAGTGAGTGGACCAGGTGCATTGATGCTGTCAATTATTCTGTCAATCTGCACTTCATTTGCAACACGAGGATGTACAGGGCGAAGACTTTGCTCTTGCTGATCTGTGTTGTTGTTGAGAGGAATGTCTTCAGGCTGAGCATTGTCTTCATGTTGATCAGGTGCTGAGATGATAAGTTCTTCTTCAGGATGAGCTTCAGAAGGTATAATCTCTCCAGTTCCCATAAGCTTGATTGATTCACTAGCTGGAACTTCATCTAGCACATTTGGCAGTTGCTCTCTTTGTGAACCATTTGTCTCATCGAACCACACATCCACTATTTCAACCACTTTGTAATGGAAGAGATTGAAGACTCTGTAGGAGTGCGAGTCCTTTCCATATCCAAGCATAAAGCCCTCATGTGCTTTAGGTGCAAATTTTGAAGTGTGATGTGGGTCCTTGATCCAGCACTTTGAGCCAAATACTCTGAAGTAACTAACATTTGGCTTCTTGCCAGTTAGGAGTTCATAAGATGTCTTGTTCAAAATCTTGTGAAGATAAACACGATTGATTGTATGGCATGCAGTGTCAATGGCTTCAGTCCAGAATTTTCTTGGAGTCTTGTATTCATCTAGCATCGTTCTGGCCATCTCAATGAGTGTTCTGTTCTTGCGTTCGACGATGCCATTTTGCTGTGGCGTGTACGGAGCTGAGAATTCATGTGTGATGCCCAAGGTATCAAGATATGTACCAAGGCCAGTGTTCTTGAATTCAGTGCCATTGTCACTTCTGATGTGCTTTATCTTGGCGCCAAAATTGTTCATAGCTCGATTGGCGAAGCGTCTGAAGATATCCTGCACTTCAGTCTTGTAAAGGATTATGTGTACCCAAGTATATCTAGAGTAATCATCAACAATCACGAAGCCATAGAGGCAAGCAGTAGTAGTGAAAGTTGAGTAGTGAGTGGGACCGAAAAGATCCATGTGGAGCAGTTCAAAGGGTTGAGTAGTAGTCATGATTGTCTTCGAAGGATGCTTTGCCCTTGTCATCTTCCCTGCTTCACAGGCACCGCATAAGTGATCTTTCTTGAACTTGACGCCCTCGATGCCTATGACATGCTTTTTCTTCGCAAGGGTGTGGAGGTTCCTCATGCCAGCATGCCCAAGCCTCCGATGCCAAAGCCAGCATTTTGAAGCTTTTGCAAGAAGACATACTGCAAGTTGTGGTCCTGCTGAGAAATCTACCACGTACAAATCACCTTTCCGATACCCTTCAAACACTAGAGACTTGTCAGATTCCATTAGTACCAGGCAACGATATTTTCCAAACATTACGATCATATTCAAATCGCACAGCATTGAGACAGACATTAAGTTGAAGCCAAGGGATTCAACAAGCATGACTTTATCCATGTGTTGATCCTTTGAGATTGCAACTCTACCTAGACCCAACACCTTACTTTTACCAGTGTCAGCAAATGTGATGTGGCTCTTGTCGGATGGATGTAATGTTGAGTCCATAAGAAGGCTTCTTTTGCCAGTCATGTGATTTGTACACCCACTGTCAATAATCCATTCTGAAGACTTTGAAGTCGTTGGTGTCGTACCCTACAGTGCAGTTAGGGGGATAGGCTTCACGAAGAGAATTGTGAAGCAAAAACATTTGACGAACCAGTGGGTTATGAAAACTTAGGTCCAGATTAGGACTAATAGGGAGAGTAGCATGAGATTCAGGAACGAGGTACATAATGATGCCATTCGGGCATTTTATATTGCGCTCTACAAGATTTTTAAGGTCCCCAGCAATAGCGTCAGAAGATTTTGTTTTTCTGCTGGAGACCTTTCCCTGCAAGAGAGAGTTAAGCTTTCTTAACCACCCACATCTTCAAGGGTGGCTTAGAAGCAATAAGTCTAAGTGCAGCATCTGAGAATTTTGGCTTTCAAGCCTTAGTAAACAGTCTAGCAGATGGACAATAATACTCATAGGAATAAGCAGAATAATTTTTGGTCATATGAACATGACGGTTCGATGAACCGCTCTCATATTCATATGCCTGAGTATGGTTTCCCTGCAAAACATTTGCGTTAGTGTGACTCAGGTGAGTCCTCTGTTTGTATGAAGCCTTTGGACCATATGAAGCCTTTGGTCTGAGGTATGTCTTCTTCAAGTGAGGTGTCATGAAGACATTCACAGGAATATTTTCCAGACATTTTTTCGGAACCCAGATCTTCTTCATAGGCGGTCCATTCCTGCAGTTAGTACCAATGTACCTGGCAAACACTTCACCATTCTGATTCTTAAACAGTTTATAGTTTGCATCAAAGGATTCATCAATGATAATGGGGTTAGCACAAGTGAAGCCAGATAAATTGGATGGATCTGCTGAAGTTCCTTTGCAGCAACCCATGTGGTTTTGGGGTACTGCTCAGGTTTCCAGTAAGAGCCATCTGCATTTATTTTCCTCACAAACCCAACACCCTCTTTCCTAGGGTTTCGGTTCAGAATCTGCTTCTTGAGGACATCACATAATGTCTGATGTCCTTTAAGACTTTTGTACATCCCTGTTTCAAGCAATGTCTTCAACCTAGCATTCTCATCAGCAATAGCAGTGGTATCCTCAGTAGAGGGGTTAGTTACCACATCAACAGTTGAAGATATTGGAACAGCAGTAGCAGTGGAACATTCAGCAACAGAAGTAGCATTATCACGCTCAATGCATTTAAGACATGGTGGTTCAAATCCTTCCTGAGCGGGACTGATCTGTTCGGCGCGAAGTGACTCGTTTTCCTTTTGAAGATCTTCATGAGCCGCTCTCAATTTCTCAAGTTCTTTCTTCCTTTGAATATAATCATAGGAAAGCTTTTCATGAGTTGTTGAGAGTGTGTCAAGATGATCTTCAAGTTCCTGATACTTAATGTGAAGGTTTTTTATGTCTTCAATTAAGGATTCAGATCGAGTCATTTCAGCACCCAACAGATCATCGCTTCTGTCTAATAGTTTTTGAGTATGTTCCATAGCTTTCTGTTGTTCAGTTGCAATTTTAGCAAGTGTTTTGTAGCTGGATTTTGAATCACAGTCAGAGTCATCGTCACTAGATGTTTGATAGCGAGTAGTTCGTGTGTTTACCTTGGCACCGCGTGCCATGAAGCAGTAGGTAGAAGTGGAGTCGTTCTTGTCATTTGCGTCGGTGTCGGTGATGCAGTCATTGTCTTCAGTGTTGAAGATGGACTTGGCGACGTATGCTGTAGCCAGACTCGCAATGCCAGAATCAGACTCCTCCTCAGACTCCACCTCTGCCTCCTCAGATGCAGACTCCTCCTCTGAATCCATTTCCTTGCCAACAAACGCATGTGCCTTGCCAGATGAGCTCTTCTTGTGTGATGAAGACTTTGAGGAAGACTTGGAAGAAGACTTTGAGTATTTCTTCTTCTTCTTGTCGTCAGAATCATAATCCTTGCTCTTCTTCTTCCTTCTGTTCTCATTGTCCCACTGTGGACACTCAGAGATGAAGTGTCCAGTTTTCTTGCACTTGTGACATGTTTTCTTCTTGTAGTCATGAGCAGAAGCTTCATCATTCCTTGAGCTTGATCGTGAAGATTTTCTGAAGCCTTTCTTCTTGGTGAATTTTTGGAACTTCTTCACTAGCATTGCAAGTTCCCTTCCAATGTCTTCAGGATCATCAGAACTGTTGTCAGATTCTTCTTCAGATGAGGAAACAGCTTTTGCCTTCAAGGCATGAGTTCGTCCATAGTTTGGACCGTAGATATCTCTTTTCTCAGAAAGCTGAAACTCATGTGTGTTGAGCCTCTCAAGTATGTCAGATGGATCGAGTGTCTTGAAATCAGGATGTTCTTGAATCATCAGGGCTAGGATGTCAAACGAACTATCAAGTGATCTTAGCAGCGTCTTGACGATTTCATGTTTGGTGATCTCAGTGGCGCCGAGGGCTTGAAGCTCATTTGTGATGTCAGTGAGCCGATCAAATGTGTGCTGGACATTCTCATTGTCATTTCGCTTGAAGCGGTTGAAGAGGTTGCGAAGGACACTGATTCTTTGATCTCTCTAGGTTGAGACGCCTTCATTGACCTTGGAGAGCCAGTCCCAGACCAGCTTGGATGTCTTCAAGGCACTCACACGGCCATACTGTCCTTTTGTCAGATGGCCACAGATGATATTTTTGGCGGTAGAGTCCAGTTGAGTGAACTTCTTGACATCAGCAGCAGTGACACCTTCTCCAGCCTTGGGAACTCCGTTCTCGACGACATACCATAGGTCGACGTCAATGGCTTCAAGATGCATGCGCATCTTATTCTTCCAGTAGGGATATTCAGTTCCATCAAAGACGGGGCACGCAGCGGAGACTTTGATTATCCCTGCAGTCGACATAGCTAAAACTCCAGGTGGTTAAACCGAATCACACAGAACAAGGGAGCACCTTGCTCTGATACCAATTGAAAATGCGTTATATCGACTAGAGGGGGGTGAATAGGCGATTTTTATGAAAGTCTTCAAAACGTGAGAGTTATGAAGACAAACAGCGAAGATTATGCCTTTTACTATGCAGCGGAAGTTAGATTACACTAGGCCAGCCATGGTCATGTATTCAATAGAGTGAAAGCACAATGACAAACAATTGCAGTGTAATAAGGATCAGGTAGGAAGAAGTCATGAAGCCAAACAGTTCATACATACACGTTGTGAAGACAAGAGATAAAGCAAGCATGCAATGGCTTCACAATGTGTAATAGTAAGAAAAGGAAGTGAAGATGAAACCAGTGACTCGTTGAAGACAATGATATGTTGGACCAGTTCCAGTTGCTGTGACAACTATACGTCTGGTCGGAGCGGCTAGGTATTTAAACCTTAGGACACACAGTCCCGGACACCCAGTCCTGAACACATAGTCCAGGACACCAAGTCCTCACCGTATTCTCCTTGAGCTAAGGTCACTTAATCCTCGCCCAATCACTCTGGTAAGTCTTCAAGGTAGACTCCCAAACCTTCACAAACTTCGTTCACTGGCAATCCACAATGTCTCTTGGATGCTCTGAACGCGACGCCTAACCGTCTGGAGGATTCACAGTCCTCAAGTGTAATAAGTCTTCAGACACACAAACAAGAAGACTCAAGTGATGCCCAATTTGCTCTGGCTCTGGGTGGTTAGGGGTTTTCTCCTCACTAGGAATTTTCTCTCAAAGGCTTCGAGGTGGGTTGCTCTCAAACGACAAAAGCCGTGCACTGAAATCTGAGCAGCCAACCGTTTATGGTTGTGGGGGTGGGCTATTTATAGCCACTTGGCAACCCGACCCGATTTGTCCGAAATGACCCTGGGTCACTAAGGAACTAACACGTGTCTCAACGGTTAGATTTCAAACTCTCATGGCAACTTTGCTTGGGCTACAAGCAAAGCTGACTTGTCTGGCTCTGGACAAGATTCGCTCTCATTATCTTCGCTCGAAGACATAAGTTTTTTTGATTTAGGCATCACTTTAGTCATTCTGACTGGTTCTCCTGGACCCCACTTAATAGTACGGTGGTTCCTATGACTCAACACAAAAGAAAAAGGACTACGAAAGATCTAAGTCTTCGAGCTCCATAGGCTTCATAACGTGTCTTCTTTTGTCATAGTCTTCAATGTGAATATCTTCATATACCACCTTTGTCTTCAATGTCTTCATACATTTTTAGGGGTCATCTCTGGTAGTAAAACCGAATCAATGAGGGACTTCTACCTGTGTTTTCCTGCAATTCTCACAAACACATTAGTCCCTCAACTAGGTTTGTCGTCAATACTGCAAAACCAACTAGGGGTGGCACTAGATGCACTTACAGCTAGAGTTTGCACACTTTGTTAGCTCCCTTTGGATCGACAAAATCTTCTGGTTGCATCATATACAACTCTTCTTTAATAAATCTATTAAGGAATGCAGTTTTGTTTATCCATTTGCCAGATTTCATAAAATGCGGCAATTACTAACATGATTCGGACAGACTCAAGCATAGATACGAGTGAGAAACTCTCATCGTAGTCAACACCTTGAACTTGTCGAAAACCTTTTGCGACAATTCTAGCTTTGTAGATAGTAACACCACTATCAGCGTCCGTCTTCCTCTTGAAGATCCATTTATTTTATATGGCTTGCCGATCATCGGGCAAATCCATCAAAGTCCATACTTTGTTCTCATACATGGATCATATCTCAGATTTCATGGCCTCAAACCATTTCACGGAATCTGGGCTCATCATCGCTTCCTCATAGTTCGCAAGTTCGTCATGGTCAAGTAACATGACTTCCAAAACAGGATTACCGTACCACTCTGGTGCGGATCTCACTCTGGTTTACCTACGAGATTCGGTAGTAACTTGATCTGAAGTTACATGATCATCATCATTAGCTTCCTCACTAATTGGTGTAGTAGTCATAAGAACAGATTTTTGTGATGAACTACTTTCCAATAAGGGAGAAGGTACAATTACCTTATCAAGTTTTCTACTTTCTTCCCACTCACTTCTTTCGAGAGAAACTCCTTCTCCAGAAAGTTTCCGAATTTAGCAACAAAAGTCTTGCCTTCGGATCTGTGATAGAAGGTGTATCCAATAGTTTCCTTTGGATATCCTATGAAGACACATTTCTCCGATTTGGGTTCGAGCTTATCAGGTTGAAGCTTTTTCACATAAGCATCGCAGCCCCAAACTTTCAGAAACGACAACTTTGGTTTCTTGCCAAACCACAGTTCATAAGGCGTCGTCTCAACGGATTTTGATGGTGCCGTTTTAATGTGAATGCAGATGTCTTTAATGCATAACCCCAAAACGATAGTGGTATATCGGTAAGAGACATCATAGATCGCACCATATCTAATAAAGTACGGTTATGACGTTCGGACACACCATTACATTGTGGTGTTCTAGGTGGCATGAGTAGTGAGACTATTTCACATTGTTTTTAACTGAAGGCCAAACTCGTAACTCAAATACTCTTCTCTACGATCAGATCGTAGAAACTTTATTTTCTTGTTACGATGATTTTTCACTTCACTCTGAAATTCTTTGAACTTTTCAAATGTTTCAGACTTATGTCTCATCAAGTAGATATACTCATATCTGCTCAAATCATCTGTGAAGATCAGAAAATAATGATACCTGTCGCGAGCCTCAATATTCATCGGACCACATACATCAGTATGTATGATTTCTAACAAATCTGTTGCTCGCTCCATTGTTCCGAAGAACAGAGTCTTAGTCATCTTGCCCATGAGGCATGGTTCGCAAGCATCAACTGATTCATAATCAAGTGATTCCAAAATCCCATCAGCATGGAGTTTCTTCATGCGCTTTACACCAATATGACCTAAACGGCAGTGCTACAAATAAGTTGCACTATCATTATTAACTTTACATCTTTTGGTTTCAATATTATGATTATGTGTATCACTACGATCAAGATCCAACGAACTATTTTCATTGGGTGTGTAACCATATAAGGTTTTATTCATGTAAACAGAACAACAATTTATTCTCTTACTTAAATGAATAACCGTATTACAATAAACATGATCAAATCATATTCATGCTCAACGCAAAAACCAAATAACACTTACTTAGGTTCAACACTAATCCCGAAATTATAGGGAGTGTGCGATGATGATCATATCAATCTTGGAACCATTTCCAACACACATCGTCACTTCACCCTTAACTAGTCTTTGTTTATTCGGCAACTCCCATTTCGAGTTACTAATCTTAGTAACTGAACTAGTATCAAATACTGAGGGGTTGCTATAAACACTAGTAAAGTACACATCAATAACATGTATATCAAATATACTTATGTTTACTTTGCCATCCTTCTTATCTGCCAATCACTTGGGGTAGTTCCGCTTCCAGTGATCAGTCCCTTTGCAGTAGAAACACTTAGTCTCAGGCTTAGGACTAGACTTGGGCTTCTTCACTTGAGCAGCAACTTGCTTGCCGTTCTTCTTGAAGTTCCCCTTCTTCCCTTTGCCCTTTTCTTGAAACTAGTGATCTTGTCAACCATCAACACTTGATGCTCTTTCTTGATTTCTACCTTCATCGATTTCATCATCATGAAAAGCTCGGGACTCGTTTTCGTCATCCCTTGCATACTATAGTTCATCATGAAGTTCTACTAACTTGGTGATGGTGACTAGAGAATTCTGTCAATCACTATCTTATCTAGAAGATTAACTCCCACTTGATTCAAGCGATTGTAGTACCCAGACAATCTGAGCACATGCTCACTAGTTGAGCGATTCTCCTCCATCTTTTAGCTATAGAACTTGTTGGAGACTTCATATCTCTCAACTCGGGTATTTTCTTGAAATATTAACTTCAACTCCTGGAACATCTCATATGGTCCATGACGTTCAAAACGTCTTTGAAGTCCCAATTATAAGCCGTTAAACATGGTGCACTTAAACTATCAAGTAGTCATCATATTGAGCTAGCCAAACGTTCATAACGTCTGTATCTGCTCCTGCAATAGGCCTGTCACCTAGTGGTGCATCAAGGACATAATTCTTCTGTGCAGCAATGAGGATAAACCTCAGATCACGGATCCAATCCGCATCATTGCTACTAACATCTTTCAACACAATTTTCTCTAGGAACATATCAAAATAAACATATGAAAGCAACAACGCGAGCTATTGATCTACAACATAGATATGCTAATACTACCAGGACTAAGTTCATGATAAATTTAAGTTCAATTAATCATATTACTTAAGAACTCCCACTTAGATAGACATCCCTCTAATCTTCTAAGTGATCACGTGATCCAAATCAACTAAACCATAACCGATCATCACGTGAGATGGAGTAGTTTTCAATGGTGAACATCGTTATGTTGATCATATCTACTATATGATTCACGCTCGACCTTTCGGTCTCTGTGTTCCGAGGCCATATCTGTATATGCTTGGCTCGTCAAGTATAACCTGAGTATTCCGCGTGTGCAACTATTTTGCACCCGTTGTATTTGAACGTAGAACCTATCACACCCGATTATCACGTGGTGTCTCAGCACGAAGAACTTTCGCAACGGTGCATACTCAAGGAGAACACTTCTTGATAATTTAGTGAGAGATCATCTTATAATGCTACCGTCAATCAAAGCAAGATAAGATGCATAAAAGGATAAACATCACATGCAATCAATATAAGTGATATGATATGGCCATCATCATCTTGTGCTTGTGATCTCCATCTCCGAAGCACCATCGTGATCACCATCGTCACCGGCGTGACACCTTGATCTCCATCGTAGCATCGTTGTCGTCTCGCCAAGCTTGTGCTTCTACGACTATCGCTATCGCTTAGTGATAAAAGTAAAGCATTACGTCGCGATTGCATTGCATACAATAAAACGACAACCATAAGGCTCCTGCCAGTTGCCGATAACTCGGTTACAAAACATGATCATCTCATACAATAAAATTCAGCATCATGTCTTGATCATATCACATCACAACATGCCCTGCAAAAACAAGTTCGACGTCCTCTACTTTGTTGTTGCAAGTTTTACGTGGCTGCTACGGGCTTAAGCAAGAACCAATCTCACCTACGCATCAAAACCACAACGATAGTTTGTCAAATAGACTCCGTTTTAACCTTCGCAAGGACCGGGCGTAGCCATACTTGGTTCAACTAAAGTTGGAGAGACAGTCGCCCGCAAGCCACCTATGTGCAAAGCACGTCGGGGGAACCGGTCTCGCGTAAGCGTACGTGTAATGTTGGTCCGGGTCGTCTCGTCCAACAATGCCGCCGAACCAAAGTATGACATGCTGGTAGGCAGTATGACTTATATCGCCCACAACTCACTTGTGTTCTACTCGTGCATATAACATCAACATAAATAACCTAGGCTCTGATACCACTGTTGGGTTTCGTAGTAATTTCAAAAAAATTCCTACGCACACGCAAGATCATGTGATGCATAGCAACGAGAGGGAAGAGTGTTGTCTATGTACCCACGCAGACCGACTGCAGAAGCGTTGACACAAGGTAGAGGAAGTAGTCGTACGTCTTCACGATCCAACCGATCAAGCACCGAAACTACGGCACCTCCGAGTTCGAGCACACGTTCAGCTCGATGACGATCCCCGGACTCTGATCCAGCAAAGTGTCGGGGAAGAGTTACGTCAGCACGATGGCGTGGTGACGATCTTGATGTACTACAGCAGCAGGGCTTCGCCTAAACTTCGCTACAGTATTATCGAGGACTATGGTGGCTGGGGGCACCGCACACGGCTAAGGAATAGATCATGTGGATCAACTTGTGTGTTCTAGGGTGCCTCTGCCTCAGTATATAAAGGACTATAGGGGGGAGGCTGGCCGGCCAAGGTGTGGCGCGCCAGGAGAGTCCTACTCCCTCTGGGAGTAGGATTCCCCCCCCCCCCAATCCTAGTTGGAATAGGATTCGCGGAGGGGGAAAGGAGAGAGAGGGGGCCGGCCACCTCTCCTAGTCCTAATAGGACTAGGGGAAGGGGGAGGCGCGCAGCCCATGTAGGGCTGCCTCTTCTCTTTTCCACTAAGGCCCATCATGGCCCATTTAGCTTCCGGGGGTTTCCGGTAACCTTCCCGGTACTCCGGTAAAATCCCGATTTCACCCGGAACACTTCCGATATCCAAACATAGGCTTCCAATATATCAATCTTTACGTCTCGACCATTTCGAGACTCCTCGTCATGTCCGTGATCACATCCGGAACTCCGAACAACCTTCGGTACATCAAAATGCATAAACTCATAATATAACTGTCATCGTAACCTTAAGCGTGCGGACCCTACGGGTTCGAGAACAATGTAGACATGACCGAGACATGTCTCCGGTCAATAACCAATAGCGGGACCTGGATGCCCATATTGGCTCCTACATATTCTACGAAGATCTTTATCGGTCAGACCGCATAACAACATACGTTGTTCCCTTTGTCATCGGTATGTTACTTGTCCGAGATTCGATCGTCGGTATCCAATACCTAGTTCAATCTCGTTACCGGCAAGTCTCTTTACTCGTTCTGTAATACATCATCCCGCAACTAACTCATTAGTTGCAATGCTTGCAAGGCTTATGTGATGTGCATTACCGAGAGGGCCCAGAGATACCTCTCCGACAATCGGAGTGACAAATCCTAATCTCGAAATACGCCAACCCAACATCTACCTTTGGAGACACCTGTAATGCTCCTTTATAATCACCCAGTTACGTTGTGACGTTTGGTAGCACCCAAAGTGTTCCTCCGGCAAACGGGAGTTGCATAATCTCACAGTCATAGGAACATGTATAAGTCATGAAGAAAGCAATAGCAACATACTAAACGATCGGGTGCTAAGCTAATGGAATGGGTCATGTCAATCAGATCATTCAACTAATGATGTGACCTCGTTAATCAAATAACAACACTTTGTTCATGGTTAGGAAACATAACCATCTTTGATTAACGAGCTAGTCAAGTAGAGACATACTAGTGACACTCTGGTTGTCTATGTATTCACACATGTATTATGTTTCCGGTTAATACAATTCTAGCATGAATGATAAACATTCATCATGAAATAAGGAAATAAATAATAACTTTATTATTGCCTCTAGGGCATATTTCCTTCACTTCGCTCATAACGATCATCTATACTCCTTCTCTCTCTTGGTGGTGATTCTTCTCTCCTACTTCTTCTTTTGGGAGAATCTTCTCTTCTTTTGTAGGGGGCGGTACACTCATTGGAGTAGTGTCCGGGTCTTCCACAATTGTAGCAATTACGTTCACGACTTGAAGATCTTTTGCATTGTAGGACCTTGACCTGGAACTTCTTTCCTTGCTTCTACTCTTGTAGAATTTGTTGAAATTCCTCACCATTAGGCTCAATTCTTCATTGAAGGCTTGTTTCTCACTTGATGATGTGGGAGCATCACATGAGGCTTTGTAAGCACCACTTGACTTGTTGTGGAGCTCTTCCTTATTCTTAAGTGACATCTCATGAGCAACAATTCCTCCAATGACTTCCATTGGCTTGAGATCTTTGTAATTGGGCATCATTTGGATCAATGTGCACACGGTATCATATTTTCCATCCAAGGCTCTTCGGATCTACTTGATGATGAATCTATTGGTCATCTCTTCACTTCCTAAGCCGGCAATCTCATTTGTGATGAGAGCAAGCCTAGAGTACATTTCAGCGACACCTTCACCATCCTTCATTTTGAACTTGTCAAGTTGACTTTGAAGCACATCCAATTTGGATTCCTTGACGGAGTTGGTACCTTTGTGCATATCAATCAAAGTATCCCAAATTTCCTTTGCATTCTCAAGACGACTGATTTTGTTGAATTCTTCGGGGCACAATCTGTTGAAGAGAATATCACAAGCTTGAGCATTGTATTGCAACATCTTCAACTCTTCCGCGGTAGCTTCATGGTTCGGTTCTCCCCCATCAAAGAATTCACTTTGCAAGCCAATACACACAATAGCCCAAACGGCGGGGTTATGTCCAAGAATATGCATTTTTATCTTATGCTTCCAACTAGCAAAATTGGTACCATCAAAGTAAGGACCTCGATGGTGGTAATTTCCCTTGCTAGATGCCATACTCTCGTAGGTTGTGAAACCAAGGCTATGATCACCAAAAGCTATGGAAATTAAAGAAAATGGAGACCAAAGCTCTGATACCACTTGTAGGATCGAAAGTATGTCTAGAGGGGGTGGGGTGATTAGACTACTTGACCAAATAAAAATCTAGCCTTTTCCCAATTTTAAGTCTTGGCAGATTTTAACAACTTAGCACAAGTCAAGTAATCAACCTACACATGCAATTCTAAGAGTATAGCAGCGGAATGTAAAACAGTTGCATATGAAGGTAAAGGGAGGAGTTTGTAGGGAGCAAACGCAATGTAGACACGGAGATTTTTGGCGTGGTTCCGATAGGTGGTGCTATCATACATCCACGTTGATGGAGACTTCAACCCACGAAGGGTAACGGTTGCACGAGTTCATGGAGGGCTCCACCCACGAAGGGTCCACGAAGAAGCAACCTTGTCTATTCCACCATGGCCATCACCCACGAAGGACTTGCCTCACTAGGGTAGATCTTCACGAAGTAGGCGATCTCCTTGCCCGTACAAACTCCTTGGTTCAACTCCACAACCTTGACGGAGGCTCCCAAGTGACACCTAACCAATCTAGGAGACACCACTCTTCAAAAGGTAATAGATGGTGTGTTGATGATGAACTCCTTGCTCTTGCTTCAAATGATAGTCTCCCCAACACTCAGCTCTCTCTCATAGGATTGGATTTGGTGGAAAGAGGGTTTGAGTGGAAAGCAAGTTGGGGAAGGCTAGAGATCATGATTTATGTGGTTGGAATAGAATATCTTGACCTCAACACAAGTGTAGGTGGTTCTCCCTCAGAAAATATATGTTGGAAGTGTAGGCATGTTCTGATGGCTCTCTCCATAATGAAGAGTGGGTGGAGGGGTATATATAGCCTCCACACAAAATCTAACCGTTACACACAAATCACCAAACTTGGTGGGACCGAATCATGAAACTCGGTCAGACCAATTTAGTTCAAAATGTGAACGTTACGATTTTCGGTGGGACCGACATGTCAACTCGGTGGGACCGATTCCATTAGGGTTAGGGCATAACGTAAAATCGGTGAGACCGATTACACAAACTTGGTGGCACCGATTTTGGTAATAGGCAAACAGAGAGTTGGTCAGGCAAACTCGGTGGGACCGATTCGCTCATCTCGGTTAGACCGGAACGTTATGAAGGGAAAATAGAGAGTTTGCATTGCAATCTCGGTGGGACCGATCGCTCATCTCGGTTGGACCGAAACGTTACGAAGGGAAACAAAGTGATTGCAATCCCATCTCGGTAAAACTGAGATCCCTATCGGTGAGACCGAAATGACTAGGGTTTGTGGCAGTGGCTATGTCAAGTGAACTGGGTGGCGCCGGGTAGGAAATTTTGGTGGGGTCGAGTTTTACTTTTGGTTTGGGACATATGTGGATGTGAGAAAGTAGTTGAGGGTTTTGGAGCATATTACTAAGCATTTTGAGCAAGTAACTCATTAAGCAACACCTCATCCCCTTTTAATAGTATTGGCTTTTCCTATGGACTCAATGTGATCTTGGATCAGTAAAAGTAAAATGTAGAGTCTTGAGCTTTAGAGCTTGAGCCAATCTTTTGTCCTTAGCATTTTGAGGGGTACACATTTCTAATCCGTGCCATGCCAAACATTGAGCTTTCCTGGAATATTTATCTTGAAATAGCATTAGCTCAATGGGCTATATGTTGTTAGGAATTACCAAAACCACCCAGGGATAGTTGCACTTTCAGAAGCTCGGGAGTTAGTGCAGGAGTGGATGTAGACAGTGACTGCATCAACGACAACTCGAAGATGGTGGATCATTTGTTGGGTTCGTGGTTGGCAACCGGGAGGTATGGTTTCCTTCTCCCACATCATTGTCGAGCGGGGATGCTAGATCTGGAGTTCGATGGCATGTTCGGGGTGCTGTCTGAGCAGATTTTTTTAGGGGTAATGACTTTACCTTTGGTAAGCTACTTTGGCGGTCTAAAAAGCTACATATGAGCAATTGAGCCGCATCGAGTTCGAGTGAAGAAATGGTTGGTCATATTTTCTCTTAATGTTTGTATTGGTGGTGTCGGAGACAGGTGACAGGCCTTGGCGTCAAACCTAGGGGTTTCTTGGTTTTTATTGTGTACTAATTTTTGGCAGGTATGGTGGTCCTTTATACAAAGGCTAGAGTTCGATTGACTTTTCAGTATTGTTAGGTTGGTGTTTACGTGGCTTGTAACTTGATCTTTATTATATGAAAATGTTATTAGGTAAATGTCAGCTGAGAAGGAAGGGGTGGGGGGGGGGTAACAAAGGAACCTTCTTTTGTGGCAAGTTTAGAGCACCTACAGTCGGGTGCCCCAAACCTGCTTCAAACGCCCGGGCGGACGGCCCGGTCACTGAACGATCACGAAAATTCGACCCAGACGGGCGTCTCAAACGGGCCTCAAACGCCCGGGCTGTCCGGCGCCCCTCATATCCAACCCAAATCTAGGGCGGATATGGGGCGACCCGGGCATGCCCGGACGCATCCACCATGTCAACCTGGCCCACCCTGACCCCACTCTGTCCCCACAAATATCCTCAATCCGGAAACCCTACCTCATTGCGCTCTCGCTTTGTCTCTTCTTCTCCTTCTCCGATTTCTCCAATTGATCCAGTCCGACGACTCCGGCGACCATGTCGAGATCTGGCAGCCGCTCCGACTCCGACCTCGACGCCGACGAGGAGCCGACCCTCCGCATTGCCATCGAGTAGTTGAAGGTGGACACGGGTGCCAGTTTTGGATATGTCGTCTCGCCTCTCCTCCCGCCGGTGTCGCGAGGATGCCGTCGTTGGCTCCTCTCGGCCCATGCGTAGCTCCATGAGGCCTGCCCCGTCCGTGCCTCCCCCATGATGTCCCCTGCTCCCGCCGGCTGCTGCTCCCCCACGTGCGCAGTGGCGGGTGCTTGTGTCTGCCCAGGGCGCGCATGCCAGAATCGGAGGCGCCCGCCACCCACCGTGAGTGACAACGGGCAAGGAAGAGGGACGCGCTGGAGAAATCTCTCTACCGCCGCCGCAGGTTTCCGGTGGAGCCTGCCGAGGACGAGCAGCTCCTCGCTTGGGTCTGCCGTCGGTCACTTATGACGGTGGAGAGGGACGCTCGGCGGCTCCGCTGGAAAAACGCCAAGGGGCTCCGGCTTGTCATCGAGTAGTCCGAGCGCGAGGCCAAGGAGAAAGCGACGGAGGCGGTTCGGCTAGCGAAGCTCAAGCGGGAGTAGGACCGGGCCGTCCGGTGCCTCAAAGGGCTCATCGTCCTCTCCTCCTTCTCCGACGATGACGGCAACGGCGGTGCCTCGTATGACGACTCAAATGATCCTCCACTAGTCGTCGACTCCTATAGGTGCGCCTGGGACCGGAAGGGAAAAGGGCCGGCGAGGAAGTGGTGAAGATCTGCTTTCTTCACTATAATTTCAAGTTTTTAGATGTAGTTGCCGTCGTTTATGTGCATTATGTGAACTTTAGCGGTCTTTTGAAGATCCACTGATGATCTTTTTCCGTTTGATAACCTATGTAGTTTGATTGACGTTGCATAGTTTAGTATGGATATAGAAGACCGGATATGAGATATACGGATGTGGACGACACGATTTGAGCAATGACCGATTAGTGCTCGTGGACGCGCCCGTGAGCGCCTACGAGCGTTTCAGAGGCCAAATTTGTCAAGTCCAGAAGGAGATGACACAATTTCTGTCCTTTTTGTTGCAAAATCTCTTTCTTCCAAGGAATTGCCATGTGTTTTTGAAAAAATTCTCCATCCTATACAACTAAACTTGCTAGCTAAAAGGCTCGTAAATGCTGACCCCTCCCAGCGAACGTTCGCCAGCTATTATGGTCCTTATATTATACGGTATTAATGAGAAACATATTACCATAAATAAAAAATAAAAAACCCTGGAAATACGTACGAGAAAAAGGGAAACAGGAGCAACCAACAAAACGTACGGCTGCCTTGCGGGTCTGGGCCCTTGCACGCCTACGGACCCGCTTGTCAGAGGAACCATCCGCTCAGTCCCGACTGGACTGCCTCCTCAGTCAGTCCTCCTCTCCGCCCCCCCTCGCGTCGCGTCTCCTCCTCCGTCCGCCGCGCCCGCGGCCAGCCAGCAGGGCAGGCGCGTACGTTACCACCCCTGCTCAGCCAGCCAGCAATTCATCACGCGCATTACCATTTCTTGTCTCATCTCTTCTCCCCGCATTAATACTTTGGTTCGCTCCTCTCATACTCCATCCCCGCCCCCGTCCTATAAATCCCAACCCCTCCGCCCCCCGCTCCCCTTCGACCCGCCCCAAACCCCGCCGCATTCCTGCCGTTTCCGTGTTCGCCGTCGCGCCTCCGGTGATCGGCGCCGGGGGAGCCATGGGGCAGTGCTACGCCAAGAACATACACGCGGACGGCCGGGATGGGGGCGAGGGTGGCGGAGGCACGACCACCATCTCCGTCTCGGCGTCTGCCGCGGCTGCCGTCCAGGAGGAGCCCGCCGGCGAGAGGGCCACGGGAGGGAGGCGGAGCGGCAGGCCGTCGCCGGCGGGGACGCCGCGCAGCAGGGCGGGGGTGACGCCGGCCAGGACTTCGGCGGCGGCCGCAGGGAGCCCCTGGGCCGCCAGCCCGCTCCCCGACGGCATCGCGCCGTCCCCGGCGACCTCCGCGTCCACGCCCAGGCGATTCTTCCGCCGTCCGTTCCCTCCGCCGTCTCCGGCCAAGCACATCAAGGCGTCGCTGGCGCGCCGCCTCGGCCACCGCTCCCCGGCTGCTACCTCTGCGCAGGCGCCGCCCGCTAAGCCGCCGCAGGAGGCCCCGATCCCCGAACAAGGGGCCGGCGGCGGCGGAGGAGAGGAGGAGCTCGACAAGAGCTTCGGCTACGACCGCCACTTCGCGGTCAAGTACGAACTGGGAAAGGAGGTGGGTCGCGGCCACTTCGGCCACACCTGTCTCGCGCGTGCCCGCAAGGGGGACATGAGAGGTCAAGTCCTAGCTGTCAAGGTCATCTCCAAAGCCAAGGTCGAACCCGTTCTTGATCTCGCACTCCTCTCTCCTAAATGCATAATTGTCTCAGTTTCTACCAACTTAGATCTTGCTTGGTATTAAGATGCCGTGTGATCCTTTCAGTTGTTCACTTGTTCTACAATGAATTGTTTGTTGCTTTTGCAAGAATTCAGCAACTCGGCAATGCCACTAGCACAGACATTGCAATCATAAGTTAATCATTCGTTTTCTTTGTCTGCCTTGCATAATGAACAGGGTATTGGCATTTCCTTGAAAGTAAGAAGTACATTATGGAAATGCCGTTGCAGTGATGCTGCACTGAATTTTTGTCTTCTATTTTGATCTCACTGTTTATCCATCTGACTCCTGTTCTTGTTTTGTTGTTCTTTTTTATTTTTTGTAAGAAACAGGCAGGGGATTAGCTTATGCAGTGTTTGGTTACAGGATTAGAAGTGACCAATTTCTCTATGAGATCCCCTGATAGCTTGTCAAATACTGGCAGAATTTTAGCTGGAGTAGTGTGGATATAGTGCATAACTACATGTTACTATCAAGAGTTCAGTAGTTATCAAATCCACATCGTGGCACTTTGTTAGTATGATCAGAGCTAGAAGAATAGATAACAGTAAGGCATGGGAGGCACCCAACTGTATGTGATCAACCTTCCTACTTATATTGCTCTTCCAGGGAGCAATAGTATTGATTTAGACAGTATTTTTTTTAAGTTTTCCAAGTCCTTGATGTTTTTCTTGACATCTAGCATGTAAGCAGGTATACATATCTTTTACATTATTAGGGTGCTGAATTTGAGATTATGTTGATATTGTGATGAGTTGAGTACTTGTATTGCCCTTGCAGGGACTAATAGTATTCGATATTTTTTGTTCAAGAAAATTAAGACAATGTTTAGTTTCATATTATTTCTTTCCTGGTGTTAGCTAGGATCTGTTGATAAAACTAGTATGCAATACAGCTAACTGAACTCTACGTACACGTACATGTGCATGCCGGCATTGATGTTTCTCATGCACGTAAATGTCGTTTTCTTTTCCGACCGTTATTACTTGTATTGATTACTGACTTTTTTTGGCTTGCTATAGTGTCCTCGTTTGTCGAAGCCAACTTACATCAACTATTTGAACCCTTGACGTATCTATCAAGTTTAATGCATCTCTCACTTTCATATTGTCGTTCTTTTATTCGCATCTGATATAACTGCGCTCCCTGTCATCACATATCGCTCTTTCATTTGCATCTAATACAAACATGTTCCCTGTAATCATATAATGTATGGTCATCATTCTCTTGACAGCTTGATCTTTTGTTGCTAGAAGCTAATTAATGCCCAGGCAATCTTCATTAAGCTTAACAGTTCAATATGAAGATATCTCAGTTAGCGCCAAGTTTGCTTGTCTAGATCGTTAGGTTATGGACAACTTTCTTTGGCTGTTTGACTACCAGTTTCGCATTTTATTCTTTACAAAGTAATCTCAACCTTTTGTTCTTCTCTAGCAGATGACGACAGCAATATCTATTGAGGATGTGCGTAGAGAGGTGAAAATTCTGAAGGCTTTATCTGGGCATTCAAATCTTGTGAAGTTTTATGATGCATGTGAGGATGCCCTTAACGTCTACATCATCATGGAGTATGTTTGCTTTCTTCCCCTCACATATTGTTGACTTTGCATCCGTACAATGTTGTTATCAGAACCTGCAACATCTCATTGTAGATAAAGGACTTTCTATCTGCTAAATGGATTGTCTTATTTCTTGAGTTCTATGCAAAATTACATGATTATTGATGTTTTGTGCACCTGGTATTGGTTAGGTTGTGTGAAGGTGGGGAGTTGTTGGACAGAATTTTGTCCAGGTATAACATTTTCCTTGAGAAACATTTCTTAGTACCAAAAACAAACATAGCTCTTACTATTACTAATTTCCTATTTTTCCAGAGGTGGGAGGTACACTGAGGATGATGCTAAAGTTATCATCAAACAGATATTAAGTGTAGTTGCTTTCTGCCATCTTCAGGGTGTTGTTCATCGTGATCTTAAGCCAGAGGTATGTGGAGTCTTTGTTGATCTCTTCTGTGCTGATAATACAACCATTTATTTTTTATGACTCCATGCTTGATTTTGAACAGAATTTCCTATTCAGTACTAGAGATGAACATTCTCCTATGAAGCTCATCGATTTTGGCCTCTCTGATTTTATAAGGCCAGGTAGTACCTCCACATGAGGATTATACCCATAGCACGTTCTATCTTCGTTCTTTGATTTTTGAATTTAAGATCAATCTAGACATGAATAAAAGACTTGAATGTCTTGTTATTGTGTACCAAAGCCTAATACATTTTGTTTTTGCAGATGAAAGGCTGAATGACATTGTTGGTAGTGCATACTATGTTGCTCCAGAAGTCCTACATAGGTCATATAGCACAGAAGCAGACATGTGGAGCGTAGGTGTTATCACTTATATCTTGCTGTGTGGTAGCAGACCATTCTGGGCACGCACTGAATCAGGAATTTTCCGCTCTGTGCTGAGAGCTGATCCTAATTTTGACGATTCACCATGGGCATCAATATCTCCTGAAGCCAAAGACTTTGTCAAAAGACTTCTTAACAAGGATTACAGAAAAAGAATGACTGCTGCGCAGGCACTCTGTAAGTTGTGCCAATGATGATTCTTACTTTATGCTTTCTTTTAAAGTTTCCATAGGATATTGGCGATTTACCTATGTATTGTGTGTGTATTGCAGCTCACCCCTGGTTGCGAGATGAGTGCTGCCCAGTCCCTCTGGATATATTAGTTTTTAAGCTGGTTAAGGCGCATCTTCGTTCCACGCCTTTCAAACGGGCAGCATTAAAGGTTTTACTCTTTACCTAGTTCCTTCAAGTATGTAACTTTCGAACTATACTTCCTTTGATACTGATTTTTCCAAACTGCATTCGACACACGTGAGTAGTATGTACACATCGTACATCCAAATCAATGTCACCTTTAATATCTTGCATTCTACAAACGTGAGCATTATGTGCACATCATCCATCTAAATTGATACCACCTTTAATATCTTGCATAAATAGCCAGCTATGTTATTGGACTGTTGTAGGGAGGTGTGAAAATTGGTTTCATTGCATGTACTGATTTTATTTCCTTTTGTCTTGCTTAAACATGTTGAGCAATTCACTGCCATAATATTTCCGTCTTTTATTTGACAGGCTCTGTCTAGAGCAATAACAGAAGATGAGCTTATCTACGCCAGAGCACAGTACAACTTATTACAACCAAGTAGTCAAGATGGTCGAATATGTATTGAGAACTTCAGGATGGTAAGTACTCTTGTGTTGTCAAGTCTCTTAGAGCATGCACTAGGATTAATTGAAGTAATTTCCATATCCAGGATACTGAACTTGATATTTCTCTTCTTTTCCACCTTTAATTTATGCAGGCTCTGCTACAAAACTCCACTGACGCTATGAAAGAATCTAGAACTCTTGATATCTTAAGTGCGGTATGAAATGCGCACTCATTATACCTTCATTTGCACACATGGTGTATAGCATTCATTATTTGAACTTGCATGTATATTCATTTTCAGTTGGAGCCGCTTGCATATAGGAGAATGGACTTTGAGGAGTTCCGTGCGGCGACAATCAGCCCTTACCAACTTGAAGCTTCGTCTATGTGGGACGAAATAGCGAGCACCGCATTTGAGTGCTTTGAGCAGGAAGGCAACCGTGTTATCACAATTGAGGAGCTAGCTCAGGTATGCAGTTGAACCTTGAGAATGACATGAATCTTTCATCTTGTGCGTGTCACTAACCAATTGGCCTCCTTTCCCCATACAGGAGATGAATCTTTCTTCTGCGGCGTATTCTATCGTCCGCGACTGGATTAGGCCATCCGATGGGAAGCTTAGCTTTATAGGCTTCACCAAATTTTTGCATGGATTGACTATGCGGAGCAGCAACGCGAGGCGCCATCACTGACCTGTTTCGCCTCAGCTGCTTAGATTTCTTTGATTCATGGGGAGTTTGATGGATGTTGGTGTTTTATCTGTGTTTTTGGCGGTTTAGCGTTTGTAGAGAAAAAAGGAGAAAGAAACAGAAAGTGGGAGTTCATAATGGAGTTTTAGAAGCAAAGATATGTTTTTACCTGTTTTTTTACATCTGGGTGCTGTTACATCATTCTTAATCTGGCTTATACATGGGCGCTGTACAGTTTGCTCATCATGCACCGTTCAACTTGCCACCCCAGTGTTTGTGTTTATCCAGGTGCTTGCTGTCTTGCTGCTCCCTCCTGCTTCTCAGAGAAGCAGAAGTACAGGGTGCTGCTGCTCCTGAATGTGCGGCAGTTGGAAAGGGCCAAATATCTGGTGAGGGCGTTAAAAGACGTCGTGGTTTGGAACGTTCTTAGCAGATGCTATTCCATCCAACATTGCATAGGAAGCAGCAGGCCCCATCGACGGGGTGCTATGTTTCGCCTTTTCCAGACAATCGTACGGCGGCACTTTTATGGTGGTCAGGACGATTAAGAAAGGGCTTCAAGTACGAAAAGGCACTTTAAAGAGACAGTCTAGCCACTGGGATTAGCAATTTAAGTTATGTTGATCTTTGGGTGCGGAGAGACGTGGCTGAGATCGACGGGCAATCAGAGTTCAGCATGGATGCGAAAACATGTGATGACGAGCCATCCGTTGGTATTTTACGAGCCATAAAGCTTTCAGATTTTCGTATACTTCCGCAAAGATCACTGTGCTTCAAAAATATCAGACCTGTTTGCCCTCCCCTGTCGTCTTCTCCTTCCACCACGTGCTTCACGCAGCGAAAAATTTCCTCCCTCTCACCTTCTCTCAACTCCCCACCATACGCGCATGCGGAAAAAGAGTTGGTCGGCGAGCTTCGGCGAGAACCATCAATTGTTCTCGCCACGCCCCGTCTTCTGCTCGTAGCATCGCCCCTAGTTGTAGCTATCGAAGCCGCCCCGGTGGTCACAAGATCGTCGCCACAACATCACCCCTCCCCCTCCCGGTTGCAGCTTCATTGCCGCTAAACGCAGCATGCTTGTCGCCCCTGGTTGCAACATCGGCGGCGACAATGTTGCGGCTCGCACCCCCCCCCCCCCCCCCCCCTCTCTCGAATCCCAGCATAAAACGTGGCCGATTGTAGCATTTTGCTGCTTTGATTGCAACTCCGACGGCCGGTTCCAACACGCAGTCTCCACAGTCGTAGCATTTTCATCGGTAGATTCTAGCACATCATGTAGCCGACTCCACCACACGCGCGACCAACGTCGCAGCACGGTCATAGCTCTCATGGACATCGGTTGCAGCTCTTGCTATTCATGGTTGCAGCTCGCCAGGGAAAGGGTTGTAGCTTCGCCATCCATGGTCGCAGCTCCCCTAGGCACCGATTTGCAGCTCCCCCATGAACATCGGTCGTATCTCTTTTTTCGCGAATACGCATGATATGTATCATTTCATTGATAGAGGGGAGAAAGCACAGGGTTGCAAGCCTCGTCAAGCATGCACTAGACGGCGCTCGCAAGGATGCTCTTAAGCAGTTGAAGAGGGGTTGCTCAACCCCGATTACAAGTGGTTAGGTTACAGGGATGATGATACTAAGTCCTGTAGCACCTGCTCTGGCCCAGGTCCAAGCCTCCTCCTGGATGGTGTCAGCAGGTGGGCATGAGAAGGTGTCACACCATCGAAGATGCATGCATTGCGGTGCTTCCAGGTCATCCAAGCGGTGAGCGCAATGAGAGAACCAATGCCCCTGCGATGCCTAGCCATGGATGCACTGATGGCGGATGACCACCACTCGAAGAACTCGCTTGTACCATCGGGTGGCTGCGTGGTGAGACGGCACCAGTGAAGAACATCGTGCCAGACTGAGCAGGAGAAGACGCAACTAGCAAGAAGGTCTTGGCACCCACATGAGGCCAGTTTTTCCGCGTCAGCTGCCAATATGGGGCGCGCACTGATCCATGGAATAGAGCAAGGTAGCATGACTTGGCGGGGTAGCCTCCATTATCGGTCCAACGCTAGCGGATGGAGTCGGGCTCCGCGCCCAGCAAGACATGGCGAAGGCGCCTCCAGATATCAACATACTCCACCGTGGCAGCTGGCTCGAGGGCGCCACGAATGTCTTGGATCCAGGCACACCGTGGGATGGCGTTGCAGGAGTGAAACTCACCAGAAAAAAGAGTTGTAGCTTCGCCGTCGATGGTCACATCTCCTTTGGACACCGGTTGCAGCTCCCTCCATCCATGATCGTAGCTCGCCGGAAAAAAAGGTTGTAGCAGGTTGATGGCTTGCAAGTATACAAGGTTTGGTTGTAGCCTTTTCGAAGTAAGAGTATTGATCCCACATGGAGCACAAGAAATGAGGTTTTTCTCTTGTAGAGGTTTATAGTACTGTGCCTGCAAGTTAGTTGCGTTCCAAAGAAAGCAGAAGTGGAAGTTTGAAATATTGCGAGGTTGTCGTGAACATGGTGATAAAACACAAGAATAAAATAAAAGAGTAGGGAAACGTGAAACAATGGTAGTTGGAATCAATAGGGCTAAAGTGTTCTCAGGGAGTCCGGATTCCCCACTAATATGTATCTAACATGACCTATGCCTAAGCATAATTCGAAATTAAGATTCCTAAGCCACTTTATATGTTTGTATAAGTGGGCGGAGCCAAGTACAAATACATGCATACATGCCACAACCCCATATCACATATGCCACCACCGTTCATCCCCTTCTAGTTACCAAACGGTGATTAAGTATTTCCCGGTGGACACAGCTAATGCGGTCTCTGTTCATCCCCTATTGCAATGATCAGGTAAGGAGGGAGATAGGCACTGTTGAAGGAAATAGGCCCTAGAGACAATAATAAAGTTATTATTTATTTCTTTATATCATGATAAATGTTTATTATTCATGCTAGAATTGTATTAACCGGAAACATGATACATGTGTGAATACATAGACAAAGAGAGTGTCACTAGTATGCCTCTACTTGACTAGCTCGTTGATCAAAGATGGTTATGTTTCCTAGCCATAGACATGAGTTGTCATTTGATTAACGGGATCACATCATTAGGAGAATGATGTGATTGACTTGACCCATTCCGTTAGCTTAGCACTTGATCGTTTAGTATTCTGATATTGCTTTCTTCATGACTTATACATGTTCCTATGACTATGAGATTATACAAATCCCGTTTACCAGAAGAACACTTTGTGTGCTACCAAACGTCACAACGTAACTGGGTGATTATAAAGGTGCTATACAGGTGTCTCCAAAGGTACTTGTTGGGTTGGCGTATTTCGAGATTAGGATTTGTCACTCCGATTGTCGGGGACGTATCTCTGGGCCCACTCAGTAATGCACATCACTATAAGCCTTGCAAGCATTGTAACTAATGAGTTAGTTGCGGAATGATGTATTATAGAACGAGTAAAGAGACTTGCCGGTAACGAGATTGAACTAGGTATTGAGATACCGACGATCGAATCTCGGGCAAGTAGCATACCGATGACAAAGGGAATAACGTATGCTGTTATGTGGTTTGACCGATAAAGATCTTCATAGAATATGTAGGAGCCAATATGAGCATCCAGGTTCCGCTATTGGTTATTGACCGGAGACATGTCTCGGTCATGTCTACATAGTTCTCGAACCCGTAGGGTCCGCACGCTTAAAGTTTCGGTAACGATTGTATTATGAGTTTTTGTGTTTTGATGTACCGAAGGTAGTTCGGAGTCCTGGATGTGATCATGGACACGACGAGGAGTCTCAAAATGGCTGAGACATAAAAATCGATATATTGGACGACTATGTTCGGACACCGGAATGGTTTCGGAGAGTTTCGGACATATACCGGAGTACCAGGGGGTTACCGGAACCCCACGGGGAGTTTAATGGGCCAAGATGGGCTTTAGTGGAGAAGAGGAGGGGCGGCTAGGGCAGGCCGCGCCCCTCCCCCTCTAGTCCGAATTGGACAAGGAGGGGGGGGCGCCCCCCTTTCCTTCCTCTCCCTCCTTCCCTTCCTTTCCCCCTCCTACTCTAACTAGGAAAAGAAGGGAGTCCTACTCCCGGTGGGAGTAGGACTCCTCCCTGGCGCGCCCTCCCCTGGTCGGCCGCCTCCTCCCCCCTGGTCCTTTATATACGGGGGCAGGGGGCACCTCTAGACACAACCGTTGATCTCTTGATCTCTTAGCCGTGTGCGGTGCCCCCCTCCACCATATTCCACCTCGATCATATCGTAGCGGTGCTTAGGCGAAGCCCTGCGTTGGTAGCAACATCATCACCATCATCACACCGTCGTGCTGACGGAACTCTCCCGTGAAGCTCTGCTAGATCGGAGTTCGCGGGACGTCATCGAGCTGAATGTGTGCTGAACTCGGAGGTGCCGTACGTTCGGTACTTGGATTGGTCGGATCGTGAAGACGTACGACTACATCAACCGTGTTGTGCTAACACTTCCGCTTTCGGTCTACGAGGGTACGTGGACGATACTCTCCCCTCTCGTTGCTATGCATCACCATGATCTTGTGTGTGCATAGGATTTTTTTTAAATTACTACGTTCCCCAACAATGGCATCCGAGCCTGGTTTTATGTGTAGATGTTATATGCACGAGTAGAACACAAGTGAGTTGTGGGCGATACAAGTCATACTTCTTACCAACATGTCACACTTTGGTTCGACGGTATTGTTGGATGAAGCGGCCTGGACTGACATTACGCGTACCCTTACGCGAGACTGGTTCTAGCAACGTGCTTTGCACACAGGTGGCCGGCGGATGTCAGTTTCTCCAACTTTAGTTGAACCGAGTGTGGCCACGCCTGGTCCTTGAGAAGGTTAAAACAACACTAACTTGACAAACTATCGTTGTGGTTTTGATGCGTAGGTAAGAACGGTTCTTGCTCAGCCCGTAGTAGCCACGTAAAACTTGCAACAACAAAGTAGAGGACGTCTAACTTGTTTTTGCAGGGCATGTTGTGATGTGATATGGTCAAGACATGATGCTAAATTTTATTGTATGAGATGATCATGTTTTGTAACCGAGTTATCGGCAACTAGCAGGAGCCATATGGTTGTCACTTTATTGTATGCAATGCAATCGCCCTGTAATTGCTTTACTTTATCACTAAGCGGTAGCGATAGTCGTAGAAGCAATAGTTGGCGAGACGACAACGATGCTACGATGGAGATGAAGGTGTTGCGCCGGTGACGATGGTGATCATGACGGTGCTTCGGAGATGGAGATCACAAGCACAAGATGATGATGGCCATATCATATCACTTATATTGATTGCATGTGATGTTTATCTTTTATGCATCTTATTTTTCTTAGATCGACGGTAGCATTATAAGATGACATCTCACTAAATTTCAAGGTATAAGTGTTCTCCTTGAGTATGCACCGTTGCGAAAGTTCTTCGTGCTGAGACACCACGTGATGATCGGGTGTGATAAGCCCTACGTTCAAATACAACGGGTGCAAAACAGTTGCACACGCGGAACACTCAGGTTAAACTTGATGAGCCTAGCATATACAGATATGGCCTCGGAACACTGAGACTGAAAGGTCGAGCGTGAATCATATAGTAGATATGTACTACTCCATCTCACGTGATGATCGGACATGGTTTAGTTGATATGGATCACATGATCACTTAAAGGATTAGAGGGATGTCTATCTAAGTGGGAGTTCTTTAAATAATTTGATTAACTGAACTTTAATTTATCATGAACTTGGTACCTGATAGTATTTTGCATGTCTATGTTGTTGTAGATAGATGGCCCGTGTTGTTGTTCCATTGAATTTTAATGTGCTCCTTGAGAAAGCAAAGTTGAAAGATGATGGTAGCAATTACACGGACTGGGTCCATAACTTGAGGATTATCCTCATTGCTGCACAGAAGAATTACGTCTTGGAAGCACCGCTAGGTGCCAAACCTGCTACAGGAGCAACACCAGATGTTATGAATGTCTGGCAGAGCAAAGCTGATGACTACTCGATAGTTCAGTGTGCCATGCTTTACGGCTTAGAACCGAGATTTCAACGACGTTTTGAACATCATGGAGCATATGAGATGTTCCAAGAGTTGAAGTTAATATTTCAAGCAAATGCCCGGATTGAGAGATATGAAGTGTCCAACAAGTTCTATAGCTGCAAAATGGAGGAGAATAGTTCTATCAGTGAACATATACTCAGAATGTCTGGGTATAACAATCACTTGATTCAACTGGGAGTTAATCTTTCGGATGATAGTGTCATTGACATAATTCTTCAATCACTGCCACCAAGCTACAAGAGCTTCGTGATGAACTATAATATGCAAGGGATGGATAAGACAATTCCCGAGCTCTTCGCAATGCTAAAGGCCGCGGAGGTAGAAATCAAGAAGGAGCATCAAGTGTTGATGGTCAACAAGACCACTAGTTTCAAGAAAAAGGGCAAAGGGAAGAAGAAGGGGAACTTCAAGAAGAATAACAAACAAGTTGATGCTCAAGAGAAGAAACCCAAGTCTGGACCTAAGCCTGAGACTGAGTGCTTCTACTGCAAGCATACTGGTCACTGGAAGTGGAACTGCCCCAAGTATTTGGCGGATAAGAAGGATGGCAAGGTGAACAAAGGTATATGTGATATACATGTTATTGATGTGTACCTTACTAATGCTCGCAGTAGCACCTGGGTATTTGATACTGGTTCTGTTGCTAATATTTGCAACTCGAAACAGGGGCTACGGATTAAGCGAAGATTGGCTAAGGATGAGGTGACAATGCGCGTGGGAAATGGTTCCAAAGTCGATGTGATCGCAGTCGGCACGCTACCTCTACATCTACCTTCGGGATTAGTTTTATACCTAAATAATTGTTATTTGGTGCCAACGTTGAGCATGAACATTATATCTGGATCTTGTTTGATGCGAGATGGTTATTCATTTAAATCTGAGAATAATGGTTGTTCTATTTATATGAGTAATATCTTTTATGGTCATGCACCCTTGAAGAGTGGTCTCTTTATATTAAATCTCGATAGTAGTGATACACATATTCATAACATTGAAGCCAAAAGGTGCAAAGTTGATAATGATAGTGCAACTTATTTGTGGCACTGTCGTTTAGGTCATATTGGTATAAAGCGCATGAAGAAACTCCATACTGATGGACTTTTGGAATCACTTGATTATGAATCACTTGGTACTTGCGAACCATGCCTCATGGGCAAGATGACTAAAACGCCGTTCTCTAGAACAATGGAGCGAGCAACAGATTTGTTGGAGATCATACATACTGATGTATGTGGTCCGATGAATATTGAGGCTCGCGGCGGGTATTGTTATTTTCTCACCTTCACGGGTGATTTGAGCAGATATGGGTATATCTACTTAATGAAACATAAGTCTGAAACATTTGAAAAGTTCAAAGAATTTCAGAGTGAAGTGGAAAATCATCGTAACAAGAAAATAAAGTTTCTATGATCTGATCGTGGAGGAGAATATTTGAGTTATGAGTTTGGTCTACATTTGAAACAATGCGGAATGGTTTCACAACTCACGCCATCCGGAACACCATAGCGTAATGGTGTGTCCGAACGTCGTAATCGTACTTTACTAGATATGGTGCGATCTATGATGTCTCTTACTGATTTACCGCTATCATTTTGGGGTTATGCTTTAGAGACGGATGCATTCACGTTAAATAGGGCACCATTGAAATCCGTTGAGACGATGCCTTATGAACTGTGGTTTGGAAAGAAACCAAAGTTTCCGTTTCTTAAAGTTTGGGGCTGCGATGCTTATGTGAAAAAGCTTCAACCTAATAAGCTCGAACCCAAATCGAAGAAATGTGTCTTCATAGGATACCCAAAGGAAACTGTTGGGTACACCTTCTATCACAGATCTGAAGGCAAGACTTTTGTTGCTAAATTTGGATCCTTTCTAGAGAAGGAGTTTCTCTCGAAAGAAGTGAGTGGGGGGAAAGTAGAACTTGATGAGGTAACTGTACCTGCTCCCTTATTGGAAAGTAGTTCATCACAGAAACCGGTTCCTGTGACACCTACACAGATTAGTGAGGAAGCTAATGATGATGATCATGAAACTTCAGATCAAGTTACTACTGAACCTCGTAGGTCAACCAGACTGAGATCCGCACCAGAGTGGTACGGTAATCCTGTTCTGGAGGTCATGTTACTAGACCATGACGAACCTACGAACTATGAGGAAGCGATGATGAGCCCAGATTCTGCAAAATGGCTTAAGGCCATGAAATCTGAGATGGGATCCATGTATGAGAACAAAGTGTGGACTTTGGTTGACTTGCCCAATGATCAACAAGCCATCGAGAATAAATGGATCTTCAAGAAGAAGACAAACGCTGACGGTAATATTACTGTCTACAAAGCTCGACTTGTTGCAAAATGTTTTCGACAAGTTCAAGGAGTTGACTACGACGAGACCTTCTCACCCGTAGCGATGCTTAAGTCCGTCTGAATCATGTTAGCAGTTGCCACATTTTATGATTATGAAATTTGGCAAATGGATGTGAAGACTGCATTCCTGAATGGATTTTTGGAAGAAGAGTTGTATATGATGCAACCTGAAGGTTTTATTGATCCAAAGGGTGCTAACAAAGTGTGCAAGCTCCAGCGATCCATTTATGGACTGGTGCAAGCCTCTCGGAGTTGGAATAAACGCTTTGATAGTGTGATCAAAGCATATGGTTTTATACAGACTTTTGGAGAAGTCTGTATTTACAAGAAAGTGAGTGGGAGCTCTGTAGCATTTCTAATCTTATATGTGGATGACATATTATTGATTGGAAATGATATAGAATTTCTGGATAGCATAAAAGGATACTTGAATAAGAGTTTTTCAATGAAGGACCTCGGTGAAGCTTCTTACATATTGGGCATCAAGATCTATAGAGATAGATCAAGACGCTTAATTGGACTTTCACAAAGCACATACCTTGACAAAGTTTTGAAGAAGCTCAAAATGGATCAAGCAAAGAAAGGGTTCTTGCCTATGTTACAAGGTGTGAAATTGAGTAAGACTCAATGCCCGACCACTGCAGAAGATAGAGAGAAAATGAAAGATGTTCCCTATGCTTTAGCCATAGGCTCTATCATGTATGCAATGCTGTGTACCAGACCTGATGTGTGCCTTGCTATTAGTTTAGCGGGGAGGTACCAAAGTAATCCAGGAGTGGATCACTGGACAGCGGTCAAGAACATCCTGAAATACCTGAAAAGGACTAAGGATATGTTTCTCGTTTATGGAGGTGACAAAGAGCTCATCGTAAATGGTTACGTTGATGCAAGCTTTGACACTGATCTGGACGATTCTAAATCCCAAACCGGATACATGTTTATATTAAATGGTGGAGCTGTTAGTTAGAGCGGTTCTAAACAAAGCGTCGTGGCGGGATCTACGTGTGAAGCGGAGTACATTGCTACTTCGGAAGCAGCAACTGGAGGAGTCTGGATGAAGGAGTTCATATCCGATCTAGGTGTCATACCTAGTGCATCGGGACCAATGAAAATCTTTTGTGACAATACCGGTGCAATTGCCTTGGCAAAGGAATCCAGAATTCACAAGAGAACCAAGCACATTAAGAGATGCTTCAACTCCATCCAGGATCAAGTCCAGGTAGGAGACATAGAGTTTTGCAAGATACATACGGATCTGAATGTTGCAGACCCGTTGACTAAGCCTCTCTCACGAGCAAAACATGATCAACACCAAGACTCCATGGGTGTTAGAATCATTACTATGTAATCTAGATTATTGACTCTAGTGCAAGTGGGAGACTGAAGGAAATATGCCCTAGAGGCAATAATAAAGTTATTATTTATTTCGTTATATCATGATAAATGTTTATTATTCATGCTAGAATTGTATTAACCGGAAACATGACACATGTGTGAATACATAGACAAAGAGAGTGTCACTAGTATGCCTCTACTTGACTAGCTCGTTAATCAAAGATGGTTATGTTTCCTAGCCATAGACATGAGTTGTCATTTGATTAATGGGGATCACATCATTAGGAGAATGATGTGATTGACTTGACCCATTCCGTTAGATTAGCACTTGATCGTTTAGTATTTTGCTATTGCTTTTTTCATGACTTATACATGTTCCTATGACTATGAGATTATACAACTCCCGTTTACCGGAGGAACACTTTGTGTGCTACCAAACGTCACAACGTAACTGGGTGATTATAAAGGTGCTCTACAGGTGTCTCCAAAGGTACTTGTTGGGTTGGCATATTTCGAGATTAGGATTTGTCACTCCGATTGTCGGGGACGTATCTCTGGGCCCACTCAGTAATGCACATCACTACAAGCCTTGCAAGCATTGTAACTAATGAGTTAGTTGCGGGATGATGTATTATAGAATGAGTAAAGAGACTTGCCGGTAACGAGATTGAACTAGGTATTGAGATACCGACGATCGAATCTCGGGCAAGTAGCATACCGATGACAAAGGGAACAACATATGTTGTTATGCGGTTTGACCGATAAAGATCTTCATAGAATATGTAGGAGCCAATATGAGCATCCAGGTTCCGCTATTGGTTATTGACCGGAGACATGTCTCGGTCATGTCTACATAGTTCTCGAACCCGTAGGGTCCGCACGCTTAAAGTTTCGGTGATGATTGTATTATGAGTTTTTGTGTTTTTATGTACCGAAGGTAGTTTGGAGTCCTGGATGTGATCATGGACATGACGAGGAGTCTCGAAATGGTCGAGACATAAAAATCGATATATTGGACGACTATGTTCGGACACTGGAATGGTTTCGGAGAGTTTCGGACATATACCGGAGTATCAGGGGGTTACCGGAACCCCCCGGGGAGTTTAATGGGCCAAGATGGGCTTTAGTGGAGAAGAGGAGGGGCGGCTAGGGCAGGCCGCGTGCCCCCTCCCCCTCTAGTCCGAATTGGACAAGGAGGGGGGGTGGTGCCCCCCTTTCCTTCCTCTCTCTCCTTCCCTTCCTTTTCCCCTCCTACTCTAACTATGAAAAGAAGGGAGTCCTACTCCCGGTGGGAGTAGGACTCCTCCCTGGCGCGCCCTCCCCTGGCCGGCCGCCTCCTCCCCCCTGGTCCTTTATATACGGGGGCACGGGGCACCTCTAGACACAACCGTTGATCTCTTAGCCGTGTGTGGTGCCCCCCTCCACCATATTCCACCTCGATCATATCGTAGCGGTGCTTAGGCGAAGCCCTGCGTCGGTAGCAACATCATCATCATCATCACACCGTCGTGCTGATGGAACTCTCCCGTGAATCTCTACTGGATCAGAGTTCACGGTACGTCATCGAGCTGAACGTGTGTTGAACTCGGAGGTGCCGTACGTTCGGTACTTGGATCGGTCGGATCGTGAAGATGTACGACTACATCAACCAGGTTGTGCTAACGCTTCCGCTTTCGGTCTACGAGGGTACGTGGATGATACCCTCCCCTCTCGTTGCTATGCATCACCATGATCTTGTGTGTGCATAGGATTTTTTTTTGAAATTACTACGTTCCCCAAGAACTGTCACTACCAACCTCCGCAAATCCACGATCACACAAACAGTAATGACCTTTCATCCAAAAGAGGCATATGTTAGATGGTCGACTTCATCCAAACATATAAACATTCAATTCCTGAGCATACCAGGTTTCCTCCATATCCCCGGCAATAAGGGATATTACTCACACAACGAAATCATAAGCGTTGTGGGATGAATCATTGTAAACATGGATGGAGTACCGAAGTAATATAAAAATGGATCCACGAAGACTAATGTAGTACAAAGAGATGGAGATGAGATGGTGATGACATAGAAGCATAGTGATAATACCCTCTCGATGGGATGATGTAGCGGTGGAGCCCTTCTAACAATTCCCCTCGAGAATACTTCTGGAGGCTAGGGTTCTTCGTATTTGAACAATTTCTGGTGGCTGTGGTCGCCTATCCATGATCTGATCACACAAGGGTAAAATACTGGACCAGGCAGTGGCGGCTGTGAGTGGTATGGCTGGCGGTACAATGGTGTGTGGCCATACCATGCACCGTTGATTGGCCTGGTCTCCTCGGTTGCGCCTCTTTCTTCTTCCCTCTATTTATGCTTTTTATGGTAAGCCTTTGTTATCCTAGTCAACATGATTTTAGCTCCATATTATTAGGATTTTTTCCTTATGCCTCCAAATACTTTCGCTGAAGGAATACTGGCGAAAATAGACAAAAAGGATGCATGCACATGGTAAAATCTAGAGGATCCTAACACTATATAACAAAAAATGTGTTAATTAGTGCAAAAATTGGACTCATCAACTCCCCCAAGCTTAGAGTTTTTCTTGTCCCCGAGTAAATGACACATCTTGTAAGAACAAGGCCATCATGGTCATGAGGTGTACATAAAAGTAAATGAATGAGTCCATCGCATGAATTGAAACCCACATTAAATACATGATCACAACAAGTATTAGCACATTCTTACTATTGAGATGATCATGAAGGCTTCGACACCTCTGCTACTCGATTAGTTAGCAAATGTATTACAACTTCAGGCAATAGGTTAACCATCTTTCAATCGTACAATTACATTGGGCTCTCCTTATTTTCTTTTTCATAACACCATGTTATTTCTTTCCAAGGGTAGGCTTATGTCCCCATGTCACACTTGTTTATTTTAACATGTGATATGCAAGTTAAGCATGCTCCCTTGTTGTCAGATTAGGATTTTGAAGAGGGTTAATTTATTTAGAGAGTTTCACCTTGATGTTACTTTCTCTATTTAATTTAATTCAATGGTTGGGCTAATGTCACACTTCTCCATTCTTTGCTTATTATGGAAAGATAGAAATAAAATGACTACAATTTTGGGTAGTAAATTTGACTGGACTTAAGACTTTATTATGTTTTCTAAGGTGTCATAAGTAAATGGATCCCAGTCACCAATTTATCAATTTCTTTGCTGAAATTTAAAGATAACAATTGAAATTAGAGTAACCTATCCCATTTAATTGTTCACCTTTACTACCCGATCAACATCAGAGATGTGTAAGATTTATAATCATCAACTAGTGAAAATGCACTAGCACACACATCTAATCACACGTCTAATATAATTTTCATGATGATGCAATGAAACTACTCATCAAAGCTATCCATTACTCATTGGATAAAAGTATTCCCTTAATAAAAAAGGAACTAGATGGTCCACTTTATTTAATGAAAACAAACTAAACTTTAACTAGAAATCACCATTCAAATCGATAAAAAGAAGGTAGAAGGGCTTGAAAATCTCCCTTATTGTCGGTAGCTGTGTTCTTGGTAGGTGCAGGGAATGGTGATTTTGAAGCTCCCTTATACTTAGTTAGCACCCCCTTATCCAGCACAACATCAATAAACCCTGAACCGGCCTTCAAGCCGAGGACTACCCTGGACTGCTTTCCTTCATCCTTGGTCTTTGGCCTTGCAAACTGGTTCAACAATATCTTCACGTGTTCCACTCCCATGATGATCAAGTTCTTCCTGTGGAATATCATACTTTGGGCACCCGAGAGGCCCCAATCGAGCCTCCCAAGTTGTATTTATCCACTCGTCGGATCAGAAGACCCTACCTGAGTAGAGCTACCTTAGCGGTGAAATCTTTCTACGTCGGGATAACATCGCTGATTTGATCGTGTTCTAACAACTTTGACCAGCCCCAGATCACCGACACACACTAGAGAACCATGTGGTCTTTTCAGATGTCATTATCGCCTGTGAGTGTAGCTCGAGGCTGCTGCTATTGGCACGTCTGATCAATAAAGAGATTGTGCTCCGAATTTTTAGCGGCATCATCAGCAAAACCCCTCCATTCATGCAAGCATATAATGCACATCGCATGGGGAACCCGCGAAATTACTATCACACAATACACCCTTTCAATGTTTTCAAAAGCCCATAAAAGGGGCATTGTAAAAATGAATCATGCTTCACGCTTTCATCTCACTCATACTCTCCTCATCTTCAAGCTCCAGCACCTGAAGAACCAAACCCCAAAAGCTTCATATTCCTCCCTTCCCCCTCCCATCTCGAGCGATGGCTAAAAAGTGAACTTGTACCGCAGCGGCGAAGGCCTCCAAGGGCGAGCCGAAGGCCACCGCGAAGAGTCAGGGGGTGCCGGTGATGCGGAGAAGGCGGCGAGCAAGAGGGGGCAACGACTTCTCTCCATGGTCACTGCAGGGGACATCATCGAGCTCCAAGACCCTGGGTACCTTATGACTCCTGAGGTTGCTCGATGTCGTTTGGCACTCACTGGAGGGTCATTGGGCCATTCATCCATCAGGGTACTAGAGCCCCGCGTTAGTGAGCGCATTGTATTTGTTTCACATCTCCTATGAGATTTGGGATTTCCAATCCACCACTTTCTCTGATGTCTCCTTTATTTCTGCGGCCTCCAATTGCACCACCTTGCCCCAAATTCCATTCTCCACATCGCCTCTTACATCACTTTTGTGAAGCCTTCCTATGCATTGAGCCCCACTTCGGGCTTTGGCTCAAGTTGTTCTGTGTCAAGATAAAGAACCAACGGGGATCAACCCACACTACAAAAAAATACACTTCCGTGATGATACGTGTTTGTCATAGTAGGTCACATTTTCTGTCACGCATGTACATCCATGATGATTTTATGACAGATTCAAGATAGTCATACCTATGTTGTCATAGAAGTGTTCCATGACATTACCAAAATTATCATCACGGAAGTGTCCACTTCCATGACGATAAATCGTGCATCATAGAATGGTAACCGACACATGGCATCCACCGTAACAGGTCACCGTTAAGCTATCGGGTTCCGGTTTGGATCCGATAACCCGTTAACAGCCCGGACCAATGGGGATTTTCCACATTGAAAATTCTCAATGGCCAGAGGAACCACGTGTCGGCTCACCGTTGGGTCAGATGTCATGCACTCATTGGACCGAAGGAGACTATGATATGTCGACACGTGGCACGGCCCAACAGAGGCCCATTCTAGTGAAAAGGCCAGCCTATTTGACTTGGTCAAAAGGTAGCGGGCTGGCCCATGGAAAGCCTGTTAACGCCCTGTTCGCATATAGCCCATTTACATCCCGCTAACTCACGACCCATTACGACCTACCCGAATTTGGCCCAGTAGCGTCATCTGGGTCGTCCAATATGATTCCAGCCCGTTGTAACTTCCGGCCCATGTATGGCCCATGATGTCTTTCAGCCCATAAGAGGCCCTTTGTAACTCTGGGCCCATTAAAGGCCCAAGAAGAAACTGGCCCATAATGAATAGTGTATCACTTTATACCTGGGTGGGCACAACCCACCAGGGCGCGCCCCCCCTCTCCTAGCGTGCCCAGGTGGGTTGTCCCCACCTAGTGGCCCCGCAAACCTTGAAACCGGCGCTATAAAATCCTATTTTTCTAGAAAAAATGAGGGAGAAAGAATTATCGCGATCCACGAGACGGAGCTGTTGTCACCTCCTGTTCTTCATCGGGAGGCCAGATCTGGAGTCCGCTTGGGACTCCGTAGAGGGGGTTCTTCGTTCTTCATCATCACCAACCCTTATCCATCGCCAATTTCATGATGCTCCCCACCGGGGGTGAGTAATTCCTTCGTAGGCTTGCTGGTCGGTGAGGAGTTGGATGTGATTCATCATGTAATCGAGTTAGTTCTGTTAGGGCTTGATCCCTAGTATCCACTATGTTCTAAGATTGATGTTGCTATGACTTTGTCATGCTTAATGCTTGTCACTTCGGGCCTGGGTGCCATGATTTTAGATTTGAACCGTTTATGTTATCACCATTATATCCATGTTCTAGATCCAATCTTGCAAGTTATAGTCACCTACTACGTGTTATGATCCGGCAACCCCGGGGTGACAATAGTCGGGACCACTCCCGGTGATGACCGTAGTTTGAGTAGTTCATGTATTCACTATGTGTTAATGCTTTGTTCCGGTATTCTATTAAAAGGAGGCCTTAATATCCCTTAGTTTCCAATATGTTCCCCGCTGCCACGGGAGGGTAGGACAGAAGATGTCATGCAAGTTCTTTCCATAAGCTCGTATGACTATTTACGAAATACATGCCTACATTATATTGATGAACGGGAGCTAGTGACGTATCACCCTAGGTTATAACTGTCTCATGATGAATATCATCCAACAAGTCACCGATTCAATGCCTATGAATTTATCCTATATTGTTCTTGCTAAGTTACTACCGCTATCGTTACTGTTACACTTGCTACAAAACTACTGCTATCACTGTTACCGTTACCGTTACCGTTACTGCTGTCACTATTATCCAAACTATCATCTTACTTTGCTACTGATCACGTTGCTGTAGATAATTAATCTCCGGGTGTGGTTGGATTGACAACTCAGGTGCTAATAAATTCAAATATTATTTGGCTCCCCTTGTGTCAAATCTATAAATTTGGGTTGAATACTCTACCCTTGAAAATTGTTGCGATCCCCTATACTAGTGGCTTATCAGTCGTTGTCGCCGGCTGAGAAAGCCAGGCAAGTGACGTTCAAGAAGGAGATGGCAGAGGAGGAAGCCAGGTACCAGGCGACCTGTGAAGCCCGTGATGCCGACTGGAAAAAGGAAGTGGCGGAGCTTTGGGGGCGGGTGCGTCGTCATGCGGAGGAGGTGTACGAAGACGGGTACTTCACGAGGAAGGTCAAAGGCGTTGGGCGCCTCGTCGCTGCATGGAGGTGGGCCGATAAGCTCTAGCGTGCCACCGACGAGGAGCTCCGGTGGGCTCCCAACGAAATGGCAAGATCGTTCGCGCTCGTCCGCCCGCAAGAGGCAGATCGGTACGTCAAGCGCTGCGAGGCGGAGGAGGTAGAGTACTGCCTCAGCACTGGGAAGACGCCGCGCACCAGGGAGCTGTTGGCGAGGGCTACCAGAATACTGGCCCCAGGAGGGATTATTAGTTTTAGTATAGTTTGTTTTCAATTTTATGCATTGTACATAGTAGTTAGGTATCATCACGTATATGTGATGATATTATATATATATATTCTGTGATGAATTAATGAACAATTAATATATATTATGAATGCCATTTTCTATCTGTTTTTGTATACTAATTTGAATCTAGCTGTTATTATCCACATATACAGAATGGAAAGCGTATATACACACATTGAAACAGAACATATAAGAACGGAAAACAGAGTACACACATTGAAACAGAGCAATACTGTGAATACATAGCTATCCACGTTGAAATGACTCAACAAAATAAAATGCGTCCATGAGACCATGACCAACAACCCTTGCCAACGGTAGCTCTTTGCTCTGCCTGAACTCATGCAGGCATTCGTCCAACGGTCGAGACGCTCGCGGTACATCTGGAGGATGATCTCGAGCTCCAAGTTGGCCATTTCATCGAAGATCACCAGCTCGAGGATGTGATGACCATGTTCCTTTACTACGCCTAGGTGGACACCTGGGCCAAGGAGGTGGCCGAGCCTATCGACCAGCGTTGGCATCGAGCGGGCCGCGAACAAGGCGAACGGCGTGACCCATGCGAACGGTGCGGCGGGTGTCCGGTGCAAGTACGGCGTGGCCGGCCTCTGGTGCTAGTACGGCGCAAAGGGCCTCTGCCCACTCCTGGCAAGGAATGGGGGTACCGATGGGACGTGTACCCAGCTGCAACGCCCTGTCGACAGCAGGCAAGCGTCGATAGATCCACTCTTGCTGTGCGGCATGCCGCACCTCTCGCTTTGTGTCACTGGATGTCCGCGGCCACCTATGGGACTAGGTGGCCCCTTGTTGGTTCGGCAGGGGGACGGCGTTTTGCACAAAGAGCAGACCAACGTACATCAACGCGGCAGAGAGAACACAAGCAATTTACCCAGGTTCGGGCTGCCGTGAGGCGTAAGACCCTACTCCTGCTTTAGTGGATTGATGGTGGAATGAACATGGTGGTGCATAGTACACTTGCCCGACAAGGTTTGCCTCGGGGCCGCAACGACTACGCAAGTATGGTGGCTTTGGTTTGTCAACTTTCCAACCTTCTAACCCCTCCTACGAGTGCCATGGGCCTCCTTTTATAGATTAAGGGGTCACCACAGTGGCAAAGTGGTCATTATCCACTGATATGATAGCAAACAGTGCTATCATACCTAACTCTACGGGCTGACATAGTACATTAAATGTGCCGCTTAGAGTCACATCACTGGACGCCCGGCAAAGCCTGCCGAGCTATCTTGCCAGCTCCGCACCTGTTCTTTTGACACGTCGCACGACGGGTGTCATCTGTAGGCTTCTTCTATAGGAAATGGTTGTCATGTGGCGAACGGCTGCCACTTAACCATCTTGCGGCTTGACACCACACTGATTGACGACGTAGGTCGTGCTTGAGTGGTTGGTGGGGTGGTTCTGCCCCCGCAAGCTCCAGCAGGCTTCTGCCGGGGAGCCTCGGTTGCTTTCTTCTGGTGGTGGCTGATACGTCTCCAATGTATCTATAATTTTTGATTGTTCCATGCTATTATATTATCAACCTTGGATGTTTTATATGCATTTATATGCTATTTTATATGATTTTTGGGACTAACCAATTAACCTAGAGCCCAGTGCCAGTTTCTGTTTTTTCCTTGTTTTACAGTATCGTAGAAAAGGAAAATCAAATGGAGTCCAATTGACCTGAAACTTCACGGAACTTATTTTTGGACCATAAGAAGCCCACGGAGTATCGGAGTTGGAACAGGAGAGTCCCGGGCGCCCACGAGGGTGGGGGGCGCGCCCAGGCGCCCCCTGCCTCGTGGACAGCCCGGAGGTCCACCGACGTACTTCTTCCTCCCATATATACCCATATACCCTAAAAACTTCGGGGAGCACAATAGATCGGGAGTTCCGCCGCCAGAAGCCTTCGTAGCCACCGAAAACCAATGTAGACCCATTCCGGCACCCTGCCGGAGGGGGAATCCCTCTGCGGTGGCCATCTTCATCATCCCGATGCTCTCCATGACGAGGAGGGAGTACTTCTCCCTCGGGGCTGAGGGTATGTACCAATAGCTATGTGTTTGATCTCTCTCTCTCTCTCTCTCTCTCTCTCTCTCTCTCGTGTTCTTGTGGTGGTACGATCTTGATGTATCGCGAGCTTTGCTATTATAGTTGGATCTTATGATGTTTCTCCCCCTCTACTCTCTTGTAATGGATTGAGTTTTCCCTTTGAAGTTATCTTATCAGATTGAGTCTTTAAGGATTTGAGAACACTTGATGTATGTCTTGCGTGGGATACCCATGGTGACAATGGGGTATTCTATTGATCCACTTGATGTATGTTTTGGTGATCAACTTGCGGGTTCCGCCCATGAACCTATGCATAGGGGTTGGCACACGTTTTCATCTTGACTCTCTGGTAAAAACTTTGGGGCACTCTTTGAGGTCCTATGTGTTGGTTGAATAGATGAATCTGAGATTGTGTGATGCATATCGTATAATCATACCCACGGATACTTGAGGTGACATTGGAGTATCTAGGTGACATTAGGGTTTTGGTTGATTTGTGTCTTAAGGTGTTATTCTAGTACGAACTCTAGGGCTGTTTGTGACACTTATAGGAATAGCCCAACAGATTGATTGGAGAGAATAACTTTGAGGTGGTTTCGTACCCTACCATAACCTCTTCGTTTGTTCTCCGCTATTAGTGACTTTGGAGTGTCTCTTTTTTGCATGTTGAGGGATAGTTATGTGATCCAATTATGTTATTATTGTTGAGAGAACTTGCACTAGTGAAAGTATGAACCCTAGGCCTTGTTTCCTAGCATTGCAATACCATTTGTGCTCACTTTTATCATTAGTTACCTTGCTGTTTTTATATTTTTAGATTACAAAAACCTTTATCTACCATCCATATTGCACTTGTATCACCATCTCTTCGCCGAACTAGTGCACCTATATAATTTACCATTGTATTGGGTGTGTTGGGGACACAAGAGACTCTTTGTTATTTGGTTGCAGGGTTGTTTGAGAGAGACCATCTTCATCCTACGCCTCCCACGGATTGATAAACCTTAGGTCATCCAATTGAGGGAAATTTTCTACTGTCCTACAAACCTCTGCACTTGGAGGCTCAACAACGTCTACAAGAAGAAGGTTGCGTAGTAGACATCAAGCTCTTTTCTGGCACCGTTGCCAGGGAGGTTAGCGCTTGAAGGTATATCTTTAGATCTTGCAATCGAATATTTTTGTTTCTTGTTTTAGCACTAGTTTAGTTTAAAAAAGAAAACTAAAAAAAATATGGAATTGAGTTTGCCTCATACGCTTCATCTTTTTAATATCTTTCGTGAGTTTGATGGAAAGGAAAATTGTGCCGAAGTGTTAGAAGAAGAATGCATTAAAATGTTTGGCACTAAATATTTGAATGATGAGCATGATTGCAATGTTGTTAGTATGAATTCCTTTAATATCCATGATGCTAATGATATGCAAAGCCACAAGCTTGGGGAAGCTATGTTTGATGAAGATGATATTTTTTTGTCCCCCAAGCTTTGATGAGCAAATTTATAATGATGATAGCATGCCTACTACTTATGATGATTATATTGATGAAAGTGGGTTTGGAAGAGTGTCAACTTTAGGAATTAATGATCCCACTATTTTGTAATATATTGAATCTTATTATGATAATTATGAAAGTGGATTTGGAGAGGTCATGACTTTATTTAGTGATGATTCCACTATCTTGGAAGAGGTTTCAATCGATTATGATGAGAACAAAGTTGCTACTTATGATAATTATTGTGATGATACATATGCTATAAAAGGTAGTGATGATTATATTTATAAAACTTGTCATGATTATGATTACCCTTTCTCTGAACATTACTCTTTTAATGTGGAAACAATTTATAGCATTCAAGTCTCTTATGATACTCACACTATTCCAATTGAGAAGAATTTTGCTTATGTAGAGAGTAGTAAATTTCCTATGCTTGTAGATCATGAAAAGAATGCTTTAGGTGCTGGTTATATTGTTGAATTCATTCATGATACTACTGAAAATTACTATGAGGGAGGAACATATGCTTGTAGGAATTGCAATAATATCAAGTTTCCTCTCTATGTGCTTAAAGTTTTGAAGTTATGCTTGTTTTGCTTTCCTATGCTAGTTGATTATTGTTCCCACAAGTTGTTTGCTCACAAAATCCCTATTCATAGGAAGAGGGTTAGACTTAAATGTGCTAGTCATATTCTTCATGATGCTCTCTTTATGTTTCAATTCTTATCCTTTATGTGAGCATCATTGAAATCATCATGCCTAGCTAGAGGCGTTAAACGATAGCGCGTGTTGGGAGGCAACCCAATTTTATTTTTATTCCTTGCTTTTTTTCTCCTGTTTAGTAATAAATAATTCATCTAGACTATGTTATGATTGAGTTTTTATGTTTTAATTAGTGTTTGTGCCAAGTAGAACCGTTGGGAAGACTTTGGGAAAGTCTTGTTGATCTTGCTGTAAAAAAGCAGAAACTTTAGCGCTCACGAGATTAGCTGCCATTTTTTATTGGAGAGTGATATTTAGTTAATTATTTTTGAATATGATTAATAGATAAATTCCTCACGTCCAGCAATTTATTTTAGAATTTTTGGGGTTCCATAAGTATACGTTTGATCCAGATTACTACAGACTGTTCTGTTTTTGACAGATTCTGTTTTTCGTGTGTTGTTTGCTTATTTTGATGAATATATGGCTAGTAAAAGAGTTTATAAACCATAGAGAAGTTGGAATACAGTAGGTTTAGCACCAATATAAATAAAGAATGAGTTCATTACAGTACCCTGAAGTGGTGTTTTGTTTTCTTTCGCTAACAGAGCTCACAAGATTTTCTACTTTAAGTTTTGTGTTGTGAAATTTTCAAGTTTTCGGTAAAAGATTTGATGGATTATGGAACAAGGAGTGGCAAGAGCCTAAGCTTGGGGATGCCCATGGCACCCCAAGATAATCTAAGGACACCTAAGAGCCTAAGCTTGGGGATGCCCCGGGTGGCATCCCCTCTTTCGTCTTCGTTCATCGGCAACTTTACTTGGAGCTATATTTTATTTACCACATGATATGTGTTTTGCTTGGAGCATCATTTTATTTTATTTAGTTTTGCTTGCTGTTTGAATAAAATACCAAGATATGAAATTCTTAAATGCTAGAGAGTCTTCACATAGTTGCATAATTATTCTACTACTCATTGATCTTCACTTATATCTTTCGGAGTAGTTTGTCATTTGCTCTAGTGCTTCACTTATATCCTTTTAGAGCACGGTGGTGGTTTTATTTTATAGAAATAGATGAAATCTCATGCTTCACTTATATTATTTTGAGAGTCCTAAACAGCATGGTAATTTTCTTTGGTTAGGAAACTAGTCCTAATATGATGGGCATCCAAGAGGGATATAATAAAAACTTTCATATAAGTGCATTGAATACTAAGAGAAGTTTGATACTTGATGATTGTTTTGAGATATGGAGATAGTGATATAAAAGTTGTGCTAGTTGGGTATTTGTGAATTTGAGGAATACTTGTGTTGAAGTTTGCAAGTCCCGTAGCATGCACGTATGGTAAACATTGTGTAACAAATTTGAAACATGAGGTGTTATTTGATTGTCTTCCTTATGAGTGGCAGTTGGGGACGAGCGATGGTCTTTTCCTACCAATCTATCCCCCTAGGAGCATGCGTGTAATGCTTGGTTTTTGATGACTTGTAGATTTTTGCAATAAGTATGTGAGTTCTTTATGACTAATGTTGAGTCCATGGATTATACGCACTCCTACCCTTCCATCATTGCTAGCCTCTTCGGTACCGTGCATTGCCCTTTCTCACATTGAGAGTTGGTGCGAACTTCGCCGGTGTATCCAAACCCCGTGATATGATACACTCTTTCACACATAAACCTCCTTATATCTTCCTCAAAACAGCCACCATACCAACCTATTATGGCATTTCCATAGCCATTCCGAGATATATTGCCATGCAACTTTCCACCGTTCCGTTAATTATGACACGCATCATCATTGTCATATTGCTTTGCATGATCATGTAGTTGACATCGTATTTGTGGCAAAGCCATCGTTCATAATTTTTCATACATGTCACACTTGATTCATCGCAATCCCGATACACCGACAGAGGCATTCATATAGAGTCATATCTTGTTCTAAGTATCGAGTTGTAATTCTTGAGCTGTAAGTAAATAGAAGTGTGATGATCATCATTCATAGAGCATTGTCCCAAAAAAGGAAAAAAGGGGGGCCAAATAAAAAAGGAAAGGCCAAATAAAAAATAAATAAAAATAAATAAAAGGGACAATGCTACTATCCTTTTTCCACACTTGTGCTTCAAAGTAGCACCATGATCTTTATGATAGAGAGTATCTTGTTTTGTCACTTTCATATACTAGTGGGAATTTTTCATTATAGAACTTGGCTTGTATATTCCAACAATGGGCCTCCTCAAGTGCCCTAGGTCTTCGTGAGCAAGCAAGTTGGATGCACACCCACTTAGTTTCTTTTGTTGAGCTTTCATACATTTATAGCTCTAGTGCATCCGTTGCATGGCAATCCCTACTCCTTGCATTGACATCAATTGATGGGCATCTACCTAGCCCATTGATTAGCCGCGTCGATGTAAGACTTTCTCCTTTTTGTCTTCTCCACATAACCCCCTCATTATATTCTATTCCACCCATAGTGCTATATCCATGGCTCACGCTCATGTATTGCGTGAAAGTTGAAAACAGTTTGAGATTACTAAAGTATGAAACAATTGCTTGGCTTGTCATTGGGGTTGTGCATGATGAGAGCATTCTTGTGTGACGAAAATGGAGCATGGCCATGTTGGGTTTCGTAGTAATTTCAAAAAATTTCCTACGCACACGCAAGATCATGTGATGCATAGCAACGAGAGGGGAGAGTGTTGTCTACGTACCCACGCAGACCGACTGCGGAAGTGTTGACACAACGTAGAGGAAGTAGTCGTACGTCTTCGCGATCCAACCGATCAAGCACCGAAACTATGGCACCTCCGAGTTCGAGCACACGTTCAGCTCGATGACGATCCCCGGACTCCGATCCAGCAAAGTGTCGGGGAAGAGTTCCGTCAGCACGACGGCGTGGTGACGATCTTGATGTACTACAGCAGCAGGGCTTCGCCTAAACTCCGCTACAGTATTATCGAGGACTATGGTGGCTGGGGGCACCGCACACGGCTAAGGAATAGATCACGTGGATCAACTTGCGTGTTTCTGGGGTGCCTCTGCCTCAGTATATAAAGGACTAGAGGGGGGGGGGAGGCTGGCCGGCCAAGGTGTGGAGCACCAGGAGAGTCCTACTCCCTCTGGGAGTAGGATTCCCCCCCCCCCCAATCCTAGTTGGAATAGGACTCCTTGAGGGGGGGAAAGAGAGAGAGAGGGGTCCGCCACCTCTCCTAGTCCTAATAGGACTAGGGGAAGGGGGAAGGCACATAGCCACCTTGGGCTGCCCCTTTCTCCTTTCCACTAAAGCCCACTAAGGCCCATATAGCTCCCGGGGGGTTCCGGTAACCTCCCGGTATTCCGGTACAATCCCGATTTCACCCGGAACACTTCTGATATCCAAACATAGGCTTCCAATATATAAATCTTTATGTCTCGACCATTTCGAGACTCCTCGTCATGTCCGTGATCACATCCGGGACTCCGAACAACCTTCGGTATATCAAAATGCATAAACTCATAATATAACTGTCATCGTAACCTTAAGCGTGCGGACCCTACGGGTTCGAGAACAATGTAGACATGACCGAGACACGTCTCCGGTCAATAACCAATAGCGGGACCTGGATGCCCATATTGGCTCCTACATATTCTACGAAGATCTTTATCGGTCAGACCGCATAACAACATACGTTGTTCCCTTTGTCATCGGTATGTTACTTGCCCGAGATTCGATCGTCGGTATCCAATACCTAGTTCAATCTCGTTACCGGCAAGTCTCTTTACTCATTCTGTAAATACATCATCCTGCAACTAACTCATTAGTTGCAATGCTTGCAAGGCTTATGTGATGTGCATTACCGAGAGGGCCCAGAGATACCTCTCCGACAATCGGAGTGACAAAACCTAATCTCGAAATACGCCAACCCAACATGTACCTTTGGAGACACCTGTAGTACTCCTTTATAATCACCCAGTTACGTTGTGACGTTTGGTAGTACCCAAAGTGTTCCTCCGGTAAACGGAAGTTGCATAATCTCATAGTTATAGGAACATGTATAAGTCATGAAGAAAGCAGTAGTAACATACTAAACGATCGGGTGCTAAGCTAATGGAATGGGTCATGTCAATCAGATCATTCTCTTAATGATGTGACCCCGTTAATCAAATAACAACTCATTGTTCAGGTTAGGAAACATAACCATCTTTGATTAACGAGCTAGTCAAGTAGAGGCATACTAGTGACACTTTGTTTGTCTATGTATTCACACATGTATTATGTTTTTGATTAATACAATTCTAGCATGAATAATAAACCTTTATCATGATTATAAGGAAATAAATAATAACTTTATTATTGCCTCTAGGGCATATTTCCTTTCAGTCTCCCACTTGCACTAGAGTCAATAATCTAGATTACACCGTAATGATTCTAACACCCATGGAGCCTTGGTGCTGATCATGTTTTGCTCGTGGAAGAGGCTTAGTCAACGGGTCTGCAACATTCAGATCCGTATGTATCTTGCAAATCTCTATGTCTCCCACCTGGACTAGATCCCGGATGGAATTGAAGCGTCTCTTGATGTGTTTGGTTCTCTTGTGAAATCTGGATTCCTTTGCCAAGGCAATTGCACCAGTATTGTCACAAAAGATTTTCATTGGACCCGATGCACTAGGTATGACACCTAGATCGGATATGAACTCCTTCATCCAGACTCCTTCGTTCGCTGCTTCCGAAGCAGCTATGTACTCCGCTTCACATGTAGATCCCGCTACGACGCTTTGTTTAGAACTGCACCAACTGACAGCTCCACCGTTTAATGTAAACACGTATCCGGTTTGCGATTTAGAATCGTCCGGATCAGTGTCAAAGCTTGCATCAACTTAACCTTTTACGATGAGCTCTTTGTCACCTCCATATACGAGAAACATATCCTTAGTCCTTTTCAGGTATTTCAGGATGTTCTTGACCACTGTCCAGTGATCCACTCCTGGATTACTTTGGTACCTCCCTGCTAGACTTATAGCAAGGCACACATCGGGTCTGGTACACAGCATTGCATACATGATAGATCCTATGGCTGATGCATAGGGAATATCTTTCATATTCTCTCTATCTTCTACAGTGGTCGGGCATTGAGTCTTACTCAACTTCACACCTTGTAACACAGGCAAGAATCCTTTCTTTGCTTGATCCATTTTGAACTTCTTCAAAATCTTGTCAAGGTATGTGCTTTGTGAAAGTCCAATTAAGCGTCTTGATCTATCTCTATAGATCTTTATGCCTAATATGTAAGCAGCTTCACCGAGGTCTTTCATTGAAAAACTCTTATTCAAGTATCTCTTTATGCTATCCAGAAATTCTATATCATTTCCAGTTAGTAATATGTCATCCACATATACTATCAGAAATGCTACAGAGCTCCCACTCACTTTCTTGTAAATACAGGCTTCTCCAAAAGTCTGTATAAAACCAAATGCTTTGATCACACTATCAAAGCGTTTATTCCAACTCCGAGAGGCTTGCACCAGTCCATAAATGGATCGCTGGAGCTTGCACACTTTGTTAGCTCCCTTTGGATCGACAAAACCTTCTGGTTGCATCATATACAACTCTTCTTCCAGAAATCCATTCAGGAATGCAGTTTTGACATCCATCTGCCAAATTTCATAATCATAAAATGCGGCAATTGCTAACATGATCCGGACAGTCTTAAGCATCGCTACGGGTGAGAAGGTCTCATCGTAGTCAACCCCTTGAACTTGTCGAAAACCTTTTGCGACAAGTCGAGCTTTGTAGACAGTAACATTACCATCAGCGTCAGTCTTCTTCTTGAAGATCCATTTATTCTCAATTGCTTGCCGATCATCGGGCAAGTCAACCAAAGTCCATACTTTGTTCTCATACATGGATCCCATCTCAGATTTCATGGCTTCAAGCCATTTTGCGGAATCTGGGCTCACCATCGCTTCTTCATAGTTCGTAGGTTCATCATGATCTAGTAGCATGACTTCCAGAACAGGATTACCGTACCACTCTGGCGCGAATCTTACTCTGGTTGATTTACGAGGTTCAGTAGTATCTTGATCTGAAGTTTCATGATCATTATCATTAGCTTCCTCACTAACTGGTGTAGGTGTCACTGGAACAGTTTTCTGTGATGTACTACTTTCCAGTAAAGGAGCAGGTACAGTTACCTCGTCAAGTTCTACTTTCCTCCCACTCACTTCTTTCGAGAGAAACTCCTTCTCTAAAAAATTTCCGAATTTAGCAACAGAAGTCTTGCCTTCAGATTTGTGATAGAAGGTGTATCCAATAGTTTCCTTTGGAAATCCTATGAAGACACATTTCTTCGATTTGGGTTCGAGCTTATCAGGTTGAAGCTTTTTCACATAAGCATCGCAGCCCCAAACTTTCAGAAACGACAACTTTGGTTTCTTGCCAAACCATAGTTCATAAGGCGTCGTCTCAACGGATTTTGATGGTGCCCTATTTAATGTGAATGCGGCCGTCTCTAGAGCGTATCCCCAAAATGATAGCGGTAAATCAGTAAGAGACATCATAGATTGCACCATATCTAGTAAAGTACGATTACGACGTTCGGACACACCATTACGCTGTGGTGTTCTGGGTGGCGTGAGTTGCGAAACTATTCCACAATTTTTCAAATGTACACCAAACTCGTAACTCAAATATTCTCCTCCATGATCAGATCGTAGAAACTTTATTTTCTTGTTACGATGATTTTCAACTTCACTCTGAAATTCCTTGAACTTTTCAAATGTTTCAGACTTATGTTTCATTAAGTAGATATATCCATATCTGCTTAAATCATCTGTGAAGGTGAGAAAATAACGATATCCACCATGAGCCTCAATATTCATCGGACCACATACATCTGTATGTATGATTTCCCACAAATCTGTTGCTCTCTCCATAGTATCGGAGAACGGCGTTTTTGTCATCCTGCCCATGAGGCACGGTTCGCAAGTACCAAGTGATTCATAATCAAGTGGTTCCAAAAGTCCATCAGAATGGAGTTTCTTCATGCGCTTTACACCGATATGACCTAAACGGCAGTGCCACAAATAAGTTGCACTCTCATTATCAACTCTGCATCTTTTGGCTTCAACATTATGAATATGTGTGTTACTACTATCGAGATTCAACAAGAATAGACCACTCTTCAAGGGTGTATGACCATAAAAGATATTACTCATATAAATAGAACAACCATTATTCTCTGATTTAAATGAATAACTGTCTCGCATCAAACAAGATCCAGATATAATGTTCATGCTTAACGCTGGCACCAAATAACAATTATTTAGGTCTAATACTAATCCCGAAGGTAGATGTAGAGGTAGTGTGCCGACTGCGATCACATCGACTTTGGAACCGTTTCCCACGCGCATCGTCACCTTGTCCTTAACCAATCTTCGCTTGATCCGTAGTCCCTGTTTCGAGTTGCAAATATTAGCAACAGAACCAGTATCAAATACCCAGGTGCTACTGCAAGCATTAGTAAGGTACACATCAATAACATGTATATCACATATACCTTTGTTCACCTTGCCATCCTTCTTATCCGCCAAATACTTGGGGCAGTTCCGCTTCCAGTGACCAGTCTGCTTGCAATAGAAGCACTTAGTTTCAGGCTTAGGTCCAGGTTTGGGTTTCTTCTCTTGAGTAGCAACTTGCTTGCCGTTCTTTTTGAAGTTCCCCTTCTTCTTTCCTTTGCCCTTTTTCTTGAAACTAGTTGTCGTGTTGACCATCAACACTTGATGCTCCTTCTTGATTTCTACCTCCGCAGCTTTCAGCATCGCGAAGAGCTCGGGAATAGTCTTGTTCATCCCTGGCATATTATAGTTCATCACGAAGCTCTTGTAGCTTGGTGGCAGTGATTGAAGAATTCTGTCAATGACGCAATCATCTGGAAGATTAACTCCCAATTGAATCAAGTGATTATTATACCCAGACATTTTGAGTATATGCTCACTGACAGATCTGTTCACCTCCATCTTGCAGCTATAGAACTTATTGGAGACTTCATATCTCTCAATCTGGGCATTTGCTTGAAATATTAACTTCAACTCCTGGAACATCTCATATGCTCCATGACGTTCAAAACGTCGTTGAAGTCCCGATTCTAAGCCGTAAAGCATGGCACACTGAACTATCGAGTAGTCATCAGCTTTGCTCTGCCAGACATTCATAACATCCGGCGTTGCTCCTGCAGCAGGCCTGGCACCCAGCGGTGCTTCCAAGACATAATTCTTCTGTGCAGCAATGAGGATAATCCTCAAGTTACAGACCCAGTCCGTGTAATTGCTACCATCATCTTTCAACTTTGCTTTCTCAAGGAACGCATTAAAATTCAACGGAACAACAACACAAGCCATCTATCTACAATCAAACATAAACAAGCAAGATACTAATCAGGTACTAAGTTTCATGATAAATTTAAGTTCAGTTAATCAAATTAATTAAAGAACTCCCACTTAGATAGACATCCCTCTAATCCTCTAAGTGATTACGTGATCCAAATCAACTAAACCATAACCGATCATCACGTGAGATGGAGTAGTTTTCAATGGTGAACATCGTTATGTTGATCATATCTACTATATGATTCACGCTCGACCTTTTGGTCTCCGTGTTCCGAGGCAATATCTGTATATGCTTGGCTCGTCAAGTATAACCTGAGTATTCCGCGTGTGCAACTGTTTTGCACCCGTTGTATTTGAACGTAGAACCTATAACACCCGATCATCACGTGGTGTCTCAGCACGAAGAACTTTCGCAACGGTTCATACTCAGGGAGAACACTTCTTGATAATTTAGTGAGAGATCATCTTATAATGCTACCGTCAATCAAAGCAAGATAAGATGCATAAAAGGATAAACATCACATGCAATCAATATAAGTGATATGATATGGCCATCATCATCTTGTGCTTGTGATCTCCATCTCCGAAGCACCGTCGTGATCACCATCGTCACCGTCTTGACACCTTGATCTCCATCGTAGCATCGTTGTCGTCTCGCCAAGCTTGTGCTTCTACTACTATCGCTACCGCTTAGTGATAAAAGTAAAGCATTACATCGCGATTGCATTGCATACAATAAAACGACAACCATAAGGCTCCTGCCAGTTGCCGATAACTCGGTTATAAAACATGATTTTCGCATACAATAAAATTCAGCATCATGTCTTGACCATATCACATCACAACATGCCCTGCAAAAACAAGTTAGACGTCCTCTACTTTGTTGTTGCAAGTTTTACGTGGCTGCTACGGGCTTAAGTAAGAACCAATCTCACCTACGCATCAAAACCACAATGATAGTTTGTCAAATAGACTCCGTTTTAACCTTCGCAAGGACCGGGCGTAGCCACACTTGGTTCAACTAAAGTTGGAGAGACAGTCGCCCGCAAGCCACCTATGTGCAAAGCACGTCGGGGGAACCGGTCTCGCGTAAGCGTACGTGGAATGTTGGTCCGGGTCGTCTTGTCCAACAATTCTGCCGAACCAAAGTATGGCATGCTGGTAGGCAGTATGACTTATATCGCCCACAACTCACTTGTGTTCTACTCGTGCATATAACATCAACATAAATAACCTAGGCTCTGATGCCACTGTTGGGTTTCGTAGTAATTTCAAAAAATTTCCTATGCACACGCAAGATCATGTGATGCATAGCAACGAGAGGGGAGAGTGTTGTCTACGTACCCACGCAGACTGACTACGAAAGCGTTGACACAACGTAGAGGAAGTAGTCGTACGTCTTCGCGATCCAACCGATCAAGCACCGAAACTACGACACCTCCGAGTTCGAGCACACGTTCAGCTCGATGACGATCCCCGGACTCCGATCCAGCAAAGTGTCGGGGAAGAGTTCCGTCAGCACAACGGCGTGGTGACGATCTTGATGTACTACAGCAGCAGGGCTTCGCCTAAACTCCGCTACAGTATTATCGAGGACTATGGTGGCTGGGGGCACCGCACACGGCTAAGGAATAGATCACATGCATCAACTTGTGTGTTTCTGGGGTGCCTCTGCCTCAGTATATAAAGGACTAGAGGGGGGGAGGCTGGACGGCCCAGGTGTGGCGCGCCAGGAGAGTCCTACTCCCTCTGGGAGTAGGATTCCCCCCCCCCCCAATCCTAGTTGGAATAGGACTCCTTGAGGGGGGAAAGAGAGAGAGGGGGCCGGCCACCTCTCCTAGTCCTAATAGGACTAGGGGAAGGGGGGAGGCGCACAGCCACCTTGGGCTGCCCCTTTCTCCTTTCCACTAAAGCCCACTAAGGCCCATATAGCTCCCGGGGGGTTCCGGTAACCTCCCGGTATTCCGGTAAAATCCCGATTTCACCCGGAACACTTCCGATATCCAAACATAGGCTTCCAATATATCAATCTTTATGTCTCGACCATTTCGAGACTGCTCGTCATGTCCGTGATCACATCCGGGACTCCGAACAACCTTCGGTATATCAAAATGCATAAACTCATAATATAACTGTCATCGTAACCTTAAGCGTGCGGACCCTACGGGTTCGAGAACAATGTAGACATGACCGAGACACGTCTCCGGTCAATAACCAATAGCGGGACCTGGATGCCCATATTGGCTCCTACATATTCTACGAAGATCTTTATCGATCAGACCGCATAACAACATACATTGTTCCCTTTGTCATCGGTATGTTACTTTCCCGAGATTCGATCGTCGATATCCAATACCTAGTTCAATCTCGTTACTGGCAAGTCTCTTTACTCGTTCTGTAAATACATCATCCTGCAACTAACTCATTAGTTGCAATGCTTGCAAGGCTTATGTGATGTGCATTACCGAGAGGGCCCAGAGATACCTCTCCGACAATCGGAGTGACAAAACCTAATCTCGAAATACGCCAACCCAACATGTACCTTTGGAGACACCTGTAGTACTCCTTTATAATCACCCAGTTATGTTGTGACGTTTGGTAGTACCCAAAGTGTTCCTCCGGTAAACGGAAGTTGCATAATCTCATAGTTATAGGAGCATGTATAAGTCATGAAGAAAGCAATAGCAACATACTAAACGATCGGGTGCTAAGCTAATGGAATGGGTCATGTCAATCAGATCATTCTCTTAATGATGTGACCCCGTTAATCAAATAACAACTCATTGTTCATGGTTAGGAAACATAACCATCTTTGATTAACGAGCTAGTCAAGTAGAGGCATACTAGTGACACTTTGTTTGTCTATGTATTCACACATGTATTATGTTTCCGATTAATACAATTCTAGCATGAATAATAAACCTTTATCATGATTATAAGGAAATAAATAATTACTTTATTATTGCCTCTAGGGCATATTTCCTTCAGGCCAAACAGAGTCAGTTTCTATTTTTCCTTGTTTTAGAGTATCGCAGAAAAGGAAAATCAAACAGAGTCCAATTGACCAGAAACTTCACGGAACTTATTTTTGGACCAGAAGAAGCCCATGGAGTATCAGAGTTGGACCAAGAGATTCCCAGGCTGCCCACGAGGGTGGGGGGTGCGCCCACCCCCCTAGGCGCGCCCCTGCCTCGTGGACAGCCCGGAGGTCCACCGATGTACTTCTTCCTCCCATATATACCCATATACCCTAAAAACTTTGGGGAGCACAATAGATCAGGAGTTCCGCCGCCAGAAGCCTCTGTAGCCACCGAAAACCAATCTAGACCCGTTCCGGCACCCTGTCGGAGGGGGAATCCCTCTTCGGTGGCCATCTTCATCATCCCAGTGCTCCGCATGACGAGGAGGGAGTAGTTCTCCCTCGGGGCTGAGGTTATGTACAAGTAGCTATGTGTTTGATCTCTCTCTCTCTCGTGTTATTGAGGTGGTACGATCTTGATGTATCACGAGCTTTGCTATTATAGTTGGATCTTATGATGTTTCTCCCCCTCTACTCTCTTGTAATGGATTGAGTTTTCCCTTTGAAGTTATCTTATCGGATTGAGTCTTTAAGGATTTGAGAACACTTGATGTATGTCTTGCGTGGGATACCCATGGTGACAATGGGGTATTCTATTGATCCACTTGATGTATGTTTCAGTGATCAACTTGCGGGTTCCGCCCATGAACCTATGCATAGGGGTTGGCACACGTTTTCATCTTGACTCTCCGGTAGAAACTTTGGGGCACTCTTTGAGGTCCTATGTGTTGGTTGAATAGATGAATCTGGGATTGTGTGATGCATATCATATAATCATACCCACGGATACTTGAGGTGACATTGGAGTATCTAGGTGACATTAGGGTTTTGGTTGATTTGTGTCTTAAGGTGTTATTCTAGTACGAACTCTAGCGCTGTTTGTGACACTTATAGGAATAGCCCAACAGATTGATTGGAAAGAATAACTTTCAGGTGGTTTCATACCCTACCATAATCTCTTCGTTTGTTCTCCGCTATTAGTGACTTTGGAGTGACTCTTTGTTGCATGTTGAGGGATAGTTATGCGATCCAATTATGTTATTATTGTTGAGAGAACTTGCACTAGTGAAAGTATGAACCCTAGGCCTTGTTTCCTAGCATTGGAATACTGTTTGTGCTCACTTTTATCATTAGTTACCTTGCTGTTTTTATATTTTTAGATTACAAAAACCTTTATCTACCATCCATATTGCACTTGTATCACCATCTCTTCGCCGAACTAGTGCACCTATACAATTTACCATTGTATTGGGTGTGTTGGGGACACAAGAGACTCTTTGTTATTTGGTTGCAGGGTTGTTTGAGAGAGACCATCTTCATCCTACGCCTCCCACGGATTGATAAACCTTAGGTCATCTACTTGAGGGAAATTTGCTACTGTCCTACAAACCTCTGCACTTGGAGGCCCAACAACATCTAGATGAAGAAGGTTGCGTAGTAGACATTAGTGGCCTCGCCCCTTGCCGGGCTCGCCTGCCTGGTAAGGGAGGCCCTTCTCTTGCCAATATCCTGGTCCTTAGGCTCGATCTTGGTCCCTCTCAGCTGCATGTTAGTTCTTCAAATCTCTTGGTTCTTCAAACTCTGACTTTAGTTGGTGCTGCAATCTTGATCTTGTGCCTGTGCACAGTTGGGCAACAGACCCAGGGTTTGTTGCACCGACAGAAGCCCCTGGGCCTACCCCGAATGCGCTGCTGAGCGTCGTCAGGGTAGGGCCTAATAAGTGCACAGGCAAGGTTGTTGAAGGGGTTAGCCCCTTGAGTTTTCTGTTGCTGCTTCATCAGCCTTGATTCTGAGCCAGTTTCTGGTTTTCCCGCATGCGGTATAAAGAGAATAGTGGTGGGGCCGCTCCAGTGGTGGCCCGTGAATGACTTTAATGCACGGGGTAGAAACTGCCAATTTACTCTTCCCACAGCGTGCTCTTATCCTTAGCCACGTATGCAGCATGCATCGCGCGGGGTAGGTAACGGAGGCGCGTGGCGCGGGAGAGTACCTTGAAAAGGGCCCACCTGTCTTGAATTGGCAGAGGAGGGCGGTGATCACACATGGATGGAGCGGCTGCCCTTCCCCGCCCGGCCTATAAAAGGGAGGGGTGGAGGAGGGCAGAGCCATCCATCTTTGCTTTCTCCTTCTTCTTCCCTTATTCATTGCTGGTCATGTTGGAGAAGGAAGCCTGGGGCCAGTCCCCGGGCTCTGGCTCGGGGCATTTGTTGCCCCATGCTGGTGCTTATGCTTGGGGAGTGAGCCTGGTCCTTGGCGTGATGAGTCTTTTAGTATCTTCGATGCTCGTCCGGGAGGAGGGGCCGAAGATCATTGGCAATCCCAGCATCGCCCCTCCCGGAGGCCTTGAGGCCGACGTCGACGAGGGGCTCACCTTCCTGCCCGCTAAGGTGGGGCGTGGCACGGCTCGGGCCCCCTTTGGAGCCGAGCTGGGGGCCGACGTCGAAGAAGACGCCCCCTCCTAGTCCGCCAAAACGATGGTAGCGCAGCATGCCCGTTGTGGGCAATGCTGCTACAGTTTCCGCTTTTCAGGAGGGGTGACGGGCCTTGCTCATCACCTTGCGTAGCTCCTGGGTGCACGCCACCTGCAGGTCACAGTGGGTGACCGTCCCGCCAGTCCCTTTATTGCCTCCTTCTCCCATATGATCCTTTTATTATCCTTTCCCTCTCGTTATAATACCCTGAGGGGGAGGAGCAGAGAAAGGAAAAGAGGGGTCACGGGGCACTTATCTTTTTTCAATCTAAAACTTGGAGGCAATCGCCAAATTTTAATTCAAAAAATGTAATCTCTCGAGTCCATCTTTGTGTTCTGTATTGCTTGTACTTGTATTTGCATGTCAATGAAAGAGATAAACCTTGTCGGGAACCCATGCATGTATATGTCCATGCAGAGGTGGAGTGCCTCTTTACTGTAATTAAATGAGTTTTCCCCGGCAGGATATCTTGCCGGCACCCTTTTCGTCTGCCGAAGAACCATGTCTGCCGGGGAATAGACTGAGGCGCCAGCCCCCCGCCCACTCCCTTTTCACCAAGGGCCACTGCGGCCATCCAGGCCGAAGCAACGTTCGAGCCAAGGATGGGAGCACCCTGGTTCCAAGAAAGAGGCGAGGTTCCTCTATGCACAAGTTATAGCTTACAGAACACTAATGGACAAGAGGCAAACTTATGTGTTTGGCTTGCCGGGGATCGCTGTGCCGTGCAATCTTCTCTTCCCTTGTCGGAGTGAAGTTCACGACAAGAACCTGCAACTCCATGTAGATGAGAATGAATGCATGATGCAATCCTATCTATATGCATATGCAAATGCTCATGAAATTCTTATGCAGTGATCTGGGTGTGCTCGTGCATGCATGCGATCTTGATCGGGGCCCCCCCACAGTGCTTCTTTATTTTATCTTGCATGGGGTCATCGCCCCGGCTTTGTACAAGGGGTTACATGCAACTGAGGCAAGGCCTGTACAAAAGGGTGGCTATCAGGCAGTGCCCGACAGCCTCGCGCCTTACGGGTAGTACTTACGGAGATGCTCAATATTCCATGAGTTTTGCAACTGTGTGCCATCCCCGGTGTCCAGACGGACTACGCCAGGTCTGGTGACTCGTACCACCCGGTAAGGGCCTTCCCACTTTGGTGACAGCTTGTTTGTACCCTTGGCAGACTGAATGCGCCCAAGGACAAGGTCACCTTCCTCAAAACACCGAGCATGAACCCTGCGGCTATGATAGCGACGCAGGGCTTGCTGATAGCGTGTAGCACATGTAGCATCCCGGAGACGGTTCTCCTCCAGTAGCACATCGTCATCACGTCGGTGCTGATCTTGCGCTACTTCATCGTAGGCAAGCACTCGAGGGGACCTGTAAATGAGTTCCATGGGGATAACTGCTTCTTCCCCATAGAACAAGGAGAAGGGAGTCTACCCGGTAGCTCAATTAGGTGTCGTTCTGAGGGACCAGAGAACTACCAACAGCTCCTCTATCCACCGCCTGCCGTGCTTCTGCAGCATATCAAAAGTTCGTGTCTTGAGTCCACGAAGCACTTCAGCATTCGCCCTCTTAGCTTGTCCATTGCTCCGAGGGTGTGCCACAGAAGCGAATGAGATTTTGCATCCAAGGGTATGAACATATTGCATGAAGGCGTGGCTCGTGAACTGGGTGCCGTTGTCAGTGATGATCCTTGCCGGAACTCCGAAACGACACACCAATTGTTTCAAGAATTTGATAGCTGACTGAGCAGTGACCTTTCTCACGACAGTCACTTCCGGCCACTTTCTAAACTTGTCGATGGCAACGAACAAGAATTCAAAGCCCCTGATTGCTCGGGGGAAGGGGCTGAGGATATCGAGCCGCCAGACCGAAAATGGCCATGATAGAGGGATTGTTTGGAGAGCTTGGGCAGGCAGGTGTATTCTCTTGAAATGGAACTGACAAGCTTCACATTTTGTGACTAACTCAACTGCATCTTGGAGGGTTGTGGGCCAATAGAATCCTTGCCGGAATGCTTTCCCAACTAATGCCCTTGATCCAATGTGGGAGCCGCACATTCCTCTGTGAATCTCAGCCAGCAGTTCCTTTCCATCCTCCCGGCAAACACACTTCAATTTCACACTGTTGGGCCTCCTTCTGTACAGAGTGTCATCGACAAACTGATACATACTGGCCCTCCGGGCTACTCTTTCAGCTTCATCTTGGTTGCCAGGGAGTTCTCCAGTTTGGAGGAAGTAGACAATGTGCCTTGCCCAAGTTGGAGCCTATGGCTTGGCAACGGGGACTAGCGGCACCTCCTCAGCTGTGGGAGCACCAGCCTCGTACGTGGGGTCCATAGGCCCAGCTGGAGGGGGTGGTCCAGGAGGCTGTGAAGATTTGTTTCCAGCAGGGTCGTTGCCGGGAGCGGATGGCTCTCTTGGGAGAGGCTTACCGTAGTCCAACTTTCTCCTCTTCCGGGCCATTGTGGCTGGTGATACGGAGGGTTGAGAGAGATGGAGAACAAAAGTTCCCGGTTCCATAGGAAGCTTCTGCGCAACACACTTTGACAGGTGATCAGCTATGCAGTTTTCCGCACGGGGTACGTGCTCTGTTTGCAACCTGTCAAAGTTCTCCTCCAATCTCCTTACTTCCTCGACATATGCTTCCATCAGTGGGCTTTGGTAATCCTTGTTGACTTGTCTCACCATGAGGTGTGAATCCCCTCTGCCAGATTACGGGTTCCGCAGACCCTTCAGAGGTTCGACCTCTGGGGTGCGCACGAAGAACACTCTCTCCTCAACTCGCTCACTCAACGATCCCATGGCCTAGCTCGATGAACCCAAAGAACAAGAGACACAGAGATTTATCCTGGTTTGGGCCACCTTGTGGTGTAATACCCTACTCCAGCTTTGTGGTGGATTGCCTCGAGGGGCCGAGTATTAACTAGTATAGTGGATGAACAACCTCAGAAGGTGAGGTGTTCTTGAGCTCGATGAGCTGGTGAAGTGGTCAGAGTGGAATGGCCCCGATTAGAAAGTAGTCTTCGCCTGCAAAAGGCTCTAGTGGTGACACTATCGTGGGCTCCGCAATGACCTCCGTCCTGTCGTCCTGGCGGTCTTGGTCTTGTTGCACCGATATGGAAACCTTTTCTTGATGCCTCGGGACTCCGCGCCTGCGCTTGCCCCCTTGGCACCAAAGGGGAAATTGGTACACTGCGCCTGCTGGCGCCCGCCTAGCCTTGGTCATCATGGCTCACGTGATGCCAACTTCGCGAGGTGCAGCTTGCCTTGATATCTCTGCTCCTCGGGAGCCAACCTGGTAAGGCCGCCCCCTGGGGAGGTCTTGGTGTCGTCCGCCTCGTGAGGCTTGGCCCCACGCGAGGGTCTTAAGCCATGCTACTAAAACTGGGCCGTACCAGGCCGCTGGTGCAACCACGCCATGGGCCGCAGGCGGGCAAGTCTGGGTACCCCCGTTCCCAGGACGCCGACAGTAGCCCCCGGGCCCAAGGCACGCTCGAACTTGGCTTCGAGTGAAGCCAAAGGGAAAGCGTGGAGCACCGCGGGCCCCAACCGCCTGTGGCCTTGGTTGACACGTGGCGACTGATGGGACGTGGGCGCATCCGCTTCCGCACGCTACCTCGGAAACTGCCCGACTTGATGAGACGCTGCTGCATGTAGAGGAAAATCATCATTATGTGCGATCGTGGTGACCGACGGTTGGACTCCTCCTGGCTGTAAATGAGGGAAGGGGTGGAGCCCCCCGTGCTCATCTCCGTCTTCTCGCAGTCCGCTCCTTCTTCTTCCTTCTTGCCTCGCCGCCTTGCCGCAGCCCCCATGGTGCCAACAAAGAGGTTCTCGGCCACGGAGAAGGGGAAGGCTCGTCAGGAGGGGCCCGGTTCGGCAATGCGCAAGAGGGGGCGGGGCCATCCCCGCAAGCATGCCATGACTCCTGCTGTGGCTCCTCGGGGCACGGGCTTACTCCTTCAGGGACCGGTGGTGTCCTCGGCGGCCGCAGTGGTGCTTCCTCTCGCGGCGGGGGCCACTCGAGGCGGGGCAGCCCTTGCACCGACGAGAGGCATGCCATGGTTGCTCGGCCTCCTCGGCCGCTCTTCCATTCGATGGAGGTGCTCTCGGAGTTTGTCATGTCGTCGGAGAGGTCGGCCGGCACCTGGCTCCAGCTCCTGTGCTCCTTTCCCGGCGAGCTGCCGGCCACAGGCCTCGGCGGCTTTTGGTTGCAAGCCGACAGCTGCTGCAGCAAGGCCTCGTGGGCCACGGTGGAGGTTTCCGTTGTGGTTAACACGGTCCTAGCCCGTGGCTGGCAGCCGTTTGCTCGTGCGCGCGGCCTGAGCAGGAGGTGCACCCTCCACTTCAAGTACGACGGCTCCGCGACCCTCTATGTGAGGGTATTTGGGGAAGATGGTCGCCGTGCAGGGTGCTGCCCCGAAGACAGCGACGACAACGGTGGGCTCGGCCTTGACGACGGCCGTGACGACACGGAAGGCGAGCTTGCCCTTGGTGATGGCCGCGGCTCATCTAGCGGCGACGGCTCCTCCTTCAGCGAGAGCACCAGCAGCGGTGGCTACAACCAGCCGTCGGGCTCGCTTCGAGGACGGCGGCGGGTCATCCTGCCGCGCTCCGGTGAAGCGCGAGGAGGGCTCCAGCTGAGTCCGGGTGGCCCTTGGAGCCAACCTTTGTGTGCTACCGCGGTTGTGATTGCCAATTTTGTTTATCCTTCCCTTTCTTCCTGCATTTTGAAAAAACAAGCATGGGGCCCTGCGGGGGCGTGTAATGAACTATGGTATTTATGCTGCTATGTTATGCTTATTACTCTGATGCGTACGATAGGATACTTAGCTTGATGCGCTTGTGGTAGGTTCCCCTCCTTGTGAGGGCGTGCGTCCCACTATCTGGCGAGGCCCTTCTTGTTGTCGACTCGGGAGTCTCCTACCTCAGGGGGTGTCACGAGGTTGCAGAGTCATTAGAAAGCTCTGTCTGGTGTCCTATTCTTCTTTGTGCGAGCCCTCAGGCGTGAGCCCGTCATGGCTCAATGCACCACGTCGCAGTACCCGGGGGGTATGGACATCAAGAGGGTGTGTAGATCACGAGCTTGCCCGAGGGAGTCTCACGAGGATAGAAAATGCCGGAGCTCCGAAGGAGCGGGGCTACAGTGGGGCGAGTCTGTCGCACACACACACCTGCCAAGCCCCCGCGCGAGAGACGCACGAGAAGGAGCGACGGGCAACTACCGCTCCTCCAGAACCATGACCAAAATGCAAAAGATAAAACGAATGGGGAAGTCAGTCAGGCAATCGAAAGCATGCAAACTCCAAATTCATTAAAAGGTTGCAAACCAAATACAGAAAGCAAATGAACAGCCACGTCCGGCACCTAGTCTAGTCTTCTCACCAGCGCGGAGCTAAGTGCTACTACTAGGACGTGGGAGGGAGCCCCCGAGGCCAGAGGGTGGCACTCTGGAGACTCTGGGGCGTGTAAAACCCCACTCATTATTACGTGAGAGTGAGTGGAGACCTTCACAGGCACGGGGCCTTGCTTCATGGGTAGAACCTCCGAAGGTGCTGGATGTTCCAGGCATTCTGGATGGGGATCCCGTCTTGCGTCTCCAGGCGCGCGGCGCCAGGCCTGGAGATGCGGGCAACCCTAACGGGCCCTCCCACATGGGTGAGAGCTTATGCAGCCCTTCCTTGGAGAGCACCCGCCATAGGACGAGATCTCCCACCTCGAGCGTCCTGGAGCGGACACTGCGGCAGTGGTACCGCTGCAGCGCCTGCTCCTTGTGCTCGAGCCTCAGGAAGGGTGCTGGACCGAAGAACTCAAGGCGTGCCTGCTTCAGGGGGCCCTGTCGAAGAAAGAAGAAGACACCAAACGCGTAGCTCGGCAGGCCATAGCCTACTACATTCGGGACAATGAGCTTTACCGAAAACGACCAAATGATGTTTCCTTGTGATGCATCTCCAGGGAATAGGGGCACGAGCTGTTGGCCGACATACACGGTGGAGACCGCGGGCATCATTCATCATCGCGCACCCTTGTGGGCAAGGCATTCCGCAGCAGATTCTACTGGCCCACGACGCTCACCGACGCGGCCGAGCTGGTGAGATCATGTGAAGCCTGCCAGTTACACACCAAGCAAATCCACCAGCTTGCCCAGGGCCTCAAGACCATCCCACTCTCATGGCCGTTTGCAGTCTCAGGGCTGGACATCTTGGGTCTGTTCCTCTAAGCGCCTGGGGGCTACCGCTACCTCTACGTCGCCATCGACAAGTTCAACAAATGGGCGGAGGTGGCAGCGGTCCACATCATCCCGGCCGGCTTGGTAGTCAAGTTCATCAAGGGCCTCGTGAGCCTCTTCGGAGTCCCTAACCACATCATCACTGATAACGACTCGCAGTTCACTAGCAACCTCTTCAAAACATATTGTGCTAACCTTGGAACGCAGATATACTACGCCTCAGTAGCACACCCGCGGAGCAACGGCCAGGCTGAGCGCGCCAACACGGAAGTCCTGAGGGGCCTCAAGAAAGAACCTTAAAGAAGAAACTCGAGGCCTAAGGCAGGGGCTGGCTCGATGAGCTCCAGTCCATGCTGTGGTCCGTCCGCACCACTGCGACCAAGCCGACTGACGAAACTCCGTTCTTCCTCGTCTACGGAGCTGAAGTGGTTCTCCCACATGAGGTCAGGCGAAGGTGACGGGGAGGCGGATCTGCCCCAGAGGGCTGGTGGAGCCGTCGACGACCCCGGAGAACGGCTTGCTAGGGCGGAGTCGGCCATGCAACACATGGAGCAAGGAAAAAGCTTCCACGGAGAGTACATTGAGTCCGGCCGCGCCGTCGACGAGAGTCTTGGTTACCGCATTACATATGGTGGGGGTGCAAAGCATCGGGAGTGTGCCTGCGCCTGCGGTGGTCACAGGTTGGTCTCTGGAGTCGAAGGTCAGATCGGCCCCGGGTGCCGCCCACCCCGGAGGAGTCCCCTGTCGCACGTAGGTGACACCTGCTTGGTGAAAGAACTGCTTGATATGACAGTCCGATGGCAGCTCCTGAGAGCCGCCAAGGAGGGCTGCGAGAATGTGGGATGCTGGTGCCGCGAAGTGCGTGATGAAGAGGCCGCGCAGCTCTTCCTAGGAGGCCACAAAAGACTCCGGTAGACTGAGAAGCTAGGCGCGCGGTATGCCCGTGAGGGCCATGGGGAACCAATTAGACATGACCTTGTCATCGCCGCCCTCTGCCCAAACGGCCTCCTCATACGCCCAAAGGAAGCTTGCCTCGTTCGCCGTGCCATCATAGCGAGGTGGCATCTCTGGCTTGAACTTGCGTGGCTACCGTACCTGCCGCAAGGCGCGGGCGAAGGCCCGGAGCCCCACAGCACCTCCGCGCACGCCTGTCGGCCCGGACGGAGGAGCGGCGCTCGCCATGAGGGTGGAACGAGGGAGCGAAGCGGGCGGAGCAGACAGAGAGGCAAAGCTTCGACGCACCCCTACCTGGCACGCCAAATGTCGGATTACGGGTTCCGCAGACACTTGAGAGGTTCAAACTCTGGGGTGCACACAAAGAACACTCTCTCCTCAACTCGCTCGCTCAACGATCCCATGGCCTAGCTCGACGAACCCAAAGAACGAGATACACAGAGATTTATCCTGGTACGGGCCACCTTGCGGTGTAATACCCTACTCCAGCTTTGTAGTGGATTGCCTCGAGGGGCTGAGAATTAACTAGTACAGTGGATGAACGACCTCAGGAGGTGAGGTGTTCTTGAGCTCGATGAGCTGGTGAGGTGGTCAGGGTGGAATGGCCCTGATTTGAGATCTCTCCGCTATGGTGGTGGCTAAGTCCTATTTATAGTGGCCCTGGTCCTCTTCCCAATTGCTAGACGGGAAGGGATCCCATAACGACAAAGTTTGAAGGGAGACAACTAGTACAAGCTATTCTGACAAAAGTATTCTTCGCCTGCAAAAGGCTCCGGTGGTGACGTTGCCATGGGCTCCGTGATGACCTCCGTCCTGGCGGTCTTGGTCTTGTTGCACCGATATGGAAACCTTTGCCTGATGCCTCGAGACTCCGTGCCTGCGCTTGCCCCCTTGGCACGAAAGGGGAAACTGGTACACTGCGCCCGCTGGCGCCCGCCTGGCCTTGGTCGTCATGGTTCACGTCATGCCAAGCTCGCGAGGTGCACCTTGCCTTGATATCTCCACTCCTCGGGAGCCAACCTATTAAGGCTTCCCCCTGGGGAGCTCTTGGTGTTGTCCGCCTCGCGAGGCTTGGCCCCTTGTGGGGGTCTTGAGTCGTGCTGCTAAAACTGGGTCGTACCATGCCGCTGTTGGAGCCATGCCGTGGGCCGCGGGAAGGCAAGTCTGGGTACCCTCGTTCCCAGGACGCCGACATTCTCGAATGATCAGCTTCTTAATTCCCAATTCTGCTGCAATCCTGAGCCCGACAAGGAGCCCTTCATATTCTGTTGTATTGTTGGTGGCTTCTTCCTGGGCAAAGTGCATCTGGACGACGTACTTCAAGTGCTCCCCGGAGGGGGCAACAAGCAGCACGCCAGCCCCTGCACCTTGTAGGGAAAAGCACCATCAAAATACATGATCCATTCTTGGGGTGATTCCCTGTCGAGGATAACTGTTTCTGTCACTTCCTCATCAGGGGTTGGCGTCCATTCTGCAATAAACTCTGCCAATGCCCTGCTCTGAATAGTTGAAGTGCTCTCAAACTTCAAACCAAAGCTGGATAACTCCAAATCGCATTCCACTATTTTGCCAGTTGCCTCAGGGTTTTGGAGTATCCATTGCAACGAGAAACGAGTGACCACCATGATCTCATGGGCTTGGAAGTAGTGGCGCAGTTTCCTTGAGGCCATAATGAGACCAAAGATCAACTTTTGCATGCCAGAGTACCTTGATCTAGCCCTCCTTAACAAGGAGCTGACAAAGTACACCGGGCGCTGCACCACTTTCTTCCTTGCCGTGTCCTTGGGGTTGTTTTCGTTGCTGTGCTCACTGCTGTCCTGATCCTTCTCTGACTCTGCTGTTGTCTGTCCAGTTTCTGCCTCATCCACCTTTCACTATGCTACCAAGGCCGCACTGACCACCTGGTTGGTTGCCGCCAAACATATCAACAATGGCTCTTGGGGTTTGGGTGCAACCAAGGTGGGCATGGACGACAGGTAAGCTTTTGACTCTTGCAGAGCTGCATCTGCTTCCGGGGTCCACTTCATGGGTCTTGCCTTCTTCAAAACCTTGAAGAACGGCAGGAGAAGACTTGTAGATGAACCTGCTCAATGCGGCAACGCATCCTGTCAAGTGCCTCACATCCTTAATTGTCCTTGGCGCTTGGATCTGCTCAATGGCCTTGATCTTGTCGGGGTTGGCTTCGATCCCCTGATGGGACACGAAGAACCCAAGTAGCTTGCCGGATGGGACACCAAATACACATTTATCCGTATTGAGCTTCAGATTGATCTTGTGCAGATTAGCAAATGTCTCTTCCAAATCATGGATAAGGATGTCCTTATCCTTGGTTTTGACCACGGTATCATCCATATAGGCCTCTGTATTTCTGTGCAACTGTGGCTTAAAACCGATCTGGACCGCCCTTGCAAAAGTGGACCCGACACTCTTTAATCCGAATGGCATGCAGACAAAGCAGTATGTACCACACGGAGTGATGAATGGTGTCTTCTCTTCGTCTTCCCTGGACATGAAGATCTGATGATATCCTGAGTATGCATCAAGAAAGTAGAGCAAATCACACCCCGAAGTAGAATCCACGATCTGGTCGATGCACGGCAAGGGAAATGGATCCTTCGGGCAAGCCTTGTTGAGGTCTGTGAAATCAATGCAAAGCCTCCACTTCCCATTAGCCTTCCAGACCACTACTGGATTTGATAACCATGTAGGATGCAGTACACCTCTAACCAAACCAGCTGCCTCCAATATCTTGATCTCTTCGGCAATGAACTACTTCCTCTCCAAGGCATGCTTCCGTACTTTCTGCTTGACAGGTCGGGCAAGTGGGCAGACAACAAGGTGGTGCTCAATTACCTTCTTGGGAACACCGGGGATATCAGATGGTTGCCAAGCAAACACATCGATATTCGCCCGCAGGAAGGCAACAAGCGCGCTTTCCTATTTGTCATCGAGGGTGGCACTGATAGTAAAATTACCATCAATGCCAGCCAGCCCTGTCGGGACCTTCTTCACTTGGGGTACAACAACCTTGGATCTCTTGCTGTTGGAACACTCCGGCACGTCGTCAATGGGTGTCGTGCATTTGGAGGGGGCACGCTTCCCGGACTCCTTGCCGGAGGTCCTACAATCCCTCTTCTTTCCTTTACTTTCCTTGGTGGGAACTGCCGCTGTTGCCGCTTCCACTGCAACTGCATCCCGATACATCTTATCCACACAGATAATTGCATCCTTCTCATCAGATGGGATAGTGAGGACTCCCAGTGGCCCAGGCATTTTCAAGGTGATGTAAGCATAATGGGATGCTGTGTAACACCCTCGATGCGGCTATATCTCCCACGTGTCGAAGCACGACTTAGAGGCATAACCGCATTGAAAGCAATGTCGCAAGTGAGGTAATCTTCACAACAACCCATGTAATGAATAAGGGAAAAGGTACATAGTTGGCTTACAATCGCCACTTCACACATTACATGAATAAAGCATTACATCATCCAAATACAATTAAGGTCTGACTACGGAACCAAAATAAAAGAAGACTACCCCAAATGCTACACAGATCCCCGATCGTCCCAACTGGGCTCCACTACTAATCAACTGAAAACGAAACAACATAACGAACACAATCTTCATCGAGCTCCTCCTTGAGCTCGGTTGCGTCATCTGCATGATATCATCGGCACCTGCAAGCTGGTTTTGAAGTAATATGTGAGTCACGGGGACTCAGCAATCTCACACCCTCGCGATCAAGACTATTTAAGCTTATGGGTAGGTAAAAGGTATGTGAGGTGGAGCTGTCGCAAGCACTAGCATATATGGTGGCTAACATATGCAAATGAGAGCGAGAAGAGAAGGCAAAGGCACGGTCGAGAAAACTATGATCAAGGAGTGATCCTAGAACAACCTACGTTCAAGCATAACTCCAACACCACGTTCACTTCCCAGACCCCGCCGAGAAGAGACCATCATGGTTACACACACGGTTGATGCGTTTTAAATAAGATAACTTTCAGGTTTTCTACAACCGGACATTAACAAATTCCCATCTGCCCATAACCGCGGGCACGGCTTTCGAAAGTTCAAATCCCTGCAGGGGTGTCCCAACTTAGCCCATCACAAGCTCTCACGGTCAACGAAGGATATTCCTTCTCCCAGGAAGACCCAATCAGGCTCGGAATCCCGGTTACAAGACATTTCGACAATGGTAAAACAAGACCAGCAAAGCCACCCAGATGTGCCGACAAATCCCGATAGGAGCTGCACATATCTCGTTCTCAGGGCACACCAGATGAGCAAGACGTCGGGTAGGCCAGCCTAGAGTTGCCCCTGGTAGCCCCGGACATCGCTCAGTTGGACCAACACTTAG